>NC_057919.1:52188765-52791968 GCF_018873765.1 Telopea speciosissima | reverse complement strand
CCTTGACCTCATCGACGAGGTTCGAGATCGATCCCATACAAAAATCTTGGCATACCAGCGCAGAACGCCGAAGTACTACAGCTCACGAGTGAAGGTGAGGGTATACCAGCTCGAAGATCTAGTGCTAAGAAAGGCCGAGGTGTCAGACCCAACGAACCAGGGGAAACTCGCACCGAACTGGGAAGGACCTTACAGAGTCACCAAGATGATCCGACTAGGGACATATCACCTAGAGATTTTGGGGGGCAAGAAGATAGAAAGGCCTTCGAATTCGGAGAGAATTCGGAGAACCTCAAGAAGTACTACCCGTAAGAAGTTAAGTTGCAGTAGTTGAGTCAATAATGTTCACTTTCCTTTTAATTTCCATATTTTCTTTCATAAGTATTCCACCTTGTATGTTTTATGTGTCGGCGTGCACTCTTGTATGCCCACTTTATTCTCATCAGTAGTAAAGAAATTTTTCATCAAGATGTATGCCAACTAAAGGCAGAATACGCCGAGTAGGTCAACTCAATTACGCCCTTAAATGGGCAGAATACACCGAGCAAGTCACCCCGGCCACGCCCTTAAAATGGGCAGAATACGCCGAACAGGTCACCTCGGCCACACCCTTAAACGGCCTGATGAGCACATTTATGTGTCAAATCTTAGGGTATAAATCATGCATTTTACCACATTGAATAGAGTTACTTGGGTGCTTTCCTGTATTTTTCAGGTTTTTGGCCATTTTATGCTATTCTGGGCTATCGGGAGTTGTATGTCCTAATCTACATGTAAAGTCACCATATTTCTTTCTATGGCTGTAAAGATGACTGAATTTTGAGCAAGATAAATGCGATGGAATTCAAGTACGCATTCATTTAGGCCACCATGAAAGCGATTATTCTTTTTAGGCTAAGAAAGAATAATGGGCCACAAATGAGCTGGAATGCAAGCCCAAGCCTGTCTGCCACTTCCCAAGGGTATTTTTGATATTAAAGAAGGTGTTTCTAATCAAGGACTGAGATTTACTGCAAATACAAGACCCTTTCTGCGATTTTTAAATCTTGAAGAGAGAGAAGAGCTGCCATCCACACATGGGGGGACCCACACCTTCCACAATTTTTGAAGACCCACAAGCTCCCACAATTTTTGAAGAGTGCAAGGCTCCACGATTTTTCTAGAGGACATAATGGGTATTTTATTTATTCTTGAATGGAATCCTAGTTATCACTCTCTCTCTCCTCCAACTTTTCAAGGGTATTTTAGGAATTTGACTATGGATAGATATCTTTTGGAGAATATTCTCTTATCTTTGGAAGGTTGAAAAGTCAAAGATTGGAGATGCCTTGATCATATTACTTGGAGAAGACTCCTGCAAGGAAAAGGAAGCACAAGAATTAAATTAGAAAGTCTACTTTTTGGAAAATAGCAGGTCTATTGGACCAAGCTTTGTATCTCTCTTACTTTCTATTTTTTTTTTATTTTCCTTGGGATTCAAGCTATTTGTAAAGAGAAAGAGAGATAAGAGAATCAATTTTGGGGGAGATTCTCTCCACCCTCCACGGTTTTAGAAGGAGAGAGCCTCCCAAAACTGTGGAGCTCTCTCCCTCTCCTCTCTTCTTCTCCCCTTCTCCTATAAATATCCCTAAGGCTTTGGGGTTGTAAGTGATTATTCTAGTTCTAGTTGAATTTTAATGAAATTTTCTTCTTCTTCTCCTTTTAATTTTTGGTTTTCTAGTTCTAGTTTGATTTTATGAGTTTAATTCAATGGTTGTAATAATTTTATGTAAGCTTTAACTCAATTATTGTCTTTAAGATGGTTTTAATCTCTTAATCTCTAGTTCTAGTTTAAGCTTTCTAGTCTAGGTTTCTACTTCTTGTGAGAAGACTTAGAGATTTGGAAGAGGAAGACATGCAAAGTTCATTCAAGTTTTTCAAGCTTCATCAACTACATCCATCCAATGCCTAATCAATTCATGCAATTACAAGTTTGGTAGAAGGGAGCATTGGTTCAAAGTTCTTATTTTTTTTTTCCTTCTTTCTCTTGTTCTTAGCCTCTTATTTCTTCCATTATTTTTATTTTATTCTTACTCTCATCCCCTCTATTCCCTCCATTCTATTAGGATTTTATTTCTCCACTCTTTTTATTTTTATTCTCATTCTCTACCTCTCTTATTCTTCCATGCTTATGGAATTTTATTTTTTATTTACTATCATCATCATGCATTATGTTAAGCTCTTAATTTAATTATTTTTGTTTTATTTTTCAGATTTGATAGGAGCATTCAAGTGTGGTAGAGAAAGCCAATCAACTTCAGTCCGGTTCAAGCGATAATTCGTTAGTTTTATTTCTTTGATTTCTAGCTTTTGATTGTATGGTTGTGGTAATTTTAATTCCTCTAATTTCGTCAATCAGCGTTAGATGCATAGTAGGTTAGATGGATGTATGTTAGGACGTAAATGCTTGTGAGTTAGGATTCGTTAGTTTAATTATCGTTAGTTTAATCCAACACTTTAATTAATTTGGTTCACTTTGCGTTGCTTTTAAGTGAGTAAGATAAAGTGGCATACATCTCTTGTGTTCGACCCGTAGCTACGATTGACCAGTACGCTTGCGGTAATTATTTCTTGCAAACAAGTTTTTGGCGCCGTTGCCGGGGAGATAATTGTCCACTTTATTTTTCTTATTTTTAAGTAAATCAAAGTGCTTTATTTTTTTTTTTTTTTTTCCTTTTCTTAAAAAAAAAATGTCTTAGGGAGACTTCAATTTTGGATAGGTGGTTAGTTTATGCATGTTTGGAATAATGGGAAATACACCTCCACTTATGACTTTGGGGGAAAGGTGGAACCATGCTAAGGCAGCCATGACTTTGGGGGAAAGATTTAAACAGGCTAGGGCAGCCAAAAGTAGTGGGTTAGAGAACAACTTTGCACCTCCCCAGTACAATTTTGTTCCCCAACCCAACTATGGGCTTCCAGGAAATTTTGATTGGTCACATCCCCAGACTATCCATGTTATGGAAGGATGCCCTAATATTTATGGGGGTAGCTATGGTGATGAGAATGTGACTCCTCTATTTCAGTACAATTCTTTTGGCACTTACAATCAGGGGTGGAGTGATCATCCCAATTTCTCGTGGGATCAATGGAATAACCAAGCTAGATCACCCAATTTTCAATATCAAATCCCCAACCCTCCATTGACTCTCAATGAACCACTTCTCCTTGCACCATATCAACAACCCTTGAGTTTCAAAAAATGGGTGAGAAGGCCGGAATGAGTGAGTTTGCAAAGAACTCTGCCCTTTTCATAGAAAGTAGTAATAACATAGAGAAGCAACTCTCCCAACTGATCACCATGATGCAGGAGGAGGAAACGGGTAAATCACCTAGTTAGCCTGAACCTAATCTATGTTACCAGATTTCAATTCAGAATGAACCGCCCCATCCTCAGTTTAATGATGTTGAAATTCCACCACCCCAGTTTGAAGTTAATGACAGTCATTCCCAACAAGATGATTTTCAAGATGATTTATTTGTTGAGATTGAGTTTCCTGAAGATGTTAGTGAAACGAAGTTTGATGAGCCACCTGGGGAAGTCCAACTTTTGCCTGAAATTTTTTATCTTAGTGAGCCTAGTGTTTCCACTGATTTAAAACCAGATTTTCATTATAGCATAGAAACCCAGGAAATTCAATCTCCATCTCTTTCTTTGGAAAACCTAGATGATTGTCATACTGAGGATTGTTTTGTCTCACATGTTGATTTGTCTAAACCTCCTAGGTTTGATGATTTTATTGAGAAGGACAATGTTAGTTATGATGCTTTTCAAGCATATTATCGTGATCCTTATTTGGCAAACCAAGTTATGCAAAGGGCGGATAGTTTTATTGCTAGGATTGATTTGAGTAAACCTCCCATTTTTTATGATTATCTTGGTGAGGTTACTAATATTCATGA
Source organism: Telopea speciosissima (assembly GCF_018873765.1). Lineage (NCBI taxonomy): Eukaryota > Viridiplantae > Streptophyta > Magnoliopsida > Proteales > Proteaceae > Telopea > Telopea speciosissima. Next base: position 52,788,026 of record NC_057919.1, on the reverse strand, counting down.
TCCTTTTGATGCTTACTACGATCCATTCTTGAGTTGGTTTTTACGATAATGACATGCATTCTACATTGACCATGGGAGGGAATGGGAGGATTTGTCTACATTGACTATTTTTCACTGCCTTCATTTTCCACTATCCCACGAGGACAGATTTTTTTGTTGGGTATTTATCATTTGTGCTTGACTTCCATGTTATTTCTCTCTTTACTAAAATTCATGGTCGAGTATTTTCTAGTTCTGAAGCTCTTTCTACATTTACCGGCCATGGATTGAGATTTCTGTTGCTGCCCCTAGTACTTTTTGTAGAGCTCGTGACTCTTCATGATCCTCTTTGTTGATTATATCTGGTAAGCCCCCTTCATCTCCTCCCTTGTCCTTATTCTTTATTCTCTGTATGCTTTGAGGACACTGCATAAATTAAGTGTGGGGGGGGGGGGTATGTGAACTTAATTGGTGAATTTTGATCGTAGCGGTAGTTTTGGTTTTGTGCATACGTTTCTTTGATTGCGAAGCGAGAGAAAGAGGGAATTAGGTGCCCTGGCATGCAAAATAATAAAAGAATCCCTTTTCAAGGATGGTAATTGGTATGTATCCGGTGAGAGGGACTAAGTTAGAAAATATGAGTACTATTTAATTTATGGCTAGATTCCTCTATATGTTTTATGGACCCGTTGATCTTTTGGCTAGTAGTTGAGACCAATTTGTTTGTGGCAAGGCATAAAAGTGAACGAAAAAAAAAGAGAAACAAGAAAGGAAAGTGGAATTCCTTGGAACTAGACAGGGCACTGTTGCCTCAGGAAGCAGGGTGACTTGTTCAAAATTCTTTGGAAGGAAACTCAAAAAAAAAAAAAAAAACCTCTAGCATCAATGTCTCAATGTCTTTATAGATATATGCAAAAAGCGAAGCTACCAAGTACTTGGGTGTCTGGTGTATGCTCTACCATGTCATTCAGGGAATAGTAGTGGAGTAGAAATAGAATTTATTGTTGAGAAAGAAAAGCTACTGCCTTAATGCCTGAAAAGAAAGTATGGTAAAAAATGCTCAAAGCCTGAGTCTTTGGTTCCATCGATGCTATGAGTGGTTTACCTAAAGGTGAGTAGCGTTCAAAAGATATGAGGAAATCCCTTAATCTTGATAAATGCTTGTTACTTGAATTGATGTGGGGTGCTAAAATTCAAGTGTGGGGGAATCTTTGGCTCCTTGATCTTTAGTTGAGCATTCTTAGAGCTTGTGTGCACTATCCTACTCATGCCATGATTAAAATTTACAGCATTCTTTTTTACTTGTTGAATTTTGGGTGTACATTCACTGCAAACACCCACGAGACAATACTTGTCCACTAGGGGTAACCTACAGGTTTAAAGGCTTGTTACACATGCTAAATGCAACCGTGATTCCTACGAAAGTGAGTTAGGATTTCTGCATTTTAGATTAGTTTTTGTTTTTGTTTGCTTGAGGACAAGCAAAGTTTAAGTGTGGAGGAATCTAATGATCACATTTATGTCTGAAATCTTAGGGTATAAAGCATACATTTTACCACATTGAACAGAGTTACTTGGGTGCTTTCCTGTACTTTTTAGGTTTTTGGCCATTTTATGCTATTCTGGGCTATCGGAAGCTGCATGTCCTAATCTACACATAAAGTCACCATATTTCTTTCCATGGCTGTAAAGAGGACTGAATTTTGAGCAAGATGGATGTGACGGAATTCAAGTACGCATTCGTTTAGGCCACCATGCAAGCGATTATTCTTTTCAGGCTAAGAAAGAATAATGGGCCACAAATGAGCTGGAATGCAAGCCCAAGCATGTCTGCCACTTCCCAAGGGTATTTTTGACATTAAAGAAGGTGTTTCTAATCAAGGACTGAGATTTACTGCAAGTACAGGACCCTTTCTACGATTTTCAAATCTTGAAGAGAGAGAAGAGCTGTCATCCACACATGTGGGGACCCACACCTTCCATAATTTTTGAAGACCCACAAGCTCCCACGATTTTTGAAGAGTGCAAGGCTTCACGATTTTTTTGGAGGACATAATGGGTATTTTATTTATTCTTGAATGGAATCCTAGTCATCACTCTCTCTCTCCTCCAACTTTTCAAGGGTATTTTAGGAATTTAACTATAGATAGATATCTTTTGGAGAATATTCTCTCATCCGTGGAAGGTTGAAAAGTCAAAGATTGGAGATGCCATGATCATATTACTTGAAGAAGACTCCTGCAAGGAAAAGGAAGCACAAGAATTAAACTGAAAAGTCTACTTTTTACAAAATAGCAGGTCTATTGGACCAAGCTTTGTATCTCTCTTACTTTTTATTTTTTTTATTTTCCTTGGGATTCAAGCTATTTGTAAAGAGAAAGAGAGATAAGAGAATCAATTTTGGGGGAGATTCTCTCCACCCTCCACGGTTTTAGAAGGAGAGAGCCTGCCAAAACCGTGGAGCTCTCTCCCTCTCCTCTCTTCTTCTCCCCCTTCTCCTATAAATACCCCTAAGGCTTTGGGGTTGTAACTGATTATTCTAGTGCTAGTTCTAGTTGAATTTTAATGAAATTTTCTTCTTCGTCTCCTTCTAATTTTTGGTTTTCTAGTTCTAGTTTGATTTTATGAGTTTAATTCAATGGTTGTAATAATTTTATGCAAGCTTTAATTCAATTATTGTCTTCAATATGGTTGTAATCTTTTAATCTCTAGTTCTAGTTTAAGCTTTCTAGTCTAGGTTTCTAATTCTTATGAGAAGACTTAGAGATTTGGAAGAGGAAGACATGCAAAGTTCATTCAAGTTTTTCAAGCTTCATCAACTACATCCATCCAATGCCTAATCAATTCATGCAATTACAAGTTTGATAGAAGGGAGTATTGGTTCAAAGTTCTTATTTTTTTTTTCTTTCTCTTGTTCTTAGCCTCTTATTTCTTCCATTATTTTTATTTTATTCTTACTCTCATCCCCTCTATTCCCTGAATTCTATTAGAATTTTATTTCTTCATTCTTTTTATTTTTATTCTCATTCTCTACCTCTCTAATTCTTCCATGCTTATGGAATTTTAGTTTTTTATTTACTATCATCATCATGCATTATGTTAAGCTCTTAATTTAATTATTTTTGTTTTATTTTTTAGATTTGGTAGGAGCATTCAAGTGTGGTAGAGAAAGCCAATCAAATTCAATCCGATTCAAGCAAAAATCCGTTAGTTTTATTTCTTTGATTTCTAGCTTTTGATTGTGTGGTTGTGTAATTTTAATTCCTCCAATTTCGTCACTCTACATTAGATGTATAGTAGGTTAGATGGATGTGTGTTAGGACATAGATGCTTGTGAGTTAGGATTTGTTAGTTTAATTATCGTTAGTTTAATCCAACACTTTAATTAATTTGGTTCACTTTGCGTTGCTTTTAAGTGAGTAAGATAAAGTGGCATACATCTCTTGTGTTCGACCCGTAGCTACAATTGACCCATACGCTTGCGGTAATTATTTCTTGCAAACACGGGCAGAATGCACTGAGCAGGTCACCTTGTTACGCCCTTAAATGGGCCAAATAGGCCGAGCAGATCACCCCGACTACGCCCTTAAACGAGCAGAATATGCTGAGCAGATCACCTCGGCTACGTCCTTGAATGAGCAAAATACGCTGAGCAGAGCACCTCGGCTACACCCTTGGACAAGCAAAATAAGCTGAGCAGTCCACCTCAGCTACGCCCTTGAATGAGCAGAATACGCCGAGTAGATCACCTTGGCTACCCCTCAAAATGAGCAGAGCACGCCGAGCAGGTCGCCCCGGTTACACCTTTGAAGGGGTAAAATGCATCAAGGGGGCCACCTCGGCTGCACCCTCAAGTTGATCAACTATGCCCTTGAAGCACACAAGGGTAATGCCAACACCAGAAGAAACAGAAATCAACGAAGGGAGAATAAAGTAACAAAGAGGTCCATAAATCAAAAGTCAAGGTTCTGGGCATCAGGCCCTACAAAATGGATTAACCACAAGTTCTAGGCACTCAGCCTTTCAAAAAGCATGTAAATTGCCTCTGCTCGATGAATAAGTCACAAATCACGGCCGAGCATAGGGGGCAGCCCATGTTCCTCGATGCTCTCGGTAGCAAGCCCATCATCAGCCCGCTGATCAACAGCCATGGAGCCAACAGCCGATAGATCGGCCGCCTCGGCATTCTCCTCCTGACCAGTGTCCTCGCTGCGAAACACTGGACAATCACAGAAGGTAAAATTGGGGTGAGACTCCAAAACCCTGTCACACACCACAGTGCCTCCCTGAATGAAGAATCCACCCCCTCCTTGACAACCGCCTGGGCGAATTCCTTAAATTTCTTGAACTCCTCAATGGCTGCAGCGCAGACCGCCTCTTTCTCGTCCGACACCTTCACAGAAAGCTCTCTAAACTGTCCTCTCAAAATCCTTTTTGCGCTTCCTTCCCTCTTTCTCCAAAGAGGCAATCTTCTTCTCCCACTCCTCTTATTCCTTGACGAGCTCGTTCTTCTCTTCGAGCACTTGATGGTACAAGGCGGTTAGATCCTCAAGGCGACAAGTCACCTCAACTGTGTGCAATGCAGCCTACCACAAAAAACAATCAAAAAAAAGAAAGGGGCCAAAATAATTTAACTAAAGAAGAGACAAAGACAAAGGGAATAGCCCGATTGCAGCGAAGAACAAGCGGTTGGCGATCGCTCCATTGGTGAGGCCCTTCATAACCTCGACATCTCGAGGAAGATGACTACCCAGAAGGATCTCTCTAGCAACCCTAGCATCACCCAATGCCATGTCATCATCCTTCACGACCTAGTCGGGTCAGAAAAGCACCTCATTGCGAAAGGTACGGATCCCCTCAGCAGTAGGCGGAGGAAGATTGCCACCCGATCTCGAGCCAGGGTCAGAAAGGGAAAGCACCATGGGAGGACGTGGTGCAGGCCGAGCATACTGGGGGAACCTCCCTCTGCCACTGGTTCCTCGGAGTGAACCCTCTTTCCCCCCTTCCTCGCATTGCAATTAGCCACCGCAACCATGTAATTCTGTGAATCAACGACCACTGCAGAAACCCAAAAAGAAAAAAGGATTAGAACAAAATAAGATGTCAACAAAACGTACAAAGAAAGTCGGCCTAGAAGCTCACCGGGGCTCAACCCAAACCTGACCAACAAAGATTCATTCTCAATATCGAATGATCGAAGGCCCCCCCCCCACCAGATTTGGCCAAAGCAAGTGAAGCTTCATCTTTAGCATCAATAAACCTCCTCTCATTCACCTCGGCACAGACAGTGGCGCCCCACAAGGTACTAAAAGGAAACCTATCCTCGGACTTCACGAAGAAAAACCAATTTTTCCATCCATGGATAGATGATTTAAGCTTATCAAGAATTTTTATCCCATCACGCTGATGGAAGTAATACAAACCATCGACCTCGGGGAGGCTATAGAGAGTGAAACAATAAATAAATAGGCTCATATTTACCCTCCTCTTGTGCTAAGAGAAGAATAGAAGAAAGGCAGTTACCAGACGCCACACATTCGGAGTGAATTGGGCAGGGGCTAACTTGTAGAAGCGAAAAAACAATGTGAAGAAGGCGTGAAGGGCAGGCGGAGACCAGCTTCAAAATAATCCAAGTAAAAGCACATCTCATCCCAGTTCCTAAAATATGCCCTTTCCCATCATGGGCCGCCCTAATGGTGAAAGAACCTGGAATACCATACAAGTCCCTAATCCCGACCAGGCCTGCCTCCTTGACGAAAGAAGGGACATCCCTGGCCGTAACCTCGAGGATGGGGTCCGCAAGGGCCGCAGCCGTAGCACACGACTCAATAAAATTCTCCCCCTCATCCCCCTCAGCCACAGGGAGAATGGGAGACAGCGCAGACACCAAGCTCGACTCGATAGATGAATTTGATCGTGACTGCTCAGGGTTGGAATGGGTACTCGAATCCTCTAAGGGGATCTTGTTGACCAAGGGAGTGAAACTACCAGAAGCCATAAAATAAATAAAGGAAGACGACTTACTGATTACTTGAGATGAGCAAAGTACAGCGCCCAAGCCACCAACGATCACCCAAACAGAGCAAAGTGGAAGGAAAATGTGGAGGGGAGGCTTGAACCCAAGACCTCTTAGAAGGAAGGAGCTTTTTGAGCACCTCAAGCTACCAAGTGAGCAAAGCACCACAATCTTTTTATATCAAGTGAAAAATGGAGGGTCCTCACCAATTTATAGGAAAGAGTGGAAGAAGCCAAAGCTCAGGTCACATCAGTGCATTTCCCAAGGTAAAGTTTGCTTTAAAACTTTCTCAAGTTGGGTTTAGTCAAATTGATTGGAGACCTCAGAAGGCCTCAATTGGATTCCCAAAGTTAGCATGCTTTGGGAAAAGAAAGCTAAGGCTAGCTTTTTGGGTTAAGATGGTGGAACAAGCAAAGGTCACATCAATTAATGAGAGTTGACTTTCACAAGGGCACTCACAAAGCCATCACACCAAGCACCAAAGGCACCCAGTCGCACGTAGCCGCACGTAGCCAGGCACCCTACCGACTAGCCTCGTCGAACAAGCCTGCCCGGCCAAGCGCCCAGCCACGCGCAACCCCGCAGCCAGGCGCCCAACCGAGTAGCCCCACGGCACAGGCCTGCCCAGCCAGGCACCCAGCCGCATGCAAGGCCCGCAACCAGACACCAGGCTGAGCAGCCCCACCGCGTAGGCTTGCCAAGCCAGGCAGCCAGGCACCCAGCAGCTCGCACGGCCCCGCAGCCAGGCACCCAACCGAGCAGCCCCCCTGCGAAGGCTTGCCTAGCCAGGCACCTAGCCATGCGCAAGGCCCGCAGCCAGACACCCGATTGAGCAGCCCTGCCGCATAGGCCTGCCCAGCCAGGCACCCAGCCGCGTGCAAGGCCATGTGGCCAGGCACCCGACCAAGCAGCCCTGCCGTATAGGCCTGCCCAACCAGGCACCTAGCCGTACGCAAGGCCACACAGCCAGGAACCCGACTGAGCAGCCCCACCGTGCAGGCTTGCCCAGTAGCACGCAAGGCCACACAGCCAGACACTTGGCCGAGTAGCCCCACCCCGTAGGCCAGCCTAGCCACATAGCCAGGTACCTGGCCAAGCAGCCCTGTCTCACAGGCCTGCCTAGCCAGGGAGCCAGCTGCGTGCAATGTAGCCAAGCGCCCAATCGAGCAGCCCCTCCTTCATATCATGGTTTTGATGGTAACAAATAAACCAATTGTGCACTAACTCTTGTTCTAGATGCATAAGAAGCCCAAGAGCATGGCAACAAGTGAGGGGGAGCACCTAATTTCAAGAGTCTATATACACAAGCACTTCAATGATTATTGGAAGAAAATATTCAAGCTAAGCTATGAAGTACCCAAGACACGAAGCACCCAAGGCTTGAAGTACTTTTGAAGTGTTGGAATTGTATTAAAGTTGTAAAGATGTATTAAGGTCTAAATTAATGTATCGCACACACACACACACATGCATACATGAAGAAAGACCTTAGGAGGTTAAAAATAACCCAAATCCATGTGCCCATGCCAATTGGAAGTCATCCCATATCAGTCCTTCAAAGGACTTGCAGTATTCCAGCAAAACTGCTGATTCGATATACCGGATCTGAAAATGGCATACGGAATCCCATTAATCCCACAAATATAAGTCACAATGAGCAAACGGAATGCTCTGGATCTGAATCCGGTATACCGGATCAAAAATGTCACTACAGACCTTGATCCAACATACCGAATTCAATTATAACCATTGGGATTTGACCGTTGAGTCAAAGGTTATATTTTAAATAATTTGGTGATCCGGCATACCAGATTAGGAAACGGTATAACAGATTAGCTCTGTCTTTCGAATCCGATCTTAAGATAAATCTCTAATTAATTTGAGCTACCTAGCATATAAATAGGCATCTGTTTAAGCTCAAATTAATACTAATCACCATCATTAAGAGATTTTACTACAAGCTCTAAGTGTCATAGCCTCAAGTGAGCATTCATTGATTTCAAGGATCTAATCATCACAAGCTCACACACTCAAGCTCCTCTACCTCATCTAGCTTCAAGCTCCAAGGGTGGAAGGTAGCATACACTCCTACTAAGGTTGAGGTAAGCCTTACTTAATAGTTTTACTTTGTGTATTAATTGAGTCCTCTTACTCGGAATCAAGATTAGTTGAGTCCTCTTGCTCAGAATCAAGAGTAGTTTGAGTCCTCTTACTCGGAATCAAAATCTGTGTAAGAGTCCTCTTACTCATTCTCAAGATTGTTTTTAATAGAATTCTCTCTAAGGTAAGAGGAGTGGATGTAGGCAAGTTTTGACCGAACCACTATAAAATCTATGTGTTATTGGCGCAATTACTTTTAAGTTTGGTTAATAACTCAATATTTTGCAAAAGATTTATTTTATATTAGCATCACCTATTCACCCCCCCTCTAGGTGATTTTACATTTGGTATTAGAGCGGGAGCTCAAGACCTTGATTAATATCTTAATCTTATTAAGAGTAAAAAATCCACAGGATCCTCTATCAATCGAAAGATTGAAGGATATAACATCACTAGACCACCTTTCTTTGAAGGAGAAGGATTTTTCTATTGAAAAAATTGCTTCAAAAACTTTGTGTGTGCTAATAATATTGATGCTTGGGAGGTCATTGAAAATGGATCAAATGTCATACACAAACCCAAAGAAGAATGGACTATCGTTGAAAAAGCAAAAGTCCAACTTAACTATGTAGCCATTAGCTATATACAATGTGCCTTGAGAGAAAAAGAATATAATAGAATTTGTATGTGTGATTCTGCTAAAAAAATATTTGACAAACTTATTGTTACTTATGAAGGAACTACTGAATTCAAACAGTCTAAAATTGATATGTTAGTGAATGAATATGAATTGTTCAAAAGGAAAAATGATGAAGATATTTATGTTATGTTTACTAAATTCACTAACATTATCAGTAAGTTGAAAGGCTTAGGTAAAGTCTATATAAATGGAGAAAATGTGAGAAAGATCTTGAGATCCCTTTCTAAGGAATAGAGACCCTAATCTATGGCCATCAAGGAGTCAAAGGATATAGAGAAATTAATTCTTGATGAATTATTGGGATCTCTTCAAACTCATGAAATAGAACTCAAGTAAGATGCCAAAGAAGATGAACCAAAAGATTCTAAGAAGAAGATCGAGGCTTTCAAATCATGCTATGAAATAAGTGACGATGAAGACGAACTCTCTGATGATGATATTGCATATCTGTCAAAGAAGTTTTCAAGGTTTCTTAAGAACAAGGTCAAAACCTCATTCAATAAGAGGAGATTCTCTAAAGACAAAAAAGGTAAGAGTATTTTCAAAGAAAATGATGACTCCTCTTCAAAAGATATTGTTTGTTTTGAGTGTAGAAAACCAGGACACTTCAAAGGAGATTGTCCAAAATTGAAAAAATATAAAAAGGCATACAAAGCCGAACACACATTTGATTCCAGTGATGAAGAGAAAGAAGATGAGGAATCTCAAGAAACAAAGCAAACTAATTTAGCTCTCATGGCTCTTGAAGATGAGGAAGACCAAGTTGAGGTAACTTCCACACCTCCGTCTCCTAATAATAACTCAGAATTAGAAGAAGCCTTTGAGGAACTTTATCAAAATAGCATAGAATTGGTAATATCCTCACCAATATCAATGCGACCACCACTTGGTTTATGCAACCAAACACGTCCTAAAAGAGATTGATTCTCTTAAAGACCAAATCATGACCTTATTCTCTCAAGTAAATAATTTGGTTGAAGAAAAAGAAAACTTGTCTAAAGCCTTAGAATCATTTACAAATGGTAAAAAGAATCTAGAAATCTTACTTGGAACCTCATCAAAGGTATCTTTCAATAAGGAAGGATGGGTATGGTTTGGATAACAATTCAAAACAAACCCAAAAGCCAAGTTCAAGTAAGATAGCAAGCAATGAAGCAAAGAAAAACAATTATTGCAACTATTGTAGAAAGAAATGAAACTCTCTTAAGGAATGTTATTCCAAGAAAAAAAGTCCTCAAGTGAAGAAACTCAATCCCAAAAGTAAAACTCAAAGATCATAAACTTCCCAGAATGTTGTATGCAATAACTGCAATAAAAAGGGACATTCAATTTGGGATTGTCATGATACTCGATGGAGAAATTAGTACATGGGATCAAAGAATACAAATCAAGCATATTACAAATCTAGAAGACCTTATTATGATCAATATAGGAGAGATCCTCCAAAGGTGCAGAGACCTAGGAACCCTCCTAAGATGCAAAGACCACATAAGGTAACCCAAAATCAAAGTCCTTGGAACCCCCAATCATACAACAATTGGTATGGCAACTAAAAGGTGAATGGAAATCAAATGGTTTGGAGACCAAGAGAAATGTATGATACTAACCTTGACGAACCCAACATGAAATGGGGACCAAAATTTGATTAAGCATTATTGTTTTGTAGGTGCATAATAGCAACATAGAATGGTACATTGATAGTGGTTGCTCCAAGCACATGACATCCAACCCAAAGCTCTTCTTCGAGCTCAAGAGACAAAAAGGAGGATGAGTATCCTTTGGAGACAGCAGCAAAGGAAGAATCATTGGAAATGGCTCAATCAAATTTGGAGGTATAGTCATCTCTAATGTTAGCTTAGTTGACAACTTAAAGTACAATCTACTTAGTGTAAGTCAATTATGCAACATTGGATATTTTGTTAATTTTGATACCTCTAAATGTGTGGTTAGAGATCATGAAAATCATGTGATTCTTAAAGGATGTAGAAAAAACAATATTTATACCTGTTTATTTAACTTAGATTCTCATTATGCATGCCTTATATCTAAAGTTGATGATGCTATCTTATGGCATAGAAAATTAGGGCATATAAACTCTAAGTTAATTAAATCCCTCTCTATAAAAAATTTGGTGAGAAATCTTCCTAAGTTAAGCTTTGAAAACCATCATGTGTGTGATGCACATCAAAGAAGTAAATTAACAAAAGCTTCTCACAAGGCCATAAACTTAGTTGCTACTTCTAGGCTTTTGGAACTACTCCACCTTGACTTATTTGGACCTATTCAAACCACAAGCCTAGGAGAAAAGAAATATACTTTTGTTATAGTAGATGACTACTCTAGATTCACTTGGATTCTCTTTCTTAAGCATAAAAATGATGCATTTGAGGAATTTATATCTCTTTGTAAGAGAATACAAAATTAGAAAGGTTACTTGATCACCTCTATCAAGTGACCATGGTGGTGATTTGACAATATAAATGAATTTGAAGATTTTTGTAGAAAACAAGGTATAACTCATAATTTTTCAGCTCCTAGAACACCACAATCAAATGGTGTAGTTGAAAGAAAAAATAGAACAATCTAAGAAACCGCAAGGACAATGCTCAATGAGTACTCTTTGCCAAAGTATCTTTAGGTCAAAGCCGTTCATACAGCATGTAATGTTTTGAACTGAGTTTTAATAAGACCTATTCTCTTAAAAACTTCATATGAACTTTTTCATAATAAACTTTCCAAAGTTGACTACTTTAAAGTTTTTTGTTGTGCCTGTTTTATCTTAAACACAAAAGATAACTTAGAAAAATTTGAAGAAAAGGCCGATGATGGTATATTTCTAGGCTACTCCACAAATAGTCGAGCTTATAGAGTATTCAATAAGAGAACTCTAGTTGTGGAAGAGTCTATGAATGTTAGATTTGATGAATCAATGGCCAAAGAAAAATACAAGACTTAGAAGAAGAAGATGAAGATGAAGTACTTGAAATAAGAAATAGAATTAAAAATATTTCTGTAGAAGAATCTAATGAACATCAATTCCCAAAGGAAATAAGAACCATCAAAGATCACCCTCTTGACTTTGTTATTGGAAACTTAGAGAAGGGCATACAAACTAGAAGTAAAATTCAAAATGTTTGTTCAAATGTAGCCTTTATCTCTACCATTGAACCTAAAAGTATAAAAGAAGCCTTATTGGATAGAAATTGGATAATTGATATGCAAGAAGAGCTCAATTAATTTGAAAGAAATCAAGTTTGGGAATTAGTGCCAAAACCCATTAACACCAAGATAATTGGAACAAAATGGGTATTTAGAAACAAGCTTGATGAAGATGGAAACATAACCAGAAACAAGACTAGGTTGGTTGCTCAAGGCTATAACCAACAAGAAGGTATCGATTTTGATGAAACTTATGCTCCTGTAGATAGACTTGAATCCATTCGTATGTTACTTGCATTTGCATGTCATAAAAACTTTAAATTGCATCAAATGGATGTTAAAAGTGTATTCTTGAATGGTTTTATAAATGAAGAAGTACATGTTATTCAACCCCCCAGATTTGAGGATACAAAGTATCCAAACCATGTCTATAAACTTAAGAAAACTTTGTATGGTTTGAAACAAGCTCCAAGAGCTTGGTATGAAAGATTAAGTAAGTTTCTTCTTGACAATGGTTTTTCAATGGGGAAGATTGACACAACTTTATTTGTTAAGCATAAAAGAAATGATCTTATTATTGTATAAATCTATGTAGATGACATAATTTTTGGATCTACTAATGATGCACTCTGTCTTGAATGCAGTCAAACAATGAGAAATGAATTTGAAATGAGTCATATGAGTAAATGGAATTTCTTTTTAGGACTTCAAATAAAACAAAACACATATGGTATCTTCATAAGTCAAACTAAGTATCTTAAAGAACTTTTGAAAAAGTTTGACATTAGTGGACAAAAATCCTCTAGTACTCCTATGAGTACATCTATGAAAATGTCCATGGATGAAGATGGTACACCTACTGACCCTACAAAATAGAGAGGAATGATTGGTAATTTGCTTTACTTATTAGCTAGTAGACCTGACATAATGTTCAGTGTCTATGCTTGTGCTAGGTTTCAAGCCAAACCTATGCAATCCCATTTAAGTGCTATAAAAAGAGTATTTAAATATTTGAAAGGGACTCCAAGCATTGGTCTTTGGTACCTTTAAACCATGACTTTGACCTAATTAGCTTTTTCGATGCCGACTTTGTCGGATGTCATGTTGATCGAAAGAGTACAAGTGGGACTTGTCACTTCCTTGGATCTTGTTTGGTTTCGTGGTTTAGCAAGAAACAAAATTTTGTGGCCTTGTCAACCACTAAGACCGAATATATTGCAGCTCATCGGTGTTGTGCACAAGTGTTATGGATGAGGCAAACTCTCCAGGACTATGGAATAAAGTTTGACACTTCCTCAATCCGTTGTGATAACACGAGTACTATAAATCTTAGCAAAAATCCGATTTTACACTCTAGAGCAAAACACATTGACATTCGCCATCACTTCTTACGTGATACAGCTCAAAGAGGTGAAATCAGACTTGACTTTATAGAGACCGAGAAGCAACTCGTAGATATTTTACAAAACCCCTAAGAGAAGAGAGATTTTGTATATTAAGAAGATAACTAGGGATATGTAACCCCTTTGAATGATTAATTGTATCTTTGTCATTCTTAAAAACTATGAAATATACTGAAAAACTCGATTTGGCATACCGAATCTGGAAATGGTATACCGTTTCATAACTCTCCAACAGTTATAAGCTTCCCGAGAGGAAACGGCGTACGCCGGATTAGATTCGGTATACCGAATTGCTTTTTACTGGCTGTTTTTTGGCCATTTTCTAGTCGTTGGAGACACAGCTGGGCCTATATAAAGCTCACTATTTGCTCATTTTTTTTACATTATTTCACTCACACATCTCTCCCCTTGTGCTAAACACTCCTAATCACTCACTTTCACTTATTGTCTCAAATCTCTTACTCTATCCCTCAAATATGAGTAAAAAAGATAACCAACTGATGACCCAAGAGGCTCCACCTTCAAAAAGATGTCGATTTATACCAATTCGTGGTGGCTCTTCGATAGCGGGAGCTAGTGCAAATCCACCAAGTACTCTTTCCTAACCCCGAATGCCGTGAAACTTGGCCTCTCTTCTATGATAGAAAAATTGAAGAAGGAAGAGATCTTGATGTATTCACTTTTCACAGTTTGCATCTTGAAGAAAAATTCAAGGACATTGGCTGGGATTCTTTTCTTCACCTCTCAAAACCTTGCTTCCCAAATCTTATCAAATACTTCTACAACAACCTCCATTTTAGCGGGTCAGAACGGGATTTCAAGATTAGTACCTTTGTCAGCGGCATCCAAATAGACATCTCCATTAATGACCTTGCTAGTTTCTTCAAAATCTTTAGTGAAGGACCTTGCCTCTTTTGGACTCCCAAGAGTTCCTCCTTCTAAGATCTGATCAATCATGAGGAAGTGTACTCCACCATTCTTGAAGAATATTATGGAGATGAGGAATCCGTTCTTATTGCTCGCCTCAAGCTCATCCCTCATGTCATTTCGTACATCATCCAACATAACTTCATCCCAAGTGGAGGAGATTGGAGTAAGTGCTGGACCCCTTAAGCCTATCTTACCTATTTTGTCAATACCACCACTCCAATGTGCCTTTCCTATTTCATCATGCGGTACATGGAGACAATTGCATATCCAAGGAGGACCACAAATCTTCCTTATGGTCGTCATCTCACCCGCATCTTCAAGGACTTCGACATTGACCTTGATCGAGAGATGGAATCTACTACTTCCTTCCTTCCTATCACTCAAAATTCTTTCCACACAATAAACATTCTAGACTTTGATAAAGAATATGAGGAAGGTGACTCGGGTAATGAAGAAGAACGGCAACCAAGGAAACAACCCCGTCAACAACATTGGGCACCCGAAGTTTTTCAAAATTGGGTTTCCAACTCGGAAGAATACATGGAAGAAACCAATACAAGGGTAATTGACCTTGAAATGGGACAACAACAACTCCAACAAGATGTGGTTTCATTACGTCAAGAAGTCAAAACAAGTTTTGATTCAATGAACTCTAGATAAGATAGGATCCTCACCGTGGTCCAAACCTTATCTCTCAATCTTGGGTTTCTATCTCTTGACACTCTGGGAGTCACTCCCCAAGCCGCTCCACCTCAAGGCTTTCGACCATCCTTTCGGGCACCCTACCCCAGAGAATCTAGTTCTATTCCCTCTATTCCACCTTTTCCCGGGATGTCTTCTCAAGATCCACTCAATCCCAAAAATCCCTAATTTTTTCAGTTTTTAACACTTTTTGATAATGTCAAAGAGGGAGAAAAAGGGGAAAATGGATGTAATCTTGAAACTTTTTACTTATTGTACTTATTTATTTGCAATCTCTATATTCAATTTCAATTATGATATGCATTATGGATTTATTATTGTGCACGATTATTTTATTTTTATTTCTTTGGTAAATTATTTATCATCATCAAAAAGAGGGAGATTGTTGAGGAAAGGACCTCACACACTCCTTCATATCATGGTTTTGATGATAACAAATAAACCAATTGTGTATTAACTCTTGTTCTAGATGCATAAGAAGCCCTTTACAAGAGCATAGCAACAAGTGAGGGGGAGCACCTAATTTCAAGAGTCTATATACACAAGCACTTCAATGATTCATGGAAGAAAATATTCAAGCTAAGCTATGAAGTACCCAAGACATGAAGCACCCAAGACTTGAAGTACTTTTGAAATGTTGGAATTGTATTAAAGTTGTAAAGATGTATTAAGGTCTAAATTAATGTATCGCACACACACACACATGCATACATGAAGAAAGACCTTAGGAGGCTAAAAATAACCCAAATCTATGTGCCCATGCCAATTGGAAGTCATCCCATATCAGTCCTTCAAAGGACTTGCAGTATTCCAACAAAACTGCTGATTCGGTATATCGGATCTGAAAATGGCATACCGAATCCCATTAATCCCACAGATATAAGTCACAAAGAGCAAACGAAATGCTCTTGATCTAAATCCGGCATACCAGATCAAAAATATCACTACAAACCTTGATCCAGCATACCGAATTCAATTATAACCGTTGAGATTTGAACATTGAGTCAAAGGCCATATTTTAAGTAATTTGGTGATCCTGCATACTGGATTGGAAAACGGTATACCGGATTAGCTCTGTCTTTTGAATCCGATCTTAAGACAGATCTCTAATTAATTTGAGCTACCTAGCCTATAAATAGGCACCTATTTAAGCTCAAATTAATACTAATCACCATCATTAAGAGACTTTACTACAAGCTCTAAGTGCCATAGCCTCAATTGAGCATTCATTGATTTCAAGCATCTAATCATCACAAGCTCACACACTCAAGCTCCTCTACCTCATCTAGCTTCAGCCTTCAAGGGTGGAAGATAGCATACACTCCTACTAAGGTTGAGGTAACCCTTTACTTAGTAGTTTTATTTTATGTATTAATTGAGTCCTCTTGCTCGGAATCAAGATTAGTTGAGTCCTCTTGCTCAGAATCAAGAGTTGTTTGAGTCTTCTTGCTCGGAATTAGGATTTGTGTAAAAGTCCTCTTGCTCCTTCTTAAGATTGTTTTTAGTGGAATTCTCTCTAAGGTGAGAGGAGTGGATGTAAGCAAGCTTTGGTTGAACCACTATAAAATCTGTGTTATTGGCGCAATTATTTGAAGTTTTGTTAATAACTCATTATTCCGCAAAAGATTTTATTTTATATTAGCATCACCTATTCACCCCCCCTCTAGGTGATTTTACAGTTGGTTCACACAAAAGAACTTGAATGGTTTGAGCTTGTGTGATTCTATATGGATAAATGTTGAATGGTTGTGGACCAAGTCAATTCTGGGTCAATTTCTTGGTTAGTCCAACTCAAGTGTGAGTAATTCAGTTGTAGCCAAGTTATTTTGGACCTTTGATATAGACCATGATTGAATAAATAAAAATATAGAGATAATGATCTAGAAACTTTTAGAGATTGATTTGGCTAGGTTGCATGTTATTTCAGTGGCTCAAGAATAATAGGTTGATTTTGGTTCAGCTTAGTGACTCAATATTTTAACCAAGAACCAAATAGATCATTTTGGATATTATTCATATCGGTCAATAGATTTAGTCTGATCAAAGTTAAATTTTAGAATTCTAATTTAGTAAATAGGCTAAGATTATGGACATAATGTCTTGTCCCAGTAAGCTTATTGGTAATAGTTTCCACCAGCAAGTTATATAGGCATGTGCCAAGTTAACTTAACAAGTTTCATCAGGTTTTGATATTATTTTGCTAGCAAAAGAGATGGAGTGTTGGTCAGCCATAAAGAGCATTGGATGAGGAAACTTTTAAGAAGAAAAAGAAGAGATAAGAGAGAGTTGCGTACAACATTTCACCCATAGGCGGAAGGACAGTCAGAGAGGGTGAATCAGATTTTTAAGAAACACCTATATCGATTTTGGATCGTAAGGAGAAAGTCCTACGAAATCGTACCATTTCAACTGTGACGATTCTCTAGAAGAATCATGATATTCAAGAGGTTTTGTTGTTAGAAAGAAGATGAAATGCGATCTAAGTATCCGCAACTGTTTAGAGATCTTGATATAGAAATTTCGAGGATGAAATTTCTTTAAGGAGGTGGATTGTAATATCCATTTATTAATCATAATTTTAAATTTATAACAAAATTTACAAGAGGTGGAAAATTGTAATATTTTGAATTGAATTTATTCTTAAGTAGTGTACCCAGTGTAACACTCTTAATTGAATTTATTCTTACTGTAGAATTAGGGTTTTGTTTAAAAATAATATGGATAATTTGATTTGGAAACTAATGCATAACTAGTAATGCAGTCCAGTGGTTTGAACTGGACTTAATTAGTGAGAGATTAGATGTTTAAGACCTCATTTCTGCATTAAGTATATTTTATTTAAGATTTAATAATTTTGAATCCTAGTCATCGGTGGGCCCCACTTGTAAACTACCAAATAGAGGCTTTTTTTTTTTTATTATTTTTTTTTTTTGGATTAAAAGCTTGTATAATAGGGGGAATTAGGGGATGGGGATAGGCCCCAAGGTGGTTTGAACTCATGACCTCTTATTTGAGGAGTTGGTCTTTTGCCAACTGAGCTGACCCTTGGGGTTCAAATAGAGGATTTTCACTCTCCACGTTTGAGAAGCCAAGAAGGGAACTTGAAAGAAAAATAAATAATAAAAAAAAGAAAGAAAGTAAGTAAGAAACAGAGATTGAATTAAGTAGGAATCTACGAGAGATTTAATTAAATTAGGAATTTAGGTAAAAGTAAACTACCAAATCTAAAGTTTTAAATTTAAAATCTTAATTCAAGATTCCTTTTAAAATATTTTCATTGGAGAGAAAGTAAAGAGATCTGGTTAGAGACTAAATCAGATTCTTCCCACCTCCTCTCTTGTTAGGAATAAATTCTCATAATCAAATCCCAAACCCTATTCCCTTTATCAAAAACTTGAGAGAGAGAGAGAGAGAGAGAGAGAGAGAGAAATTCGTGGCCTATCGAGCGGAAGAAAAGAAAAAGAAGAGAAGAAGGAAGGAAGGAAGGAGAAGAGGGGCATTCGAACTGTACAGAATCAATCACTTGAAGGTCAATTTTGACTCTTTTAAGAGTGGAATTGAGAAAATATTATTTCACGATAAAACATAACCTCATCTCTTATCTTCATAACCAAACTTGAATCACTCTAATCGGATATCTGAACAGAGAGATATCTCTACTTTACTGAAGGTAGGTCTTTCTATCAAAAATCTGTGTTTCCCAAATCCGAGTTTAAGCAATACCTTGAAGTTGATTTCATCATTACCTTACTCATAGAACTCCATTAAAGTGATTCTAAACTAGGAAGAGGTAGATCAACACCATTGAAGGATTGATTTGAGGTCACCTATAGAAACCCTAGTCGCTTCACACAAGGTGAGTAGATCTTCAACCATTATACTTGATATTTTTCCTACATATAAAATTTGTTTTGAAACATTGTTTTAAATCTGAAATTTAATTTTAGATTGAGATTTATCATGCCAAAAATAAATTTTATTCATGTTTTTTACTCAATTAAATTGTTCACACATGATTGCTTGTAAGGAATGGTGATTTTCTTATGATTTAATTCACATATATGTGTGCAGAAATTTTAATAATGTTATGTTATAGATTAATGAATCCAATGTTTATTTGTTGATAGTATGAGGAAGGTCTATGAATGATTCTTCATGATTATAACCTAATGCATGATGTTTATGAATGATGCATAAAAATCTAATTTTGTTTAGGGTTTACCCTTTAATTTTCATTGATGTTATTGTTGGATAAGTGATTGCGAAGATTTTGCCCAATCCTCTCTATTGTTGTTTTTCACTTTATGCATTGATATGTTGATGAAAGTTACTGTTTTCACACTTTATTTTCAGTCTTTTCAATAGCATGTGTTAGGGTGAAATTGGGGAGTCATGATCCCTAAGTTCCAAACTTGGATGTATAGCTTTAAATTATAAGCAAACCCTTGATTGTTATTTTGTTGTTTACCTACCGACATTGGTGAATATGTTGGGATAAAGATGATGCCTTCGGATTATGGTTCTTATTAATTTGAGCTTGTCTTTACTGAAACTTAAAGAGTGTTGGCTATATTTTATGTTGATCAATTAGCCATCGGAACGGTATGACTGGAAAAACCTTTAGGGGTCATTACTCTATCTGGATGGTAAGATTGGTAGCTAGCATCCCTTTATTTTCTGTATGTGAGAGGGGACAATGGTGTTGTGGTTGATCATAACTGGAGTTTATACGTCGCTATCATGAGGGCCTTGACCAATGTGTGGTAACTAATTCACACTAGTCTATCAGGGAGTGGTGTGTTTGTTATTTTATGTTTTTTGATATATCTTTTGTTGATTGTTGCCATATATACTTTTTATTATGGTAGTGGTGATAAGCAAATATAGTTGCGATCATTTTGTTTTTTTTTTCTGTTTAAAATCTATATATACATATTATTGTATGTTTTTACATTTTTGTATTACTTATGCATATTTTCACACCTGTGTAGTTGTTGTGGATTTACTTGCTAAGTTTTTTTCGAAACTTACCCTCACCCATTTTCAGATGAACAACTTTATGAATGCGAACCTGAATGTGAGGATGTCCTAGAGGAGGAGGTCCAAGAAGACGAAACATTTGGATTAGAAGAAGACAACTACTATTAGAAACTTTACACTTTCTTTCAATTTTTGAAGAACTTATAATTTGTTTGAGTATAATTTAATTTTGAAGATTTTAACCTTTATTTCAGAATTTTAAGTTTAATTTGGAAGTTGTAATAACTTAGTTTAACTACCCTACTTTAGTTGAAGTCTTAATCTATATATTTTAGTCATGTGTTTGTGTTTTGGTTCTATTCCAGTTCATATCTCCTTGACATAAACGATCTTGTGGACCGTCAATGTCCCTAAACCGTTAGGGTGGTTTTGTAGGCGTTACAGCAAGTAATCCTGTTTACCATGAGCGGACTAAATATATTGTGGTGGACTGTCACTTTGTTCGGGATGCCGTCTTGAAAAAGCTAGTTGAGACCCCGTTTGTTTCATCTTCAAATCAGCTAGCTGATGTCTTCACCAAGTCATTGTGTGTCCCTAATTTTTGCACATGTTGTAACAAGCTAAGCATGGGAGATCTATATGCTCCAGCTTGAGGGAGAGTGTTGAGAATTAGAGGTAGTTTAGTCATTGTTATTTTGGGTTTTGGGATTCTATGTTATTTACTTTCTTTTCTATCTTTATTTGTTAAGTTGTAATTGGTAAGGGCTTAAGGGTAATTTCATAATAAACCCCTAACCAACTTACCTTACTTCTTTCCTTTATTATTAATAGAACCCAGGTCATGTGATAGAACATACAAGCTCTATCGCAAGCTGCCGTCATCTCTCTCTTGATAGTGTGCCTCTTCTCTTCTTCTTCTCCACTCTTCGACTGATTAGTTAGTGTCTGATTTGAAACACTTACTTTGTCATGCGAAACAATTAAAATAGTCATAATCCAATTTAACCAATCAATTAGTTACAAGCTCACAACACATTATTCTAAGATAAAGGTCTGAGATCAAATTTTTCTGGCCATGGTGAAATATCTTACACAATGTGATCATAAATCCATCATGAACTAGCTTTGTGCTATGAATTCCGACTTCCTGGTGGGTAGGATCTGGATTGGTTCTCCATTAGTTGGATACATGTTTAATTTCAAGATTGATATCAACTTGATTAGCATCTAAATGTTGGGGCCACAAACCCATACTCTTAAATCAATGTCACATGATAGTTTTGGTCCTATTTCCATAGTCCACGACCAGTTAGCCTCCAAAATTGAGTCCATAAACAAGACCTATCCTATATAGTTTAGGTAGATTAGGATTTTATTTTCTAAAAAGAGCCATTTGTTTTCCGTACAAACAGTCATGTTCTTCTCTTGCTAAGTTTTCTCTTCATATTTTATTGTTTTAGAAATGCTCTTTTAGTGTTTTCTACACGCTAAAATAACCAATTGATTGGTAATGACAGACCGATTGAACAATGGAGATCGATCAACAATTTGAAATCCCCATAAAGAGAGTTAGTGGGGCCAGGACAGTTGTAACCGCAAGGTACCCAGCAGCTAACACTACAATGATAGCGGTTAACAAGGGATACATGGGGATAAGCAGTTCCTGAACTCCCAAAGATGGTGGTTGAATCTAACAAGTGGGGACTTGCCTATGGTTTTGGGATTGGAGTCCTTGCCTTTACGTTGTCAAGAGTTAAAGCAGGAGGGAGTCTTCTTGATTTTTATAGAAATTATTCGGACCGAAGGTAATGTAAGATTTTGAATGATTTATTGATTGGTCACTAGCTAGGAAATAGGTATTATCAAAGCACTTCTTTAGGTCACAGATTTCCTACAAATTTACCTTAGTAAAGAAAAGGCAATTATTGGCAAAAAGAAGGTGAGAAATAGGGTATGTTCCATTTTGAACCTTAATGCCTTAGATTCTTCCAACCAATTCAACATGTTTGAGGAAATCACTCAGCGCTTGAGCACAAAGGATAAAGATGGATGGAGAGAAGGGGTCACCCTGCCTAATTCTACGTGACAGAATGATTTTCCTCTTGTAGCACCAATAATAAGCACTTGATAAGTGGCTGAGTTGATATACTTAGTGACCATGGACACCCATTTCTTTGAGAAGCCGAGTGTAGAGAGCACATGTTCAATGAAAACCCAATCCCCTACATTCATAGTTATCAAGGCATCGTCTAGGCAACTACTAGGCTCTAAGGCCCTTTAGAATGAGTAAGGAGTAAGACCAACACTCGCCTAGATTTTTACAACTTGGCCCTTGCCTTGGTCACCAATGCCTCACCTAGGTATTGTCTTGGTCGTGTAGGCCTTTCCTAGGCATCGTCTTTAACGCCTTGGCCTGGATTTAAACTAGGCAGGTGCCATTTTGGGCTTTTTGCGTGTGTTGGGGGGGGGGGGGGTTATCATATATTTAAGGGTGTTAAATTGGAAAGAAAGAAAAACTAATTAAGGGTTAAAATTTAAAAAAAAAAAAAAGTAAATGATTTTAACTAAGCCCTAAAATCATTTATTGGGAGAACTATGTCAGGAAACTCACTAGCTAGGGATGGGGTAAAGGATGGGATATGTATATAGGGCCATATCCAATTATATGAAAAGACTCAACAGCTTGAAACTTAGACGGTCGTTTCTACAAATCCAATCTTTTCTAGGCACCGTGATGGAAGTGTTGAAATCAGATTCCAAAAACCACCACAGCTACCAGATCTCAAGACAACAATCCTGTTACGAGCAAGATAATCTGAAAAATAAAATAAAATAAGAGAGAAATAGTAAAGATAGAAAGAGAGGAAGAGAGAGATAAATTTGAGATAGAGTTTTGCTTTACAGACGAAGCAATGGCGTCCTGGTGCAATTGGGAGGTCGCCAATCCTCTCTCAAGATAAACTCAAGAATTAATTAATATTTTTCTCATTCCTTTCTACTTCTTCATACATCAATAAATACACGGCTAATATTAACTATCCACTTCCCCACTCCTACAATTTCTCTCAACTCTTAAAATATCTCTCTAAACTTATCCCATTTTTAATAACTACATATAATAAATAACCACCATCCCGTAGATACATATAATTAATAATAAATTTATAATAACCAACTATAATCACAAAGAACTACACCTTAATAAAAATCGACACATAACATCTCATGACAACAATCCCCATTTTAACCGAATTTGAGAGACTATAGAATGTTTGCATTTGAGCATATAGCCATGATGGCCATCCTATTTATGAATTTGAGTCTCCCACAAGCCACAACCATAAATGGTTTGATGTTTGTGATTGTCCTGTTTGTTCATTCTCATCCGATGATGAAATTATGTGGAAAAAGCCTCAGAAGAAGAAAGGTCGATCCTCCACTGAGAGAGAATTATGGCAGCGATATAGGGCAGGTAATCCTACAATTAGCCCTTTAGGTGAAGACAGGAAAATATCAATTTTTGGTATAGTAAGGTGGCCGCCGGCTACCTCCAAAGCCTCCTACTTGCAAATCTCCCCCAAAGCCTTCACCATCACCAGAGTCTCCAGCTCCAACTATTCCCTATGCAACATTGACTCCTGAAGCTTCATGAACTGTTTGGGAATATGCATATGAATCATAATAGATCGGGCTACCTCCAATAGATGTCTATTCTTCGGCCACCCGCATTTTGTTATGGAGTGTATGAACTACTAGCCTGATGAATTACACCATGAGAAAAGAAAAAATCAGAGATCTTAGTTTGAGTGTATTCAAGGACATTATCAGAACGAAATGTCTTCATAGAAACATCAAACTGAGTTTTTATTTCTGGATTAAAGTTTTGAAACATTGTAAGAAATTGAAATCGATCTTTTAACAAATAAACCCTTGTTAAACGGGAGTAATCATCTACAACACTGACAAAATAAGAAAATCCTATTCTATTACGAACTCAACAAGGTCCCCAAATGTCGGAATGGACTAAAGAAAACAAAGGAGAACTTATAGGTGCACAACGAACAGGGAAAGATGCAAGGAGATAGTGCGGCTTTCTTTGTTATCATGGCAGAGTAAGTTGTCCATAGTGTCCGCCAATAGAGACGACTTTTAGTGAAGATCCGCTCATGCTACATGAGGGGCGGCAAAAGGTGGTTTTGCTCGTGAGCTACCGGGAATAAAGGAAAGCAAACTAAGCTGCTTAAATGCGCTAGGCTAGTGCGTTGAGCCTTCTCATTCAGCTATACCTGCGGTCGTGCCGAAAGCAAGCGCGCATCACAGTGATTTCACATAGCTTAAAAATCTGATTGACAATACCACTCATGAATTTCAAAATATTGGACCCCATATTTCCATTGCATCAAAAAAAGGCTTGACCGTTCCAGCCTTCCAGGCCAGTTGAAAGCGAAAAGTGCTTTGTCCCCCATGAGTAAGTAATAGTAACGCATTTTCTTTGCTTCCTTTCCTTATCAATGGGGTAGATCATTCACTTTCTCCTATCCTCACGGGCCTCTAATTAATTAGTTTTGGAATCGGTCAGTCAGAGCCGGTGAGGGCCAATAACTGGCTATTGCTTATCCAATTGATAGATGTTCATTGATGGATACTTTACCCGAATATAGAGTGGAAGGCTCTTCCGAGACCTTGTTGATCCTAAATAAAAATAAGAATTTGCATGACGTAGATTACCTCAACCAATGCAATCCCACTAATGACTATCTCTCCCAAGGCATTGAAATCGGTCAACGTGTGCTACGATCTTCAAAGTAGTCAACCACTCATCAAAAACCCTTCACCAAAAAATAGGGTCTCACAACTCTAGAATATCTCTCCCACACACTCTGAAGCATCTTCAGAGGCAAATCAGCAACTTGCACACATTCTCATGTGCACGTGGATCGAGAAAAAAATCCATTGAAGATGTTTTTTATGAAAACTGAGCCCTCTATGAGTAGTTAAATAAATGAGATATCCCAATTTCTATGAAACCCTGCGATCTAACGGTAAAACTATAATTTTAAGGGTATTTCATGACATTTCAAAGTGTCACAGGCATCGAGACATTTTGAAGTGTCACGAGGTCATCTGGGATCAATTTGTTCCATTCGATCTTGTTCTAACACAGGGTGAAATCTGGATTGTTAGATCCCACTAATTCCATCAAGATGCTTGCGGGGTTAATGGGAGCCAATGAGATAGAATCTGAGTATGGAGTGTGGTTATTCCTGCTTTAAGGGCTTATTTTGTATGATTTCTATTTCAATTTCGATTGATTTAAAAAAAAAATTGGTCAACAAATTGATTTTTGGAGAAAATTTTAAAATTATGTTGGTTGCATCAATCTGAAATATTTAAAGAATAAGAAATCCATTTCATAGTTCAGTTTTGGAGAATAGATTCTCTAACGGCAGCCAATAAGAAATCCATTTGACTGGGCAGTACTGGAGAGGATGGTAGTGGTGGCGGTGGTGGCAAGGAGGTGGTGGTGCAGTGGTAGTGGTGGTGGTGGTAGCAGTGCGAGGTGGTGGTGGTGTTGGTGCAACCATTAGGAGAAGAAGGGCGGTGTACTAATTTTTACCTAAAATTAGTACTTTACCCATCATATAAACCATGTGCATATTAAAGAGCATGATAGAAATAAAATGAAATAGAATTTCTGAAAAAGGTGAAAAAATCAAACCAAACAAATTTTCGAATAGAAATCACCCCATGAAATCAAAATAAAAATCATACCAAATCAAGCCTAAATTGCCTAAAAAACCAATCACGGTTTTGCCTGTTTTCATTTGAAAAAAAAGTCTTTTTTAAGAAATTCTTTATTGATGATGAAAGGTTTTTCTAACTGTATAATATTTAGTTGAAAGTTCATGTTGAAGTATATGGATCCTATAAATTCTATCTTGTCTTGATTTAGACGAGTACTACTGGTTTCAGGAATTTCGACCCTATGGCATGGATGCTGAACTTGTGATTTTGATAGTCCAATTCCTCTGAGGATAAAATCATCATTCTTCTTTTCATGCTCTATTTGTGGAATAGAGGAACATGAAGCCCTTAATGATGAAGGGCGAGAAGTATGTATTCTTGTTCTTTTGGAAGATGAAAATTGTGTTTCTTCTTTGCCGTAGAGTATTATACTATTTTCTCTGAATGTAAGTTCTAAGTTTCTGGGAGAGTAATATTTTTTCAGAATTAATTTGAAAGTAATATATCATATGTTATTATCAAAATGTGTCATTGTCATGCACATATTTCGATTACACAAGTAAAATGACAATATTTATCCTCATTGGAAAAAATTATGTGTAATACTAAAAAGGGGAAAAAATAAGATACAAATTATGTGACATCTTTATGGATTTTAATAAAATAATCCTAAATATATTTATTTATTTATTTATTTTTGGATTGAAAAACCACCAAAACTTGAAAGTTGGACCCAAGAGATGACAGAAGTATATTTATTATTAACAAATTACATATATAACAGCCCATTCAAGCTGGTTTGCCCGAGAGGTTAAGGGGGAAGACTTAAGATCTTCTGCACATAAGTGCGCATGGGTTCGAACCCCATAGCCAGCAAACTGCTCTTTTCCTGAACTTCCACTCCTTTGTTTTTATAGTTTAATATTTGAGTATAAATTTGAGAACATGGTTCGTGATCTCGGTATCGGCTGGATCGGATCGGGACCGCCCAAACTCAGGCAAATATGACACTTTTGTCCCCGTTTTCTTATAAAAAAAACTAATGTATTTACATTTTAACCCTTGTTCGTACAGCTGGATTGGATCGGTATAAACTTGAGAACATGGTTCGTGATCTCGACATTGGCTGGATCGGATCCGGATCGCCCAAACTCAGGCAAATATGACACTTTTGTCCTTATTTTCTTATAAAAAAAAATGTTTATTTTTACCAATCCGATCCAACCAAAATCGGCCGATCCGATCTGTTCGGATACTTCAAACCATGCGAAGGTAATGGAGCAACGACCCACTGTGATGTGCTACTTTTAAGTATAAATAGAATTTTACATGGGACAAAAAAGAGGCGAAAACAAAGAATCAAGGTAGCAGCAATGGATTAATAATTGAGAATACAAGAGTAAAGATCAAATAAAATTTAAGCTATACTGTCGCAAAATAAAAGGGTTATTTCTAAATGCCCCTTGAAAATGACCGAACTTACAGTTGCCTCCTTGAACTTTCACTAATTTTTCGTGTACCTCTGTTTTCTGAATTAAGTACCAATATACTCCCTCCCGTTAGACAGAGAAGGTATGCTACAATGGATCCCAGTTTTTTAACATTGATGGATCATTCTGCTCCTTCATAGGATAAAATGACCAAAATGACCTTACCCAAAAAGAAAAAAAAACCTGCAATTCATCTTCCCCAAATCGTTTAGGGTTTGGGGGAAGATGAGTTTTTGAATCAGAAATCAAGAATATGAGAAGGTATCCCACCAGAGAAACTATTATAACTTGCAGACAGTTTCTCCAACCGGGAAAGATTGCCCAATTCTGATACTCCTCCCCATGACCATGAGATATTTCATGGCGGCTTCTAAGCTTCACGCGCTATGGAACCACCCCGCCGGACCTAAAACCAGTTCGTCTACTTTCAGCCATTGCTCTTTATGTTTATTTCTCTCTTAATCCGTTCATCTTTTCTCTGCGTTCATTAGCAATTTTATTTTTTTCGCTTTCATTTTTGTTTTTGTTTTGTAAACCCGCCCTTAACGACTTAAATGGTTGCTGCATCTTTTTAAGTTCATTTTTTGGTTTTTTTCCATTGCGAGATTGGTCTTCTATGGTCGTAAACTTATTTATCGAGGAATTTTCGATGGCTTCTTCTTGATTGATCGGTAGACTGAAGACTAGAGATGATAATCGAAATATTTTATTTCATTAATAAAATGTCAGGTGGTTTAAGTTTTCGGAATTGGGTACATGAAATTTTATCAAAATAATAAACATATAATTTCGCTCGGCAAGTACAAATTAATGTGTTAAAGGTTCTCTTAATTGATTGTGTGTTTGGAATAAGGTTTAGTGAATTGAGTTCAGGAAGGAGAAATAGACTCTGTTGTGTGTGTTTGTGTGAGAACGGTAATAGTTAGAGACCTTCTCTCTAGCTGGAGCTGGGAAGATTGAAGTCTTCTTATAGCCCTTGGCTCATGGTGGGATACCTTCTCATATTCTTGATTTCTGATTCAAAAACTCATCTTCCCCAAACCCTAAACGATTTGGGGAAGATGAGTTGCAGTTTTTATTTTTTTCCAGGTAAGTTTATTTTAGTCATTTTATCCTATCAAGGGGCAGAATGGTCCATTGATGTTCAAAAATTAGGATTCATTATAACATAACGTCTCTGTCTAATGGGAGGGACTATAGTGGTACTTAGTTTGGAAAGCAAGAGTGCACGTGGAATTAGTGAAAGTTCAGGGGGGGCAACTATAAGTTTGACCATTTTTAAGGAGGACATTTGGAAATAACCCTAAAAAAAATGGAAGCTACATAGTTGAGTTGGACTTAAATTTGACATACAACCAAACCAACGGGAAACCCTACCTTTCAATGATTGAATTGAACATCATCCTCCACGTGGTTCAAAATAGGCAGGCCATTGTACCGGACTTGATACAACATTACGCTACCTACCAACAACTCCCTAGCTCAATTGGTGAGCTGTGGTGCGCTTCATGCCCATGTTCACCAGGAGGTCTCGAGTTCGAGTCTCCAGGCTGGTACCTTATCCCCTCCCTAGTTCGATCCCCTCCCCCTTATACAAAATATATATATATATATATATATATATAAAGCTCCCAATTCCAAAAAAACATTACGCTACCTTCTATCCTCTAATTTTGGGAAAGAGAATTCACTTCGGGAGTGTGCGTTCTACGTCTAGACACATTGAGGGTGAAATGATCGCTACGCCCCATGAAATGTGCAAATGATGTATCGCTTGATGTTTTTATGTGTTCTCTTATTGGCCGCCGTTTCGAACAGAGAACACTTACCCTTTGATTTTTTTAAGGATAAATTTTTCCTCCACACAGTGAACATTCAACCATCATCCTAGGGTTCACAAACTCCTACAAGGTTGTAGTTTCTTCCCCAAAATACCCTCCTCATACCCCCTCCCCCTGAGCATTTAAAGCCGTCATGGCCATGGTGAATGGATTCTCATTCACTACGGCTGAAGGAAAACTTGGTCTATTTTTTAAATTTTTTTTTTTTGGGAGGAGGTTTTCAGTTCGGGAGCTTGCGGAAGCATCAACAAAGGTGGAATTTCCATATTTCATTGGGGGGGGGGGGGGGCAAACATTTCTGCAGGTGGCGGCGGGAGCGCAACGATATAATATCCATACAAAAATTTAAGGAAATAAAGATTTCACTGAACACATATTATAATGATACAAATAGAGTATGCAAGTTACCTAGAATAAACAAGTGACGTGCTCCTTCAAAGGAATGCAGCACAAGATCACGATCTCCATTGAGTGCACTACCTCCAATGGCCAAACCCCTTGCTTGAAGAAGAAGATGACTCTTTTTTCCCTTCAATTTTCTCTCATTTTTGTAATTCAAATTATATGCTTAGTGCAATTAGGATTTCAGCCAAACTTCTCTTATATAGAATAAGCTAACTTAGGAGATTACAATCTAATAGACTCGATCGCACCAAGTAGTGTAATCATAAAGGGTAGTTTTTAAGTTGTTTTTAATTGCACAAAAGGATAATACTACAAAAGGTGTAACCTAAAATCCCCAAGTGGTAGATATTTTCATTACACTTTCTCCCCTACAACACAACACCCACAATAGACATAGCAAAACATGGAATAAAATCACTGGCATGTAAGAAATCCATTGTACATAAAACTGAAATTGTTATTACCAGTGATTAGGCATAAAAACATTTGATAATACTTTTCAATATATTATTTAATATAATAATAAAATGAAACACTTTTTGTAAATACGTTACAAAACAATTATGAGGCCCTAAATTTTGACTAGTCACAATCCAACAACTTTCTAATTTGGATGTTGCTCCCTAAACAGGTAGTGAATACCTTATTGAGTGTCACCCATAACATCATTTATATAGAGCGGCCAATGTGTAGTCAATCATGTTGGTAGATATCAACCATTGGTATACCACAGATGCACAAAACACAAATATAAGGGTAAGTGCCTCGTAGGTACGAAAAAAAGTAACTACTAGAAATTTTTATTGCTAAACACAATTGACGGTGAACGATTTAGGAATTTCTATGTATCAATGTTCAACACATTGATTAAAGTGCCTATATTTATATTTCCAGCCAATCCCCATTAGGGAATTATACAATATGACAACCCTAGAACAGAGAGCCTAAGTCTATCCATACTTGAGAACAAATAACAGTACATTATGGGTAGTTGAACAAGTATAACAATTCTAACAAGCACATAATAAAATTGCATTTGATTAATTTAATCCAATTAAATTGGTTTGATTGACACACATCAAATGTCAAAAATATCCAATAATGTTACCCCATCCCATGTCTGGGTGCAAGAGTCATGCTCTTTGATGGAGTCCTTTATCCCTTCTTTTATTTAGTCTTTTTTAGGATTTTTTTTTCTTTGCAATAGGAAGGCCTTTCTATGTGGAGCACCCGATTGTGTCATCTATTTTACCCCCAAGAAACGACTGTTGTGGCAATTTTGATTTTTGAAAAGATGGAATGATATTATCATGAATGTGATAATGGTACGGTCAAAATGACAAATAATGTTGAAAGCAAGATTATCGGGATTGAAACAATACAGATTTGCATGTCTAGTAGGATTGTACAAATTTTAACTAGGGTTACACATGTACCGGATCTAAAGAAAATTTCAAAGCGTAAGAAGGACAAAAAACCAAAAAAAAAAATTCTTAAAAGAATGGAAATAAATCATCCAAAGCTGCAATTGTGGAAGGGTTCTAGGGTGATGGAGATGTCAATCTCATCAGGTACAAAATCTTCAGATTGGATATTAGATTCGGGTTGTTCATTTCATGTGTTCAGTCATGAGTTTAAAACATATCGTGTATTTGATAATGGTACGATCATAATGACTAACAATGTTGAAAGCAAGATTTTCAGGATTAGGAAAGTATGGATTCACATGTTTAATGGGATTGCATGAACTTTGACTAGGATTAGACATGTGCCAGATCTAAAAATAAAATTTGATTTCATTGGAACAATGGATTCAAGAAGTTACGTATGCTAATCAAAAGGTGGAGTTCTCAGGTTCTCCAAAGGGGTCATAGTTATGATGCAAGAACACATAATTGGGAATATATACAAACTTTTAGGAAATGTTGAAATAGGTGAAGCTATCATTAGAACTCATGTAATAGGTATAGCTGGGTGACGAAGACAGCTGATATTTCAGGCTAAGAACAAATGCAAATCTAAGAAGAAGCGGGTCTCTTTCGCTTCAGATCTTGTGAGTAAAAGTGATCTCTCTGATTGAGTTGCAGTAGTAGGAGAGGTAAAGTCACATCATATTGAGCGACAGTGAGCTATACAGGACACCTGGGCGAGGGTGTGGATCATGTCGATTTGGATGTGATGGATAGGCAGAGATAATAGGGAAGATTGTAGAATCGACATCAACACCATTCTCACTTTAGGGAGGCTTGCAGAATCCAAACCAAGGTGAAAATTTGTTAGGGTTGTGTCTTATATCTGCAGGACCAACCAATTATTATTGGGCTTGTATATATTTTACTAGGTTAGTTCTGGGTCCATTTCTTATACAAGGGTAAAGTTATAATTGTGTGTGAGTCAGGGTTTTCAGGGTGCTTAGTTATTGTATCTTTAGGGAAAACCTTATAGGATCAGATAGTGAGGTGGAGCAAGGTGCAATTTTTTTCCCCCCCTCTCAGGTGGATGTATATATTCGTATTGGACCATGATAAATTCTATGTGTATGTGTGATTACCGAGTTCAGATCTGCTACCCACATGGGGACGGGTGGGGACAGATCTGAACCCTCCATGGGGATGTGGGACCCATCTCTAGGGTGTGGGACCTACGCCCCATGGAGGGGTCAGATCTGTCCCCACCCATCCCCATGTGGGTAGCTGATCCGGATTCGTGATTACCAACAGGAAAGGCGGGTGTGTGTGTGTGTGTGAGAGAGAGGACGGAAGATCATAAGGGCTGGTGAGTTGGAGTGCTCAACATAACCAATACCCTAAATTACTGTAAATAAGCCGAAAATTTGAATGGTCCCCTTTTTTTTATGAAAAAGAAAAACATTTAATTAAAACATAATGGGTACATTCGGAACCATACAATTAGATGATTGTTATTTAGATCTAGCATATTGTGCTAAGTTGTGTGCAGGCTGAATATAAGGTCTTGGTTGTTTAAGTATAGATACAAAAATAAATAGACTAAAGGTAGCTTTAATGTCAAAAATTAAATGAAAAAGTTCCCACGGCCAGGGGTGAGCTTCAGCATCGGTCAGCCAGTTTTTCAATTTCTCAGAGTCGGTCCAGATTGTTAGTTTTCTGCATTCCAATAGAAGTGCCTTTTCGATTCCTTCTTTGAATCCTCTGAGCTCCGTCTCCTATGCTTTCTCTACAAATCCAAAGTGTTCATTGAAGATGCAACTAATTGATGTTTAGAGATAATGACTGATCCTATCCTCCTTGCTTTGAAGTTGGGTCAAAGCTGCCATCTGTGATTAGGATGCAAGAATCCAGAGTTTCCTGTTCCAGATAAAAATCGATGGGTGGTGGAATTTGCTGCTGTAATTAGGTTGTTTCCTGTAGGTGATGGAGATCCTCCATCTCACCTTGTATGAGAAGACTCTCAGTTACCTATCTCTGTATCTGTTTTAGGTCTAAGAGTGGGTCAAGTTGAATTTTTTGAAAAACTGCTATGTTCCTGTATCATTGCCATAAGAAGTACATTGTGATGGCTGCTAGACATAGACATCTATCTCTCTCAGACTTCATTAAGGCTGTATCATAAACAAGATGTGAATTTGAGTGGTCCCTTGGCAGTAAATGAAATAAAGAATTTGTTTTCTGGACAAATTTGCCTTTAACAAGACTGTTCCACTGATGCCTGCCAACAATGCTTGATTGACTCTGCATTCTCCCATTTTTCTGGACTTCCAAACCTCTATTTTACGACTTGGCAAACTTTTACAAGTTAGCAAGGGCCTCATTCCATATACCACGTGGCAGATTATTGGGTCACCTTGTAACCTTTTTTACTAAGGCAGTTCTGTAAAGATTTACCTTATATTACAAAAATATAAATCAACTTAAGTTTGAAAGCCGAACTAGGGAAAAGCATATGCTGTAATACAAGCCTATCTACATGCAATATCAATACACACAGTTTCTTTCAACTCACATAAACACAATAAAAGTAGCCAATAACCCAAACATCATACTTAAGGCTCCACAATGACCTTCCCTGTAGCATGGCCATCCATACTCTTTGCCCAGGCGTCTTCGGCCTTGCTCAGAGGGTGTTTCGAGTCCACTACTGTCTTCAGCTTCCCTTCTTTCACCAAATTAACAAGAAATTCCAGGTTCTCACGCTTGGTGGACAAAAGCAAAGGCAGCAGCTGCTTCTTGGAAAAGGTTAGCTTCTTTACTGCAAAGGTGAGCATGGCACTAGGACTGGGAGTGATATCTACCACCTTTCCTTGCTCACTTAAATTAGGCTCAAACGTAGACCAAGGGATTCCTGTTGCACAGTGGATTACTGCATCATACTTCCGACCTGAGGGGCTCTTCAACGCTGCCCCATCTGGGGTTTTATAGTCGAGAACCTCATCTGCTCCTAAGCTCTTGACAAACTCAATGTTCCGAGCCCCACAACTTGCAGTAACATGTGTGTTCCCAAGTTTTGCCAGCTGAACAGCATAGTGACCAACACCACCTGATGCAGCAGTTATTAGAACGTTCGTTGGCTTTCCACTGCTGTCGAGCTTGATCCCAGCAGACTGGGTGAGGGCCTGGAGTGCAGTGAGGCCGGCTACAGGTAAGCCTGCTCCTTCAGCTGCTGATACCTCAGCAGGCCTATTCACAGTCAAACTTTCCTTGGCCACAGCAAACTCAGCAAGCCCACCTCCTGTCTGCCAATAGAAAGATTCATAACAATCATCATACATAGAAAGAAACATAGTAGATGTGGGATTATTCCCAAAACAGGTAGTCTAGGATAATTCTCAACATCTAGTTGTGACCAGTCTAATATGAACCATGCTAAATGTTGAGACAGCGATCATAGTCGGGAAGCTGAAAACTTAGTTTTTTTTTTTCAATTTCAGGTTAAATTCATAGTTGTAAACTTGTAATGGTGCTAACGTGAGCCATGGTAGTTGCCAGGCGACTTGATGCCCTAGTGACACCTAGGCGAGGCCAAGTTGCAAAGGCAAGCACCATATTCACAAAACATGCCCCATTCCTTGCGCTGATTCCAGTTCTAGGCATGTTGTGTGCTAGTTCTTTATTTTCTTCTAGCCCTTTTCTTCTTCTTCTTCCCACTTTCCACCCTTTCCATGCCTTATTTTTTTCCATTTTTGGACTAAATCTGGTTTGGGCACCTAGACACATAAGATGACTGGGTCGCCTTGGACATGTCTGGGCACCTTATTGCCTAGGCAGCATGATACCTTGGGATCGCCTGGGCAACAACTTGACAACTATGCAGGTGATCATTCCAAAACGAAGAGTCAGTTTCTATATATAAATGTCGGTGATTACTCACAGAGTGACTAAGCGCAGCTACAACTTTGTCACCAGCTTTGAAATTCTTGACACCAGAACCAACTTCTACTACTTCTCCTGCTATGTCGGTAGCTGTTTCATCAAGAGTGAATATCAGGACACAGTTTCTGATGTTTTTCATTTTTGGATTTCAGAATGTTTATGACAAAAAGTTAGGACAAAAGATACACTGTAGTATGAGGTATCAAATAGATACTTTTCAACACAAGCCACTCCTTTGAAATTATGAGTTACTAAAGTTCAAACAGTATTCCTCTAAGCTGACAAACATCATCCAATTTCATATTACTTTCTCATTTGCCAATGAAATAGCACTTCTTGGCCTACATTGATATTTAGACATAAGAATCAGCTATAAATTAAACTTCCTCTGTTTTGATCATTAAAAAAATTCAAACTCTAATTTGATATGATCATTCAATACTACGATTCTCTGACATACCTCGTCTATAAGCTCTTATAAGCTTGCTCCTGGTCTCATCTTTCACAGGTGTTAACAACC
Source organism: Telopea speciosissima (assembly GCF_018873765.1). Taxonomy (NCBI): domain Eukaryota; kingdom Viridiplantae; phylum Streptophyta; class Magnoliopsida; order Proteales; family Proteaceae; genus Telopea; species Telopea speciosissima. The sequence goes on along the minus strand of NC_057919.1, from coordinate 52,752,708 downwards.
AACTCCATTTCTAGACATATCATAAATCATTAACTACCAACATTAATGTTCCTTATTTTCATATATTATTCACTTATTTATATAATTAGCGCAAATGCACCTCAAGCAGGATTGGATGAAAATAGTAAGTACAATTTTGGGAATACATGGATGGATTATTGCAAGGTTTTCGTCAAGGATAAAAGATTATCATAGGGGGTGATTTGAATGGACATGTTGGGAAAGATCGTAGAGGATATGAAGATTTACATGGAGGATATGGTTTTGGAGAGAGGCATGAGGAGGACACCTCAATTTTAGATTTTGCCGTGGCTTATGATTTATCCATTGTAAACACTTACTTTGAAAAGAGAGAGGAGCATTTAGAGTTGGATTCTAGGTTACGAAAGTAGGTAGGAGAGGAGGAAGGAGATGAGAAAGGAGAAAGAAGGAGACAAGAGAGAAGAGAGGAGAATAGTTTCGGTTGAATGACTTGTGTTGGAGAGTCCTCCACACATCTATATTACTTCAATAATATATTAATATTAAGGAAAGTATTACATCCATCTCCTTAGGGAGGTAAAAGGTAAAAAATGATAAAAGAGGAAAAATACATAATAAGGCAACTAGAAATAAGACTAGTTCCTAAACTACCCTTATTACATAACTTCTAACATTCCCCCTCAAGCTGGAGAATAAATGTCATGCATTCCCAGCTTGCATAAGAGGGTACTAAACTGAAGGGAGATAAGCTCCTCGGTGAAGATGTCTGCCAATTGATCACCAGTCTTCACAAAAGGGGTACAAATGCAGCCGGAATCAATCTTCTCTTTGATAAAGTGTCGATCCACTTCAATATGTTTTGTTTTGTCATGTTGCACTGGATTGTGAGCAATACTGATGGCTGCCTTGTTATCACAGTAGAATCTCATAGGCCCTTTAGTGTCAAACCCCAATTCTTGAACTAGTCTCTTCAGCCAAATGAGTTCACACACTCCATGAGCCATAGCTCTAAATTCCGCTTCTGTACTAGATCTGGCAACAACATGCTGTTTTTTGCTTCTCCATGTAACCAAATTGCCTCCCACAAAGGTACAATAGCCGTAGCTAGATCTCCTGCCTGTGATGGATCTAGCCCAATCAGCATCAGTGAAACCTTCCACTCTCAAGTGATCATGCTTGGCATACAACAGCCCTTTCCCTGGGGAAGACTTCAGATATCTGAGAATACGATACACAGCATCTAAGTGGCCACTCTTGGGGGCGTGCATAAATTAGCTCACTACTCCTACTGCATAGGAAATATCTGGGCGTATCATAGAAAGATAGATAAGCTTTCCCACTAGCCTCTAGTACTTTCCTGCATCAACAAAAGAGGGACCACAAGCTTCTCCTAATTTGTGGTTCTGCTCAATAGGAGAGCTTGCTGGTTTGCAGCCTAACATCCCTGTCTTTGTCAACAATTCAAGAACAAACTTCCGTTGACATATGTTGATTCCCTTCTTGGATCTTGATACTTCAATCCCTAAGAAGTAATTCAAGGGACCCAGATCTTTGATTCAAACTGTTGAGCCAAGTAGACCTTCAGTTTATCTATCTCAGCTGTATAATCTCCACTTACCACAATATCATCAACATAGACAATAAGAGCTGTAATGGTACCATTGCCCCGCTTGGTAAAGAGAGTGTGGTCGACTTGATTCTGAGAATACCCATTCTTCAGAATGGCCTGTCGGAAGCGCTCAAACCATGCCTTTGGTGACTGTTTGAGACCATATAGTGCCTTTTTGAGAAGACACACTTTCCCTTTTGCTGAAGGTATGTTGAAAGCTGGTGGAGTTTACATGTACACTTCCTCTTCCAAGTCACCATGGAGGAAGGCATTCTTGACATCTAACTTATATAATGACCAATCTTTATTGGCATCCAATGATAGAAGAACTCTTATAAAGTTGTGCTTAGCCACAGGAGCAAATATTTCCTAATTGTCAATTCAATAGACTTGACTGCCCTTAGCCACCAACCTTGCTTTGTATCTCTCAACAGTACCATCAGATTTATACTTTATTGTATAGACCCATCTACAGCCAACTGGGACACGTCCCCTGGGAAGATCCACCAATTTCCAAGTACCATTCTTCTCAAGAGCCATCATCTCCTCAGACATAGCTTGTCTCCACTTTTGGTCAGACATACCATCAGTAACATTCCTGAGAATAGAAGCAGTACAGAGAGCAGTAATAAAGGCAAGACCTGTAGGAGAAAGAGCATCACAGGAAACAAACTGGGCTATAGGATTAGTACACGCTCTTTTCTCTTTTCTAACAGCAATAGGAAGGTCTAAATCAGATGGAGAAGAAGGGATGTCACCTGATTGAGGAGAATGAATCTCAGGATGTGGATCTGGATCCAAAGAGTACTCTTAGCAGGTCTTCTTTCCTTTACTCTGCAAGCTTTCACCTTTTTTGTACTTAATGTGGTAATCCTTCTCCTTCTCAATCAAACCAATTCTATATTCACACCTGATTGATCATCAGTATCAACCACATCCACAGTTCTGTGTTTTCCAATGTCAAGCATAGATGGAGAGATAGGGAGAGGAGAATGAAGGAAATCAGCAGCCTGTTCACTTTCATAATTCTCCCCCTGAAGAGGATGCTGAGAAGGGGCAAAGAAAGGGACAGATTCAAGGAAGGTGACATCTTTGAAGAGAAAACACCGATGAGAAGAAGGATGATAACACTTGTAGCCTTTGGAAGTAGAAGAATACCCAAGAAAGAGACACTTGAAAGCTTTAGGATCAAGTTTGGTGCGATGGAGTTTGTTAACATGCACATAACAAACACAGCCAAGACTTTGGGAGGAAGAGAGAAAGCAGAAACTTGTGAAGATACGGTTTCTAAGGGAGATTTGGAACCAAGGCGTTTGGTAAGCATGCGATTTATGAGAAAAGAAGCAGTGAGAAGAGCTTCAGACCAGAAGGTCTTAGGAACATGCATGCCAAAGAGAAGACTCTGAGTGACCTCCAATAAATGATGATTTTTCCTCTCAGCTACCCCATTTTGTTAGGGTATGTCAACACACGCTAACTGATGGATAATGCCATTGTCAATAAAAAAGGATTGGAGGTAACTAAACATGTACTCCCCCCCCCTTTGTCAAAACAAACAATTTTGATTCGAGTATCAAACTGAGTAAGAATCATCTGATAAAAATTTTTAAATGTGTCACAGACATCACTTTTATGCTTCAGAAGAACAGTCCAAATAGCACGAGAAAAATCATCAACAAAGGAAACAAAGTAACGATAGCCAAATACAGAGGTAGCAGGGGAAGATCCCCAAACATCTGTATACACAATATGAAAAAGAGAAGCAGATCTATTACCATGATATAGATAAGGTGAACGACAGTATTTGGCAAACATACATGGTTCACATTGAAAAACATGAGAAGAGGCAATAGAAGAAAATAAGTGAGGTAATTGTTTCCTCATTACAACAAAAGATGGATGGCCAAGACGACAATGCGATAACATAACAGAATCCACAGAACTACTAACATTACATCCACACACATAGGACTGAGCTGTGGGCAAAAAAGGTTAAAAAATATAAAGGTCTTGCTCCTCACGACCACTGCCAATAATCCTCTTCGTCACCAAATCCTAAAACAGACAATGAGAAGGAAAAAAAGTGACAACAATTCAAAGATTTAGTCAAATGACTCACAGATAGAAGATTAAGGGTAAGGTTATGGACATGAAGAACCGAAGTAAGAGAGATAGATGATGTAACAGGGATACTGCCCTTACCAGAGATGGAGAAAAGGGAGCCATCAGCCACCCTAACCTTATCCTTACCAAAACAAATGGTATAGGAATCATAATAATGGGACGTACCAGTCATGTCGTCAGTGGCACCAGAGTCAATGACCCAAGACTGGGCTGCAGTAGAAGCTAAGGTGAAGACCTACAAAGCTGAGGATGAAGAAGAGTTGGGCACTGTGGGTGTAGGAGATGTGCTCAGCTATGACATGACCCGGCAAAACACTGCATTTACCAGAGTGGAATCATCCTAGATAGCATCTGCCTCAGTCATAACAGAGTATGCTCCTCGAGCTCCCCCTCTACAGCCACCACGAGCACCACCCCGTGTGCCAGGAGGACGGCCATGAAGAACCCAACACCTATCCTTGGTATGTTCAGATCTCCCACAATGATCACATTTAAACCGGTCTCTACCACCTCCACTAGTACCACCGGTCTCAACTACTCTGTCTTCCCCAAGGTTAGGCCACTGGCCTCTATTACCTCAACGGGTGTCCCAGAAAGAGCTAGAATTGAGGGCTAACTTCTCAAGAGAAGATACTGGAGCTGATTCCATAGCAACATGCCGAGTCTCCACACTCCATAAATAACTACAAACCTCATCAAGAGATGGAAGTGGGGACCGGCCTAAAATCTGGAGCCTGATTGGCTCATAATCAGGGTTCAAACCACCAAGTAAAGACACACTTCTTTTTAAGAGTACGATACACCTTTGATTCATCCTCTAGATTGCTCAATTGAAGATCTTTGTAGTGATCATACTCCTCCAAGAGACAAATATAAGCATTGTAGTACTCATAAATGGTCCTGTCACCTTGCCTCATTGAACTAATTTTTTGGTGGAGCTGATAGACCTTGGCGGAGTCACCAACCCTGTCAAATGTCTGGGAGACACTTTCCCAAATTGCTTTGGCAGTTTTTTTCTCATAAACCTTCTCCCAATCTTAGGCTTCATGGAGAAGATTAACCATGTCATGACTGTGGAATTTTCTGTCTCCCATTTCTCATAAGTAGGGGAACCAGCCTCTAGGGCTTTAATAGCGCCAGTAATATATCCAAGTTTTCCTATACTCGTAAGGGATAACTTCACAGAACGTGACCAGTCCAAGAAATTGGTGTTATCAAGCTTCACAATGGAGATCTGTGCATGAGAGTTATCATAAACAAATTGAGGGCTGTTGGAGTGGGTTGTGAATCAGCCAAACCAAGTCCAGAAGTCTCTGAATCAACCATCTTGTAGGGAAAATGGAACTTGATCATATACTAGGATACCAATCCAAGTGGGGAGTACACACTCAACCCAAAAAAGGAACCAAATACAAGAAAAGAGCAGAAACAGCCTTGAGAATACTTCACTCTAATACTCTCCAAGGGGTAACATCAACCTTAAACAAGTTCAAAAGCTTCACAAAAGTTGTGCACAAGCATTACCCAACAAAGGAGACAGCATATTGCAGTCCAAATGCAATAAAAAGGGAAATCAGACATTCTCGGCTTTACCTGGGCAGAAAAAAAGGATTCCACGAAAAGGAGTTGTGCTCAGATTGAGCCTTCAAGCAACAAGAGGAAGCATATGACCCTTAAACAACACCCTTGGGCGATTCTAGTGACCTATTCCAATCCTCAAACCCATGCCGAGAGAAAGAGAGAGATAAAGGGACTGCAATATAGAGCTGGCGATAACTCTAGCAATGGCTAGAAGACCTTCAATTCATCAAGAGAGCTTCATCCAAGCTCAAACAGTAGTAGCAAACACTAGAATAGGTTATTTCGAAGCTATTTCATAGTTCTTTCAACAGATTCTTTACATAGGAAGCTTCTCCTTGAAACCCTTTGTGCCCTAGGATTTCAAAGAGAAGAAAAAAAAATGGCGATAAAAAGCTCGATTCGACTCTCAAACCCTAACCTGCTCTGATACCAAGTTGGATTCTAGGTTAAGAAAGTAAGTAGGAGAGGAAGAAGACATTGGAGGAGGAAGGAGATGAGAAAGGAGAAAGAAGGAGACAAGAGAGAACAGAGAAGAATAGTTTCGGTTGAATGACTTGTGTTGGAGAGAGTCCTCCACACATCTATATTACTTCAATAATATTAAGGAAAGTATTTCATCCACCTCCCTAGGGAGGTAAAAGGTTAAAAAGGATAAAAGAGGAAAAATACATAATAAGGCAACTAGAAATAAGACTAGTTCCTAAACTACCCTTATTACATAACTTCTAACATTTAGTTACCTTCAAAAGTGGACATCAGTGTAGCCAAATAGATTTCTTCCTAACTAGAAGGTCCGATGGATTGTTATGTAAAGATTGTAAGGTTATACCAGGGGAGAGGCTAACCGCACAACATAGATTAGTGGTCATGGATATGTACCTCACTACACAGAATCGTAATAAAGGTAAGCTTATTTGCTCTAGGATAAGGTGGTGGAGCTTAGAAGGAGATACTTTGAAATCATTTACTAATGAAGTGGTCAAACAAGGAAAGTGGGACTTTGAGGGAGGCACTAAATACTAATACGATGTGGAATGAGATGACTACTTGTATTAAGAAGGGTGCTAAAAATGTCCTAAGCGAATCGAAAGGAAAACGCCATTCCTCTAGAAAGACTTGGTGGTCGGATGATGAGGTTCAAACAACCGTTAAGACTAAGAAAGTTGTTTTAAGACAAGGCAAAGGACTAAGGATGTAGAGGATTTATAAAGGTATAAATTTGCTAGCAATGAAGCTAAGAAGATTGTGGGAAACGTAAGGGCGAAGAAATATCAAGATATTTATAACAATTTGAGCACAAAAGAAGGGGAAAAGGCTATTTATAAGATCGCTAAAGTGAGGGAAAGGAAGAGTAAAGATCTCGACTATGTTAGATGTATTAAAAGTAAAGATGGTAAGGTATTAATAAGGGATGAGGACATTAAGAGGAAATGGGAAGGTTATTTTTGCAGCCTACTAAATGAAGACACTTCAAGTAATAATGTTCCAGAAGATTGCATTATCCATCAAGACACCACATGTCATAGATATATACGAAGAATTAGGGTGTCTGAAGTAAAAGAACCTTTGAGGATGAAAGTAGGCAAGGCACAAGGCCCAGATGAGATCCCAATAGAAGTGTTGAAGAGCTTAGGAATTTGTGGTTTATCTTGGCTAACTAAGCTATTCAATAAGATTATGAGCACAATGAAAATGCCAAATGAATGGAGGAGAAGCATCGTGGTTCTGATTTACAAAAATAAAGGTGATATTCAGAGTTGCAATAACTATAGAGGCATAAAACTAACGGGTCATACTATAAAATTATGGGCGAGGGTTATTGAAACCCACTTGAGATGAGAAACTACCATTACAGAGAACCAATTTGGTTTAATGCCAGGAATTTCCAGAACGAAAGCTATTTAACCTAATTAGGAGACTTATGGAAAGATATAGAGATTGCAAGAAGGATCTCCATATGGTCTTTATTGACCTAGAAAAAGCTTATGACAGAGCCCCTAGAGAGTTAATCTAACAAGTACTAGAGAAAAGAAGTATTTCAACTAAATATGTGGACATAATTAAAGATATGTATGATAGAATAGTAACAAGTACAAGAATTGTAGGGGGACAAAGTAGTAAATTCCCAATTACAATTGGGTTATATCAAGGATCAGTTTTAAGCCCTTATTTGTTTACGCTTATCATGGATGGTTTAACCAGAGACATTCAAGATGAGGTTCTTTGGTGTATGCTTTTTGCTGATGATATTATTTTGGTGGATGAGACAAAAGCAGGGATTAATGTCAAATTAGAGTTATGGAGATCAACCTTGGAATCAAAAGGTTTTAAGGTAAGTAGAACGAAGACGGAGTATATAGTGTGCAACTTTGGTTACACTAGCAAAATGCAAAAAGCTATTTAACCTAATTAGGAGACTTATGGAAAGATATAGAGATTGCAAGAAGGATCTCCATATGGTCTTTATTGACCTAGAAAAAGCTTATGACAGAGCCCCTAGAGAGTTAATCTAGCAAGTACTAGAAAAAAGAAGTGTTTCAACTAAATATGTGGACATAATTAAAGATATGTATGATAGAATAGTAACAAGTGTAAGAACTGTAGGGGGACAAAGTAGTAAATTCCCAATTACAATTGGGTTATATCAAGGATCAGTTTTAAGCCCTTATTTGTTTACGCTTATCATGGATGGTTTAACCAGAGACATTCAAGATGAGGTTCTTTGGTGTATGCTTTTTGCTGATGATATTATTTTGGTGGATGAGACAAAAGCAGGGATTAATGTCAAATTAGAGTTATGGAGATCAACCTTGGAATCAAAAGGTTTTAAGGTAAGTAGAACGAAGACGGAGTTTATAGTGTGTAACCAAAGCAAAATGCAAAAAGCCCAACCGGTTAATTTTAGTTTAGGGTCATATATGCCTGCATAAATTAAAACAAAGAGTTGTAACTCATGGTTAGAAGCATGATTCATCCCAGTTGTGGAGTGTGTGGTTTGTGAAGATGCAATTTGGATTGTTGTTAGGGTAAGGGGTTGTATATGTAAAACCGAAAGCCATTTAATTCCATCCCTGATAACCAAATGAGGATCAGCTCTTGCTAACCCTCTAATTACTTTGTTCCGTATATTCCAAACAAAATAGCAGGTACTAATAAAAACAGAATAAAACCAAATAGAGGATTGTTTATCCAAGGCTTTAGAATGGAGAAGAGAAGCACACAAATGTGCCATTGAAGGGTGCTTTAACATTTACAAGTTCACTCACAACAACTGATTCAATGGAAGCCGAATTATTTGGAATTCTGCATGGGTGGAAACATGTTGAAGAAGCTAAGATTTAACTCAAAGCGATTTGGTGCAACAATAGAGCTCTATGTACATATCTATAACCTTTTGACCAAATGTGCATTCCATGGAACCTAGTAAGGCTTTATTTTGAGTTAGCCGATCTAACTAAAAACTTCACTAGTATTAGTTTTGAATGGAATAGTAAAGATCTTTTTTATAGCTCGATTAGGACTTTGGCCTCAAATACCCTCAAGGATGACTGTAACTCCTATAAACATAACTCTGCTGTACATTTCTTTCCTTAATTTAATTTTTATTTTTTCATTAAAAAAGAAAAACTTTAGTTACACTAGGACAGATAATGAGGTGGTGAAACTTGATGAGATGGAAGTTCCCCAAAGCGATTATTTTAGATAATCTTGGCTCAATCATAAATAAGAAGATGATATAGAGGAAAATGTTTCACAAAGAATTAAAATAGGATGGATAAAGTGGAAAGGTGCGTCCAAAGTGTTGTGTGATCGGTGTATTCTTTTAAAACTTAAAAGGAAAATTTTATAGGACAGCCTTACGACCGGCTATGATGTATAGTTCAACTCAATGTAGCGCAGATGAGGATGTTGAGATGGATGAGAGGAAAAACTAGGAAGGATAAAGTAAGGAATGAGCATATTAGAGCCGGTTTGGGAGCATATTTGAGGTGGCATGGCCATGTTCAACGGAGGCCTTTGGATGCTCCAGTACGGAGGAGTGATTTGATTCAGATTGAATAAACTAAAAGAGCCAGAGGCAGACCTAAAATGACCTTATGAGAAGTGGTGAGGAAAGACATGCATAACTTAGGGCTTGTTTCAAATATGACCTCGAATAGAGCTGATTGGAGGGCAAGGATCCATGTAGCCGACCACATTTATTTATATAATTTGGTGCTTTAGAGCACAATCAACGAGTCCGCAAACATAGGTTAGACCTTATGAATCAGCAGTATTGACACTGTCAGATGCTCATCCAATACTACATTTATGTTGTTGGCTGAAATATCAATTACTTCCATTATCCAAATAAAAAAAATCCATGATATGTTTTAATTGGCATGACCACTTGAACAGGTAATCCCTCTGTGTCCACAGTGACTGGAACAAACAAACAGAGGAAGTTGTTGAATGTACTAAATAACATAAAGCCTAGCCTAACCATGAAGTAACTCACAAGAATTATCAGTTCTATTCCTTGGCCAACAAAATGACCAGACAACGAGGATTGGTTTTATTGAGTCTTCCACATCTCAGGACTAGTTGCTAGCAATTGTATGTCGTGGCAAAAGTGAATTAGACATTGCTCAGCCACTGAATATAAGTAAATGACAAGATTTAAAGTCCAACTAGCATGAATTAGAAAAATCCATAATGCATTTTGCCAAAAATTAAATCATAGAGATTTTATCACAGGAGATAATAGCCTTCCCTGTAGATGATAATCTGAACACTGATGATTAATGTGCAATGTCACCTATTTAGATAGGAGCGAGCTACATAGCATTCACATGGATACGTAGAAGTGACAAATATACACACACGTCTGTTGTCATACCTGGACAATAGGTTCTTTACATGTGAATCATATGAATATCATAATCGCTAAGGTTCTTGTTGGAATATGTAATCCAGAATACCATGGGGGTATTCTGGTCTTTTGGGGTAACTTTATTCTTCTTATATTATTAAGTTTATGTTGGCTATGTGGGTTTTAGTCCCACATCGCTTAGTTTAGTCACTTTGTAATTTCCCATATAATAGAACGGCTTACCTATCAATTAAATAACTCAAGCATTACAATCAATTCTTCTTCCATCTTCTCTTCTCTCTCAAGTTACTGGTTACAGGTCCTAGGTTTTCTACATGGTATCAAAGCAGTTGTAACCAGTACTTGTTCCTATTCGTGATTGCCGTTTTGAGAGTCGGTTTGGGTTTCTGGTTTGAAGAAGAAAACCCTAGTTCATAGAAGAAGAAGAACTAGGGTCTCATGTACCAAGTTCGTATGACTTTCGTATACTGCTGGTGCTGAATTATTTGATTTTACTCTAGTTTGCTACTGTTGGTTCCATTGTTGAATTGCTACTGTTGGTTCCATCGTTGATATTTGAATATCTCTGTTGAAGATTTATTCGATTCTGAAAACTCCACATTAGATTTTGAATATGATTTCTGCTCTTCCGTTGAGATGCGTTGCAGACTGCATAATGATTTGTTGATCGATTAATGAGGAACCTGGTTCTGGGCTGTAGTTGCTTCTAAAGAACCTGCTTGCGTTGAAGGTGCAAACCTTTTTATTTCTTTCTCGATTTGAGAGTAATTGAGGGGCTGAAGTTTATGACCTGCCTAATTTTTGCTCGGTTTCTCTTTGCTTGTCGGGAGGAAGAAGAAATCTTCTTCACTGTTCTCGTTCGCTGGTTGTTAGAGATTTCTGATCTCCGCCGGTCTTGAATCTGGTCTTTGACGCTTTCTTTCCTTGGTTTCTCGGTTGCAACGTTGAAGCCATTCTTTCCCAGATTTCTCGGTTGCAAGGTTGAAGACGCAACCCTCTTTTTTTATCTTGGTATTTCTGCTTTGTCTTTTACCAAATTACCATTACTCGTGGTCCCCACCCTCTTTATTTCCTCTATTTTTAACCTGTATATTGGTATGCAGTCTCGTTTAGGATGGATGGGTTTCTTTTACTTTCTTTGGTTTCTCAAACTTCATTATTATCTCATGTCAGTTTTGTCCCCTATGTCACACATGTCCCCCATGTCTATCATACATCCATAAAATCCACATAGTTCATTATATTCTATAGTTTATCACTTTCTTAAATCACCCTTTTGCCTTGGGTGGTATTTGTAATTAGATTTCATCTAAATTACAACTATGCCATCCCTTTTTTAATTGTGTTATTTTCAATTCTGCCATTCCCCTTGCAAAATTCTGGTTATTTACGGAACTGCCATTACTTTTTTATACATTCCCCTATTTGACTACCCAATTGACCCTTGAAAATTCTGATTTATTACCAGTTTGCCCTTTGGCTTGGATTGTATTTAAAAGTGGATTTCCACCAAATTACAGCCATGTCATCATTTTTTCCAACACCTTTCTCTTTCAATAATTCTAATTCCCTTCACATCCCATACCTTTGGTATTTACCCATAACACCTTTGAAAACTTCTGGTAAATTATAATTTTGCCATTCCTTCCTTTTTATTTACCCATAGCAACTTTGGAAAATTCTGGAATATTATGTTTTTGCCCTATCTCTGACATCATCTCTATTATGTCCACGTGTACTACACGTGAGGGGGGGATTATGTACAATACACCTGCAGACATTGCAGAATGCAGAACTTGCAGGAACATTGGTGCAAAACACAGAAGATCAGTTTTCTCCACCATTACCATTGGGTATCCTTCGTTATTGGGTTGAGTTTGCCGTAAAGGGGAGATTGAAGTATTGAAGAGTATTGAAGATATTTGGTTGTTGCCTATTTGAGGACTTTCAGTCGGGTTGATACAGTATTTTTTCTGCTGCCTGATTCAGTTTGTTTTCGCTACTTGCTACTCTAGTTATTTCACTTCAAGATTTTATGTCACTATGACAATCTGAGATTCATCACTGGATAGCTATTGAAGATCGTTGAAAGCTGCCTTTTTTGGAAGACATTCCAGTCCTGGTTTGCTGATCATGTTTGTCCATGTTTTGAAGCTCTATTTTTTTCAAGTTCTTGAAGGTTTATTTGGGAGTTGTATTCATATGTCAAGCTGGATTCTACTGCAACTTGGTTTTTCCCATTTTGTTCAAGTTGGACATTAGTACCTTGTATGTGCCAACTTGAGGGGGAGTGTTAGCATCATTATGGAGTTCTTTTTTTATTTAGTTCAAGCTGGATTTTTCTTCTACTCTTATTTGTATAATCCAGCTTGAGAGGGAGTGTTGGAACATGTAATCCAGAATACCATGGGGGTATTCTGGTCTTTTTGGGGTAATTTTATTCTTCTTATATTATTAAGTTTATGTCGGCTATGTGGGTTTTAGTCCCACATCGCCTAGTTTAGTCACTTTGTAATTTCCCCTCTATTATAAATAGAGGGGTTTACCTATCAATTAAATAACTCAAGCATTACAATCAATTCTTCTTCCATCTTCTCTTCTCTCTCAAGTTACTGGTTACAGGTCCTAGGTTTTCTACAGTTCTCAAATTCAAAAACACAATTGAATATATAAAAAATTGGAAAAAGAATGCTGCTTGGTCGAGTGGCTCCTGTGCCGAGACACTGGCAAGCGCAAAATTACCGCCAGCCCCTACTGAAATTAAAAATCCCATCTGTATCATACCCCTGTGCGCACTCTCACTGGCCCTCGCACTGGTGCAGGGGCTACACGACCAAGCAGCAATCTCTTGCCCATAAAAAAATATACACAATATTGAAATAGAACAAGAATAAATCAAGCTCTTGTCCTGTACCACTTCAGAGGTCCATCAACAACAAATTTCTGGGAAACGGATATTGCCTGTAATTTTTCAAGGTTGATGTCTCAAAGCAGGAACACTGAATCAAAGATGAACTTCTAACAACTAGAGGCCCATCCTGCCACTACAAGTTCTGTCCGAAACCTGTTTGAAGCTGAGGTGTTGCCTGTTGATACATGGAGTTGAGGTGCTGTTATCAGTAGAATCACATTAAGTGAAGATACTTCTCCATCTTCCCTGTCCTGCGGAAGCCTCTGTGGTGATATATTGCAGCAGACCTTCATCCTTCTACAACCTTTATTCTGGCCATCAGAATCAACTATTGTTTTGAGCATGTAGTCCTCCCTTTGAGAACCTCCATGGACCTGAACATCAGGCTCCTTTAACTGTTACATCTACTTCAATCTGTATGTTGCCAAATCTGTTTTAGTTCTAATTTCAGACCTGTGGTTTTATCTCCACATCTGGTTATCAGCTACCCAAGGAATTTTGAAGTGCTCTACTGCTGTTGGTACACTAGTATCGGCCTCAGTTTCAGTCACATCCAATGGCAGGATCTGCTACAAGCAGTAAGTTACTATTTTCATTCCTACTATCATATTTCCTGATCTGACCATTAACATGCTGTGATATTTGGAGGTCCACCTCCATTGACCAAGTCCTATAATCGATTCAACTTTGGTTTTGATCTGTCCAATGGATTGTCAGTACTAGGTTGTTACTAAATCTGTTCATACTTTCTTTTTCAGTTCTACCTGCTACAGCCATTGATACAACCCTTGGATCAGCACCAAAATTTATTAGGGTATTATTCCCCTACCCTAGATACCTTTTCGACCAGACTTTGGGCTTGATCTAAGCCCTGGTACTTTACCTATCGGTTCACTCTTGCAGCTAGAATTGCTGTTTTTCAGTCCTACTTGTCGGACGGGTATTATACTTGCCATTTACCGAGTTTAACCCTCTCAGAAACAATCAAGCTTGTGTATTCTGGGGTCTAAATCTGGTCGCAATTGGAAGTTCTATCCAAATTTTTAAATCTGTCCTTGACCACTGCCCCATCAGATTATAGAGGTTTATATTTATTTCACCATTAACTAGCTGGTTTGTTATTGGTTGCCTCGATAGGATTTTAAAGAAGAAATCTAATCCTATAGTTTCAACTTGATGGGACCCCTTATGAGTTGGAACACACTGCTGAAACTGGAAAGGGTTGCAGTTCAGTTGGCCGAGAGGTTGGGGATGACCAACTACTTAAATTACAAATAAGGACAGTCCATCATAAATTTACCCATAAGCCAATCTGTTATGCATTGTTTCTGGTTTATCTCTGTCTTTCGAAAATTCCAGACATGTCCCATCCTCCCGAATATTATTTACCTATATGCCCCTGATTTTGTTTTCTTTTTTTAAAAGGTCCTAAATTGTTCTGAAGAATAACCAAATTGCCACTACATCTTTAAATTGTGTCCTATTTCATTTATGTGGGCCCATAGCAATCCAATTTAAGGGTTTCGGAACCTGGGTTCGCATCAAGGGCATAACCAGGGCCCTGGACTATCATGTATTATAGAAAAACTTTAAAATGTCAAGGATTGATAAAGTAATCCAGGATTATATATGCACCACCTAATATGTTAACATTTTGAAATCAAAATCCAAATCTAGTGTTCATAACAAAACATACGGTTTCCTACAGTTGAAATGTATTCGATAATCATTGTCATTGTAACCCTCATGAAATCAGTATCAGAATATAGATAATCCAAAAGAAAATGCATAACACCAAAATCCTCTGGTTTTACCTGGTATGTAAGGGAATTTGCCTGGCATAAGTGGTCGTAGCATGCCTTTCTGAATCTTCCAATCGACTGGATTTAGACTTCTTGCTTCCACCTTCAGCAAAACTTCGTCTTTCTTTGGAGCAGGAACTGGAACTTCCACATGCTACAAAAGGAGGAAGCAAAAGTTAAAAAGCCTAAGCAAGAACCAAACTTAAGAAAAGTGTCAACCCTCTGCTAAAGCAAGTCAGGTAGTATAAATCATGATTCATTAAAACTAAATGATAAAAATTGCATGAGAAAAGAAAGGAAAACCACAACATATAAGATCAAGGAAACTCCATTGCTCAACATGGAAAGTGTTATCTGTCTGATGGTTTTCAACTAGGACAGGATTATTTTCCCCTCTTTTTTTTTTTCTTTTTTTTTTTTTGGGGGGTGAGTGAGGGTGGGTAAGTTACTGAGAAAATGACTACTGACAAGCAGCCAATGTTTTTCTGCTTCTAATCTTCCACTGCTTATTTTTTATCATTTTTAATTTTTACTCAACGAGATTAATAAGGAAGCACTCAGATGTTGCTCTTCTTGAAAAGAAAAATTATTCTCAACTCAAAAGTCACTGAAAACCTACCAAATGCCAAAAATGACATACCAGTGTTTAGGCTATTTGTTAAATAAATAAAGAAACACCTACCCATCAGAAGAATTAAAAAAAATGGGGAAAAGCAAGGACAACAAGCAAAATAACTTAATAAGATCCATTATCAACAAGTGAATTATGCTAACATATGTTTCCACCCATTGAACATTACCATGAAAACCTGAATACTTTATGGGCAGAAGTTCTCTTGTAGACCCACATATCTGCCAGCTTCCAGCTCTGATGGTGCTCCAATTTTCTCTTAAGCATGACTTTTCCATATCTCTGGTTAATTTCAGCCCAATCTGATTTCCCGACATACAGCTATAAAACTTTGAAAATTGGTTGAAGATTCAACTTTGGAAACATCAGGGGAACTTTGGTTTAACTCTTGAAATACAAGGATAAAATTCGTAAAATGGTGGGCCATTTAGTGGAGTTGGAATATATAATTTGACATGTCCCTAATCCAGCCGTACTCTCCATATAAGGGTCATTTTGACCAGCAGAACCCTCCATGTGGCTCCAAAGAGGCTAACTGTCAAGATAAGCTTATGATGCAGAAGCATGGTACCAGCAGCAGTACCAGAGGAGGAAGAAGACCAGATCAGATTCCACACCCTGACAGACTGACAGAATCCGATAACCTGCGGTTTCAGTTTATGTCCAGTTTTTTATTCTAGATTCCTGGTCACATCAGGAATGTTATCTCCAGTCCAACCGTGGGGTCTTTTATCAATTTTATTTTCCTTTTCTGATTGTATTAATCAAGCAGGATTAGGCTTAATTAATTTCCAGTCCTGTTTGCATTATGTTTTCTTTATTATTTAACTTTCCTAGTCAGAATTAAACTCTCTCAAAGCTGGTCGATGGGAAGAGTTAGCATCAGGTTTGCTTTTGCTTTTCTTTCCACATCAGGTTGAATTTAACCTTTCATAAGTCAATCATGATTTGGGATTTATGGTATATTATAAAATTGTTCTACGGACTTCAGAATTTCCGAAGCAAGCTGCTCTGGATTCAGTGGTGTACCTGGTAGGTTCCGGGTGAGGCTTAGGTGGATTCCTAGTCTTCTAATCATATATCTTTCTATCAATTCTATTATCTATCCTTCTATCAGAGATACAGGTCAGATCTGAACACTTATTTACCCTGCGGTTGTTCTGTTCTCTGGTGCTTATCAGATTCTGTTAATGTTTACTCTTTCTGCTATATTCTATCAGTTAGCATTCAGATAGCTTCAGTAATTTCTACATTTACATCCTTTAGATATTCTGTTCTGGACTTCTGGACCTTCTAGTCGATTACTGCAACCTGAATCTGATTAACAGTATTCCTTATAGCATTAGGACACTTCAGTAAATCACTATTCTGTTATCAGTATTCTTCTATTAGAACTATTCCGTCAGAAGATTAGTTTTCATTATTTTGGGATAAGATTCCTGCATATGTCTGCATGAAGGGACAATGGATTGGATGGCGGCTCAGAAATTCCTGCATATGTCTACATGAAGGGACAATGGATTGCATGGCAGCTCAGAATCAGCCTCATGAAAACAATTCCCTGAGGAGGTTCTACCCCATGGAAACACTCTTTAATGGAACTTTAGGCACCGCTTGATAACATTCCCAAAAACAGTTTCTGGTGTTCTTTTATGCTGAGAAACACACCAGAGCACAAAAACTGCTTGATAACCACTGTTCTTTATAAATTGTTTTCTGGAGCATAAATCAGAATTTCTACTCTCCAGAAGACATTTTACAGAACATGTCTTACATGTTCTGCTTGCTCAGCACAAACTGATTAAAAACTGTGCCCGATACTTTTAACCCAACCCCACCCCAAAACCTAACACTATTCTTCAACGAAGGAACTCTCTCACTCTGTCGCTCCCTCGATCTCTCACTCTCTCGATCTCTTGCTCTGATCTCTTGCTCTCTGTGGGTTCTCCTACAGATCAATCTCACAACTTCACGAAGGTCTCGTTCTCTCGCTCTCTCGCTCTCTCGCTGCCTGGAACTCTCTGGGGGTTCTCCTACAGATCAGAAGGGATCTCGGTGGCGCAAAAAGAGCTTCTTCACGCACTCTTCTCCCTGGTCTCACTGTCTCGTCTCGCTCTCTCGCTCTGTCGCGCTTTGGGGGTTCTCGATCTGAACGGATTTCAGTGGTTTTCTGCAACTCTCAAGGTAACTCTCTGTCTTTTCCATCATGCACTCTCTCTCGCTCACTCTCTCTTTCCCTCTCTGTTGCTCCCTGTTCAAGATCTTAGGGTAAAACAGAACAGGTTTACCAACCAGGTAAAAAACAGTTTCTCAGCAAAGAAAATGAAAAAAAATGTGCTGCACAACAAAAAAATGTTTTCTTGTTACGCAGCACACTTCTAGAACAGAAACACCAGGTAAGGTTATCAAGCGGTGCCTTAGCTTTAGCTGGAGTGTGAGAAAGAGGAAAATGATTTTAAGAGTTTGCAGGGTGAGGAACTTGAATTATTTCTTTTTATTTATGTATTTATTATTATTTTTTTGTGTGTGGCTTTGGAACAGGAGAACCAGTACATCAGAGGAAACTCAGTCAGGCTACTAACTTCCTGGTAATTCTACCAAATTAACAGCCATACTGTCTTCAAATTTAAGGTGCTTCTTCAAATTAAACTCCTACACCAAGCCCCTCTATGTGAGATTTATGTTGAATTAGAAATCTTAAAATCATCAATACTGCCAGTAGAATAAATTAAGTTCCGAAAAAAAAATTGCATATTCCACACTTTTGAGTTTCTTATAACATGGAAGAATACTCCGCAGAGCAGATGGATCTGTTTCAACATTATCACAATAAACCCATTTAATTGGTCACAGATCGCATCCTCTCCATGCAACTAAAGATGGGGTTGTCGTGATATAAACAAATTGAACTCTTATTATCTTAAAATACTGAACAAACATGAACCCAGGGAACTAAAAGGGCAAATTAAAAATTAAAAAGGAAATAAAATAACAAAGGAAGAAACAGAACGAAAGAGGGGGGAGGGGTAAACAGAGAATCACCTTCAAACCAGCAACTCCGCCACCATAACCATCGAACCGCACAGCACGCATAACCTTGCCGGCCATGGTTTTCTCAGAGAGGCAGAAACAGTAACTCGAAAGCAGACAAAATGGTTTCAGTCTCCACACGGTGAGATGTACGACACCCACAAGGGAACACTAAAGACGTAAGAGGCAAAAGCATGGACTTTAAAAGCGCATGAATTACCACTGCCGCCACTCGTCTGAAATCAACTGGGGAGACCTTCAACTTTCACCGGATATCTATGATTTTTTTTGGTGATAAATATCTATGATTTAAAAGGACTAAAGTGGTGTTTTGAAGTCACACTAAGATCACACACACGGTCACAAGGATAAAGGATCCTATATTTTAATTTTGGGTCAGTGTTTGTAACCAAGCAGGTTACAAACAAACGTTGTAACCGGACTCTTTTGTCCTCCATAAAATGATGCGAGTATAATACAAAGTCTTATTTTGTAATTTTGCAAAGAGAGAGAGAGATAGAATGCACTCTGTTGATGGGTGGCTTCGTGGCTGGGGTGGGGCGGAGGAGTGGAGTTGCAGAAGGATAAGGCTGGGGAAGGGGAAGTGTTGTGTGTGAAAACCTCCGTCAACCGGTTCGCCCACGGATGAACCTGCAAAAACTGAGTTAGCACCAGAGAGTTGGGGTGACTTCGACAAGGGCTCTCTAATGCTTAAGTTAGGTCTCTGTTTGTGGCCCAAACCACCCGATTCTGGCCAGGCTGGGCCAGGAGAGAACCAAGGCTGAGCACTCGTCATTGGGTCGAGATCAAGGGAAGACACCAGAACGTGGCTGCACCCTGACGGGTAGGGGTTGGCCCACGTGTTAGGGGCACAAGCAGTACCAGACGCAGGGCCACGTCTCGCAAGGAACGTGAATAAGGACGATGCTAGTGGGTCCCACCACTGCCTTAGCAGTTGGGGGCAGAACAGGTTGGTGACGTACGTGGCAGCGCCCGATTGGAGGAAAGGAATCATGGACCGAGAGGAGTAGCCCTGGTGGAAACAGTTGCACAAACTGATAACCGCTAGTGCTTATCTTATATAAGGAGGATGACAGATCTGAGGGGGACACACAAACACACCTGACAACCAACACTTATTTTACTTGTTTTCGCATTTTACTATTCCTTGTTTCGTTTTCTATTGTTGTTTGTCATCATTTGAGACTGGAGGGATGTACGGTCACATGCTAAAGGCAACAAGAGTGCATGCAAAGGATTCACCCTTGTGTCTGATATGATTGATTAATGCATTTTTTATTTCAGTTCATTGTCGTTTGTGTCTTAGATATCTCTTTCTCTTTTGGTTGAACAATAGTAGTTTGGGCTGTAGTCCGTAGTTGTTGGCTTAACCCAAAAGACCTTAGAGCTACTCAGGCAGGAGGGAAACCTACTAGCCTGGTAAGGAGTCAGATTAGGCTGTTCTCAGCCTTGTTTGAACCTGCGCAAAGGTTCTGGCACGCCCGCACTATTCGCACCACGTGCGTATCCCCGCGTGTGAGTGTTTGGGATTTCTATCACCAACACATTTTGACACCCCCAGTGGGACCCTCATAAGCCAACAACTGCTATGGTCAAGCAAAAGAAAGGACCAGGACGTCCTTGTATCCAAAAGGAAACTATGGTGGATGAAGAAATGGAGAATCCCACGGCGGCTGAATTTGCAGACCAAGTCGAGGATGAACCATGCGGTTCACATGGCAGTAATACTAGTCATGACTCAGTACATCAGCTGGCGGTTATGGTGCATGACGTTGTAGACCCCCTCGCGGGCAGTATACAGTAGCTTGTGGATGTCTTTAGACCCATTTCCAATGACTTACGCCACATGATGGCTACGGTTGATAAGTCTGTGGTCAGTCAGCAAAGTCAGTTTGAAGAGTTCCGTGAAACCCTTGTTGCCTTGAGGCAGTAGGCCACGTCAGGGGCAAGACCGAATGCCACGGTCACACCACCTGATGGGACTGTCGTGGGGGCTGAAGGTAGAGGACTTGAGGTAGGCAGAGTAGGCTTGCCGGCTCAGCCTATGTATGGCGGCAGCTCTAGCCAAAATCCCGTTGTCGGGGACCGGCCTAGGGTCAGTTTGCCAGCAATGACTTTCGTCAATCCCCTATATCAGGCCGCCGCACCCTACGCCCCTAACCCTGTTGGGAGCTATGTGGTCAATAGCCCTCCCACAGGCGTCCCAGGGGGCGCTAAATCAGGCAGCAACCTTAAGGGCAGGCCATGCGCCCGTAGCGGCGCTGTAGTGGTCAGCTGCCACAAGTGCTGCCCAGACAGGGGGCATCAGGCCCATCCCAGGGGCCGGTAACACAGCCGCCATAAGGGCAAACGCTATTCCCTTAGGAGGATACCCCCTCCAGGACGCGACAATGTGACCATCGAAGTGTCTGGATACAGATCCGCAGGGGCGAACATCAGGGAAAGTGTGCCCGGATTCCAACCAAGGCCGGAGGCATTCCCAAACGCTCAACCCGACCTGGCCTACCCCAGTAACCCATGGCCGCCAGACACAGCAAGATATCTAGCTGCTCAAGGGGCACCACTGGTAATTGACAGGGGAGAGCTGGCCAGGATCATTAAGGACAGCATTAACACTTTCTATAGGACGACCCCACGTCCTGCATATAGGAAGCCTTACCCTGAGTACTTTGACGCAGTGGACCTCGGAAGGAACCCTAAGATCCCAGAATTCACCAAGTTCTCAGGCGAGGACAAGGTGTCCACTATTGAACACATAGCCTGCTTCACAGTCCAATGTGGCAATTTGGGCTGACTGGAAGCGGCCAAGCTCAGGTTGTTCCACAACTCCCTTATGGGATTGGCCTTTACTTGGTACTTCAATCTACCCGCCAACTCAGTCCGGAGTTGGCAGGAAATGGAGGAGCTCTTTCACACTCAGTTCTTCCAAACTGAGCCTGAGATCACCATAGGGGACCTGGCCAAAATAATCCAGGAACCGGGTGAGGCCGTCGAGGGGTCCATCACCCGGTTCAAGACGGGCAAATACAAATGCCCAACCACTTTGCCCGAGGCCGAATACGCCAAGATGGCCTTGGGGGGACTCAATTTTGAGCTTCGAAAAAGGTTTGCTAGTCAGTACTTTGTTGACCTCGGTCAGCTGGTGCTGCAGGCCGCACCCTATGAGCAGCTCCTGAAAGAGGAGGGTCAGCGGAAAGCGGCCTCTATTGGAACCTATTACAAGGATGCAGCTGGTCACGCCTTCTCGCTTTTAAGGAACAGCGAACAGAAACAGGTTAACTAAGTAGAGTTTGAGGTGGATGCTACGGAGATCGCGGAAGGCAAACCCTATGTATGTAAGGCTCTGGCTAGGCCGAATGATCAGGCCAAGCAGGCCGAACCGTCCAAGACAGCTCCTCAGAGGACATTTGACTCGAAGGTGACATACTCCTTCGACATTTCGAAGGCCGAATTGATTTTTGACCAGTTATTCAAGGGTAAGCAGATTAAGTTGCCGCCAGGGCACCAGATACCACCCTGTCACAAGCTAAAAGACCAAAAGTAGTGTAAGTGGCACAATACTCGCACCCATGCTACTACTAACTGTGTGGTTTTACGTAATGCCTTGCAAAATGCAATTACGGCTGGACGTTTGCAGTTCCTAGGAAAGGAAAAAGGGGTCATGATGGTCGATGAAGACCCTTTCCCAGTCAACATGGTCAGCATCGACTTTTCAAGGATGGCCGGACCAAGAGAGGGTACAGTACCGACTGTGAAGATTGGGTAAGGGAGCAATCCACCTAGGCCGAATCCAGCGGCACGATCGTCAGGGTCCCGTTTGAAGCCATGGGCTACTCCTTTCCACACCCAGACCAACAATGGCCGGGTAGCTAGTAATCTGGGGGATGCAACGGGCGAAATGGCGCAGGCGTGCCTGGCCCCACCTGAGCGACTCAGGGCACCTGTCATGGGCCAATCCAGTAATGTGCCAGCTCAGTATGAAGAGTAGGTCAGGGTCCAGAGACGGCGAAGGAGGGGCAAATAGCCCACAGTGAATCCCCGCTATGAGTTTAGTCTGCAAGGGGAAGCAAGGGGGCCAGAAGAACTTGGGACTGGCACACCCAGGCTGAGTGAAGCACCAAGGCTACACCAGGAAGTCTGTCCCAGTTGCAGTAGCCCAATCGAGGGACAACGGAACAAAACCATAGCTTGGTTAGGCCGAGCGTCGTCTGATCAGAGCACACGGCCTTCCCTTGGGGTCTGAGAGGAGATTAATCCAGCAGACAGGAGGTCGGTTCCTCATCAGGCAATACTCACTTCTAGGCCGTCTGCCAAAGACCGGCTTGGGAGGGTTTCAGTAAGGAGGCACCTGACGTATGAACAGTGCGGGCTAGACTACTCGCACTCAGAATACTCTGGATGGGAGGCCGCTCAGTACCAGGAGGGCCACAGGCCAAGGATGGTTGTTCCTAAGATAGATGGAGAAGAGTGGAAGGTTGCAAGGCATCCAAAGTTCTCGGCCAGCCCTGATCCAGCTCGCCTGTGCAGAGCACAGAAGAGAAGATGGCAGAGGAAGAGGGCGGCCCAAAGATGGCACCAGCAGGCCCAGATCAACGAGGGCCCACCAGAGGGCCACCCAAGGTCCAAGTAGAGGAAGGCATAAGCTCCGAGGAATAGAGCCAGGCGATCAAAGGGGCATCAGGGGCAAAAGACCCAGGCGCTGCCGTAGGGGAAGAAGGAGCTCTGGAGCCAGAGGTGTCAGACTACAAGACCGAGGACAGTGATCCTGAAGTCTTCAGAGATATAGTGACGAGCGCCAGCCCAAGAGTTGACAGTACGGACAACAGTGGCCCCATCTACTCACTAGATATCAACTTCGGTGGGTTGGTTGAGATGATGTTCGGCATGATCCTGACTCAGGTATAGATCTCAATGGTGTACGTCCTACCAAAGACATTCCAGTATCAACCCAGCCAGGCGACGCAGCTGGAAGAAGATATAAATGAAGGGGGCTCGGATTCAGAAATATTGGGGATAGAATTGGTGCCCACTCAGGAACAGGCCGAGAAGAAGGTGGACTGCGACGAGCCAGACCAGCAGGGCCCCAAAGATAATGTCAGGACAGTCATCACTAGAGAAACAGAGTACACCTTTGATAATCTAGTACCATGGGGGAAGGTGGCCAATATATTTGAAGAGCCGACTTGTAAGATGACAAGGCATTTGAAGCCGTTGTACATTCAGTATCATATGGACGACAAACCAGTAGCCAGGGTTTTGGTCGATAATGGAGCAGCGGTGAATATCTTACCCTCAAGAATGATGAAACATCTCGGTAGAGATAAGACCAATTTGCTACCCGCTGATGTGTCGATCACAAATTTCCTGGGTGGCTCCACCAGGCCAAGAGGAGTACTCCCGATCGACCTAAGGGTGGGAGATCATACGTCCTTGACTGCCTTTACAACGCCCTCTTAGGATGAGACTGGATCCATGCGAATTCATGCGTCCCGTCGTCTTTGCACCAGCTCCTGGTACTATGGCAAAAAGGGAAGATTGAGTTGGTAATGGCTAATAACCGATCATTCATGGTTGACGCCAGCCATGCCGATGCCTCTTTGTACGACAGGTGCATCAGCCCTATCCAGTTCACTGGAGCAGATGAGCATGGGAGGCCTACATCCTTGGTTACCTCGTCTACGGTCCTGGAAGAAGTGTTCTAATTGAAGGGACCGCAGACAGAAGCCCAGCCGAATCTCAGAGAATGGCGGAGGAAGACTGACGAAGATTACTTATGAAGACAAGCCAGAAGGTTGTAGCAGACATAATGTGCCAGCTGACAGTTGCGAGCCTAGAGCAGAAGATGTCTCACGAAACAGGATTGGTGACTGAGGTCTCGGCCAAGGAACAAGCGGTGGCTGGCCCTGAAGTCAGGCTGCAAGATTTTCCACTTGCACTGCCAAAGATGGAAGAAATATTGGCTGAGGTCCAGGATCCATTGATAGAGGTAGACTTAGGAACGGTCGAGGACTACCAGCCTATTTATGTTAGTGGTCTACTCCCACCCGAGTTAAGGGGGGATATTGTAAATGTATTGAACGAATTTAAAGATTGTTTCGCTTGGGACTATTCTGAGATGCCTGGTCTAGACCAAAAGCTAGTTGAACATTAGTTGCCCATTAAAGATAACTACAGACCAGTAAAGCAACTACCCAGACGAATGGCACCGGATGTCATCCTGAAAATCAAGGACGAAATTGAATAGTTGCTTAAGGCAGGTTTCATCAAGACCGCCAGGTATGTGGAGTGGGTGTCAAACATAGTATCGGTCATAAAGAAGAACGGGAAGCTAAGGGTGTGCATCGACTTTAGAGACCTAAACAGGGCCACCTCAAAGATGAGTATCCAATGCAACTGGCCGATATGCTGGTTGACGCGGCCTCAAAAAACCACATCATGTCTTTTATGGATGGCCACGCCGGATATAATCAGATCTTCATTGCGGAGGAGGATGTCCCAAAGACAGCCTTCCGTTGCCCAAGCGCTTTAGGGACGTATGAATGGCTGGTCATGCCGTTTGGGTTAAAAAATGCCGGCGCCACTTACCAACGGGGGATGAACACCATTTTCCATGATATGATTGGCACCTTTGTTGAGGTTTACATTGACGATGTTGTGGTCAAGTCAAAGTAGGAGCACGAACACCTTGAGCATTTGAGACAGGTGTTCTCCAGGATGAGGAGTCACGGGCTGAAGATGAATCCGCTGAAGTGTGCCTTTAGAGTGGTGGCCGGTAACTTCCTTGGGTTTTTGGTTCATCAGAAAGGAATTGAGGTAGACAAGAACAAGGCTAAGGCCATCCAGGAGGCAAGGCCACCTATAAACAAAAAGGAGCTACAGAAGTTTCTGGGACAGGTGAACTTCCTCAAATGCTTTATTGCCAACTCCGCAGGGCAGACAAAGGTTTTCTCCTCGCTGTTAAAGTTGAAGGCCGACGAGGACTACAGATGGGGCGAGGCCCACCAGGAGGCGTTCGACCAGATAAAGGCCTACTTAACAAGGCCTCCGGTCCTAATGCCTCCAAGGAAAGGGGTACCTCTAAAATTATACGTGGCCGCAGCGGAAGGTTCAATAAGGAGCCTACTCGCACAGGATAATGAGGCCGGGAAAGAACAGGCTGTATTCTACCTAAGTCGGGCCTTGACGAAAGTATCGCGAAAGTATCCTACGATCGAGAAGCTCTGTCTGGCATTGTTCTTCTCTTGCAGTAAGCTTAGGTACTATCTTTTGCCAGCGACGGTGGACATGGTTTGCCAGATCGACGTCATCAAGTACATGCTTATGCGACCAATTTCTAGGGGGAGGGTTGGAAAATGGACTCTCACTCTCACTGAGTTAGCCCTCCAGTACGTGCCCCAGAAGGCAGTCAAGGGACAGGCATTGGTGGACTTTCTTGTGGATCATCCTCCCATGGAGACCGCCAGGGAAATGATGGAGGTCCCTCTTGTCGGCTTAATGCCATGGAAGTTATTCTTCAATGGATCCAAGACCAAGCAGGCCACAGGGGCCAGAATGGTCATGTGGTCACCAGAGGGGACGGAGACCCAAGTGGCCTTCCAGCTCGATTTCCCTTGTTCAAACAACCAGGCCGAGTACGAGGCTCTCATACTAGGGTTGGGCCTGCTTCTCGGCCTTAAGGCTGACACCGTGGAGATCATCGGAGACTCGCAGTTAGTGATCAAATAGCTGGCCGGGGAATATCGATGTGAGACCGAACACCTGGTGGACTATCTTACGCAGGCCAAGAAGCTAATCAAGGGATTCTAGGACGTAGTGGTTCGCCACATCCCACGATCAAGGAATCAGGCCACGAACGGGTTAGCACAGGCGGCGTCTGGCATCGGTCTACCAAAAGGTAGTATAGAAAAAACCATCATCATCAAAAGGCAGGCACGGTCCGCGGTCTATGAAGACAGCTATATAGAGGTCAACCATGTCGAAGACACACAGCCTGATTGGCGAACACCGATCGTCCAATACTTGAGTAACCCTGGGCTAGGGTTTGACCAAAGGATCAGGGACAGGGCCACGGGGTACGTATTGATTGGGGAAGACCTTTACAAAAAGGGGAAAGATGACTTGTTGCTCAAATGTGTCAGCTTGAACGAGGCAATGCTGATCATGGCCGAGGTCCACGAAGGCATCTGTGGAGGGCACCAGGTTGGCCCTAAGATGAGATGGTTGATTCGGCGCCATGGGTATTACTAGCCAACTATGACGGCAGACTGTGTCAAGTATGCTAAAGGATGTTGGGCATGTCAGACCCATAGACCAGTGCAGCGGTTACCAGCGATGGAGTTTAACACAGTAATCAAGCCATGGCCATTTAGGGGGTGGGCTATGGACCTCATAGGGAAGATTACCCCGCCAACTACGCGGGGGCATTGCTTCATTATCATGGCCACGAACTATTTTACCAAGTGGGTTGAGGCCGTGCCAATAAAGGGAGTCAGTCAGGCCGAGGTCATCCAGTTCCTCAAGAGTCACATCATTCACAGGTTTGGGCTACCAGAGACTGTCACATGTGACAACGGGAGCATTTTCATTGGGGATGAGGTGGTGGTGTTTGCAGCTAAGTTAGGAATAACATTCACCCATTCCACCCCATACTATGCGCAAGGCAACAGTCAGTCCGAGGCAAGTAACAAGATTCTCAAGGGGTGTTTAGCGAAGGTTGTGGATGACAACCCACGAAGATAGGCAGACAAGCTTTCTGAGGTATTGTGGGCGTTCAGGATGTCACAATAGACCAGCACGGCCACTACGCCCTTTACATTGACGTACGGCCATGATGCAGTGTTACCCGTTGAAGTTACCATAAAATCAGCACGGGTGGCATTCCAACAGGGACTCACGCCAATAGCCTACAGCGAGGCTATGATGGCCGAGCTCGATGACCTAGAAGAAGAGCGCTTGACCGCGCTAGACAGGATACAGGTTCAGAAGAGGAAGGTTGCAGCCATCTACAACAAAAGGATATGCCCAAAGCACTTCCAGGAAGGGGACATCATCCTGAAGGCCATACTCTCAGTTGGAGCGAAGGACCCCAGACTGGGTAAGTAGTCCCCAACATGGGAGGGACCCTTTATGGTCTGTCAGGTGCTCCAGGGTAGGGCTTATTGGCTGCATGACTTGGAGGGATGCATCCAGATCAGACCTATCAACCGCAAGTTCCTTAAGACTTTTCATCCCACGATCTGGGATTTGGGGTGAACGAGATAAGGGTATCACACCGTGGGAGTAAGGCCGCAAATCAAAGGAAGAGCAGGCTTTACTCCTAAGGAAATGCAAACACGGCCTGGGTAGACCAAACACAACAAAAGCAGAAATAAAGTATCACTGTTCTTTTAAGCAAGGGGGGAAGGCACGCAGGCCTACTTAAAAAAGTCTTGGGGGGTGGATTCTTGAAGTTCGTTCCACTTCTTTTCCATCACTGATAGGCGCTCGTTGGCTACAGCCAAGCTGGCTTCGTGGTTTGGCCTCAGTGCTTTCAGCTGCTTGATTTGGGCTTTGGCGGAGGTGGCCTTTGCGGACACAATCAGGGAGCCGAGAAGCTTCTGTTTAACCTCTTGGTGTAGGGCAACCCTGTCAGACCGTAGCGTGGCAATCTGGGCTTCCAAACCTGTTATGTCTTGGTCCATTCGGGCTAGCCAATCCTGTCCTCCTTTCACCTCATCCAGAGTCATCTTGAGATCGTCTCACCATTTCTGCAAGCTCTCGTCCATGACATCACTCTCCTTGAGAAGGGCCTCATACTTTTGAGCATTTTGAAGGGCAAGGGGGGCCAAAGTGGTCATATCAAACATAAAAGCAACGGCTCCGTCTAACCACTATTTGACTAGGACAGGGAGGTCTGGCAATGACAACAACGTGCGAAGCACTTCGGTAATAGACGTCAGGTTTCCGACACCCGTAACCTCACAGAAGGGTGATTGCAGGAAAGCTTGCAGGAGTACTTTTGCCTCGGTCACCTGGGTAGGAAAGGATCCAGGACTTGGGGCATCACCGATCTCTTTTTCATCGTCGGAGGAGCTCAGGCTAGGTAGAAGGGTTTCCAAGCTCATAACCTGAAAAGAAGGACATGTCAGCACTGGCCAGATGTGGAAGCAAGCGTTAGGGCTAAGGCGCATGTACCGTGGGGGTCACTGTAGGGACGACATGGCTTGGAGGAGATGGAGGAGCCGATTCATGGACTGGGGTCTTGAACCCGCTAGGTTCGACCACAACATAATTACCAGGCGCGTCAGCGTCAGTCTCTTCTTCTTCAGAACCACTTTCGGAGACGCCGTTTGAGTGAGAGGAGGACCTAGATTCCGAGGAACTAGTGAGAACAACCTGAGGGTACTTCGTGGTGATGACTTGCTTCAGAGGGGCACTGGACCGAGTATGGTCTTTCATGGAGCGGGATGTGACTGAAGGAGATGCTGTTGTGCAGGCATGAAGCCTGGTGCTTGTAAGCTGACTTCCTCGAAACACACTCGGGAGGAGGGCCTGGCATTGGGCTTCCTTTGATGGGCTAATGCTTTTTGGCCTCTTACTCACCGAAGGGGGGTTGTCTTCAGAGTCTTCATCGTCCTCTGGTGTGGACCCGTGATCACTTTGGGCTAACTGGACGGAGGACGTGGGCCAAGCTGAGGATTTGGCTGTGATCACAAAAGGGATGGTCAGCAAAAGACAGGTAGGGTAGCAGAATGAGAAAGGAAGGTCAGTGCTTACCAGCGGCTTGCTTGGAGACGGATGCTTTCTTCCGCTTCGGGGTATCGGTCTGATGACTGGTAGTGCCTGAGAATGAAGGGGGGGCGCTTGCTGCTTTTGTGACAAGACCGAAGTGGGAGAAGGGACTTGAAGTATGTATCCCACCAGGCCGTAAAGTCTTCGGTCGCTGTGGGCTCCATGATAAAGAACTACAACTCGAACTGTGAAAGGACTAAGGCATTCATGGCCGATGCATGGAGTATGTCGGCCATGTTCGAATAGATCATCCTATCTAACTTGCAGTCCGTGATGGAGTAGTAGTTGGGACAGGGGATTGCCTTGTGGAGGCCGAATTAGCGTGCGCAAAAATGGGGATTATACATTTAGAAGCCACAGGTGTTATTACCGGATGGCTCTAAAGTAACTCCGACATGGAGATCCCGACAGACTAGGAACTTGCCCCATAGGGCTGGTTCAGAGGTAGGACAATCAATGGCTAAAGAGAGCTACTCAGGGATGGCCTCTCCCATCCGATAGGGGGGAAGAAGGTGCCATTTGGGTTAGACTCAAAGGAAGAGAAGAAGTCATAATTCTCGTAGGGTCTTCAGGTCATGATGGGGAGACGATGCAAACAGATAACCGGCCATAGGGCAGACTGGAAGTGGCGAGGGCATGGCGTACAGTTCAGTAAAATGAGCGCGGAGCCACATATATAGGAGCCAGAACGGGCCACCGCCGTAATCAAAGTTAGACTTGGTAATGTCATTGCAGCCCCGAAAGAGGGCAACCAGAGCAAAAGAAGCTAGACTAACCACGGGGCCTTGCCCCAGGGCATTGGCCAGGCAGAGGTAGGTCTTTGAAATCTTGTTAGACAGAACACAGGAAACGTAACGATCAATCCAGAACAGGAAGAAAGCCATGAGCTCCTTAGGGGAAACAGAGCCACGGGTCTCCTGATAGGCCCATAGGTAGAAGCTATAACTGAAAGACTTGGTAAATTTGAGGCCGTGTTGTATCTCAACCTTATTGTCATCGATCAGGCCAGGGGAGGAGCCGTTGAACTCTTTGCCTTCGGCCTTCTGGCCGGTGAGGGCTCTGATATCCAAGAGGGTTGGGGCTGCCATTCCAAAATGAAAGTAGAAAGTGTTTGTGGACCGTGACTAGAACTGGAGCGCAGCCTAGAGCAGGGGACAGTCGAGAGGAATAGAGGTGGTTGAGAGCTGGATGGCGTGAAGGACGCCGAGTTTGATCAACAGCTCAGAGTGGTCGCAGACCACTCTGTCAACCCAAGTTTTCCAATCTGGAAGGTAGTGGGGCCATAAGCGCGCAAAGGCCCTGTCCTTGAGCTGCAGGGGGTCCGACGTTTGGAGGAGTAGCTGTTCCCGCTCAAATTTCGGGAAGTTGGACAAGCCATGAGACTGGGAAGGAAAGGCCGGGCCTAGTCTAAAGATAAAGGGTTTAGAGCAAGGGATTTGTACCTCAGTCAGGACTGAGGAAGGCAAGAGCGAGCGCTTTCGTGCTAAGAGGTCTTCCACTTCTTCTGCCATCGCTGGTTCTGATTTCTTGGCCATGGCGTCAAGGAAGGGAGCTGGACGGAGACGAGAAGGAGAGAATGGGGAGGAGGATGAACAAAGGGCGATGAACAGTGAGAGAGGATCAGGCGATGGGGCTTTTCGTTGAAGGGGTCTCGGTAATCAGTAGGGGCTTAAATGAGGGGCTGGAGCTTGTCCTATCATTATGGCGGCAGGGTTTGAAATTCAAAACCCTAATGGCCTGAGAAGACGAGGCGGCGAAGGGAGTTTTTACGCGGTAAAGCAGCTGGAGATGGCCGCCGTTTTGGCCGCAACCTCTCTGAGCTTGGGCCTTATGGCATCGCTCGAGGAGGTTGTGAGGGGCATTGTTTATGGCCCAAACCACCCGGTTCTAGCTAGGCTAGACCAGGAGAGAACCAAGGCTGAGCACTCATCGTTGGGCCGAGATCAAGGGAAGACATTGGAACGTGGCTGCACCCTGATGGGTAGGGGCTGGCCCACGTGTCAAGGGCACAGGCAGTACCACACACAGGGCTGGATCTCGTAAGGTCCGTGAATAAGGACGATGCTAGTGGGTCCCACCACTGCCTTAGCAGTTGGGGGCAGAACAGGTTGGTGGCGTACGTGGCAGCGCCCGATTGGAGGAAAGGAATCATGGACCGAGAGGAGGGGCCCTGGTGGAAACAATTGCACAGACTGATAACCGCTGGTGCTTATCTTATATAAGGAGGACGACAGATCTGAGGGGGACACACAAACACACCTAACAACCAGCACTTATTTTACTTGTTTTCGCATTTTACTATTCCTTGTTTCATTTTCTATTGTTGTTTGTCATCATTTGAGACTGGAGGGATGGAAGGTCACATGCTAAAGGCAACAGGGGTACATGCAAAGGATTCACCCTTATGTCTGGTATGATTGATTAATGTATTTGTTATTTCAGTTCATTGTCGTTTGTGTCTCAGATATCTCTTTCTCTTTTCGTTGAACAATATCAGTTCGGGCTGTAGTCCGTAGTTGTTGGCTTAACCCAAAAGACCTTAGAGCCACTCAAGCAGGAGGGAAACCTACTAGCCTGGTAAGGAGTCAGATTAGGTTGTTCTTGGCCTCGTTTGAACTTGTGCAAAGGTTTTGGCACGCCTGCACTATTCGCACCACGTGCGTATCCCCGTGTGTGAGTGTTTGGGATTTCTATCACCAACAGTCTCCAAAGCAACTACAATTCAACTTAGTGAAAAGTGAGCTAAGCGTTTGAGCTCCATACCTGAGTATTTATAGAATGAGAATAGGGCAACAGAGAAGAGTCCTCATATGGCAAGAGTCGTATTTTGGGTAGGAGTCTATCAAGCGGAGTTGTATTTGGATGTGGACTCTTTACTTGGTAAGAGTCCTTATCTGAGCGTGATACGATTCCATTTTTGGATGGCGATATGATCCGGTTGAATGGGTGTATCTCGCGAATGTCAGGGCATCTAACGTGGCTCCGTGATCCACATTTCCCAAGCTCGACTCGGGGCTTCCACTCACTAGTCGACACCTAAGTGGTCGGCCAAGTCGGCGGTTCTAGCAACTTGGTTGGGCAGTCAACCATGGACATCTCGATAATCAAACCGAGGACGCGGCCATGTTGTCGACAATGAGGACTCGGCCATACTATCGACCACAGGGGACTCAGCCGCTTTGCCGACCCTGGAAGGCTTGGCCATGTTATTGGCCACGTTGCCAACCTTGGAGGGCTCGCCTATGTTATTGGCACAGCAGACTTGGCCACATTGTCGACCTCATGGGGCTCGACCATGTTATCTGTCATGCCCCCATCTCGATGTAAGATATTTTTTCCACATCGGGGGTGACTGGGACAATACACATCATCCCAATACCTACCAGGATCACAGATACAATGTCCTGAGCCACAGTCCACCCTGTCATCAATCGTGATAACAGCAAGGAACACACCCAAATAGAATAAATTGTTCCAATCACAGAGTTAGCGAAAGCAACATTAAGTTAAAATATATGAAATTATAGAGCATCGATTCTCTAATGATAACACATAGTACAATATCAATGTTTGTAACCATTCAATCTCTTCTATAAATAAACATACAATTTATACATGATTGTGGAATGAATACAGAAATTAAATAATAAATAATCACCACTAGGGCACTAATCTTGGGTGTACATCTACATCCAAGCCACAGCCACTGGCTCCACTTGATTCGCATCCAATTGTGCTCGTTAAGACTAATACCTCCTGCATATCAATTAAAAAGGGGTTGCACAACGGGGTTAGCTACACTAGCTAGTGAGGGAGCAAAGGGGAATGCACATACATCATACAATCAATATCAAGCAGAATGATGCATGCTAATGTTACATTCATTTTTCACCTAGCACACAAATTCTATCGGTCAAGTGTATGCTACTATGATAACTCGGGAGACACTGAGGGTCATTGGACTTATCACCCTAGTGAAACCTCAATTATCACAAGGGGACCTACGCCGGTAGAAACCATCCGGTCACCTAATGGCAGACACTGATAGTCATCACTACCCCTGTCCTAGCCTCTCCCACCTCCACAGACCACAGGTGCTTAAACTATCTAACACATAAACCCCTGTTGGTAAGGGTCGTAGCATAAGGGAACAAGCATCCTAGCCATAGATATACTATATGCAAGTTCTATCATCCCGAGAGGTATTCTGGGTGCATCAACATCCCATTCCATCTAGTACCCAGGTACCAGCATGGCACGGCACATACAGATCAGGATGGCATATAACAGTTTTCATAATTAAATAAATTGGGGTTCTGGTACCGGCACACCTGGCACCGTAGCCTGATACAATGGTGAGCATAATATCACAATCGTAACAGTTCACATTTGAGATAATAATGTAATACGCACAATGTTTATATTTATATAATAGCATGCCTAAGATTGCATATTATATATATTCAAACCAAACAAAATCACCCAGAACCCACTCACTGAACATCGGGTGTCACCCGGTGTGGTTGACATGAATCTCACCGATGCACCAGCTATCCATCGAGTTGGGTAGCCTAAACATACAAAAGCAATCATTAAAGCATGTAAAGAAGGGTCCCATGCTAGGCCCCCAAGGTTAAAATCAAGTTTCAACCAAGACAGCATGAGCGGACTCACGGACGATTGCAGTAGAGGTGAGTCTGTCCCTGACTCCGTTCAGGCCAAAAGGTAAAAACAGAGGGAGCGGATCCACGGACGGAACTTTTTACTTGGATCCGGTAGTGCATCCGTTCAAATTTTGAGACACACCCGAAAGCGAGTGGACCCACGGGCGGATGTGTTTCCTTAGTCCGCCCCTGTATTCGATCGATCCCTGAGACATACCCAAGAGTGAACTGCCCCCCAGCAGATGCAATAGACTCAAGTCCGTTCCTTCATCCGTCCAGGCCAATTCATAGGGATTATACTGGGCGGACTGACGGGCGGTACCACGATTGGTGGATCCGGTCGTGCGTCCGTCGATAATCCCTTCCTAGATTTCAGAGGGCTTCTCCTCCAGCTTAGAGCTTGGAGCACCCCAACACTTCAGGGTCAGAGAGGGGGTGTCTAAGCCTCCCTAGGGTCACTAGATCCTAGGCTCACCTCATGGATCCAAGATCCTACAAGGATTTAGTCTCAATTTGGTTCAAGGGTTGGGTTTCAAAGTCCAAAACCAAAGGTAAGCAGCAATGGCTGCAAAACAGCACTTAAGAACCATTCCTAGAGCTAAGTCAGCACCATTAGAGCTCCCAATTAGGGTCAAGTATCACCTTGAGTCCCAAATGGAACCCTAGGTTAGTTCAAGCTCAAGATTCCAAAACACTAAGCTAGTAAACAAGGAAATGGAGAGGGAGAAATGGAAGATTCACTCACCTCCAATGGAGAAGCAAAACCCAAGGCTAGGTGAGCCCCCTTGCTCTCCTTCCTTCAACCATCCCCTCCATCTCTTGTCCTTCACCTTCTGCTTCTCCCTTCGTCTGGACAGCAAGAGGAGGAGATGTGGGGCAGCCAGCCATCTTGGCATGGCTTCCATCCTCTTCCCTTCCCCTCTCATTCCTCTCCTACTTCTACTTCTTCTTTCTTCCTCCTTCTCCTCTTTCTCTTGTCTCTTCTCCTCCACGGTTTGCTTGGGAGGGGGAGAGAAAAGAGAATAAGGATTCTCTTATCCTTTTAAGGGTTAAATGGGCCTTAGGCCATGTTTGGTTTAGGTACCCCCAAAACACTTAGTGGTCTTTAGGTCTAAATGGGTTTTAGTTTGGGTCTTAGGGCATGTTTGGTCCAAGTCATAGACCTTTAGGTCCATTTAGGTAGTTAGGTCTTATTTGGGGTGCATCCTAAGTCCATAGGACTTAATTGTCCTTTGAGGCTAGTTTGGTTTAGGGTTAAGGTATAAAACCCATTAATTCTTTAAGTTAGGCCTTGTGGGCCCACTTTCATGGCTCATCTAACCAATTAATGGTAAGGGTGGGGGTCCATATGGTCCAAAGGTCCAATTATGGTGCCTGGGACACTGGGGTGTGGGTCCCACAGGAAAAATGACCAAAAGGGTAGGTAACAGCACAGGCGGATCCTCGAGCGGATTCAGTTCGAGTGAGTTCATTTGTGATCCCAGTGCTGCTGTCAGGGCCCAAACTTTAAGAAAAGTTGTGGGGCTTTGACCCATACTTTCGAGACTTCGAGGGGACAGTTATAATAATATATTAGGTTCAAGGCCATTAGTGTTGACCATTGCCACGTAGGCATGACCGTTTGGTGAAGGTCTAAATTGCCTCGGGGCATAAGGGTATATTTCGGGTGCGGGTGTAACATTATCGGCCTTGGAGGCCTCGAGGCATGTTATGGCTTCTATTTTTCACCTAGCCAAATCGGTTCAGCTTGGCCTCGGATAGGCCACGTGTCACTCGTTGATTGGCCATCATTTTGGTGGCCCATCACTTGCCCCCCACTCATCAAGGCTCAGCTCGACCTTGGTGAGTATGTTTCTCCGGTGGCCCCACTTCCTTCTTGCTATCTGAGGCCAAGCGATATGGGGCCCGCACGAGCATTTGACATGACATTAAATGCTATCAATGCCACGTTTGGCGGTGCCTCGTTTCTCATGTGACACGTCACTCAGCGCCATCATTACGCTTGGGTAGATCCATCGCCCCTTGATCTGGACCGTCGGATCTACTCGATTTCTTCTAGACCGTTGGATCCTGGCGTTTCGATTAAGGTTCTAAAACTCGGGTTTCGACTAGGTTTCAACCAGCCAAAAAATGAGCTCGTCTCGGTTTCGACCATATGTCGGTCAAAACTTGGGACTTTCTCCAGGCTAACTCAAACCTTGGTTTTGAGGCCCAGAAGTTATTTTTTTGCCTTGATTCTTGTTGTGCTGCCTATTTTTGACATTTTAAACTTAATCCATGCATTAGTTTCACATAGAGAACACTAAAAATATTACTTGTGGTTTTGATCCAAGTTTGATACTGCATATTGTTCTTGGACATTGTATCAAATAAGGTTTAATCAGAATATAACTCCTTCAATATGAATGAGATTTAAGCAATCTTGGATTTGTTAGAAAGCTTTGTTTTGATAGCTTTCTAACAAGTCCAAGATTGCTTAAATTTGATTTATATTGAAGGAGTTATCTATTGGTCAAACTTAATTTGGTGTGCGCGAATGCTGTCAAAATCTCTCTGGATGAAAATATTTTTTTGGACATCAAAAAAAATGAATATTTTATTGTACTTTTGGTTTTAGCAATGTTTTACCATATTCAGATTTATGGAATTTTTAAATTTGAGAAAAACCCCAGCATTAAAAAGTTAAGAATTGCTCTTAGCATCGAAAATCCAGTTTTTGTTCTTGAACTGGGGGGTTGACTTTTTTTTCTTTTGGAATTTTATTTTTTAACTATTTTTATTGGATTCAAACATGGGGATATTTGCTTATTTATGAATAATATCTTAAGTAAATGAAGATATTAGACATAACTAAGTGTTTGTCCAGGTTTCTGGCATAAATACTTGTCTATCCTAGTTTCGAGCCAAGTTTTCCCTAGTTTCGATGGGCATATGTGTCGAAACCACCGAAATATGGTCGAAACCAGTCAAAACTGATCAAAATCATCGAAACCCGATCAAATCCAGGGATTTTATAAAATCCCCCTTTAACTCGTCTCGAAAACCTGGGAAACCGAGTTAACTCGGTGGTTTCGACAGGTTTCGATCGAGTTTTTGTTCCATGGTTTTGACTACTCCTCAGCCACTATAAATAGGTGATTACTGTTCCTCATGACTCTTGCTTGCATTTTTAGAGCACTCGGCTAACTCAGAGTTCTTGGACTTTCAAGTACTTCGGCCCTCCTTGCGCTCGATCTCGTTAGCTTTTCCTGCTTTCTACCTTCGGTGTCGGATTGCGTCTGAGCTTGCTCCCTTCGACAACCTCCCCCGTCATCTTTGTTCTCAGCCTCAGCATCAGTAAATTCTTTAACCCTTAGTCATGTCGATCAATAGTGGGTCAAAAGAGGAAGTTCTCGCCGAGCTACGAAATGTCATGAGCCTGAGTTGAGAATTTACGGTATTGTTGCCCGTGGTAGACCTTCTAGGCTCAGGCTAGGATGAGCCTTGGATGGTGGATCCCCGTCCTTCTAAGGACGCCAAGGTTCCTCTACCTCAACAGTTTGTCCATCCTGCTCAGCCTACCTCTGAGGACCGTGAAGGGGATTCAGGATCGTCCTCGGTTGAAGACGAGTTTTTGAAAGATGAAGGAGATGGGTTGGTGGGATCATCTTCTAAGGTCCCTGACCCTGTTGAAGGTAGCGTCGGAGCTGTGGAGAGTACTGTCTCCTAGGCCGACCTGGCAGAACTTCGGGTGGGGTATGGGATTCCTGAAAGCATCCGACTCCGAGTCCCAAACCCTCAAGAGATGGCTTATTTTATTCCTCCAGACGAGGTGGCTCTTTACGAGATAGCCTTTAGATACGGCTTCCGTTTCCTGGTTCTTCGTCTGGTAGACGAGATCTTAGATCACTGGCACTTATCTCCAAGCCAGCTGACTCTGAACGCGTGGCTAATCATGTACGGCTTCCACATTTTCTTCAGTAGATTGGGCCGAGTAGCGACCGCGGCCCTTTTTTCCCAGCTTCACTACTTGAAATAGTTCAAAGACCGCGGGTGGTATAACTTCTCCCGCCGACCCTAGAAGAATTCAACTTTGAATGCTTTCAAGCATCTAGAGTGAGTTCCATCCTCCAATAAGTATTGAAAGCCTCAGTTTTTCTTCTCTTCCATCACGGGCTGTCCGTTTAGGACCCAGTGGAAGGAGATAAAACTGAAATATGTCAACCAAGTGCAGACCCTGATCAACTACGACCAGGCCTCGTACAACATGATCCTTCAAGGTCGGCCCTTCAATATCCCGTAACTTTTAGAAGAGAAGTTTCTCCGACTCTGGAGGCTGACCCCTAGTAAGTGGTCGAGGCCGACCTCTTGTTTTAATGTTTCACGTCCTCTTTTAGCCATCTTACATTCTTTCCTTTGCAGTGGCAGGTGATCTCCCCCAGCTTGACACGGCTTGGATGAAGGCCAAGCTCTTGGAAGAGAAGAGGAGGAAGGCCACTGAAAAGCCTAAGGCCAAGGCCGTAGTAGAGAAGTCAAAGGCCAAGGCCACGGTTGTGCCAACCCAGAAGGATGTCGTGATCGGCATTGAGGCCGAGCTCACCAAAGTCCCAATTCTTGGCCTGAAGAAGAGGGATCATGACGACTTGAGCCCGTAGCAGGAGAAGCGGCATAAGGGGAAGATCTCAATCAACCTGAAGGGTCCTGCCCCACCCGGTGTTCCTCTGGGCTCCACTTCTAAGCCGAGGGAGAGGACCGAGGACGTCTCTGTCGGTCCCGTTCTGGGGAGGTCCTCGGCGAGCAATCTCCCCATCCGCCCCCTGGAAGCTATTCCAGGGGGACTCAGCACTGCAGTCCAAGGTCCATGGTCGGGAGTGGTTGGGCACGGATCAGCTGCCTATTGACTGAGCCTTCCTATCCGACCTGAGCAACGCTGAGCTCTCGGCCTCGCTCTTCCAGGACATGACAATTGTAAGTCGTCTCTTTATCAGATTCATTGTGTCTTTTTGTGGTCTTCCCATTGATTATCTTTTCTTTCTCGCAGGGCTTCTCTAAGGCCACTGAGGCCGCCCTCCATTTTACGTAACTGGCCTCAGACAATGCTTCCCTTAAGGAGCAGGTTGAGAAGGCTGGAGAGGCGGCCAAGAGGGCCATCCGAAAGCACCGGGAGGAAGAGGGGAAGAGGAAGAAGGCCGAGTTTGAGCTGGAGGACTTGAAGACTGAGAAGAAGGCCCAGAGGGAGAGGTTGGCCAAGGAAGTCAAGGACCTGAAGGCCAAGCTCGATGACCTGAAGGAAAAAGCTGAGGCCGACCTCCAGAAGGCTCGGAAGGAGGCTGTGGATGATTATCAATAGTCGGTGGATTTCTGGGAGTTGCTCCACCAACTAAGTAAGCCTACCTATACTTCGGGCTTCAGCGACGATCGAACAGAGGTGTTAAACGAGCTTTGTGAGAGTCTCATCCTAACTTGGATCTCTCGCAAATCGACGAGGACGCTGCAACTATGGTTGAAGCTACCGACGCCGAGGATGGTATAGAGGTGGAGCAGATCCTGGAGTCGCCTGCTGGGCTTGCCCTCGAACCGTTCGACCTTCCCATCGAGGACCTCCATAAGGACGTGCCAACTTTCTGAAGAGTCATGTTTTCTTCTTCCTTTTTTTTTTGAATGAATGTATGGTCGACCTCCCGAGGTCTTTTCTTCTTTTTTTTTTTTTTTTTTGCCTTATATACTCCTACCGATTCTTTGACTTTCATCAATGAAGTTTTCTTTCTTTTTCTAAGTGTTTTGTGTCATCTTTCCTTCTCCGCGCATAGTATAAGGGGCCCCAATCCTCGACGTTGCTAGGCCGACCCTTATACCTTAGAATTTTCTTCTTAGAGATTGCGCTCGAATTTTAGTTATATCGATTAGCCAATTCCTGAGGCCGATCTCGAGGCCAACCCTTAAACCTTTGAATTTTTCATGATTTCCTTCTAAAGATCACACTCTAATTTGGGCGGCAACTTTTAAGCCTCGCTCCTTGAATACTACGAAAAGCCTTAACATTGATTGGGGCAGACTCTGAAGGTCGGGTCCGCGTCCTTGGTTTTGCCAACCTATGTGGGTCGGTCTTCGGGTTGGCCAATCTTTAAGGACTGGTCTTGTGACTTGGCCATTTGCCGACCTATGAGGGTCAGTCTTTGGGGTCAACTAATCTATGAGGATGGTCTTATAACTCTAGCGTGGCCAACTTATAAGGGTCGGTCTTCGGGGTCGGCCAATTCTATAAGGATTAGTCTTATGACTCTAGTGTTGCCGACCTATGAGGGTTGATCTTCGGGGTCGGCCAATTCTATGAAAATTGGTCTTATGACTCTAGCATTGCCAACTTATAAGAGTCAGTCTTCGAGGTTAACCAATTCTATGAGGATTGGTCTTATGACTTTGAGCAATAAACAATTTGGAGTGAACTTGGAGCTTGGATGAGATCTTCTCCTTATTGATGTCAAAAATTTTCAAAATGAGAACAAACTTAAACTTTGTCAAAATAAACTCGAACAATACTCTAACAATCTTCTATTGATAAAACTTCTTTAAGTTCTCAGAATTCCAAGGTCGGGGTATCTTCTTGCCCCCCGGAGTCTTCAAGCCATACGTTTCCGGTAGGATCTATTTGGAGACTTTGTACGGTCCTTCCCAATTTGGCGCAAGCTTTCCTTGTTGCCTCGGTTGAGATGCACTAGCCTTTCTTAGGACGAGGTCCCCTTGAAGAAATAGTCATTCCTTCACCCTTGAGTTGTAATACTTTGCCGTTCTTTGTTGGTACACCATGTTCCTTAGTAGCACATTCTCTCTTACCTCGTCAGGGAAGTCTAGGTTTGCCCTTAGCCCATCCTCGTACGTCCTCTCGTTGAAGCTAAGTGTTCTGTAGGATGAGGCTTTCACCTTTACCGGGGAGAGTTCCTTAGTCCCATATGCCAATCTAAACGGGCTCTCTCATGTTCGGGTTCTCATAGTAGTTCTATACGCCCATAACATACTCGGTAGCTCTTCCACCCATCTTTCTTTGGCCTCACCAGCCTTTTCTTTACTCCTGCTAGCAATGTTCTATTGGATACTTCGACTTGATCATTGGCCTTTGGATAAGCCACTGCCACCGGGAAAAATTCTATGTATAAATGCTTACAAAATTCAGGAAAGTTTGGGTTGTCGAATTTCTTGCTGTTGTCGGTAATCAGTACCTTGGGAAGACTGAATCGGTAGATGACTTTGTCTCGGAAGAACTTCTCCATATTCTTCTCGGTAATGGTTGCCAATGGCTCGGCCTTAATACACTTAGTGAAATAATCAATGGCAACAACTAGATATTTTTTGTTTCTCAAGGTCGGGACGAAATCTCCAAGTATGTCCATTCCCCACATGGCGAAGGGGATCAGACTCAGCATCGGGGTCAAATGTGTTGCAAGCTTGTGCTGGACTGGGGTGAATAATTGGCATTTCTCGCAAGTCTTCACATATTTTATGGCTTCTTCTTGCATTCTTGGCCAATAGAACCCTTGTCGAAGTACCTTATATGCTAGTGCTCGACCTCCCATGTGACTTTCGCATATTCCTTCGTGTACTTCGGCTAAAGCGTACTCGGTACCTTTTGGTCTGAGGCATCTAAGTAGTGGGGCCGAGGCTGCCCTCTTATATAAGACTCCATCATCCATGATGTACTTTACAACTCGGATTTTGACTTTCCTCACCTCCTCTCAACCCTCGAGGAGCTGGTCATTCTCCAAATAATTGATGATTGGGTCCATCCAACTTGGACCATCTTCCTCGATGTGGCTAACCTTCTTGTTGTTCAACGATAGCTCATCCAGAATTTCAATATAGACCGAACTGCCCATACTCGAGAATTCGGCCTCAGTAAGCCATGACAGGGAGTCGGCTACGGTATTTTCTTCCCGCGACACTCGAGTTATCTCAAAATGCTCGAACTCGGTGATCAGTCTTCGGGCTCATCCAAGGTAAGCTATCATTCGTTAATCCTTCACCTCATACTCGGCATTAACCTGGTTGACCATAAGTTATGAGTCACTCTTTGCTTTTAGCTGCGTGCCTGACTTTGGGCTGGAGCCGTAGTAGAGCCTCGACTCAACCTGTTTGGAGGCCAGACCAACCCTATGGATGTGGAATCCCTCTGGGCTCGCGATGCCAAGCCGTGCCACTTCCGACCGCATTACTGACCCATCAACATTCATGATCCAGGCTGCTCTTGCCTCATCTTACGTGATTGGCCTTTCATCATCTCGGACCTCGGGGTTCGGCCACGGTACATTCAGCTATGAAGTCGCCAGGCTTGTCCTTTTCATGATCGTGTGGGGTCAATAGTTGATGTTGTACTCGCTTCAGCTCAAGCCCACTTGATTAGCCGACCCGACACTTCAAGCTTATGTAATATTTTCTTGAGGATTGGTCGGTTAGAACATGATCGAATGGGCTTGAAAATGCGGCCTCGGCTTCCTTGTCGCCATTACTAGTGTAAATGTGACCTTCTCAACTTAGATTACCGCGTCTCCACATCAATTAAAATTTGTGACATAATATATCGGCTTTGCATATTGCCCTCTTCATTCGATGTAGTACGGTTGCCTGCTGCCACGGAGTAGAGGCCAAGTAAAGTGGAGCTCTTCCTTGGTTCAGCAGTCAGAGAGGAGAGGCGATTCTCCATATATCTTTTCAACTCCTTAAAGGCTTGCGACACTCGTCT
This sequence comes from Telopea speciosissima, assembly GCF_018873765.1. Lineage (NCBI taxonomy): Eukaryota > Viridiplantae > Streptophyta > Magnoliopsida > Proteales > Proteaceae > Telopea > Telopea speciosissima. The sequence continues at coordinate 52,709,997 of NC_057919.1, read as the reverse complement.
AACCATAAAAATCCTTCGGTTACTGAAGGAGTGTCCAACATGACCTGTAGATCGGCATTCCCCATTCAATCTCGCTCGACCTTTGAGGGTCTTTCGGATGGCCCGTTGTAGGGTGCGCCCGGTGGGACCATGAAACCAGGAATTTTCCGGGTCACCCGAAGGCACCTTGGAGGTTGCCACCTTCTTCCTCACTCGGCTCTTCTAGGTGGCCCAATGGTGGGACCTCAGCTCTCGCATGTCGCCACATCACCTCCATTTGTGCAACATGGGTTGCCATCCTTCAGTGTGGCTCCGCTTCACCTAAAGGGCTCTTTAGAAAAGTTTCGTAGTGAAAGGCGTGACGCCCTCTTCTTCGGCATGAGGTCGGTTGACCAGATGCCATAGCTGGCTCGGACGGCTCTATCAAGCCTGGGTAAGGGGTCCTCTTTAGGCGCCTTGTGAGATGGTGAATCAACGCGCATTCTCTACTTCCCTTGGCTTGGGACCATGACGACATTGCACCCGCCGAACTCCCCGACGAGCCTGTTGTGGTCTGTTGCTCTTCCTGATCGCCGATTGTCTTCTCTTCCTGCTGGTTTTTGGGTCGTCAATATGGGTGTGCTTGTTCTCTCAATACCCTTCATGTCCATTACCAAGCAAAGACATCTGTCCTTCTTAGGAATCCGGCTTTTCTCTCTCCGTGCTCATATGAGCCTGGTGAGCTGTGTGGGGGCCTCGGGGGGGGGAAGGGATGAGGGGGGGGGAAAGGCCTCCACTTTTCCTCTTCGCTAGGTGCTCATCCCCTTTCTTCAAGAGTCTTCACACATGGCCATCCCTGCTGCCTTCTCTTCTTAACGAATGTCGCTTGGGCCTTCTTCATGCTTCGTTGCCGATTCCATTCTCGTGGGACCACTTGAGGGGGGGGGGGGGATGATGGGTCGAAGGGTGGTGAGAGTCGTCGGCCGGTATGGCGAAGGCCCAATAGACCCACCACCATGACTGACTTGGCGATCGCTGGCTTTTTTTTTTGTTTGTACCCATAAACCGATTTTTGAGCCCCTTGTCGTGCTCCGAGCCTTTGGAGGTCCTGCTGGCCGTGGGCCATTTCGTTGTTAGAGCTGATCTCCCGCCCCCTTGTCATTAATCCGGTGTGGGTCTTTTGCTCCTCTGCACCACCAAGCTCTCATGGGGCTTTCCTTCAAGGTGGCGGAGGAGCGCGTCTTGGTCTTGTTCTTGTGGCTCCCCCCGTGGGCTGGCTGCTTCTGGACCCTGTCCCGGGCCCAGGTGGTGGTGCCCCTGGCACCCTGGCCCCATTTTTTTTGGGGGGGTTGTGTGTGTCGCCCTCCGGCTCGCTCATCTTCTTCGTCACGGCTTCTTTGCCGAGCTCCGGGCCCCCTTCACGTATCGCTTCAGATGTCCCGTCTTTATCAGCTCTTCAATTTCTCTCTTCACCTGAAAGCAATCCTCGGTGTCATGGCCGATGTCTTTGTGAAATTTACAGTACTTATTGGGGTTTCGAGAGGTCCCCGCTTGCATTGGTCGAGGTCGGTGCACGTACCCCTCATCCTAGATCTGCATCAAGATCTCCTTGCGGGACGTATTCAAAGGAGTATACTCTGGACTTTGGGCTCGATCCGTTCTCTAAGTTTGGCGACCGGTCTTGGTTTGCTTTTTTTCTTTGTGGTTATCCATCGCCGACCTTTTCTTCTCGCTCTTGCCTTCGCTTGCCTTCTGAGCTTGGAGCACTTCTTCCATGTTAGCAAATTCATTACATCTCTCCAAGAGCACGACCATGTTTTTGGTTGGTTTTCGAGCCAAATCCTTGATGAGGTCCATGTCCAAGAGGCCATTGCTTATTGTCGTGTGAGCTGTAGCCTCATCTAGATCCTTAATGTCTGAGGATTCTTTGTTAAAATGGGAGACGAAGGCTCGAGTGGACTTGTCAGGCTGCTTCACACTCAAGAGGCTGACAGTCATCTTCTTATGCTTCATACTACTTGAAAGCGCATGACAAACACTTTGTAAATCTCGAAGCAGTTTGTAATGGAGTTCGGTCTCAGCCATAAAAACCAAGAAGTAGCCTCACCCGTGAGGGACGTCGAGAATGCATGACGAGAAACTATTTTTGATTCTCCATACATTGTCATCATGGAGTTGAAATAATTGACGTGGTCGATAGGGTCAATCGTCCCGTCATATCTGTAAAAGGAGGGGAGTTTGAACCCCAGTGGTAGTGGTGCGTTCATGATCTCGGGGGGATACAGATGCTACCCAAGCAATGAGTATGCATCCCCCATAGTATGCTTTTTCATTCCTTCGAGCTTTTCATCGAGTTCTACCAGTCATCGTTTCACTTTTATTTATTGGGGTTGGCCGTTCTGCTCGTTAGCACAGGGTTGGTCATCACCTCGGGTTCAGGCATTGTGCTCGTCCAAATTGGCGGTCATATGGTCATCTCGGCCACTATGTTCAGCTCAGCCATTATGTCCGGTTCAGCTGTCCTCCCGAGTAATAATTCTTCGAGGACTTCGTCGTTGGTCTCCTCGTCTTGTCAGACATCAACGTGAGTGGCTGTGACGTGACTCTTTGTTACATCCGCACCTGATTTTCTATTTAATTATAGTTTCTCTCTCTTATGACATGTAGATAGTACTACCGTGTACGCTGGGGAATTATTTTCACTTGTGGTTAAACCCAGCTACAAGATTATTAACCAGTACACGGGTCTCCCTGCCGAAGAGAGGTTCCTCAATCGACAATGGGCGAGATTTATTGGTGGTGATTTCGTCGACCATCCTCCTAGCACGAGTCCTTGGAGTGAAGAGTACCGAAAGATGTTTCCTGTGTCCCCACATTTAGACATCTCACTCAACGATGAGCTTAGCATCGTGGTCGGGAAACTCTTCGGGATCACGAAGGACACGTTGTGATGGTCGAGGGGTAAGATACTACCTTGATGTATGTTAGTGTACCCTCCCCTCTATGGCCTTGAAGTGTAGGTCAAAGCCCAACAACTTACAGCAGCGACAGAGTCACAAACAGACTCACAAGACTGCCTCCGTCCATGTTGTTTCAGGCTTTTGAGTGTTTTCCTCGTGTGGGACCCACACCTCGTGCCCCGGGCATTATACCTAAGCACCCAGACAAGGTGGACTCTACCCTTGGTCTCCTTGATTTGTGCATGTGCCATATAGGTGGGCCCACTGGCCTATGGTGGCATTTAAATAAGAATGACTCTTAAGGCCCCAAGCCAAACAGGCCCTAAGTGGACGCAAGTGTTATAAATGCACAGCCCAGCCAATTCATTGGCTCTTTCATTTCTCCTACCAACCAAAACATTGAGGGCTTGGAGAGCATTGAAGTTGAAGGAGAAGGTGATTGGAGGGAGCTATTGGAGGTGGAACCCATCTATTGGCTCATCAAAGCTGGTGAGTGCCATTCCCCTCTCCCTCTCTTTCCATTTCAAAGTGGAAAATCCCCTATGGATCGATTCCAGCTTAGGGTTTCCTTTTGGAAACCCAATACCTCTCTTTGGTTCCCTAAATAGAGACCTACGTACCTCTCTCTCTCTCTTGATGCCTTCCATGACTTGAATGGCTTGAATTGCTGTTCCAAGCCTCAAGACCTAAACCTAGGGATGGAAAACCCTGGAGATGGTTTCAAGTCCCTTTAATCCTCTAAGCCCTATGGTTGGGATAGGTGCTTTGGACCCTAATGAAGCTTGGAACTCACTTGCCTGACCCAAGGAACCATGTGGTCTCATGTATGGGAGGCTGGAGGTGGAAATCCTTCCTGATCTTGAAAAGAGATTCGACGGATCCACGAACAGATCCATCATCGTGGTTCAGTCCGTTGATCCGTTCGGTATAATTTGGTTGACTGTCTGGGATGGAGCCAGGAACGGATTCACCTGGTAGTTCCGTCCGTAGTTTCATTTGCTCTCAGGAATGTCTCAGGGTCCGGACGGATGCATGAACGGATTCACCTGAAGGTTCCATCCCACCTATTTTCACTATATGCTTAGACGGAGCCAGGAACGGACTCACCTAGTTGCCTCTGTCCCTGCGTCCATTCATGCTGTCTTGACTTAAACCTCAAAATAACTGTTGGGACCCATCATGGGACCCACCTATACTCTTTTAACACTATTCTCATGCATCCCTAAACTTTATAACTTGTGCGGGAGGGCGTGTACCGAGGCAAATCCTATTAAGCACCCCAAGCAACAATTGAACGACTGGTAAGTGGGTTTTGGGTGATGTTTGGGTTTGTTATATACACACACACACACACACACACACATATATATATATATATATATATATATATATATATATATATATATAAAACCATATAATTGCTCTTATGCTTGCATCCATTATGAACATATTGCATCCTTGCATATAAACTATATTGGTTACGAATGGACGTGATGTAGATATGTTTACTTTACATTATTGTATTGGGTTACGGTGCCGGGTATGCCAGTGCCAGAACCCCAGAATTGCTTATGAGATACCTTGATTTCCATCCTGCCCTGCATGCACCGTGTCGTGCTGACACTCGGGTACTAGATGGAATGGGACGTTGATGCACTCGAAATACCTCTCGGGACGATAGGACTTGCATATAGTATATCTGTGGCCAGGATTCACTTCCTTATGCTACGACCCTTACCAACAGGGGTTTAGGTGTTGGGTGATCGGGGCTCCTTGTTGCCTATGGGGGAGAGAGGCCAGATCAGGGATGACCATTGATCATCAGGGTCCGCCATTAGGTGGTCTTGGTGGCTTCGACCGACGTAGGCTCACTGGTGATAATAAAGGTTTCATTGTGGCAATAAGTTAAGTGACCCACAGTGTCTCTCGAGTTATCATAGTAGTATATACCTCCGACTTAGACTGTTTGTTAGGTGGAAAATCTATTAACATTACATTCATCATGGACTATTTGTGATTGCGTGTTTGTGCATTCCCCTTCCCCTCATTGGCTCAGTGGAGCTAACCCCCTGTGTACACACTCTTTTAGATTTTGATGCAGATGGTGGATACCTGGCTGGTCTCAAGGCCCAGCTAGCGGATTCTGATGGTATTGGCATGGAGGAATCTGAGGCTGTGTCGGAGGAACACGGCGATGGATGCCTCTATGACGATTGTGCCTACGGGCCATAATGTTGTTGGGGATAATCCCCTCTTTTGATTCTTTTGGGGTTTTGTGCCCATTATGAACATTTGTGTGTAATACTTTATATTCTTTTGAGTAGTTATATCATAGTCAGTCGACAAATAATGTTAAACTATTATTGTATCACCTAGCCAGCTGAACATATAGTAACTGCTATTTGTGTCGCTTCCGCTTGTAATTACTATGTCTTGAATGGAATATTCTTTCCTTTTCTGTAAATTGAAATCTTTATGCTTGTCCTTGACTGTTGACTATGGACTAGGACACTGTGTCATTGATCCTGGCAGAAAAGGGGATGATGCGTGTCATCCTAGTCACCCCTTGACTGTGCTTTATTCCTATCTTGGAATGGGGCGTGACACTCTTCCTGGCACGAGTAACTCCTTCAGGTGGCCTCGACGGCCTCTATGCACACTGTTCTCGCCTAGTCGACCCGAGAAAACTGATCTCCTTGATACTGAGGGCACTGGGTCAAGGTCCGCTCGTGTCTTAGATCCCGCTTGGCCATCCTCATCCCTCGTGTTTGGATTCCTGCTAGGCCACGGAGGGGGAGTTCGACAAAGTGGTCGAGATGACGCCGCACAACTTGGCTTTCCCCTAATTCGGTTATTTGCAACTCGAGGGGCACCGACAGGCTCGAGTGGCAATGGCGGCTGACCCAGGTTTCCCCCTGAGCCAGCTGAGCCACGAGGGTACGCAACATCTCATTGGTGTGAAGCATTTGCAATTGAAGGTCCATGAATCGTCAAATATTGGTTGGAGCTTTGGGGTCTAGATTCTCTAGTATGGGAGGTGGCGGCGGCAAGTTAACACCAACTACTGTCCGTTCACCTTGCGGTCATCCTTGTGCTGTATTCAATAGGATACCTCCATCGCCGCCGTCCCTGGGCAGGGCCGATTCGGCAGCCGCGTCCATGCCGCATCGATTCCCTCCTCCTCGTGGAGGTCTTCTGGCTGCTCCCTGGTGCAAAATTTTGAGTGGAGGTGAGTTTCTTGCACCTCCGTTGAGTTGTGTTCCCTCTCCCTAAGACACGGTGCCATGCTGACCCGATCTTGTATGCACCATTGTTTTTGCTCTTTCGATTGGTAGAAATGACTATGCTTTGCAGATGTCATTTCCCACAGATGGTGCCAAATCTGTTGCATGTGAAAACCTCCGTCACCCGGCTCGCCCATGGATGAGCTTGCAAAAATCGAGTTAGCACAAGAGAGCCGGTGCGACTCCGGCCAAGGGCTCTCCAATGCTTAAGTTAGGTCTCCAAAGCAACAACGATTCAACTTAGTGAAAAGTGAGCTGAGCGTTTGAGCTCCATACCTGAGTATTTATAGAACGAGAATGGGGCGACGGAGAAGAGTCCTCATCTGGAAAGAGTTTTATTTTTGGTAGGAGTCTGTCAAGCGGAATTGTATTTGGATGCGGACTCTTTACTTGGTAAGAGTCCTTATCCGAGCATGATACGATTTCGTTTTTGGATGGCGATCTGATCCGATTGAGTGGGCGTGTCCAGCGAATGTCGGGGCATCTGATGTGGCTCTGTGATCCACATTACCCGAGCCCGACTCGGGGCTTCTACTAACTAAGTGGTCGGCCAGGTCGACGGTTCTAGCAACTTGGCTGGGCAGTCAGCCATGGAGATTTCGATAGCCGAACCGAGGACGTGTGTCTCGGACGATAGGCCATAGATGGAGATATCGACTTTGTCGTCCGACCATGAGAGGCTCGGCCACATTGTTGACAATGAGGACTCGACCATACTGCCAACCAAGGGGGACTTGGCCCCGTTGCCGACCTTGGAAGGCTCGGCCATATTATCGGCCACAGTGGACTCGGCCATGTTGGTGACCTCGTAGGGTTCGGTCACATTGCTGACCCTGGAGGGCTCGGCCATGTTATCGGCCACAGCAGACTCAGCCACGTCCCCGGTCTCGTGGGGCTCGACCACGTTATTGGCCGTGGAGGCCTCGAGCATGTTATGGCTTCTATTTTTCACCTGGACAAATTGGTTCGGCTCGACCTCAGACAGGCCACGTGTTACCTACTGATTGGCCATCATTTTGGTGGCTCATCAGGAAGGCTGGAGCGAAACCCGAGCCGTTCTTCCAAGAGTTGGAGAGGACATATGGGATTGCAAAAATATCACACAGGTGCCAAATAGACATTTTACCTTTTGACCTCTGAATATTCCATCTCCACCACCACTGCTAATACATTTCACAACTCCGATGAATGTGTTTGTTCGTGGACAATGATCTTCTGGACTTCTCGGACAACGTTGTAGAAGGGCCCCTTCCGAAACAGGGAGAAGAGAAGCGATGTGCCCCTGTTTCTTCCCAAGGATAACAACCCTGCCACGACAACCCTCTGCTATCATTTTTCCATTTCCAAACTCAGTGTATGTTTTTCTTAATTAAACCAAGAAGACCAACCAAAAAGAAGGTCTCTCTCTCCTTGTGATTTTTTTCATTTTTTGTTCTAACTCGATTTTTTCCCCTTTTCCAGGCGGATGAATTAGCAGACCTAGGATGGTTATCTCATTTGTGGAGAATTCTTTCTCTGAATTGTCTGCAGCAAATCCATCCTTCTCAAGACCCATGGAGGACTTTGATCCTTTATTTTCCCTTTCTAGTTTACTCTACAGAGAGAAAACGATAAAGAAGATATAAAAAAATGCTTAGTTGAAATGCACTCGACAGCTGGTTTAAATGCACTCGTTAGGATGCCATCCAGATGTATTCTTAACGTCAGCATCGCTGCATTTCTTACTAGCGTTCTTAAATATCATATTTCCCATCTATACTTCATTTTTCACAGAGTATGCTCTTTAAAGCTTATTAAGAATTTATGTGACTTGGCTCTTGGCCAGCATCCATAATCCATATGGGCAGAGATGGGGCGGGGGTTGGGGATAAAGTATTATTCATTGCAAGGATGGGGGAGGGGAGTTACATAGGGAGCTTGGCTTCGGGCCGGGGAGCTACAAGAGGAAGGAGATGCGTTAGGCAAGCAGGGGAGGGTATTAGCGTACAAGCACACGCTCATCCAGCTCATCTAGCTCCCTTCAATCTTCTCTCCTTAATCTTCTCTCCCTAGAACCGTGTAACCATAATTCTGTAATCATCCAGCTCATCCAGCTCCCTTCGTATCCTCTCCTCAATCTTCTCTCCCTAGAATCGTGTAACCATAATTCTGTAATCATACCTTTTATTATTTCTTTCCTCTTATCCCTTCCCCATTATAGGAAGTTATATTTTATCATGGAGAGATTTTCTCCAATGATCTTTTGTAATCAGTTGTATATAACCACAACGGTGATTCTTTGAATATACAAAAAAATATTTACCTCAATCGTCTCTTAAGTTTTATTACTTTATCATGGTATCAGTCTAGCCGATCTCTGTGTTTTCTTTTTACCCCACCATGTCTGGCGATAACCAAGATGCTGCTATTGGCCAAACAACGGTCCAGGGATCAAACCATGGTTCCCTAGGGAGACCAAGATATTTATCTTTAGGGTTTTGCACGCCCTGGGTTAGCCCATGGTGTCCCATGGGTGCCCCATTTTAATTTTAGGGTTTCCCATGGTCGCCCATGGGAACCCTGGTGCATCCCTATTAAGGTTTCTCCTTCCCTATTGCATTCCATAAAATTAATTATCACAATAGGGACGGAGAAACTCGTCTCTAGTCCATCACATGGCAAGAGAGATCCATCCCATACTCGAATGCGCAGCGGAAAATAATCGATTCGAGTTTCTTTCGCATCCCATAAATATTAATAATCAATGAACAGAAGGAATTAATAAAGAACTGCTAACCTGGTGAGCCTCAAGTGTTGCTTCTCCAATAGATAGTGGTTCTTCCTCCAATGAGCGCTCCAAGCAAACAGATCTGAACCTCCAATGGTGCTACCAAGGTTCTACACGTCAATCCCAGATGCCCTCAAACTCCTCAGCACAGATCTAGGGTTTCACAAACCCTAACTCTCAAACACAGGTGAGAGAAGCAAGAAGAAGAAGAGAGATCACAAGAGGGAGAGAGAGAAACCAAAAACGTAGGAGAGAGAGTGTCTGCTCCAAAAACGTCGAGAGCTCCTCTTCTGCGTATTTTTTGTCCCCTATTTATAATAATAGGGTTTAATTAAATCCTAGATAGATTTAATAGAGCCCTAGTGAGAGTCTGACCCTCTCTCGCGCTCTGGGTTATTGTTTAAACTCAAAGTGCTACACGGGTGAAGAAGCGAGAATCTAATAGGGAAAGTATTAATTAGATTCTTTATTTAATTATTAATGGATAATTATAATTAGCACCAAATCCATTAATTAAATAAAGAGCCAATTAAATTAGCAAATTCTAAATAACTCCCTATATGATAACAATTTATCATATACAACCCCCCCCCACTAATCAACACCATCATTATGGAATCTAGGGCATGTACACATGTACTGCCAAACCCCAATCCATAGTACATGTCCATATAAGAGCGTCTGTGCATCCGATCGGGTCCCGTAAAACTCGATAAAACACTTTATTTGAAATAACTATAAATAATGTATCATTTTATGTAAAATAAATTTTGCAAAACCATTTTCAAAACGTCGGATCCGATCAGTTACGATCCGACCATGCACAGACAGTCTCTATCTTGGTGTTCCCCAATCGGGCAATGGTGACCGTGTTGGATAACTCCTTCACTCACAAAGTGTTCACGCATTCCCAGAACACCGGCTTTGACTCGCTTGAGTCTCAGTCATTGATGAACCAAAGAATGCGATCACGCTGCGGTGAGCGAGGTTCCCTCGGTGCGGGTGTCGGTGACACGTCTATCCCTTCCTACATCGCGCGGTAATGACATGAGGGAATCGACAAAGTAGATTCTTCGCCAATGTACACATCAAACATGTGAGCACTCGCATTCGTACCCTAACATCACATGTCTAGGCATACCCAATGCGACGACCATATGATAAGGGTGCCCAGCCCAAACCCTAGTCGTGACTACCATTTTAAGTATAACTTACGGACACATAATGCTCAAAAAGTTTATATCGCATGTGACAATATTAAACTAAAATGTATAAATGTTCAATACAAAGGTGAACCGGGTTGAACCGGACCGAACCGGGTTTGATGAACACACACTTGTCCAATAATCTCCCACTTGTACATCAAAGCCAATTCCCCATATATTTTAAACCCATGCCCTCCATGTGTTTCTCAAACACTCCTGGTGACAAACCCTTTGTCATGGCATCAGACACATTTTCAATTGTGTCCACTTTGGAGATACTCATGTCACCCTGCTGGATAATCTCTCTGATGAGGTGATACTTCCACTGCACGTGCTTGTTCCTCTGATGAGCCCTAGGCTCCTTAGCTTGTGCAATGGCCCCTCTGTTGTCACATAACAGGGGAATAGGGCCCTTGACAAGATCAGGGACTACTCCAGAAATGTTAGGAACTTCCTAACCCAAATACCTTATTAAACGCATCACATGATGCAAGGTGTTCTGCTTCGGTAGTAGAATCGGCTGTAGACTTTTGTTTCGCACTCCGCCACACAATGGCACCTCCACCCATTAGATATACCATCCCGGACGTGGATTTTCTGTCATCCTTGTCAGTTTGGAAATCTAAATCTGTGTATCCCAATACTGACAACTGATCAGATCCAAAAACCAAGAAATATTCCTTAGTCCTTCTCAAGTACTTGAGGATATTCTTAACAGCACTCCAATGCTCGCGTCCAGGGTTAGATTGATAACGACTTACCATGCCTACTGCATAGCAAATATCCGGCCTCGTACACAACATGGCGTACATAAGACTCCCTACTGCTGAGGCATAGGGAATCCTCTTCATCTCTTCAATGTCTCGAGGGCAGAGGACATTGAGATCGGAAAGACTCTCCATGTCCAAGGGGAACACTTCCCCTCTTGGAGTTCTCCATACTAAATCTGGCCAGGACTTTGTCTATATAGGCAGCCTGTGACAAGCCTAGCATCCTTTTCTGGCAATCTCTTACGAGTTTGATCCCAAGGATATAGCTAGCTTCACCAAGGTCTTTCATTGAAAACGTTGTGGATAACCACTATTTTACTGATGAAAGGAATCCTACATCGTTACCAATCAGCAATATGTCATCTATGTATAAAACAAGAAAACATACTGCCCTCCCACTGATCTTCTTGTAAACGCATGGTTCATCCATGTTTTGATTAAAACCAAATGATTTGATTGATTGATCAAACCTGATGTTCCAGCTCCTGGAAGCCTGCTTCAGCCCATAAATGGACCTCTGTAATTTGCACACCTTTCTTTCTTCCTCCAAGGAAGAGAACCCCTCTGGCTGTTCCATGTAGATTTCCTCTTGAAAGAACCCATTTGGAAATGCAATCTGCACATCCATCTGCCAGATCTCATAATCAAAGTGTGTTGCGATAGCCAATAAAATCCTGATGGATTTCATCATTGCTACTGGTGAAAAGGTTTCCTCATAGTCTATACCCTCTTTCTGGGAATAACCCTTTGCCACGAGTCTCGCTTTGAATCTCTCGACCTTTCCATCTGCGCCCTTCTTCCTCTTGAAGATCCATTTATATCCAATCGGCTTGACGCCAAGTGGTGGATCGACTAGAGTCCAGACCTTGTTGAAATGCATCGAATCGATTTCAGAGCGCATTGCTTCCAGCCACCTAGTGGCATCAACATCCTTTAGAGCCTCAGAGTATGTCATCGGATCATCATCCGATTCAACCGATACCATGTGGAACTCTTCCACTATTTCCTCTTTGGTTAGAAGAGTTAGCCTGGTGGGTGGTCTAACAGTCCTCCCACTGCGTCGAGGTTCCTCAGGTGTTGGTATTTCAGCGGGTATGTCAGTTGGTCTCACTTCTGGAAGTGACGTTTCTGAGCCATCTGATAGCTCTTTTATGACTACTGGTTCGGACCTCTGGGTCATCATTTCTTCCTCCAAAAATGTGACATGTTTACTTACAATGACCTTTTGGTCAATCGGGTCATAGAAATAATAGCCTATCGTGCCTTTGGGGTAGCCTAAGAAATAGCATCTCGAAGTCCTGGATTCTAACTTGTCTGTCTGTTGCTTTCGCACATGTGCTATGCAACCCCATACCCTAAGGTGTTGAATACTGGGCTTTCGCCCTTTCCACAACTCAAAGGGTGTCTTGGCTACAGACTTAGATGGAACCCTATTCAAGATATATATCGCCGTCTCTAAAGCGTACCCCCAGAAAGAAAGAGGCAGCTCACTATAAGTGAGCATCATCCTAACCATATCCAATAGGGTCCGATTGCGTCGTTCGGATACACCATTTTGTTGTGGTGTGCCTGGATTAGTTAGTTGACTAACTATCCCTTGGGATATGAGATGTTCTTTAAACTCATCTGATAGATACTCCCCTCCACGATCTGATTGTAAGGACTTGATGCGCTTATCGAGCTGTCTTTCGACCTCGGCTTGGAATTCTTTGAATTTATCAAAGGCTTCCGATTTCCTACGCATCAAGTATATGTAACCATATCTAGAGTAATCATCGGTGAACGTGATAAAGTACTCATACCCATATCTTGCTTGTATGTTTATGGATCCACACACGTCAGTGTGTATCAACTCCAACAGATTTATGGCTCTAGCACCTTTATTGCTAAAGGATTTCTTGGTCATTTTGCCCTGAAGGCATGACTCACAGGTGGGGGATGGTTCTACCCTCAGACTCTCTAAGGGCCCATCCCTCACCAATCTACTAATTCGGTCCACATTAATGTGACCCAATCTTAAATGCCACAGATATGTTAAGTTCACTGGAGCTGCTTTCCGTTTCAAATCAACATTTGAAACAACATTCGTTCTAATAGGGCAATCTAGAAAATACAAACCACTTTGCATATATCCGGATGCCACAAAGGAATTATTAAAACGAATAATCAATTTAGAATTAAAGGAAAAACTATATCCGTCCCCAAGTTTTGAAACTAAAATTATCTTCCTCTTGAAAGAGGGTACATAATAGTAATCCTTTAAAACTAAACTAGCAGAACTAAAATTTAAAATAAAAGTTCCCACAGCCAACGCCATGGTCTCAGCTCCAGTGCCCATCCGAAGACGCACTTCATTTCTTTCCAGGTTCCTTGTCTCCTTGAACCCCTGCAAATCATTGCAAATGTGAACAGTGGATCCACTATCCACCAACCAAGAATTGGTCGGTTCAAAAGACAAATTAGACTCATAAAGAACATGAACATCACATGTACCTTCTTTAGCAGCCTCTGTTTCATCCGGCTTCTTGTCTTTCAAAGTTGCCAGGTAAGCACGACAGTTTCTTTTCCAGTGACCCTCCTTCTTGCAATAGAAGCACTTGCCTTTGCCTTTATTGCCAGACTTCCCACCCTTGGCTTTCAGGGTCTTACCCTTACTTCCCTTTTTCTTCTTCTTCCCATTTGAAGAAGGCTTTGCCTTAGTTGCATTGACCTCAGCCTTGTCCTTTTTCAAGGACGCTTCAGCCTCTACCAGTGCATTAGCAAGCTCGGTGAGCTCCATCTCCTTCTCGGACATCTTGTAGGACATCCTAAAAGGTGCATAGGCAGAAGTGAGTGACGCTAAGATCACATCAGTCTTGTATCGCAGGTTGAAATCAGTCCCCATGGATTCCAGTATTTCAAACAGATTGATCATTTTCATTACATGATCCATCACTAGAGTCCCCTGAGACATCTTGGAGTTATGGATTTGACTCACCGCATCAGAATGTGCGTGTGTCAACTGCCTGTTGAACAATTCAGCAAGCTTATCCATTTTACCCCCAGCAGTGCGTATATCCTTGACTGAGTCTACAACTGATTTTTTCAACGATCCTAGGATATAGAGTGATGCTTTGGAGTCCCTCATGAGGAACCCTTGTATCTCTTCATTTGCCTCAAAATCGTTCGGGTCGGGTTGAGGAGGAACTTGTTCATCTAAAACTGTGTACAGTCCTTCAGTAGTCAGGAGCAACTTAATGCTCCAGTACCAATCGACATAGTTTGTACCATTAAGTTTGTATTCGCTAATGAGTGTTAACAGGTTGGAATTAACGGCAGCCATCGTATATTAATCTACACATGCACAAGTAAATAACCACATGCTAATTAATGACCATTGAAAATAATAAATTGAGCACACACACATCAATGGTCTTTCATGATTTGGGTTTCCCTCATAACCCAAAAGATGAATTGGATACCTACAACCCTTGCATGCATAACTTACCTGCTTGGAGTCATTATACACACCATGGTAGTGTGGACTAAGCTGTCCGCCTCATGGGCTTCCAATATTTTCGGCCACCTGGGTGTCATGTCCAAATCCTGTCGGCTGACATACACCCAAGTTATGTACTTACCTATCGCATTAGTTAGAATCATGGAATCATGAAAGATGGCCCACTGTCGCAGTACCCTCTCACTATCCATACCCTAACGTATCTAGATGGAGGTAAATATAGATAAATGCGTGACAGAGGTCTTGGCAATGTCCTGTCGACTTATGCGGGGTCATGTCACACATTTTCTACATTTATCTTCAATAGGAGGCCATGGACATGTCTACCGATTAAGACTAGTCCATATCATGCATGTATTGTGAATAAAGAGGGATTAATTAACTCTCACATACATGGATAGATTTAAACAACATAATTAATCAACATTAATTAAAAGTGATTATGGGATGGCGGCATTTTTATCAGAAGCAATTAAAGAACCCTCCCAATAAAAATAAAACTAATAACTTTGGGTGCATTTATCATGCCATGGATGCCACGCCTCGATCATCTCCTCCGCCCGATCACGTCTTCAAAGTAGGTGACTTGCATCTCCATAAGCTTTGAGCACCACATGTGGATCACCATCTACATGCCCTGGGAGTCCTAACTCCTCTAAAATTACAATGAAAACCTAGAAAAATTCTATACACTTTCCTTTCCATAATAATAAAGAAACCCCGCATGGAGAAACCAACCCACCATTTGGGTTGCCCATGGGGTGGAGTACATTTGTTTATAAAAAAGAAAGGGGGGAGAGAGAGAAAGAGAGAGAAGCATCACATCCACCCATAACCCCATGTATCACATACATAAACAATCCATCCATTTATTAGAATGCCATTCCCATAATCACATCATAATATAATTTCATGCATGGGCATTAAAGCAAGTGAACCAAAAATTAAAACATGGATTCCTTCAATTATTGAACCACCACATCGCATGTGATATCATGTATCCAAGCACATAAAATTAAAATCGCATTTTAATTGCAAGTGGGTAAAGAGGGAATCTCTTCACCCATCATCATCCTCCAAAAACAAAACAAAATAATAAAATTCTGTTTTGAAAAATCTGTTTTTTTTTTTTGTTAAATCGAGGGAAAACAAGGGGGTGCATGCAGCCCACTTGCGCAGTCGCAGCACTCCTGCGCAGCCCATAGGCACAGGGCCCACGGACAGCAGCCTTGGGCTGTAGGCCGCAGGCCTACTGCCCATAGGCTAAAGCCCACAGACAGCAGCCTGCAGGCCCGCAGCCCGCAAGCTTACTGCCCGCAGGCAGCAGCCCACAAGGGGATGCTCACAAGGGTAGGTTCATGGGGAAGGGCGTGCACAGAGGCTTGGCAGCGTGCGCTCCCCCCCCCCCCCCCACATATAGAACATGATTAAAAAATTTTAAAATAAAAATTAGTAATCACAACCTAATTGGATACATGCTTCAATAATTGGAATAAACAAAACAAACCAAATCCATCATCACATGGGTAGGTTGTTACACTAATAACCTTGTAACTACCCATGTGCACATGGGAATGTTGTTACAACAACCATATCCTAACCACCCATGTGCCAACTTGCATCCCACTCATGATAATCATATTAACAATTAATTATCTAATATTCATGGGTGGGAAAGGTGGCTCTGATACCACACTGTTGGCCAAACAACGGTCCAGGGATCAAACCATGGTTCCCTAGGGAGACCAAGATATTTATCTTTAGGGTTTTGCACGCCCTGGGTTAGCCCATGGTGTCCCATGGGTGCCCCATTTTAATTTTAGGGTTTCCCATGGTCGCCCATGGGAACCCTGGTGCATCCCTATTAGGGTTTCTCCTTCCCTATTGCATTCCATAAAATTAATTATCACAATAGGGACGGAGAAACTCGTCTCTAGTCCATCACATGGCAAGAGGGATCCATCCCATACTCGAATGCGCAGCAGAAAATAATCGATTCGAGTTTCTTTCGCATCCCATAAATATTAATAATCAATGAACAGAAGGAATTAATAAAGAACTGCTAACCTGGTGAGCCTCAAGTATTGCTCCTCCAATAGATAGTGGTTCTTCCTCCAATGAGCGCTCCAAGCAAACAGATCTGAACCTCCAATGGTGCTACCAAGGTTCTACTCGCCAATCCCAGATGCCCTCAAACTCCTCAGCACAGATCTAGGGTTTCACAAACCCTAACTCTCAAACACAGGTGAGAGAAGCAAGAAGAAGAAGAGAGATCACAAGAGGGAGAGAGAGAAACCAAAAACGTAGGAGAGAGAGTGTCTGCTCTAAAAACGTCGAGAGCTCCTCTTCTGCTTATTTTTTGTGCCCTATTTATAATAATAGGGTTTAATTAAATCCTAGATAGATTTAATAGAGCCCTAGTGAGAGCCTGACTCTCTCTCTCTCAGTCTGGCAGTTCTGTTTAAACTCAAAGTGCTACACAGGTGAAGAAGCAGAATCTAATAGGGAAAGTATTAATTAGATTCTTTATTTAATTATTAATGGATAATTACAATTAGCACCAAATCCATTAATTAAATAAAGAACCAATTAAATTAGCAAATTCCAAATAACTCCCTATATGATAACAATTTATCATATACAACCCCCCCACTAATCAACACCATCATTATGGAATCTAGGGCATGTACACATGTACTGCCAAACCCCAATCCATAGTACATGTCCATATAAGAGCGTCTGTGCATCCGATCGGGTCCCGCAAAACTCGATAAGACACTTTATTTGAAATAACTATAAATAATGTATCATTTTATGTAAAATAAATTTTGCAAAACCATTTCCAAAACGGTACTGGATCCAGATTCTGATCCGACCATGCACAGACAGTCTCTATCTTGGTGTTCCCCAATCGGGCAGTGGTGATCGTGTTGGATAACTCCTTCACTAATAAAGTGTTCACGCATTCCCAGAACACCGGCTTTGACTCGCTTGAGTCTCAGTCATTGATGAACCAAAGAATGCGATCACACTTTGCAGTGACAGGGTTCCCTTAGGTACAGGGTGTCGGTGACACATGTCTATCCCTTCCTACATCTGGCAGTAATACATGAGGGAATCGACAAAGTAGATTCTTCGCCAATGCACACATCAAACATGTGAGCACTCGCATTCGTACCCTGACATCACATGTCTAGGCATACCCAATGCGACGACCATATGATAAGGGTGCCCAGCCCAAACCCTAGTCGTGACTACCATTTTAAGTATAACTTACGGACACATAATGCTCAAAAAGTTTATATCGCATGTGACAATATTAAACTAAAATGTATAAATGTTCAATACAAAGGTGAACCGGGTTGAACCGGACCGAACCGGGTTTGATGGACACACACTTGTCCAACAGCTGCTGCTGCTTCCGCTACTCTTATTCCCACAACTGATCCATCATCTCCCTATTTCCTTCATTCATCAGACCACCCTGGCAGTCCACTGGTTACCCAGCTACTCACCTATTCAAGGCATCCTCAACCCGAACATGCTGCCATGACAACTCAAGTAACTCAAAGATCCTCGCCCAAAGTATCACTGCTCTCATTGCAACATTGATGGTCATTCTGATTCCCGTTGTTTTAAGCTACACGGGTACCCCCCAGCTTTCCCCGCAATGGCTCCTCATCAAACCGTGGTGGTTCTACCAAGGCTGGTCGAGGCTCTAGTTCCAACACTCGATCCCCACAGTCCTCTCATCATGCTAATATAGCCACTTCTCGTTTGGGTGACACTACTGTCGGTCAAACCAGTGGTTCCACGTCATTCACACCCGAACAGGTGCAACAAATCTTGGCTTTACTCCCTTTTGGTAATCCGCATAGCTTAGCAAACTTTGCAGGTAACTCCTACTATTTTTCCACCAAATCGCATCACTGTTGGATAATTGACAGTGGTGCCACCAATCACATGATTTCCGATTTGTCTCTTTTTTCTTCCTACACTACAGCATGTCTTAATTTTTGTATTGGCATGCCTACTGGTGCTAACACCCCTGTAGCCCATATTGGCAGTGTCCAACTTTTTCCCCATCTTATTCTTCATAACATTTTACATGTTCCCTTTTTTAAGTGTAATTTGTTATCTCTCAGTCAACTCACCACCGATTCAAATCTTTATATCGCTTTTTCTAATGCCTCCTGTGTTTTTCAGGACCAACAAGCGATGAAGATTTTTGCGATGGGTGAGAAACATGGTGGCCTCTACCTCTTGGAACCACCGCCTGCCTTCACTGTTGCCACCGCACCAGGATCTCACTTGGACCTCTGGCATTGGTGCCTTGGCCACCCCGCTTCTTCTTTAACTTTGGATGATAATATTTCTGTTTCCAACAAGTGCCCCTGCACCGTTTGCCCTTTAGTGAAGCAAACTCGCTTGCCATTTCCTTCTAGCACTATTAATACTACATTTTGTTTTGAATTGATTCATGTCGATATTTGGGGACCGTTTCGCATACCATCTCATAGTGGTGCACGTTATTTTTTAGCTGTGGTTGATGACTTTTCTAGAAGTACTTGGGTATATTTGATGAATCACAAATCTGATGTATCTACTCTTCTTCGTTATTTTATGGCTATGGTTACCATCCAATTCAATGTCCAATTTCGCAAAATACATTTCGACAATACCCAGGATTTTTTTAATCATCAAAATTTTGATTATTTTTGCTCATTAGGGATGCTACACCAGTCCAGTTGTGTTCACACTCCACAGTAAAATGGTGTTGTGGAGCGTAAACATCGCCATTTACTTACCAATGCCCGTGCTTTGCGATTTCAGGCTAATCTACTTTTATCTTTTTGGGAAGAATGTATCCTCACCACCGCTTTCCTCATCAATCGCTTGCCCACTCCGATGCTCAAACATCAAACACCCTATGAGGTTCTTTTTCATAAATAAAAAAAAAACCATTTTATCTACCCTTCGTGTGTTTGGATGTCTTTGTTTTGGTCATAACCCCACTGTTAAACATAAGTTTTATCAACGTGCATCCCCTGGTATATTTTTTGCGTATCCCTAATGGTCAGAAGGGCTATCGCATTTTTGATCTCTCTACTAACAAAATCTATGTTTCGCGTGATGTCCTCTTCCATGAATCAATTTTTCCTTACAGTATGCTCACACCCAATTCCCCATCTCCTGTTCTCCATTTACCCCCCACCACCTATGACCCTGAACCCACACCTTCCTGCGCCCACCGCACTTCCCATGCACCATGCACCCATACCTACTGATTCCCCACACCCTCATACACCCACTGAACCTGAACCCACCTTGCTGACACCAACCATCCACCCACCCCTTCCCAACCCGTTCCTCCCACCCAACAACCCTACCCAATCGGTTCCACTAACCAACCAAACCACAAAGACCTTACCACCCCGCACTCGTGCCCCGCCCATATACCTTAAGGACTTCTATGTTTCCACTGTCCGCGCACTTTCTTCCTCCGCTATTGGTTCAGGTAGTTCTCACCCTCTCTCTAATTTCTTATCATATGCTCATTTTTCTCCTACTCACTTTTCATTTCTTAGTTCTCTATCTATCACTAGTGAACCTGCAAATTTTATAGAAGCTATGTAGTTACAGGAATGGCGTGATGCTATGCACGATGAAATTGTGGCACTTGAGAAGAATAATACCTAGACCATGGTCTCTTTACCTCCTGACAAATGGGCCATTGGCTCCAAATGGGTCTATAAAATCAAACGTCACTCTGACGGTTCCATTGAACGTTATAAGGCCCGTCTCGTGGCCAAGGGGTATACATAAATTGAGGGGGTTGACTACCACGACACCTTTGCCCCTGTTGCAAAGTTAGTTACTGTTTGTGCCCTTCTTGCCATTGCTGCTGCTCGTGGTTGGATTTTACATCAATTAGATGTAAATAATGTTTTTTAACACGGGGATCTTGATGAAAAATTATACATGACTCCCCCCCCCCTAGGTTATTGGCACAAGGGGGAGTCTCTCATTTATCGCTTGCAGAAGTCCTTGTACGGCCTTAAACAGGCCTCTCACAATTGGTTCTCCAAATTCTCAAAGGTCCTACTGCAATCCGGTTTCACACAGTCTCAGGCTGACCATTCTCTATTTTTTCTTCATTAGCACGACACATCCGTATTTGTCCTTGTGTATGTTGATGACATCGTCATTACCGGTTTTGACATATCTTCTATCACCACTGTCAAGAATATCATTTGTCAGACGTTCAAAACTAAGGACCTTGGGACACTTAAGTATTTTCTCGGTCTTGAAGTTGCTCATCCTAGATCAGGCCTCTATATTTCACAACGCAAATATGCTTTAGATATTCTAGCGGACTCTGGCCTCACTGGAACTCGACCTACAAATTTCCCTATGGAACAGAATCTGAAGTTATCTGATTCCTAGGGTATACTTCTCTCAGACCCTTCTGTTTATCGACGGATGGTCAGTCGTCTAATTTATCGCACAGTTACCCAGCCCGATATTGTGCACACAGTCAACATTTTGAGTCAGTTTATGCATCAACCTCGCCAACCTCACTTTGATGCTGGCATACGATTACTTCGCTACCTCAAAGCAACTCCAGGGCAAGGCATTCTATTTCTCCGCCAATCAGACCTTTCTTTGCGAGCTTAGTGTGACTCTGATTGGATGAGTTGTCCGATGACCCGCCGGTCCACTACTGGCAACTGTATTTTCATTGGTTCTAGCCCCATCTCATGGACGACCAAGAAGCAAACCACAGTTTCTAGATCCTTAGCTGAAGCTGAATATCGAGCCATAGCTGTGGCAACTTGTGAACTTACATGGCTCTCCTATCTTTTACATGATTCGGGCATTTCTACTTCAGCACCAATCCCTCTTTATTGTGATAATACGGTGGCCCTTCATATCGCCGCCAATCCGGTCTTTCACGAGCGCATAAAGCATATAGAAATAGACTGTCATGTGGTTTGTGACAAGATCCAGCAGGGTTTTTTTCGTGCGGCCAAGATATCAAGTCAAGATCAATTGGCCGATATATTTACCAAGTCTCTTGGCCGTGAGCAATTTCAATATCTACGGTCTAAGTTGGGCATTTCTAATCTCCATGCTCCAACTTGAGGGGGAGTATTAGCGTATAAGCACACGCTCATCTAGCTCCCTTCAAAATCCGGATCAGCTACCCACATGGGGACGGGTGGGGACAGATCTGACCCCTGCATGGAGCATGGGTCTCATGGGCGGGTCCCACACCCCCATGGAGGGTTCAGATCTGTCTCCACCCGTCCCCATGTGGGTAGCAAATCTGAACTCCTGCCTTCAATCTTCTCTCTCTAGAATCGTGTAACCATAATTCTGTAATCATCCAGCTCATCCAGCTCATCCAACTCCCTTCGTATCTTCTCCTTAATCTTCTCTCCCTAGAATCATGTAACCATAACTCTATAATCATACCTTGTATTATTTCTTTCCTCTTATCCCTTTCCCATTATAGGAAGTTATATTTTATCTTGGAGAGATTTTCTCCAATGATCTTTTGTAATCAGTTGTATATAACCACAACGGTGATTCTTTGAATATACAAAAAAATATTTACCTCAATCGTTTCTTAAGTTGTATTACTTTATCAGAGGGCGAGTTGGAGAGCCAAGGGGGCACCGGCGCTAGAGCCTAGAATTAGAGCTGGAGAGGGAGGGAAGGAGAAAGGAACTAAAATTACAAAATTAACCTTATTAAAAAGAGGATATCAAGTATGTGACCAAGGGCTAAAATGAAAGGTTACAAGAATCTATTGTAACCTGTCTAGTTACAAACAGATTAACCCTTTAGAAAAATATATTTATTTTTTTAAATAAATATATTAAGTTTAAGAATCGGAGAGGATAAGAATCCGTCGCTTACTTGTATATTAAGTTTCAGCTAAAAGTATGAGAAGAGAGTTCGTGGTTTATCACACCTAATCCAAGTTTGGCTTTATTCCATCTCAAACAAGGCTCAAAATTCCTTGAAATATTTATGACTATGATTGCTTGTTTCTAATGGGCGACAGCCACAAATCTCTTTGACTATGTTTCCTTGCAAACCCTTCGCTTGCTTAGTGGAGAAGCCTTGAAAACTATAACCCAAAAAATATTGAATAGAAGTTTTGAATTTATTTTTTTGGGAAAATGGTTTTTGTAGGGGAATGTGACACCTGACAAATGAGGTAGGGGTATGCGAGATGGGCAAAATGATTGCCCTACCCCATGAAATTGGAAATGACACCCGTTGATGCTTCTGGTTTACTCATGTTGGTCCCACGTGTGTGTAAAGTCCACGTTTTCCCACAAGAAATACTTTCCCTTATATTTTAATGGAACAAAGAATACTACTTGGGTTGTGTGGAGCCTACGCCCAGAAGATATAGTAGAACGTGAAATCACTATCCGTCAATGTGATATAAAAATCTCATCTATGTTGATGCCCTTGCTTGTGCTCTCATTGGCCCCCACATTGATGCATGGGCCATGAGACCAGATAGCGATCTCTTGCTCATTTTTTCTAAGGAAAATTACGTGATTAGCCACTTTTGAGTTTCTATTTACAAAACTATCCATTGCATCTTTTACTCAACAAAATTGTTCAACATTGGGTTTAGGTTTACAAAATTAGCCACTACAGTATCTCTCCCTCCCTTACCTATTTTGTTTGACATTTTTACCCCTGGGCTTACCCTTACTTTCTTGCCTCTCCCTCCGCTATAACCCCATCTCGTATTCTCTCGTCCCCTACACGACCCATCACCCGCCTTCCTTCGAGCACCAACACCTGAACCTCCATCTCTACCTCCACTTGCAAACCCACCTCTCGTCAGTGCCTGAACTTCCACAGAGGCCCCTGCACCCCTTTGTTCCCGTAGTGGAATTAACCCCCAATCCCACCACCACCGCAAAAATGGAGAAAAGATTCCTCGTGGCTCCTCTCTGTTTCTTTCCACATTCCTCCTCCCTTTATCCAGACCAACTCGCATATTAAAGCGGAGGCATTTTCGATGATTTAAAAGGAGAGAAAAGGGAAGAGTTCGCCTTCAATTGTCTTTCCACAGAACTGTTCCATTCAAAACGGGAGCACCAGCTCCAATTACAAAAATCTCAAGCACTCTGTTACAGCATTGAATTACCTAGGATTTTAATTTTCCAATCACCTTTGATCTCAATATCCCTAAAAAGTTATGAAATTCATGGCAATCAAAAGGAATCTTGATATTCTTATAGAAAATACAATTGATAAATGTAATCGAGTGCCTACTTTCGACTTGCTCTGAAAGTCCTCAGGAAAAAAATTAGATAAAAGAAATACTGAATTAGAAACAACGAACAACTTAGAACAGGAATTTCTGCTTTGAATGCCTAAAATCATCAGGAACCATCCCCACATCAATGTCCATGGATCCATCTATAACTGAATAGAATATTTCGTTTGGAAACTTGAGGCCTGCTTAGGTAAGCAGTGGATCTGAAAAAATCAAGCTGGAATAGGCTTTGGCTTCATCGGCATTGACTTCTGTCTCGACAGTGCAACCGCATGTACAGGTTATGACGACGTCCTTGGGGAAAATTCATGGCAGAGATTAGAGATCCAACGATCATGTTGTTGGTGAGGAGAGCTTTGAAAGGTCCCTGAATAAATCAATGGCTCCATCATCTTCTTCCTCACACCCACTCCCTTCACTTTCTCTCTCTCTCTCTCTTAACTCTCCCTCTCACCCCTACATTGTGGGAACCTTCCTTTACCACGGTAGTTCGGATACGATAGCAAAAGGGTCAGCTTCCCGCCCGGCAAGAAGTTGCAGGGAGCTAATATGGGCAGGGAAGCCGATGAATCGCCAGTTATGGGAGAAGGGAATGTGGGGGTATAAGCGTCAAAAAGGGTCCTTAGTTGAGGGAGAGAGACTGAAATGGCTCATTTTGTAAACCTAAACTCAATGTTGAACGATTTTGTTAAGTAAAAGATACAATAGATAGTTTTGTAAAGAAAAACTCAAAAGTGGCTAATCATTTAATTTTCCCTTTTTTCTATTTTAAGGGAAAGCGAAGGTCACCCGGTCGTGCAGCATACGTTATCCCTTCGCCCAGACACAGATGCACGCGTAATGACCACCACACCTCTAGTCATTTTCATCTTTCCAGGGGGTGCGGCGGTCATTACGCACACCACTGCGTCTAGGGGCAGGGGCAGCGTGGGCTGCGCGATTGGATGGCGTTCTTTCTCCCATAAAAAGAAAGGAGGTTTGCTACTAGGTCATGTGGCCCTTGCTCCTGGGCCAGGTCCAATGCAACAATACACAAGGGCAACATGATTGCCCTGCCCCATGAAATTGGAAATGACACCCCTGTTGATGCTTATGTGTGTACTCCCATTGGCCCCCGCATGCGTATAAGGGTCACGCTCTCCAACAAGAAAAACTTCTTATTTTTTATAGGAAAAAGAACGTTGTTTGGTCGTGTGGAACCTACGCCCAAACATAGGAGAATGTAAAATTACCATCTGCCCCTCGTGAAATAAAAATTCTCATCCATGTTGATGCCCTTGGGTGCACTCTCATCGGCCCCCACACTGGAGCGTGGGCCACCCGACTATGCAAAGATCTCTTGCTCATTTTTCATATATAAAAAAGAAAGGAGTTTTGCGGCTAGGTTGTGTGGCCCTTGGGCCAGGGCCAATGCTAGTGCACGCATGGGAGTCCACACAGGGGTGGAATGTTCTTTTCATGCGGCCATGTATGGGTATAGGGGGTGCGACCGGGCAGATCTTTTTCCCATCTATTGACAAGGAAAATAAAAAGAAATAAATTACTCCCAAAACGTCCCCCACACTCCACGTTTGCAAGCTAGCCAACCTTTTTACGCAATAGATTTACGATACCCCTTTTGTCTAGGTTGTGATCATGGGCCGGCCCATGAAGTACCTCCGTGCTTGAAATAGAACTATGCCATGCTCGGCTGGGCTTAAGTTGGGCCTGTACGTCCAGCCCAATAAAGATTTGGGTTGGTAATAGAAGACCCACACCCAATGTTATATCTAATTCCAAAACACACTTAGGGTAATTGCCACCACCTTTATGTTTTAAGGTTGAAAAATAATTAACCAAATTGTTTGAACAAGAAGGTCCAGCAATATTAAATATAAATATAAAAAACTTAAAAAAAATATATTCTATGAAAATCACATTAATTAGAAGAAATTAAATTTAAAATTTTTTGGATTATCTATCTAGTCTTACATAGATGGTTCTTTACATAATATTATATGATAATTACACTGTGGTGATACATAATATGTATATAAAAATAGAGTTAAGTATGGGCTAGGTGGAGCTGGTTAAGAAGTACCTACCCCTAATAGCATTCATACTTAAATCACAACTATGTTTCAAAGAAGGAAATTACTAATTATAGTGGTAATTCCAATGAAAAGCAATTAAGAAAACAGTGAAGCTTGAATTATTCATGAACTTAAACTAACCTATGTGGACACTTCTCCAAAAATTAGAGATGATCGAACGAATATGGATATTCCTAAACAGATATGGATGCGAATCAAATCCGGATTTTCAACTATCGATTTACATCTTTGATTTGTCTGACTAGGACCCCCTTCCCTTAGTGAATATGATTTGCTCTCAATTCATGTTTCTCAATTGTCTTAGCTTTTTTCTTCATTCACTAGAACCTATCGAAACTTCAAGAACCCTCAAGATTATTAACTAATTAATATCTTTATTATTAGTTTGATATCTATTCGAATCAAATAGATTATATTTTCGATTATCGGAATTTGGATCCGGATACCTTCTGATCGGATACAAATATCCTTAAACGGCTACAGATCTGAATCGAATTCGGATTTTCGACTATCAATTTACATCTCTATCAAAAACAAATAAAAGGAATAAATTTTCCTTCAACCATGGACACGAGATAATCTCATCGATCTCCTTTCGTAATGTAACCTTGTGCATTTCATTAAAATTTTTATTAACTAATAAGAGAAGAGAGATTGTACAACCAATTATGTAAGAGAAACAATTAATGACTTTTCCAACTAATTAATATGAGCGCTCAAACTACAAGAGGTTTCTTCCAATTACAAACCATTAGCTTTAGTATTTGAAAAGGATCAAAGATTTTCACCAACATATCCTAAAGCATTCTTATAATTGTTCCACAAATTCTCAACAATGGTCCAAAGCATCTCCGACATGCTCTCAAAAATCTGTTTGAAATCCTCTAAGAAGTGATCCAACGAGTTCCTCGTCATCCCCATGAGTTCTCCAATTGCAGAGCTGGTAAGATCAACAGAACCAGTAATGGCTTCTTTAAGAGAATCAAAAACAGTGGAGATGATTGAAGAGATTACTTCCATTAGAAGCTCCAGGAAATACTCAGTTATAGACTTCACCATATCTGCTCCCTGCCATAACATATTATTGATGCCTTGGGTTGGAATTCTTAGCCCATGAATCACCAATACTATAAGACGAGCAATTGTACTAAATATCAAAGCAGATATCAGGTTAATTGACGAACTCAATGCGAAGAAGACGAATTTTAGCAGAAGAAGTACCATTTTCGATCAATTCTTTTGGTGGGTTTTCGATGGTCTGAAATCTTAGGAAGGAAGGAAGGAAGGAAGGAAAAGAGTTTCTTGTAATACATAGACTGAACTCAAGCTTCAAACCGTGCAAGTTTCAAATTGCTACTGTGATTTACTTTAGTTTTTATTTGCTTAAACCTTTTAAAACCGATTAAGAAGATTTCTCATTTCCGTCGTATTGAAGAAGCTGAAAGTCAATATCACCAATAAGCGACAATCTTGTTTCTGTAAGAAGTTGGCTTCTTCTGCAAAGCATTCTTAAATCATTCTATAAATAAAGGCAAGAGATCACTGTGTGGTCGTGTAGCCTCTGCACCAGCGTAGGGGCTTATGAGAGTGCATGTAAGGGCATCAATATGAATAGGATTTTTGAATTCTCACGACATTGGACGGTAAATTTTATGTGTTCCTGTCTCAGTGCAAGATTCACGGTTTGTTTTTTTCCAATAAAATTGTAAAAAAGCGAGAAGGTGTTCTGGTCTAGTGGTCTACATATTCGAAACTTTCAAATGCCATGTTATAGATTGATTGGCTTGAGCTAGGTAGACCCCAAGGTCCCAGCTTACATTTATAGTTTTAGCCCATCACAAAGTTTGCCATGTGATAGAACCAAGTTTTAAAAAAAGAGGAAAAAGTTCTCTACTTGGTGGTGTTTCCTAAGCCCTCTCATAGGCCACCGAGATTATACCTCTACCCCTGAGTAGATACCCAGGCTTGCTCACCCATTGGCTCATACGCTTGTGGAGACCATGCGACCAAGTACAGATCTCTTGCCCAAAAAAACAAAAAAAAAATTCAGAAGAGATCCGGTAATGATCTGAGTACTCGTGAGCATGCATGGACATACATGATGATTGATTCAAATTTCCAATTTTAGGTCTTAAATTTGACATGTGGTCTATCTGTTGGGAATAAACCCGATACGCAGCAGAAATTGGATCGGGTCAATACTTGTAGTTCATAATCAAGAGTTAGGAAGAAACAATTTCAAAATAACATTCATGGTTACCTTAGAGTTGCAAGTGAAACTCCTATAGATAATAGGTCTTCCAACTTGTACAAACTTGGAGATTGAAAAATCGTTCAACACTTCGAAGCTTGATCAATCCTTGCAATCTTTTAGAAGAACACAAAAATCACCAAAGCCTCTTAAGTTCTCTGACTCAAGTCTCACACACATCACTACAAGAGAGGGGAGAGAGAAATATCGTGGGAGGGGGAGAGCGCACTGCCAAAATCGTGAGAGGCTCCTCCCTCTCCCTCTTTTATAGTTTTGGAGATCCTTAGGTCTCAAGTAATCTCCTTCCATCTTGGTCTTGGCTCAATCTTCCATTTTGGTGTTTTGTGAATCTTCTAATTTTTGCAACTCCAATTTGCTACTAAAGTGAAGACATAGAATCTCAAAAGGGATACAATCTATCTAAATTATGGTTCATGAGATATTCTCATAATATCTCTTGTCATAATATAAAAAGATATTCAACCATAAATGTTTTATTCTCCCATATAATGCCATGTATCCAATAAATTCTTTTATTGCACATAAGCCCTTCCACTTTTCTAATATCCCATAATAAATTATAGGGTATGTACTTTAATGCTACTTATCCCCAATTTATCATGCACGTTGATCGAGAGAATATGTGATTGCGATCGGACACGGCCAAAAAAACTTCGAAATCAATTCTCAATATATTATATATAATAATTTTTATTAAAAATAAATTTATAAAATATTTCGAATAAACATTGGATCCAGATTTCTGTCCGACCAATCACCAACTTTCTCTCTCCTAGATATCCCCCATAAACGGACAGTGGATTCCATATTGAGAATCCTCTTTGTTTACAATGCGGGATCACGAATCCAATGTACCGGTTTGTAGTCTGATTAGACATCAACCTTTGGCTTACCAAAATCCGTAATGCCACACTGCAACAAATGGAATCTCTCAAGTCAAAGGGCCATCGAGTGGCAGGTAAGTATATCACACACACAACCAGTAGCAATACATAAGATATACGTATTAGATTCTCATCTATACACATTCTCGACGTGTACCCACATCCATGCACTGAAATCTCCATTTCTCGTGACATGCGATATGGAAACCATATAAACAGAATGTCCAATCTCGTTCCCAGTTCAAACAAGTTTTAGGTAAAGACCTATGGAACATTCTTATAAGACCAAATAAAATAATAAAATGTAAAAATTAAATTTAATAATTTAATAATTTAATAATTCGGATTTGATGGACACACAATTCCAACAATCTCCCACTTGTACATTAAAGCTAATTGCCAACAAAAGTTGCACCCATGCTCTCAATATGTTTTTCAAACACTATAGGAGCTAATCCTTTTGTCATCGCATCTGATACATTGTCAGCAATGCCAACTTTGGAAATAGCTACATCACCTTACTGGATTATCTCTCTAATCAGGTGATACTTCTGCTGCACATATTTGTTCCTCTAATGAGCCCTAGGCTTTTTGGACTGTGCAATCGCCCCCATGTTATCACACAATAAAGGTATAGGGTTCTTGAGTAACTCTGGAACAACCTCCAAGTCGATAAGAAATTTCTTGAGCTAGACACCTTCCTTGGCTGCATCACCAGCTGCCAGGTACTCTGCCTCGGTAGTAGAATCGGTTGTAGATTTCTGTTTGACGCTTCACCACACAATCGCTCCACCACCCATAAGGTAAACCATACTGGATGTAGACTTTCTATCATCCTTGTCAGTTTTGAAATCTGAATCCGTATATCCAACTACTGACAACTCATCACGTCCATACACTAGAAAATAATCTTTGGTCTTTCTCAAATACGTAAGAATATTCTTGACCGCAGTCCAATGCTCTTTTCCTGGATTGGATTGAAACCAACTCACTATCCCTACAGCATAGCAGATATCTGGCCTTGTAAACAACTAAGGGTACATCAGACTTCCCACTGCAGAGGCATAGGGAACTCTCTTCATCTCTTCAATGTCCTCTGGAGTCTTGGAGCATTGAGATTTGGAAAGTGGAATTCCATGGCGGAAAGGAACATTTCCTTTCTTGGAATTTTCCATGTTAAACCTTGCCAGTATCTTTTCTATGTATGTGGATTGTGACAAGCCTAGCATCCTTTTCTGGCGATCTCTAATAAGCTTGATCCCAAGGATATAGCTAGCTTCACCCAAATCCTTCAACAAAAAAATGGTGGACAACCACACCTTTACAGATGAAAGAAACCCAACATCGTTCCCAATTAGTAAAATATCATCTACGTACAATACGAGAAAACAAACCGTGCTCCCACTGAACTTCTTGTAAACGCAAGGTTCATCCATGTTCTGTTTAAAATCAAACAATTTAACTGCTTGATCAAAATGGATGTTCCAACTCCTAGAAGGTTGCTTGAGTCCATAAATGGATCTCAACAACTTGCACACCTTGTTCTCTTCACCTTTTGAAGTGAACCCCTTTGGCTGTTGCATGTAGATTTCTTCATCAAGAAATCCATTTAGAAATACAGTTTGCACATCCATCTGCCAGATTTCGTAATTGTAGTGTGCGGCTATTGCCAATAAAATCCTGATGGATTTCATCATAGCTACTGGCGAAAAGGTCTCCTCATAGTCTATACCTTCTTGTTGAGTATAACCTTTTGTTACCAGTCTTGCCGTGAATCTCTCAACCTTTCCATCTACGTCTCTCTTCCTCTTGAAGATCCACTTACATCCAATGGGCTTTATACCTTCTGGTGGATCCTCCAGAGTCCAGACATTATTGGAATACATTGAGTCAATTTCAGAGCGCATGGCTTCCTCCCATTTGGGTGCATTTACATCTTGAAGAGCTTGTTTATATGTATACGGATCGTTATTCGATTCAGTGGTAACCATGTAGAATTCTTCTACAGTCTTAGCTTCTTCAGTAAGAAGTATATAACGTGTGGGTGGTCTTATGTTCCTCCCACTACGTTGCGGTTCCTAAACTATATCAGGTTTGATGGGGTCGATAATTGGTTCAATTGATGGATTAGGCATTTCAGGTCTAGAAGACATATCTTCTTTGACAACAGGGTCGCTTCTCTTGGCAATCAAATCTTCTTCAATGAAAGTAACATGCTTACTGACAATGACTTTCTGATTTGCGGGATCAAAGAAATTGTAACCTATTGTGTCTTTTGGGTATCCCAAGAATAAGCATCTAAAAGAACGTGGCTCCAACTTACTATCTGTTTGTTGCTTACGTACATACGCAGGACAACCCCAAACCCTGAAGTGTTTTACGCTGGGCTTGTGCCCATACCATAATTCAAATGGGGTTTTGGGCACAGTTTTAGTAGGAACCCTATTCAATATATAGATCGCAGTCTCTAGGGCATACCCCCAGAAGGATAAGGGTAACTCACTAAAGGTGAGCATTGTTTAAACC
The DNA here is from genome assembly GCF_018873765.1 of Telopea speciosissima. Classification (NCBI taxonomy): domain Eukaryota; kingdom Viridiplantae; phylum Streptophyta; class Magnoliopsida; order Proteales; family Proteaceae; genus Telopea; species Telopea speciosissima. Next base: position 52,678,463 of record NC_057919.1, on the reverse strand, counting down.
ATGTCTAACAGAGTCCGGCTGCGTCTCTCAGATACACCATTTTGCTGAGGTGTACTAGGATTTGATAGTTGTGACACAATCCCCTCGGTCATGAGATATGCTTTGAATTCGTCTGATAAATATTTCCCTCCTCGATCTGATCGAATGGACTTGATGCGTTTATCTAACTATTTTTCAATCTTAGCCTGAAACTCCTTGAACTTTTCAAAAGTCTCTGACTTCTTATGCATTAAGTAGATACTACCATATCTAGAATAGTCATCGGTGAATGTCACAAAGTACTCATAACCATACCTAGCTTGGATGTTAATGGGCCCACACACATCGGTGTGAATTAATTTCAACAAACCGTCGGCTCTCCTGCTTTTATTGGGAAAGGGCTTCTTGGTCATCTTTCCTTGTAAGCATGACTCATAGGTTGGAAATGGTTCGACCTTTAGACTTTCTAACGGCCCGTTCTTCACCAGCCTGTTAATCCTGTCTACATTGATGTGATCTAATCTGAGATGCCATAGGTAAGTAGGACTCACTGGAGCTCTCTTTCGTTTCAAATCGATATTTGAAACCTCATTCGTTAACAAGGGTTGTTCTAAAAAATACAAACCATTTTGTGAAAATCCAGAAACAACAAAAATATTATTATAACGAATTGAAAGTCTAGTACCAAAAGTAAATACATAACCGTCTGAAACTAACTTTGAAACGAAAATTATATTCCTTTTAAAAGAAGGAACATAGTAGCAATTCTTTAAAACTAAAGATGCAGAATCAAATTCTATACTATAGGTTCCAACTGCCAACGCCTTGGCCTCTGCTTCAGTGCCCATCTTGGGACACATTTCATTCTTGTCCAGTCTTTTTGTCTCCTTGAACTCCTGCAATATATTGCAGACATGGACCATAGATCCGGTATCCACAACCCATGAGTTAGATGGTCCAATAGACATTAGTTTCGAAAAGGACAAAAACATTTAAATTACATTCTGAAGAGGTATCCTTGTCGTCCGACTTCTTTTTCAAGGAAGTCAGGTATGCACGGCAGTTACGTTTCCAATGCCCCTCTTTTCCACAAAAGAAACACTTTCCTTCCTTGGGAGATTTCTTCTTCTGAATTTTCCCGCTTTTTCCTTTATGGGTCTTACCCTTCTTTTTCTTTCCTTTGTTCTTGGAAGAACTTTCTTTCACCTCTGTGAGATGTACTTCTGCCTTTTCCTTTTTAATCGCTCTCTCGACTTCTTGTAACATATTACCCAGCTGGGTCAACTGAACATCTAACTTGTTCATATTGAAGTTGAAAATAAAAGAGTTGAATGAGCCAGGGAGAGATTTAAAAATGACATTCCTCTTATACTTCAAGGAGAATTTTTCAGAACCTGAACCCTTCAATTGTTCAAACAGGTTTCGAATTTTCATCACGTGGTCTAAGATCAGAGTTTCAGGTTCCATCTTGAGACTGTGGATCTTATCCACCAGCTCGTACTCTATGTGGGTGTCTTGTTGGTTATACAACTCCTTGATTTTAGTCATCATGTCACCCGTAGAAGATATTCCCTTGACAGACTCGACGATCGATTTGTCAATGGAATTCAAAATATATAGTTGAGTCTTTGAATCCCTTTGATGGTAGGATTTGAAGATGCCCACCCTTTCCTTTAGGTGTCCGCGGTAAATTAAATAATACCCTCAGTTCCATCCATATCAGCAGATGGTATAGTGGGAGACTCTTCCGTTAGGACAGAGTCAAGTCCCTTAGCCTTGAGAAGGAGCATAATGTTACGATGCCAATCCTCATAATTTGGTTCGGTCAATTTTGATTGGGTGATAAGTGACATAAGGGTGTTGTTGATTGGGGCAACCATGTCGAAAAGATCTACACATGTACAAGTAAGAACACAATGAATATTGTGACCATTGAATTTTGATTTTTGGCTAATTAAAACAATAGTCCTTCATCTTTTTCATATCCCTCCATAATGAAAAAAAATGTATTGGAACTCACCAATCCTTGCATGTAAAACTTACCTTATCGGGGATCATCCCACATACGGTGATTGGGTGGACTATTATGTCCACCTCTTAGGCTTCCAATGTAATTGACCACTTGAGTGTCATGTCCGTATCCTATCGGTTGACACACACTCAAGTCATGTGTATTCCTAATGATTCGAAATGAATCATGGCATCATGAGAGATGGCCCACTAACGCAGTGCCCTCCCACTATCCATGTTCATTTTCTATCCAATTGGAGAAGGTGTAGACCGTATGGTAATGAGATCCTCATAACGTCCTATCAACTGTATTGTGGGGACCTCATTACCTACCTCTACATCCATCATCAAAAGGGGACCATGAACAAAGATCTACAGGTTAAGATCTATCCATATCACACATGCTTGTAAAGTTGGAGGGTAAACGATCGTGCACAAAATATATCATCATATATAGAAAATGCAACGCACAAGGTAACACATATATAAATTGTGGTTATGGGATGATAGGTTTAGTGAGAATAATAATGTATTATTACTCCCACTAAATCAATAATTATTTAATTAATTTAATGTGAAAAAAATTATGCATCCAATGCATCAAGTGATGCACAAAAAAAAATGCTTGCTCCATCCATTGGCATCTCCATGCTTTGTTATTTGCATCTTCATGCTCCTTTCTATCTCCTTCCATCATCGCATGTTGGCCTCCATCTTTCTTTAAGATCTTCAAAATCTCCATCGGTTGAACTTACATAAAATAAATAAAATTACAACCTAGTTCTCTATACACTTTCCTTGGGGAAGAAACCCCCTTGGTAAACACTACCCACCATTGGATTGCCCAAGGGGTGGAGTACATATTTTATCAAAAAGAATAAGGGGAGAGAAATAGAGGGGGGAGAGAGCACAACACACATCACATTCCATATTTCACATAAATAATTAAATACCACCATCCAAATAGATTTACGAATTAAATCTATTCTCATAACTACCAAGATAAAATAAAAATTCTCCATGATCTAGTCCAATAAGGTAATTATACATGTGACCCCACATCATGTGATAAAATTGGGTGAATGCAAATCACCTACTTAATCATTAAGTGTGAGTGCATTCCAAAAATTGAACTAAAAAGTCCAATAAAAACCCATAAAAAATTTCAATAAAAATACTTTTTTTTTTAAAAAATTTAAATATAAAAAGAAAAAAAAAACTATTTATTTTTCTTCCCTTTTCATATCAATTATAAATATAATCAAATCAAAACATGCATTCTCTTATTGGAAAAAATAACAACTTTATTCTAAGATCATGGAGAACCTTACTCTATTAAAACCATACTCCAACCATGAACGTACAAGCAACGCTCTGATACCAATTATTGGGAATAAACCCGATACGCAACAAAATTTAGATCGGATCAGTACTTGTAGTTCATGATAAAGAGTAGGGAAGAAACAATTTCAAAATAACATTCATGGTTACCTTAGAGTCGCAAGTGAAACTCATCCTATATATAATAGGTCTTCCAACTAGTGCAAACTTGGAGATTGAAAAATCGTTCAACACTTTGAAGCTTGATCAATCCTTGCAATCTTTTAGAAGAACATAAAAATCACCAAAGCCTCTTGAGTTCTCTAACTCAAGTCTCACACACACCACTACAAGAGAGGGGAGAGAGAAATCGTGGGAGGGGGAGAGAGCACTACCAATATCGTGGGAGGCTCCTCCCTCTCCCTCTTTTATAGTTTTGGAGATCCTTGGGTCTCAAGTAATCTCATTCCATCTTGGTCTTGGATCAATCTTCCATTTTGGTATTTTGTGAATCTTCTAATTTTTGCAACTCCAATTTGCTACTAAAGTGAAAATATAGAATCTCAAAAGGGATACAATCTTTCTAAATTATGGTTCATGAGATATTCTCATAATAGCTCTTGTCATAATATAAAAAGATATTCAACCATAAATGTTTTATTCTCACATATAATACCATGTGTCCAATAAACTCTTTTATTGTACATAAGCCCTTCCACTTTCTTAATATCCCATAATGAATTATAGGGTATGTACTTTAATGTTACTTATCCCCAATTCATCATGTATGTTGATCGAAAGAATATGTGATTGCGATCGGACGGTATAAGCATAATTTTAAAAATTTTAGCGGGATGGATTCCATATTGAGAATCCTCTTTGTTTACAATGCGGGATCACGAATCCAGTGTACCAGTTTGTAGTCTGATTGGACATCAACCATTGGCTTACCGAAATCCGTAATGCCACACTGCAACAAATAGAATCTCTCAAGTCAAAGGGCCATCGAGTGGCGGGTAAATATATCATACACACAACCAGTAGCAATACATAAGATATACGGCCCAGATTCTCATCTATACACGTTCTCGACTTGTACCCACATCCATGCATCGAAATCTCCATTTCTCGTGACATGCGATATGGAAACCATATAAATAGGATGTCCAGTCCCATTCCCAGTTTAGATAGGTTTTAGGTAAAGACCTATGGAACATTCTTATAAGCCCAAATAAAATAATAAAGTGTAAAAATTAAATTCAATAATTTAATAATTCGGGTTTGATGGACACACAATTCCAACACTATCTAGACCATCTCCTATGTATCCAATGGTTGGATTTGCCATTTGACTCTTCCACATGACAAAATAATGTGTCCAGATGAGCAACGCTCTTACCTAGTCTATGGGTTAGGGAAACTTTCTTTTAATCAAATTATCCAAAACACATATGTATTGTTGAACTACCCTTAATAGGGCATGTACTCTATGCAAACCTTGACCTTTTTGACACCTTTTCCTCGACCATCATAGCAAAAACTTCAAAAGGAGTTGTTAATCTGTCACACCCAAACTATAGTTCTCCCTTCCTCCACTAGAATTGTTACAGAGGGAAAAATGTAAAAAATGTATGCAAGTGACAACTGTTGTAGAGCGGGCACTATTTAGGACATTTATCAGTAAAACATACTTTTATTTTAAATAAATTAAACAAAAAAAAAATGGATAAAAATTTTGGTAAACTTTCTACCAAAAAAAATTTTTTTGGTAAACTAAAACCTATTTCTTTAATCATCTAATAATTTTCCCTATTTTAAATTTTAATATTTGGTCAGCACATCTTGTGATTATGGAAGCATAAGCTTTAAAGTACCATTACTTGCCAACTACTTTTCAAATTTTAAATTGGAAGTGACCTTAGAGCCATTAGGAAACCTATAAGAAAGTCACGCATTCAATATTTTTTAGGAAGTTAACCAAAAAAAGAAGGCAAAAAGGTCGTGGTACGTACGTGTGAAATAGGTTTGCAGGATGTTCTTCTTTGGTGACCATTGGTTTCACTTAGCACAATCTGAGTCATTGAACGTCTTCCCCTAATTCAATCGAAAATCGGCGACAGTAGGTCATTATTTGAAATCCTATCAACGGCTATGCGGCTAAATCCCACAGAAGTCTCTTCCCTTCCGAAATCTTAGGGAGAGTAGGGGAGTGGGACGTCTCTCTATCTATTTTTCTGCGATCTCCATTTCTCTCCCACAGTCCCCTTCCCTGCTCTCTCTCTCTCTCTGATCGGCGATTGCATTGCAGAAATCTCATTTCAATCCCTCTCTCTTCTATGGTCTACCCTGTGGTCAAATGGTCGATTTATCGCGCGAGTCCTAAAACCCTAATGAGGAGCGCTCTTCTCTGAGCACTAGCAAAAACCCCAAATCACTCTTGACACATTGAAGAAAAAGAAGAAGAAGAAATGACCAAGAGAGGTGTGGCTTTATTTCCCTGCTTGAGATTGATGTGTGAAGCAGAATTTGGAAAACTGATGTGTGAAGCAGAATTTGGAAAACTATTATCAGCTGTTACATTTTTTATGAAGTAAATTAATCACTAATAGTGGTCCATGTAGCTTGCTTTTTTGAAAATTGAAAATTGAGACCTAGTGCTTACCAAATATGGTGAATAGGATTTGTCATGGTTGGCCCTTGTACTGTTGAAAACAAGTAATGTCTTTGCAATGATGGTTCCGTTAAAATTTTCCTTTGATTCTAGACTTGAGACCAATTTGGAGAGCCCTCCCTGATCACCATAAGCTGAATTTTGATGAATGTTACTTTAGAATCTGTTGCCATCAGGAATGAGGGGAGGGGAAACTTCTATTGAGATAAGGCAAGAATGACTACTTGGGTCCTAAAGAGTAATGTAGCTATGGAACTACAATCTATGCCTGTCGACAGAGGCTGGAAGTATTTAATGGCTTTAATTTTTGTGGTTTAGTAGTGTAAGGTGTGTTTAATGATGTTGGTACTTGTGCATTAACGAAGGAGGTAAGTGCTACCGATATTATCATCTATCATCAAGCATGTTCCCTGACTGATCTTTTCCCTTGTTCCAAGGGTGATCTGAAGCTTAAAAGGGATGTAACTAGTAGACTTCACATTTTGAGTGCATGTCCTGCTGTAGTACGGATTTTGTATTTTTTTTTTTTTAAACAAATTAGTTTTGTTTTCTTTTTTGGTGATTATAAATATTCATGACTCTCTTTTGAGTTTTTTTCCCCCGTATTCCCCCATTCGTCACCTATGTCTGTCTAGCATTATATGACATTACTACTCCATTTTGTTTTTTAACAAATTATTTTTGTTTTCTTTTTTTTTATTATAAAATTTTCATGACTCTCTTTTGAGTTTGTTCCATCAATAGGTAATTAAGCAAGGTATTAAGGTGACCCACCTTTTATTGTTTTTATGCATAGCCAAAGTATACATAAATTTAGTACTCCTTTACACTTTGTTCCTAATACATTACTTGTGGAAAGTGTTCACCATCTTCTGACATAGAATTTGGAAATGGATGACACATGTTTGGAAGATATTACTGTATGTTGCAATGGATTATCTTGTTTCATGGTTACAACATTCACTGAAATGATAATGTATAGGATTATCTATGAGACTTCATTCGATTTAAGTATTTAACTAATGCAACATTAGTAGCAACTGTTGTACGTTCACCAATTTGTTCTCAATTAGAGTCTGCCCATCTAATTGAGAACAAATTGGTGAACGTACAACAGCTGCTACTAATGTTGCATTAGTTAAATACTTAAATCAAATGAAGTCTCATTAGTAGCAACTGTTGTACATTCACCAATTTGTTCTCAATTAGAGTCTGCCCATCTAATTGAGAACAAATTGGTGAACGTACAACAGCTGCTACTAATGTTGCATTAGTTAAATACTTAAATCAAATGAAGTCTCACAGATAATCCTATAGCATGATATCCTATACAGTATCATTATAGTGAATGTTGTAACCCTGAAACAAGATAATCCATAGCAGCATATAGTAATATCTTCCAAACATGTGACATCCATTTCCAAATTCTATGTCAAAAGATGGTGAACACTTTCCACAAGTAATGTATTAGGAACAAAGTGTAAAGGAGTACTAAATTTATGTATACTTTGGCTATGCATAAAAACAATAAGAGGTGGGTCACCTTAATACCTTGCTTACCTACTGATGAAAAAAACTCAAAAGAGAGTCATGAAAATTTTATAATCAGAAAAAAAAAAAAAAACAAAAATAAATTGTTAAAAAATAAAATGGAGTAGTAATGTCATATAATGCTAGACAGACATAGGTGACGAATGGGGGAAAAAAACTCAAAAGAGAGTCATGAATATTTATAATCACCAAAAAAGAAAACAAAACTAATTTATTTAAAAAAAACAAAAACAAAATCCGTACTACAACAAGACATGCACTCAAAATGTGAAGTCTACCAGTTACATCCTTTTTAAGCTCCAAATCACCCTCGAAACAAGGGAAAAGATCAGTCAGGGAACATGCTTGATGATAGATGATAATATCGGTAGCACTTACCTCCTTCGTTAATGCACAAGTACCAGCATCATTAAACACACCTTACACTACTAAGCCACAAAAATTAAAGCCATTAAATACTTCTAGCCTCTGTCGACAGGCATAGATTGTAGTTCCATAGTTGCATTACTCTTTAGGACCCAAGTAGTCATTCTTGCCTTATCTCAATAGAAGTTCCCCCTCCCCTCATTCCTGATGGCAACAGATTCTAAAGTAACATTCATCACAATTCAGCTTATGGTGATTAGGGAGGGCTCTCCAAATTGCTCTCAAGTCTAGAATCAAAGGAAATTTTTAATGGAACCATCATTGCAAAGATAGTACTTGTTTTCAACAGTACTAGGGCTAACCAAGACAAATCCTATTCACCATATTTGGTAGGCACTAGGTCTCAATTTTCAATTTTCAAAAAAGCAAGCTACATGGATCACTATTAGTGATTAATTTACTTCATAAAAAATGTAACAACTGATAATAGTTTTCCAAATTCTGCTTCACACATCAATCTCAAGCAGGGAAATAAAGCCACACCCTTCTTGGTCATTTCTTCTTCTTCTTTTTCTTCAATGTGTCAAAAGTGATTTGGGGTTTTTGCTAGTGCTCAGAGAAGATCGCTCCTCATTAGGGTTTTAGGACTCGTGCGATAAATCAACCATTTGACCGCAGGGTAGACCAGAGAAGAGAGAGGGATTGAAATGAGATTTCTACAATGCAATTGCCAATTAGAGAGAGAGAGAGAGCAGGGAAGGGGACTGCGGGAGAGAAATGGAGATCACAGAAAGAGAGATAGAGAGACGTCCCACTCTCCCACTCTCCCTAAGATTCCAGAAGGGAAGAGACTTTCGCGGGATTCAGCCACATAGCCGTTGATAGGGATTTCAAATAATGACCTGCTGTCGCCGGTTTTCAATTGAACGACTCAGATTACGTTAGGTGAAATCAATGGTCACCAGAAAAAGAAAAACATTTGTTAGGAAGTCGATCAACCATTTAGTTGGCCCCACTTAAGGCCTTCTAAGACAATATTTGACTTGATATATAAATCTAGCAATTTTTCAGATTAAGGGAAAAAATTGGAACTTAAATTTTTTATGTGTAAATTAGGGTAAAATTCAATCGAAAAGTAGATTATAACAAAAGGTCAGAAAGGAAAAAATAAATAAATAAATAATCGGCCTTGTAAAATAACCTAGAGGGAGGTATACCAGTTTTCAGGATGAAGTGCTTATCACTGCACTAAAAGTCCAAGCTTGTAGAGAGGGTAAAACTTTATTTCGTTATACATGACCCTCTTAGCACCGCACGATACTCGAGCTGGGACCTGGAGTGAGACTTTGGGAAAACCCCAAATTGGCCCATTGTTTAAAATCTTTAGTATTGGAGATACTATAACGCTTGAAGTTTTACACATGTTTTGAATTATTTTGCAAATATTCTAAATGGTTCATTCATAAATTGTTGGTAGCATTGAAAAAAAAAGGGAAAAATTTCAGATTATTTGAAAAAATGATTAGAAGTATGAGTACATTTTTATCAACTTATTCACAAATTGGTTAACTATGTGTTTACACCCAAAATCCGTTCGGTCTAACTCCGAAACTTAAGGGAGCTCGGTCACAGATGAAGTTGGCCAGACCGAGACTACGATCTGGAATTATACTTTGTCGTGACATGGGATCGGTCATGACATGTACGGTTGGTGCATTCGATCACGAATTGTTGATGGTTATGATCGGTCAAGTAGTTGTAACTAATCCTGACATAGCAGGGAAGTGGCCACGACTAATCAAGACATGATAACCAGCCGATTATGATGTTATAACTGGCTAGTCAGTTATAATTTAGTAGTATAAATAGGAGAATAAGAGTAGAAGACTGGACCTTCAATCAAATACTCAAACTTGCACTTTTTATTTCTTACTTTACTTTCATTTTTTTCGTTCTTACAACGGTGGACTTAAGGGATTTACCTTTAGCCTCTTTTTGCTCAGTACTGTAGATTGTTCACTTTGAGTGATTCAAAGTGAAATCTTACTACACCATTTTCAGTTTACTCCTACTTCCTTTTTGTCTTGTACGAAAGTCCTCGAATTATCGAGGCAGGAGAAGAACTTAATGTTGCTAGGAACAAGGTGGAGAGTAATCCTCTGAAGTAACTATGGTACTAGACTAGAAGGAAATTAGAGGAAACATTTTTGGCACACTCGGTGGGACACTCTGCACATAGTGCCAGAAATGAGAGGAAGTCTACGCAACAAAGACAAGGAAGTCGATGAATCTGACGCTGGGAATGATGAGCAACTAGCAACACTCGCGTTTAGAGAGGAGCAACAAGAGAATAACATTTCTCCTTAGTTAGTTGTGGTTTTGCAAGGGTACGCTCGTTCGGTCGCAGACACACAGGGGTTTGTATGGTCAGCCATGAACGAGATGCAGCTGCAATGGCCCAGACATACAATGGTCAGCAAGCTCGTTTTGAACAACTTGTTTCTTTGATGATAAGTCAGCAACAACCGTTACAGGCAAACCAACTCCATATTGGCCAGGTCCCTGTTGCCTAAACCATTAGCATTGCAGGAGCAGGAAAGAGCTCAGCTTTCAGCCAGGTCGGTCTCTTTGGCACATCTGGCCAGATTGTTAATATCGCCTCATCTAGCCAGACGTTGCATACAAATGGGTTGACTAGAGGTCTAACTCCTCAGAATTTATGTTCTGTTCCAACAGCACAGGCTGTCAATCCAACTCTCCCAGGAACCATTTCTAGCCCAGCTGTTGGTCAATAGGCTACAAGAGGAGATCAAGCTAGACGAACAAATTCCAATTTTTACCAAAGGCCAGCAATACCAAGAATGAATCTTCCTGAGCCAGACTGGCCGTATGTCGATCAACACTTACCCCTTCCTCATGAGGGGTAGGCAGAAGCAGTGGTGAGACAACCGGTCGTAACAGACCAGGCTAATCAGGTACTTGTCAACCAGGTAGATTTAACTCGACTAATACAGGATCAAATTAATCCTTTGTTTAGGCCGATCACCAGGCCAGTGCCCATTCCAGATAGGAATAAAGTACAATAAAATGGGTGACTAGGATGACACATGTCATCTAAATAAACCTCCAGGATCATAGATACAGTATCCCAAGTCACAGTCAATAAACCAATATTAAAATACATTAACATCAGAATGCCGAGAAAGAAATATAATATTTCAAATGGATCAGAAATAAGCGGAAGCATATAGTTAATAGTTACATGATGTTTACCAGCTAAATGGTAATAAAGACTATAGTTTACACATCTCCCCATGACCATCAAGTAACTACAAAATGGTATAACAAGAATGTTTATATAAGGGCTAAAGCCCCAAAATAATCAAAAAGGGACCAAGTCCCAAGGATCAATACGGCCCGTAGGTGCAATCATCGCAAGGACATCCATCATCGTTTTCCTTCGACACAGCCTCGGCTCCTTGGTACCGATATCATCATATCCTGCGGATTGGACTTCAAGACCAATGAAGTATCCTTATCATTTTCCTTCGACACAACCTCCGGCTCCTTAGTACCGATATCATCATATCCTGCGGATTGGACTTCAAGACCAGTGAAGTATCCGCCATTTGCATCATAATCTAAAAGAGTGTGCACAAGAGGGTTAGCTCCACTGAGCCAGTGAGGGGATGGGGAATGCACAAACACACAATTCACAAATAGTCCATGATGAATGTAAATGTTAGTAGATTTTCCACCTAACATATAGTCTAAGTCAATGGTATATGCTACTGTGACAACTCGACAGATATTGTGGGTCACTTATGTTATCGTCACAATGAAACCTCAATTGTTACTAGGGGGCCTATATCGGTCGAAGCCACCAAAACCACCCAGAGGCAGACCCCGATGATCAGTGGCCATCCTTGACCTGGGCTCTCTCCCCCATAAGCTAAAAAACCCTGATCACCCAACACCTAAACCCCTATTGATAAGGGTCGTAGCATAGGGGAAATGAATCCTAGTCATAGATATACTACATGCAAATCCTATCATCTCGAGAGGTATTCCGGGGGCATCAACCTCCCATTCCATCTAGCACCTGGGTACCAGTATGACACGGTACATACAGGCCAATATGACAAGCAATTGTCTCAATTTTACCACAAACCTTCTTCCAATAAGTTCTACTACCTCAAATTCATCATCAGCACCACCATGACTAATGCAATCCCTTGATGCTTCCTGGATTTTGATTAATTTCTTCCTTACCATTGGTGTAACTGTACCCTGGAAGCTTTGACCCTTTTAAAACTTATGATACATTTTATCCATGATTTTCAATCTAAGGGTATCAATTAAGGTGAGAATGGGCTTGGTCCTAATGACTGATACCCATTTGTAAACGATTTGACATGTTGTTGGTAATGTGGTCACTCTTCGCTCCATTATCAAAAGCATGCCTAGCCCACATACTTTTGGGATCTTTCATCAACCACTCATATGCTGTATTATCCATGGATTTGATGGCATTCATTTCACTTTCAAACTGATTCACAGTACATACTGAAGATGAAGTCCAAAAGTGTTTTCTAAATGCATCACTTGGATATTTTTTCTTGAAATTATGATAGAGATGGGGACTACAACACCCAATGTAGGCATTAGGGAAGACTGAAGCAATAACATCTGCTGGACCCTACAAACATAAACATGCATTTTATATATCAGTTACATATTATTAATACATTATTAGCAATGAACATGATTTAATATGAAAGTATAGTACCTATCTTTTATTTGTCTGACATGAAAGTCAACATCCTAGTAGCATCCTCTGGGTCTATGATATCATGTAAGAGATTCAGGAAAAACAACCAACTTTCTTTGCACTTAATCTCCACTACAGCATATGCAACAGGGAACAGTCCTTTGTTCCCATCCACTGATATTGCAAATAATAGTACTCCACCATACCTGCCCTTGAGGTGGCATCCATCAAGACCTATAAATGGTCTGCACCCCTTCAAGAAACCCCTTGCACATGCTCTGAAACAAATAAAAACTCTCAAAAACACAGGATTGACTATGTCCAACTCATGCTCTTGTCTACTCTCATACTCTATTATGAATTTACTCCCAGGGTTTTTCTCCAGAACCAATCCACCATATGCAGGTAACCGAGTATAGGATTTTGAATAGCTACCTTCATTGATTTCTTGAGCAATCCTACGTGCCCTGTACACCCATTGGTAAGGAAGTTGAATATGATATTTTTAAAGCAGAAACTCATTAATGGCAGTGGGCTTCATTTCATGATCAACCTTGATAAGATGAACAATTTTTTTTCCAACCCAACGAATTGTAGCATGCTTGATTGACTGTTTTCGTTCACATATGTGCTTACTTTCATATGACTTTATCTTGTATGTCATACCATCAATAATGGGTGATGCATGGATTCTCCAAATATAACCCTTTGCTACACATCAGTAGTCACTCTAGTTCTCTCATTTCTCTTGAATTGCAATTGAAACCCCTCTTTCACCATAAAATCTTGGAGGGCAACCCTGAACTTGGTCACATTATCAAATATCTGACCTAACTGTAATTTCACTTTTCCTTCATCTTCACTTACATCTATTGGAAAACTGTCCATAAAATTCTTCAGAATCATACCCATCTAAATCACCATCACTCATATCTCCTTCTATTTCATATTCTAAATTATCTTCATCACTCGAACTATCTTCTTTTTTACTTTCTTCATCTCATTCATTGTTACTATTATGTGTTCATTCATCATCAGTACCATCACTCTGGCAACCAACATCAACATTTTTTGTTAAACCCATTCTGGTACATGCTACATTCTTAGCAACCTCATAATTATCATTCAACCTCATGAGAGTTGCATTAGTTCTATTAGGACTCCTTGTATATCCAATGGCAACACTACTAGTCCTTGAATTATCATTACCAGTAAGCTTAGCATTAGCAGTAGTAGCAGCAGTCCCATTACTAATACAAGTGGCACTGGTAGTAGCCTTACATACAACTGAACCCCTTCTCACTGGATGTTTTTCCCTTCTAGCTGACTGAGGTTGTTCTCTATAAACAATGTGATTGAGGTGCCCATTGATTGTATAGACTCCTTCAGTGTCAGACAGGCTATGTTTCAGATCATAAACAAACAGTCTAATCGTATTCACCCCAAAGTCATCATATATGTTATAGACCTCTGCATCATTTGTCAACAATTTTTCCTCAATATTCGGGAGTATAGCTTTCACCTTGAAGATCACATCATATCCTGTAGGTACATGTTTGATTACTCCATTGTATATGTCCGAGATCATGTCCAAGTAGCCATATGTATCCTTGACAATAAATGTTGTTTCATTTATCATATATCAATTGTAATACCCATGCCCAAAATATAAGGGTAATTTGGACTTTTCACTTTGTGTGCAGAATCTGTACCAATGGACCAATGAAGGGTGGAATTGTGGTTGTTAGCATGCACACTAGAGGTAATACCTTGTTAGTATTTTATTAGTATTAGTGCAGGGTATTTATTTATTTATTTATTTTTCCTTCTTTGTGCATGGTTATATGTTGCTAGTATCCAAATATATTTATTTATAAGTTTATTAACATCTAAGAGAGGTTAGCCTAGCGGATTTAAGCAGGTCTAAGGATCAATTCTTGAGGGAAGCAATTGAAAGGAATTTTATTTGTTTTGCTTTGGATAGCTTGGTGGACACAATATTGACTTTTGACTTGGGGACTAGAATCGATATTGAAAGGAGAAAAAAGATTCTCTTTGTCAAGTGTACTTGAGAAGTTGAGATAAATTAAGGGAGGGGAGAGAATGAAGAAACTTAAAGTTTAATGAATTAATAAACTATAAAATAAATTAAGAGATTAAAACTTAAAATTTAATTAAAAGGGGGTTGAAACCTATTCTAACAAATAAAGAAGAAGAATTAAAGAAGAGGAAATAAAGAAGGATTGAAGAAGAAGAAATACAGATGAAGAAATAAAGGAGGAAAAACAAAAAGAAAGAGAGGGAGAAAAGAATTTCACGTAAGAGCAAGAGAGAAGAAGATTCATTGGGCTTATCATTTTTCTTTTTATTTATTCAGAAGGTATATATTATCATATTTTCATACTCTATATCATGGTCATTTGAATATAGGAGATGGAGTCTTAAGGTTGTATTGTTATAGTATCTGTTTTTGGACAGATTCTGTCTTCTGTTAGGAAAAGAATTGTATTTCTTAATCATGAGGATTTTGGGCCCCAATTTTGGTGGGATTATATATGACATGTAGATGAAATATTGTTTCAAATTTTAGGCCCATACAATTTCGTTTGGTATCCCATTTGAATGAGAACTTGGGACTAATTTGCTGTCTTGGCAGAATTTGAACCTAAACTTGGGAATAATGAAAGCCCAACTAATACTTGAAATTTAGGCTTGAAATTTGGTGTGGATCATTATTATTTAGTCTAGTTTAATACCAAATTTTTTTGGATTTAATCATGTTTAGGATATGATATTTATATATCTTGTAAATATGTTGCGCAGATTCTGGCAGAATCTGTGCACTAAGATTGAAACAAATGAGTTAAATATAAAATAAGAGAATTTGGAGATGATTTTTTATGGAGATCTTGGTATTAGAATAAATTGATCCCCTGTAAATTTTGAGAGTCTCTAGATATGTACAAGTGGGGAAAATATTATAATTTGAGGGCTGCCCGTGTTTACAAGTTGGGTACAGCTTTATAAGGGTACATAAACCTATTGATTTTGCTATTTATAATCTATGTAGGGGATATTGGATCGTTATTTTTGTGATTTGAAGTGCAGTGAGAATTGAGTTGAAACTTGCAAGGTGAGTGAGACCCCGCAGAACCTATGTATTATTTTCATATACAAATCTCTTTTCTTTGATTTGCCATTTTGTGAAATTTCATGATTTGAAACAACATGACTATTTGTACATAATTGTCTTGAAGTTTATTTTGAAGTATTATGCATGTTTTGAAATATAATTTGATTTTTATGGAAAGAATGCATGATTTTTACTTTATTAAAAGTATGATGAGAATTGTCATTTTATACGATATGATTTGAATGTAATATTGTTGGACTGCAACCCTTCCAACAGGGGGTTATGTGTTGGGGTGGATTGTTGAGCACAGGAGTGAGGCAAGAGCGTGACGTTTAAGGACATGGTCCGGTTCTATGGGCCAAGAACTCGAAGCTCACAATTCCATTATGTTTAGGTATGTGGACTGCGGTATGAGGCAAGAGCATGACGTTTAAGGAACGTGGTTTCCCCTCCATAGGAGCCCGTTACCGGTTCTGTGAGCCAAGAGCCTGAGTCCCATCCCATTGATTATATTGGTGATATGTTGATTTTTAGCAGTGCCATTTTATGAACTTATTGAGGCTATTAATTGGAACTAGATTTATGAACTTTTGATTTCATAGCATGTTTTACTGGAATTTGTGATATTTTCATATTTATATAACATATGTTTTGAGATTCTATTACATTTCGGGATATGCATTTGTTTATCGATATTTATGTTCTGTTTCCCCTTACTCATTAAGTTATCCCCAAGCTTAGCCCTTTATTTAACCACACAGAGGATGAGAGTCAGGAGCCATGCTCATGTGATGAGTGCATTGGAGTTATTGGAGGAGATGATACTCAGATTGGGGATGATTAGAAAATTTATGGAATCATTTATCCTTTTTTTATTTGGAACGATTGTAATGATTTGGATTTGGATTTGGATTTGACCCTGATACATGGTTTATTTTAATATTTGGATGGATGGATGTAATAGGGATTTATTCTTACTTTTAGTTGTGGTGCCACCAACACCTTAGTTTTAAATATTCGAATGCATATTAATCGAATGCTGAATTTAACTATTTAAGTCTTCCGCTGTGTTATATGATGGTATTATTGAGGATTTATTTGGAGATTATGACTACTGGTTCAATTTTGGTTCATCTATCTAAAACTATTTCAATCTTGTGGATTTGTGTGATGACCCTTACCCCTAGGTCAGTTTGGGGGCGTTACACCAATTGTACTCAACTTCATGTAATGTAGACATTGCTGTACAATTGACAAAGTGAGCCCAAATATGTCTCCTACAATTATGCAAAGCACAAACCATATATAACTAGATAAACCTTTTAATCAAATAAATACAACTTCTCACACGCAATTTACATCTAACTACAAAATACAGGTTTCGTATAACTCAAAAGGAGTTACTTTAAGGTCGACTCTGAAATGTGCAAGTCCAACCCGTATGAAGCTGACATAAGAGGTGTAATTTTTCAATTTGGGGAATAGTTTCTTCTCTCAACACAATTGTTTGATATAAAAACTTCACCAAGCAAAACCCCTTTCTGCTCTATTGTCCATATATTTCTATCAGCACCATAGGGGGATCGTTAAAGGATATAAGCTGCTATTACTGATTGAAAAGAGTCTTACAAATAAGTTTCTGATTTATACATTTGCAATCATACAACATGCTTCCTAAGCAGCAAAATAGCCTCTAGCTCACAATTCCTCATATTTTGTGAATTAGAGAAACAAAAACAACTAGTGATTTTTTAATCTCAAATCCCAACCAGTGATACTTTACCTCAAATTAGGATAGTAATTTAGGGCAATCGGCAATGGTTGTCTCCAACCTTGAATGGGTACCTTCTATTGAGAGGGGAAAGTGTAAAATGGAATAGTATTTAGGGCAAAATAACAAAGAGATTTAGGTATGACAAAGTGTACCTTCGATTATGGAATACGATTTACTGGTCCTTTACCATGGCAATGGTGACAATGACAGTGGTGGTCCTTCACAGTCCTTGCGTGAACGAAATAAGAGGTGAAGAAGAGAATGGCGGTGGTCCTTCACAGTCCTTCCTCACAGCAATGGAAATGTCAACATCCCAATCCTTCCTCACGGCAATGGTGACGACGGCGGTGCACAGCAGTTGCGAGAAAGAAGAAGAGATGAAGAAGATGATGGTGGCAATGGTGAAAACGGCGCTATTCTTCTCTTTCAAACCTAGTAGAGGAAGAAGAAGAGGAAGAAGAGTAAAGAGGAAAGATGATGGATTAGGGATGAGGAGAAGGGTAATTTGGACTTTTACTTTTTTATGGCTTGCTGACATCATCCCATTGACTATAACGGAATGAGTATTCCATCCGTTATATGGGTCTATAAGTAAGGTTATAGTTCCTGGGGGGGCTACAAGATAGGTCAACAAACCTCAGGGGGTCTACTAGATGTCTACTAAAAAAAAAAAAAAAGGAGAGAGGAGAAAAAAGAGACTCACTCTTCGGAGCCCCTACAGAGCACCATGGAGTGGGGGCATCTGATACACCCAAAACATCCGACCACCCAACGGTCGACACGTGGTAGGATCCTAACCGACTGTAGATAAGATGGATCACACGACACGTGGAACCAAACTTGGCTTGAGGGGCAAGCAACCGCGCAAAGCATGAACCAAAGAGCCGTTCCTCCTAACGGCACTTGGGAGGGAATCTCGTTTCCCACTAGGAGATGTCCCCCTCATTGAGGCAAGTAACCAACCCCACTACAGCATGTTTTAGAAGGTGGGAGACAGGGAGGCCACCAACCGCCTTGATAACCGCGCCAGGTATAAAAAGAGAAGGAGGGAACCCAGGTACAATATTCTGATTTTTACTGACTTACTGCTCTCTCCTTACCCTTCTCTGACAAATCATCTGTACACTAGACTGACTTTGGCATCGGAGAGTCCCCTCCTCGGAGTCCGCTCCGGGCCTCTTCTTTATCTTTTCTCCTCTTGCAGGTCGTACACGTCATCAGGAGACTTTCCGGCCGCAACCCAATCTAATGTAAATGCATTGATTGAATTTCATTTAGTAGTTAAATATCTTAAATTATTTTTACCACAAAAGAAAATGTCTTAAAGTATAGAAAATTTTACTTTAATCTCTGTTAAAAAGTAAACAATTAGTTTGTTAAAAAAAATCTATTTCATGCCTATATATAAAATAGGGAGAGACAGAACGCTCCTTGGTCAAGAGGATAGATAAAGAATGACATGAAAGATTGAGAGGATAGCTAAGGAATTTTTATTTTATTTTTTTGATAGAAAGGATCGAAAGGGAATGAAACGTGAAAGATGAGGGTTTCTTAGATCCACTAGATAAAAATGAAGTAGGTTTTAAATTTATTTTACATCCATTACTTTTCATTTTGAAAAGATTTACTTAATCCCCAAAGTTAGTTAGTACTCATCCAAAATAAAAGCAAACTTCCAAAATTGCCCTAACCTCATTTATCGAAAAGTAAAAAACTGTTTAAACCACATTGAAAAAAACAACCATGAAATCCACAAAAAAAGGGAAAGATTGTGATAAAGTGGGATGAGAAGATTACGGGAAGTGGTAATACCTATTACGGTATTATGGTGATGGAGGATTTTAAAATTTAAAGTGGTAATACCTATTACGGTATTACCCAAAAAAGATGAAAACATATTTTATAGTGTCATAGTCCAAAGGTAATGGAATTAAAAACAAAGAAAACAGAATACCAAAATTCAAGATCATTAAAAAATAAATAAATAAATAAAAATCTAACGTCAAGTCCAAAGGGCGTGTGGTGGTCAATGTCTCCATACGATGGTGAATGTGATCCCAATTCACTGCAAAGTGGAAAAGGGTATGAGAAGGGTATTTTGGAACATATAAAAACCCTGGGAGGGGTTTGTGAACCCTACGATGGTAGGTGAACCGTCCTTTATGGGTAGATGGAAACTTTTTTGATGAAAGTGGGTAGATAGAAACTTAGTCCTAAAAGGAAAGCTTAATTTTTACCAAAAAAAAAAAAAAGAAAGCTTAATTTCAATTATTATATTGCTATTTTTTAGAATATCTTTACAAATATCATTGGGTGAAACGTGAAAGAAACAGTTTGCAAACTTTTTAAAATAGTTTTTTATTTTCGATAAATGAGGTTGGGGCAATTTTGAAAGTTTGTTTTTATTTTTTCCTTGTACTAACCAACTTTGTGGATTAAGTAAATCTTTTTGAAATGGTAAGTGGTGGATGTAAAACTAATATGAAGCCTACTTATTTTGTAATTTTTGTTATTATCTAGTAGATCTAAAAAATTTCCCTTAAATTTTTAGTATCTAATAAGTTTTCAAAAAAGAAAAAAGGAGAAGGAGAGTGAGGAGATCCATTCTCTATCAAATTCCATGGTTTCCCCGCCCTTCTCAATCCACTCTCAATCAGTTTGGAATCGATTATTCGGGTTGTTTCTAGAGAGTGTTGGTGTGTTTGGAACTGAATTGAGAATCGAATCAGTCTGAATCAGTTCCAAAAATCGATTCAGACCGAACCTATTTGGTTTCTATTCTTGTTCGATTCTATTAGGTTCTTACACGGTTCAGTTCCGAGTGCTCTACTTATTCTAAATACTATAATATTATAATATAATATATTTGTATTATAAAATCTAATATGAACATTAGTAGTGATGAGTCATAAATCACCCAACCAACCGGAGGTCGCCACGTGGATTTGCTGAGGCCGAGGCCTTTGGCCGAGCCGAGCACGACCCAGACCAGGCCGAACTGTTCACCCGGAAGGAAGCAACACTTAATTTTCAACCTGGCCGAGTACATAGGCCGACCGCTCAGCCCGTCGAGGACCGGGCTGAGCACCTGGTGCGCAACGCCATACCTCGTTCAATGCGAGTAAATGATCTCCTCGGCATGGCCGAGGCTCAAGCCAGCCGAGCCATGAGCCGAGTCCATACAGGTCGGCCCAAGGTCGGCCGCCATGATTCGGCCGAGCTCCAGTGTAGTGGGGGGAAACTCCCAGCCACATATGCCGAGGCCACGACTATCGAAGGTTGAGCACCGAGGCCACGGCCCGAGGCCAAGCACCCCGATCACGCCGGTTCGAGGCCGAGCACCCATGCCACGGTGGCCCGAGGCAGAGCCCTCCTCCACAAAAGCTACCATAACGCCCCACTGAGGATCACGGTGCCACGTCAGCACCGGTCGAGTATTGCGGGATAAGGATCGAGCCACGATCCCGTCACGATACCAAATCACACTCCAATAAGGACTCTTAGCTTAGTGAGAGTCCGACCCTGAAAATAACTCTCCACTCTGCCCCATGCGGAAGAGCCCTACCAATAGAGGACTCTTACCATAGAAGGACTCCTCCAACCGCCTCACCTCATTCTAAAAATACTCAGGTATGGAGCTCAAATGCTCATCTCACTTTTTACTAGCTGTTACGCTGTTGCACTGGAGACCTGACTTGTGCGTCGAAGAGTCCTAGGTCGGAGCCACACCGGCTCTCTTGCGCTCACTCGGTTTTTTGTAGGCTCATCCGTGGGCAAATCGGGCGATGAAGGTTTTCACACTCAACAGATTTGGCGCCGTCTGTGGGAACGACGTCAACTAGTCATCATCATTTCTACCAATCTAAGGAGTGAAGACAATGGTGGTGCAAACAAGATCAGGACAGCACGGCTCTGCCTCCCACGGGGATGAGCTGCAACCTGATAGGCAGGTGAGATGCTTGCTACCCCCTAAAACATCATGGCAAGGCGTGACCGGAAGACCCCCACGAGGGGAAGGAGCGCGGGCGCCGCAACCAACCTAATTCCCCCGGTGAATGGTAGAAATGGCGGAAGTGTGTTGGACACGATGGCAGAAAGACGGCCGAGGGCCGATCCGAACCATCCAAGGCTGAATTTGCCGCTGTTACCACCCGTGCCAGGAAATTTGGATCCGAAAGCCCCGACAAACAACCGATAAGTCATGGACGTTCAGCTTCAACTGATCCATACTAACGAGATGCTGCAAACTCTCATGGGACAAATGGCCCAGGGAGGGTGCTAGGCCAGCCACCAGTTGCACCCCATTGGCACCAGTGCTCATCGAGGGAAGCTTGCAGCAGAATGGTGGTCAACGTCTGGCCAAGCCAAGCCAAGCAGCATCGTCTCATCCATCCCG
Organism: Telopea speciosissima; assembly: GCF_018873765.1. Taxonomy (NCBI): domain Eukaryota; kingdom Viridiplantae; phylum Streptophyta; class Magnoliopsida; order Proteales; family Proteaceae; genus Telopea; species Telopea speciosissima. The sequence continues at coordinate 52,656,492 of NC_057919.1, read as the reverse complement.
TCAGAAAACTCCTCCTCCACGTCCCAATAGAAGTGCTCGGCGGGATGAGCAGGAGCATCGTGGAAGCCCGAGGACCGGATGAGAGATTGAACCAGCGGCATTGGTAGCTAGAAGATCGGTATTTTTGGGCCTGCTCGGAGAGGATAGGCAGCCGAGAACAACAGGAGGTAGCCCCCCGACGCCAAAGCCCGCTCTCCGAGAAGAGCAGTCGAGAAGCTCCTACGGGTTCAATTTCCAGGGGGAAAGAAGAATAAGGAGGGGTGATGCTGACCGAGCCGACCAGAATGGCCGACCTCAACGGGACGATCGAGCGAACAGATCCTGAGCTGAAGAACAAAATGGCCGACCTCAGTCGAATGAATGAGACAATTTGCACCAGGTGGATGAGCCGAACGGTCGAACATCTGAAATTGAGCTGGAAAAGCAGCTACGAGACTTGGCCGAGCAGGTGGAGGGATTGAAGAAACGGGCGACCCCGGATGCCTATTCCCTGGTCAAACGACACCCTTATCCTCCTGAGATCATGACCGCGCCACTACCGACCGGGTTCAAGCCACCTCGCTTCGACCGGTATGATGGGACGACTGACCTGATTGATCATATCAACTACTTCAATGCGATGATGACCATGTACGGGGGAACCGAGATTGTCTCTTGTCAGGCTTTCCCCGCATCTCTCAAGGGCGCGGTGACCTCATGGTTCTCCTGGTTGCCACCGAACTCCATAACAAGCTTTGCTCAGCTTTGTCGAGCCTTCGTCACGCGCTTTCAGAGAAGCATGAAACACAAAAAGATGACGGTTAACCTCCTCAGTGTGATGCAATGGTCTGATGAGTCGATCCGAGCGTTCGTCTCACGTTTCAACAAAAAATCCTTAGACATCAAGGATTTGGATGAGGCCATAGCCTATACTGCGATGAGCAACGGGCTCCCTGACATGGACCTCATCAAGGACTTGGCCTAGAAGCCGACGAAAAATCTGGCCGAGCTCTTGGAGAGGTGCAATGAGTTTGCAAATATGGCGGAGGTGCTCCAAGCCCGGAAGGGGAACAAAGGCAAAGCTGAGAAGAAAAGGTCGACAACCAATGACTGCAGGGAGGAAAAGTGGCCCAAGACTGATCGCCGAGCCGAGAGATCAAACCAAGCATAAAGCCCTGATTACACCCCACTGAATACCTCGCTTAAGGAGATTTTGATGCAAATACAGGACGGCAGGTACATCCGCCAACCTCGGTCGATGCAAGCCGAGTCATCTTGGAATCCCAATAAGTATTGTCAATTCCACAAGGACACCGATCACGACACCGAGGATTGTTATCAGCTAAAAAGAAAAATTGAAGAGCTGATAAAAGCAGGGCACCTAAAGCGATATGTCAAAGGAGGCCGAGAAGAACGTGGGGGTCGATGACCCGAGGATCGCGATAGGAGAAAGGCCGAGCCAAGGACAGATGGCTGAAGAGCCGAGCACAACAAGGCCAAAGACAAGATCGAAAAGAAATATGATGGATCCGGGATGAGCAGTGAGAGGGAGCCCCCATATATACTATCTTTAGAGGCCCCATACAAGAATCCACACGGAAGGCTAAGGCGGCGCGGTTCATAGGGCTCGCAGAGATGCAGAGCAAAAAGCCAAAGTCCGAGGCGACAATCTCCTTCACCAAAGCCAACCTCGAAGGTATATGTTTTCCTCACGATGATGCTTTGGTGGTACAGGTAGAAATTACGAAGAGACCCGTTCATTGGGTATTGGTCGACACGGGGGCATCTGTGGACCTCATGTCGCTCAACGCGTATCGACAATTCGGCTTCAGCGATGATGCACTCAAGGCAAAAGGAACTTCCCTCCATGGGTTCTCAGGGGCCGCCACCCGCAACCAATGGCTCAATCCAACTTACTGGTCACATTCGGACAAGCTCCATATCAAGTGATGACCCAAGTCAAATTCATGGTGGTACGGTCGGTGGTGGCTTTCAATGCCATACTTGGTCGCCCATCACTGACCGCCCTTCAAGCCATTATCTCATCGACACACTTGAAGATGAAGTTCCCCACGGAGAACGGTATCGGTGAGATCTGAGGTGACCAAAAGAAGGCCCCAGAGTACTACGCCACCTTCGTCAAGCAAAACAAAGGAAATGTCCGAGGAATGGCATTGTGCGTCGGGCACCTCCCTGAAGGCCAGTGAGATGAACTCACTGAAAGACGTAGAAGACCCGTAGAAGACCTCATCCCATTCTCCCTCAGCGATGAAGATCCAACGAAGACAGTACAACTCGGATAATTACTGAGCGAAGAACAAAGGAATCGGCTCGAAAACTTCTTAAAGGTGAATGCCGACGTCTTTTCCTGGCCAGCCGCCGACATGTCAGGCATACCGAGCCACGTAGCCGAACTCCAACTCCATGTGGATCCAAGCCGAAAGCCGATCCAGCAGAAGAGAAGGAACTATGTCCTTGATCAGTAAGCCGCGATCAGAGAGGAAGTGGAGAAGCTCCAACGGTCAAGGTTCATCCGGGAAGAAAAGTTCCCGACTTGGTTGGCGAGCGTCGTCATGGTTCCCAAGCCGAATGGAAAGTGGAGGATGTACGTTGACTACACCAACCTCAACAAGGCATGCCCGAAAGAAGAGTACCCGTTGCATCGGATCGACCTGTTGATAGATGCCACCGCCGGGCACACGATGCTGAGCTTTATGGATGCGTACTTCGGCTATAATCAAATTCTAATGCATAAAGAGGACGAGTCCTACACGGCTTTCCGAACCGACCAAGAAAATTTTAGCTATAAGGTCATGCTGTTCGGGTTGAAGAACGTCAGAGCAACATACCAGCGGTTGGTGAACTACATATTCTAGGCACAAATTGGTAGAAACATGGAAGTCTATGTAGACGACATGTTGGTGAAGAGCTTGAAGGCCAAACATCATTTGGCTAACCTGGAAGAGGCCTTCGGTGTGCTCAGAAAAAACCAAATGAAGCTGAACCCTGCTAAGTGCGCTTTCGGCGTAACCTCGGGGAAATTCCTTAGCTTCATGGTCTCCATACGAGGTATCAAGGCCAACCCAGCAAAGATCAAAGCAATTCAAGAGATGAGCCCTCCAAGGACGATCCGAGAAGTGCAAAAGCTGAAAGGAAGAGTCGCGGCGCTAGCACGGTTCATGTCTAAATCGAGCAACAAGTGTCTCCCATTCTTCAAAACTTTGAAGAACATTCGAAGCCCGAAGGATTTTAAACGGACCGATGAGTGCCAACAAGCTTTTGAAGACCTCAGAAAGTACCTGGAGAATCCGCCTCTACTCTCCCGACCCGAGCCTAAAGAAGAACTCCAAATTTACCTCGCTGTGACCCTAGTCATAGTCAGCACGGTATTAGTCAGGGAGGAGGGCCGAGCACAAAAGCCCATATACTACATCAGCCACGTCCTCGTCGACGTCGAGACAAGGTACTCCAAGTTTGAGAAGGTGGCCTTCGCCCTAGTAACGGCTGCAAGAAAGCTAAGGCCCTATTTCCAAGCTCATCCGATAGCCGTGTTGACGGACCAGCCTCTCAAAAAGATATTACACAAACTGGATGTGTCAGGTCGGTTGATCGCATGGGCGGTTGAGCTGAGTGAGTACGACATAAGCTACCAGCCAAGGATGGCAATAAAGGGACAAGCTCTTGCGGACTTCATAGCGGAATGCATGATACCTGACCCGGAGGAGCGGGACACCGAACCAACAGGAGAGGCTGAGGTTGAACTCGAGGCCAAACATTCATTGGTCATGAACATAGACGGCTCGAGTAATTCCACCGGGTGTGGAGCTAGGCTGATCTTAGTCAGCCTCGAGGGCTTTCGCATACAATATGCCCTAAGATTCAAATTCCCAGCCTTAAACAATGAGGCCGAGTATGAAGCCCTCCTAGCCGGGCTCCGAGTGAGTAAGGCTATAGGCGTTGAGCGACTAAAAGTCTAAAGCGACTCCCAACTTGTGGTCAACCAAGTCAACGGTGAATACGAGGCTAAAGATGAAAGAATGATGACATACCTGAGCCGAGCCCGAGCACTGATCTTTGAGCTCGAACACTTTGAGATGACCTGAATACCAAGGTAAAAAAATGCGGTGGCTGACTCCCTTTTGCGGTTGGCCGAGGTCGACCTCCCAAATCTGAGCCGATCGATATACATAGAGATTATTGAGAAGCCCTCCTTATAAGAAGAAAGTGTCAAACACATTGAGAAAGACTGGCCGACCTGGATGGACCCAATCGTCAACTACTTGGAGAATGATTAATTCCCAAAGAATCGCGATGAAGTAAGAAAAAGTTAAGATCCAAGCCGCGAAGTATGCAATGATCGACGGCATATTATACAAGAGGGCTATCTCGGCTCCTCTCCTCCGGTGCCTCGAACAGAAAGGGGCCGAGTATGCCTTGGCCGAAGTGCACGAAGGAATATGCGGGAGCCATATGGGCGGCCGAGCTCTGGCATATAAGATACTTCGACAAGGGTTCTACTGGCTGAGAATGCAAGAAGAGGCCATGAAGTATGTAAAGACGTGCGAGAAGTGTCAGCTCTTCGCACCAGTTCTGAGCTGACCTGCAATAAAGCTGACGTCTATGTTGAGTCCAATCCCCTTCGCCATATGGGGGATGGATATACTTGGAGACTTCACCCCGGCTTCCGAAAATCGGAAATACATGGTTGTTGCCATCGACTACTTCACCAAGTGGGTTGAGGCCGAGCCCCTGGCCACCATCACCGAGAAGAACATAGAGAAATTCTTCCGAGACAAGGTGATCTATCGGTTTGGACTACCCAAAGTGCTCATCACTGACAACGGTGTGCAGTTCAACAATCCGAGCTTCCGAGAGTTCTACAAGCACTTCTACATCGATTTTCGCCCGGTCTCGGTAGCTCATCTACAAGGTAATGGACAAGTGGAGGTGTCGAAAGAAGATTGGATGAAGCCAAAGGAAGATGGGTGGAAGAGCTGTCGAACATCCTATGGACGTATAGGACAACCATAAGAACATCGACCGGGGAGAGTCCTTTTCGACTAGCATATGGAATCGAAGCCCTCACTCCCTTCGAGGTCAAAGCGTCATCATACAGAGTGCTCAATTTTGATGAGAAGACCTACGAAGATGGGCTTAGAGCCAACCTCGACTTTCTCGATGAAGTCCGAGAGAACGCCTTGCTTCGGAACACAGCTTATCAACAAAAGACGACAAAGCACTACGACTTGAGGGTAAAGGAGCGACATTTTTGCCAAGGAGACCTCATCCTAAGAAAGCTCAGCGCGTCCCAACCAAGGCAGCAAGGAAAGTTAGCACCAAATTGGGAGGGACCGTACATAGTCTCCAAGCAAATTCGCCCAGGGATGTATCGCTTGCAGACTCTGGGGGGCAATAAGGTACCGAGGCCTTGGAACTCGGAGAATTTAAAGAAAATTTTTCAATAAAGTATTTAGCTCGGTCCGGCTACAAGTGAGCACATATGTATTTGGCTTCGGCCAAATATCTTTATGATTCAATAAATTGAGTTTCTCCCACATTTACAAATGCATTCTGAGCCTAAAAACACCGAGTTGTAAGACCAATCCTCATAGACTGGCTGATGTATGAAGATCGACCCTCATAGGTCGGCAACAAGGTCATAAAACCAGTCCTCATAGACTGGTCGACGTTTGAAGACCAACCCTCATAGGTTGGCAACAAGGTCATAAGACCAGTCCTCATAGACTGGCCGACGTCTGAAGATCGACCCTCATAGGTCAGCAACAAAGCCGTAAGACCAACCCTCATAGGCAGGCAGACCGAGAAACTTAAACTCCCTCCACGGTTGAGCCAAACAGAGCCTAAAACCAAGCAAAAATTTCTAAGGCATTAAGCTAGGCCGCAAAGGGCGGCTCGGACGCACGGCCATCAGTACGACAACTGACCCGAGCTGGTCACTAGAAACGAAAAGAGAAACTTCCCAAGGATATAAGGTCGGACGAAGATCCCAACCCCAGTCCGATGAAGTGTTGCATGGCCGAACGCCCAGGTCGAGCCGACCACCCGAGCCAGCATTGCTAAAAGCAGTCGAGTTCCTGACCTCGGCCAGGGGAGCTGCCCAGCCTCGGTGCTCGGGCAGATAGGATAACGTCAACAAAAAGGAAAGAGACAATTGCTGAGCTCATACACTTAGCTAAAATTGGAAGAAAAATGTTGCAGTCATTAAAGGCCGAAAGCTCGGCATGATACAAAAAAGAGCCATTCGGCTTGGTACATACAAAAAAGAAAGCTATCAAAACCCCAAGCATGGGGATGTGTACATCAAAAGGAAAAGAAAAGTCTAGAGCTCGGCGGTATCAAGGGAGTCCTTGGCAGCAGGGTCCTCGGCTACTGGGTCCTTGGCGACTAGGTCCTCGGTGGCAGGGTCCTTGACGAGAGGGGCGAGCTCATCCCGTGGGGCGGTCTCAGTCAAGCCAGCCTGGTCAACCTCCACCCCGACATCTTCGCCCAACTCCTCGACCATGGTGGTCGCATCGTCATCGAATTGAGATAGGTTGAGGGTGGGGTAGGCGGCCTTTATCTCCTTTAGGAGGTCGGCTTGTCCCCCGTTGTAGCCCTTGGCATATGAAAGCATCCTTAGACTACTAGTACACCTCCGCGTACTCCGCGGACATAAGGTAGTCAGTCATCGCCTCGGCCCGGGTGCGCTTCAGATCGACCTCGGACTTCTTTTTGGCCTGGTCGAGTTGACCCCTCAAAGCCTTGGCCTAGTCCTTGTGCTTGGTCACCTCCACCTTAAGGCTCTCGACCTCAGCCTCAGCGATTCTGAGCTTCTCAGCAGTCTCGCGACGCGCCAGGACTGCCTCACGAGCATCCCCGTTGGCTTTCTCGACCTGAACCTCGAGAGAAGCATTCGCGGTCAGAAGCCGCTCAAACTGAAGCATGGTCTCCACCGCCTTGGCAAAGCCCTACAAAAAGACATCCGAGCAAGAATCAGGCCGAGCCCATCAGGTCGGACCAATCAGTAGGAGCTAAGCAAAAACTTACCATGTTGAAGTCCTGGAACAGGGAGGAGAGTAGCTCAGGATCGGACAACTTCTCAAGCATTTCCTTGTCCTTGGGGAGCTGACTTGCTTTGAGCCACTCCTTAGCATTCACAGTCGACGTCAGGGCAAAGTCCCCTAGGAATAGATGCCAGTTCGGCCGAAGTGGAATGTTGCTGGCCGAGGTCCTCCCCAAGACCAATCGAGAAATATCTGTGGGCGAGGCGACCGATGGAGGGGTACCACCCGTTAAGTTGACGGAGATCCTATGGCGCTTGGGGTCCCTCGACGGGCTCATCTCGCCCTTTCGACCTTCCCCTTCCTCGGTGACCCCGGCGGGTCCTTGCTCTTCTCGGCCTCAAGGCCGACCACAATGTCCGCTGGGCTCAGCAGCACAGCCTTGCCCTTAGGTGCCTTGGAGGACTCACCTCGGGATTTCTTCTTGGCATTTTTCCTCCTTCACTCTGCAAGAGTCTCGGCCCTGAGCCGAGCCGAGTCCATTGGAGGAACGTTTCCGACCACTGCAAAAGAGAGAAAAAAGAGAAATCAGAGCGAGCTAAAAGAAAAAGTACGAGTAACGAGCTCGGCTCGAATATCCTACCAGGGGTCAGATTCCATCTTTGAAGAAACCCCTTGTTCAGGAGTTGCAGGACATCGAAGGGCGGGTGCTGATGAATCAGATCGAGCGAGGTCAGCTCATTCTCATTCAGAGGCAGACCCTATTGACGAAACTCAGATGGATCTCCTTCCACTCGGTTCGGAAGGGGCAGTTCAGGATGGAAGCGAAGAAGAACCGAGGCTTCCAATGCTTGTTGGAGGTCGGCGTCCCGGCCAGAAACTTATGGCCGATCGGGGCCGACCCCTTCCCAGTTCGGCAAGTAAAATAGTACCACCCCTTCTCTAATGACTTCTTTAGAAAGTAAAGCCTAGAGAAAAGGGCCACGCTCGTAGCTCGGCCCATCTCACAGAAGAGGACATGGAAGCCGTACAATGTCAGCCACGAGTTTGGCACCAGCTGACCTGGGGATAGGTGGAAGTGGTCTAAAATTTGATCCACCAGGTCAAGCACTGGAAGCCTGAAAGCGTACTTGAGCGTGATCTCGTACAAGGCCACCTCGCCGGGCTGAATAAAATAGGCCATCTCCCCAGGACTGGGGGCTCGGAGCTTGATCTCCTTAGGAATGGCGTAAGTGGCTCTGAGGCGCAAGAGGTTGGCTTCGGTAACTCTACTTGGGACTGTGCCGACCCTACCTTCCTCCGGCTCGGGAATGTCGTTGGAAGAATCGACCGAGCCGACCCCCTCTTGAGAAGACCTCTCCTTGGCTGACTCATCGTCGTCTGTGGAAGACGACCCCAAGCTCTCGGCTCGGTCTTCGTGGATTTTGGGCCTCATGGCCGGACTCCGTGGGCAGGGGGGCTTCGGTGACCTCGGCCTGACGAAGCTCTGTGACAATGGGCTCGTCCGAGGTCGAGCCTAATAGGTCTATTGTGGGGGAGCGAGCAGGGAGCTCTCGGCTCGGACTTGCACCCTCGGCTGCCCTAGTGAACACCTTTCCCGCATGAAAACTATCAACTGACATGTTGAGGAGAGAGGACTTACTGGTTGTTGAAGCTTAAACGAAAGCCGAGCGCTTGACGAGCTAGAAAGCTAGAAGCCATCGAGCACTGGAAGAGCCGAGGACTCCGAGCTAACCGAGCACTCCGAAGATTTGAAACAGTGAAGAATGAATGAAGGGGAGTCGCCTATTTATAGCCTCTGTATAGACAGGATCCGACAGCTGAGAAGGATTCAGCAAGATTTAACGGTCTAGATCAGGAGACGATTCGAATTCCTAAGCACCATTATGGTGCTAAGTGAAATGGCACTGACACCTCAACTGTCAGTCCGTACAACGTCAAATCGACGAAGTAGAAGAGCTCGGACTCGGCCTTGGGAGAAAACAAGCAGTCAGCAGAGGCTCTACTCATCAAGGCCGAGCCGACCCTTGATGAGTGGGGGGCCTGTGATGAGTCATAAATCACCCAACTAATCGGAGGTCGCCACGTGGATGTGCTGAGGCCGAGGCCTTTGGCCGAGCCGAGCCTGACCCAGACTGGGCCGAACCGTTCACTCGGAAGGAAGCAACACTTCATTTCTAACCTGGCTGAGTACATAGGTCGACCGCTCAGCCCATCGAGGACTAGGCCGAGCACCCGGTGCGCTGCGCCATTCCTCGTTCAAAGCGAGTAAATGATCTCCTCGGCATGGCCGAGGCTCAAGCCAGCCGAGCCATTAGCTGAGTCCATACAGGTCGGCCCAAGGTCGACCGCCATGATTCGGCCGAGCTCCAGCGTGGTCAGGGAAAACTCCCAGCCACATATGCCGAGGCCACAGCCGTCGGAGGCCGAGCACCGAGGCCACGGCCGGAGGCTAAGCACCCCGACCACGCCCGTCCGAGGCCGAGCGCCCATGCCACGCCCGTCTGAGGTCGAGCCCTCCTCCACAGAAGCTACCATAAGGCCCCACCGGGGTTCACGGTGCCACGTCAGCACCGACTGACTATCGCGAGATAAGGATCGAGCCACGATCCCGTCACGATACCAAATCACACTCCAATAAGGACTCTTACCTTAGTGAGAGTCCGACCCCAAAAATAACTCTCTACTCCGCCCCGCGCGGAAGAGCCCTACCAACAGAGGACTCTTACCATACAAGGACTCCTCCAAACGCCTCACCTCATTCTATAAATACTTATGTATGGAGCTCAAACGCTCATTTCACTTTTTACTAGTTGTTACGCTGTTGCACTGGAGACTTGACTTGTGCGTCGGAGAGTCTTAGGCCGGAGCCACACCGGCTCTCTTACGCTCATTCGGTTTTTTGTAGGCTCATCTGTGGATGAACCGGGCGACGGAGGTTTTCACACGCAACAAGTAGTATGTGTCATAATATATTAGTATTATAATAATAGTATTATAAAATCTAATACGAACATTAGTAGTATATATCATAATATATTAGTATTATAATATATTAATATACTATAATATATTAATATTATAATAAAATAATAGACTATATTATAATAGTATCCACATTCGATTCGGTTTTGGTTCTGGAATTTGATTACTATTTTGGATCCGGAATCAAACCAAGAACTGAATCGGTTCTGAAATCATATTCAACACTAACCGAATTCGATTCGGCCCGGTTTGACTTATTCGCCGGTTTCGGTTCTAATTTGACACCCTTTTTTAGTTGATTTGTATATAAGTGGGGGAAATTCAAACTCGCGTCCTTCAACCGCCCTGTCGTTTGACGCAGCCAGTGTATTGTTCTCTTTCTCTTTCTTTTTCTTGGCTCTCTTTGTTTTCCTGTCTCAGCATCTTTCTCAGTCTCGAAACGATGAAGAGTGGTTCGAAGAGGAAGGCAAGCCAGAAGGAACAAAGCAAATCTCCTGAGGATCTCCCTAAGGAATCTATCAAGGCTTCCAGCAGAGGTAAACGAGCCAAAGTTCCCGTTGCTCGTATACCTGAATCTGAGCCTGAATATTTTCCTGATAAACGCAATCTGGTTAGTCTTTTTTTCCCCTTCTTCGAGTCATTTTTTTGTTTCTGTACTTGTGTCCATTGTCTTTGATATGATAATCAATGAGTCCTTAGATTGAAATTCTTAGGGTTTTGCTTCGTGCTACTGAGTTTTCGCTTATTCGATAGCTATGTCGTGTGCGGCAGTTATGTTTAAAACTTTTGGCGGAGACGCGGTGTTGTGTTTTTTAGCGTTTTTTTGTTGATTTTCATTAGAGTTCATCGGTTGTGGAGTTATGTTGTGATTGGAATATTTTTTTTTTGGCTATAATATTTTGAAGACCACCTATTTATCTTCGAGGTTTGATTTGTTCTTTTAAAATTTTTTTTTTTTTTTTTTTTTTGTATTTCAAAATCTCTAAAGCTCACGAGACGTTATCTGTGCTGTAATAAAGTCAGTTGGACATTTACTTTGTTTTCTCTTTCTTTGATCAGAATATTGGTTTCTGTTTTGTAGGAAGATTTGTGGAAAGCTGCATTTCCTGTAGGCCTAGAGGTTTGAATGGAACTTTATTCTTCTTCTTATATTACTGTTACTAAATTAGTCTCAAATTCAATGAGTATATGACATCAATTCGTTTCTTTGTTTTTTTGTCCCTTTCAATTTTATGGTCTATCATGAAGTTGGAACTTTTGAATCATTTCCTAGTGTTATTTAACGTACAAAAACTAAAAATTTTGTTATATTTATTGCAGTGGGATCAACTGGACAAGGTCTATCAGTTCAAGTGGAATTTTTCGAACTTGGAAGTGAGTGGAATTTTCATATTTTTGGATAATGTGTAGTTCAACTTTACTTTCTTTCCTCCCCTCTCGCAAGGAACTATGCAGATAGATATAAAGATGTAGCCAATAATCCTGGGCGTCTAGGAAGGATAATTCTTTTTTAATATGAAAAAAGGAATTTAGAATTTGTATACTGCTGAAAGTTATTCTCAATTTCTTGTCAGAATGCATTAGAATATAATGGAGAGCTTCATGGGAAGAAAGTTTACCTCTTCGGTTGTACAGAAAGTAAGTACCTTGTATGATTTGGTACCTACATTTTTTTTTCTTTAGAACATGTTTTCATATTATGAATCAGTGTTACAAGTTTCTGTTTAGCATATGTGAAATAATTATTGTGACACTGCATTGATTGGATATAAATAAGTGATTTTTTTTTAGGGACTCCAAGTTTATATTTAATGGCCAGTTTGTTATTGCACCCTCCACTTATGTATAGTTTCATCTTGTTCTTTCACGAGAAACATTTCTTTCTTTCCTTTTCTTGGTGTGCCCTTGAGAAATTCGACTTTCAAATATATGATTTTACTGCATTTTCCTTCAGCTATTCTAATTTTGCAATTACATATATTTTGGTTTTTCAGCTCAATTGCTCAGATTCAAGGGTGATTTGAAATTAATCCACATTCCTGTTGTAGTGGCGGTAAATTCACTAACCTGTTATTTTTACCATAGTGGTTTAAGACTCAAATCATCGCCCCAAGCTAACCTCTGTTGTCCTGAATCTAATTTGTGGTTTATTTGGAAGTCTCATATGGTAGTTTATTGTTGACTAGATTTGTGGTTTTCTTTTCTGAATCATAATCAAGAGGAGAGCATTTGATGGGATGTTTGGGAGCTTTGTCAGTTACGTCCATTTTTATTGGCAGGTTGTGTCTCCTTTTCCCCCTTCTGATAAGATTTGTGTTCGAATGGAGACTGAAGAAATAATATCAATGAAGCAAATGAAAATGGACTGGGTTCCTTATATTCCTTTAAAAGATAGGTATTTTCCTTCCTTATACTTTATCGGGAAAAAGAACTCTACCTGGTCGCATGGCTCCTGCGTCCAGACACAGGACCAGGTGAAACTGTGAAAGTACTGCTCTGTCCCTTATGAAATAAAAAATCCCAATCCTATTGATTACACTGTATGCACTCCCATTGGCACCCATGCTGGTGCAGATGCTACACGACCAGGGAGCGTTCTCTTTCCCTACTTTATTATAGCGATTTCTAAATTTTTTTTTCACCCAACGTGATTTAATCTCTCTTTCTTTCTTGGTTCTAACACACAATACTATTTTTCTTTGTGTCTTTGTTTAATTTCTATCATATCATCTTACAGGGCCAGTCAAGTTGAGAGATTGAAGTTGAAAATTTTTATACTGAGCTGCACTCAAAGAAGGTAGTCATGCTCCCCCCCCCCCCTAATAGTAAAAGTGTTGTCTCTTTGTTTTGCGCCAATTCTTTTCGTGATATATGAGTATTGCAGCCATTGTTACTATACTTTGTCTAGAGAAGAATGCATGTGGTGTGAACTATATTGCTTCCTGGTTGTGCTTCCCATTTTTTATATTTAGCCACATTAACTTTCATTTTCCTTGTTTTGTTTTTATTTTCACTTTTACTGGTCACACTAACCAAAACTCAAACTCGTAAATTTCACTGTGCCATATCCTGGTTACTTCTTGAATGAACTTCTTGTTTGACTGTTCAAATATTCTAAATTGTGCAATATATATATATATATTTTGGGTGGGTGGGTGGGTGGGGGAACTCTGTCCAGGAGTGTGGCCTATGCCAGCACTCCCATGAATCTATCTCTCTCCTCCCCATATAAAAAGACACCTCTGCCCCCTTGTTTTGAGGAGGAGAGAGATAGACACATGTGCCACACTCCCGGACAGAAAACTACTTCCCATTATTTGGTGTTTATAAGCTTGAATTCAATACTTGTTATCCACTTTAGGATATTATACTGCTTGTGCGCCTGCAATCATTAATGCACTCACTGTCTGATTTATAACTGTTAACATATGGACATGAATATAGTGATTGGGTTTTTGTTGACTTCGCGTCTTCTCAAGTGGTACCAAAAAATTCTTAAACATACTCCAGTAATTCAAAACTCCCCCTCCATCTCCCTCTCCAGAGAAGAATTTACTATTTTAGTTTTTAAATTCGCAGAGTTTTTCTTTGAATCCTTTAGCATTTTTCTTCTGATTGCCTACAAATTGTTTAGTGAGTAGTGCATACAGGATTTTGTTATTTGTTTGAAACTTGGGTATGTTGATTACTTCCATCCAAGAAATGTCTAAAAAGTTAAAAGATTCATGTTATTAAAATTTTCTTGTTTCCCCCCTTATCTTTTGTTTTGTGGACTATGATATCTTCATTTGTGAGTCTTTGATTTCCCTCCAGTCATGGTTTAGATTTACACTTTGCGTTTTACTTGTCACATTCCCTCAACAATAAGTTTTCGGATTCTTTTGCTAACGTCTTGAATCTTAATCTAGTCCTCTGTCAATTTCCTGTGAGGAGAAGGTAAGATAGGGTATGAAATCTTCAACTGGTAAGTCAAGAACTTATTTGTAATTTTCTCATTAACCCTAGTGTATTTTTTTCTGGTCTGTTACATTGGATATGAATGGTGACACTAGTTTTTGTTTATTTTGTTTCCTAACTCATTGGAATTCTTTCACCATGAAGCTACCTTAGTTCTTCCTCCCCTCAACTGTCCATTCCAATGTTTCTGCGTGTCCCTGCTTCCTCCATGTTTCATTAATTTTTGTGTGATGTGAATGGAGTGGTAAGGTGTTTGCATCTATTCTTCATTTCGTGTATCATAATCTTTTTAGTGCATGTTAATTGGAAACTATTGGATATTTGTTGGGGATCAATAATGAAAGCTGTTCAATTGGAATAAAGAATTATGATCAAATTTTTCCAGAGGATTGAAAGTCTGTTGGTTCCATCTGATTCTCAAAAGACACCTGTTTGGTTCCAGCCTCATGGACAACAGTACATCTGGCATGATTAAAATCAAAATTTCCTTGCTTTTTAAGGCCAGCTTTTTAAGCATTTGTTAGTGATCCCTGTCAATCCCACCTTACTAATTTTGCTTAAATATTGACTAACTTATGCATATAATTGAATGGGTGTTCAACCTGGATGCTGAATCTTTGTCGTCTCTTAGCAGAAAATCAAGCCTCCAAGAACAAAAAAAACCTGATGGGTCATTAAAATTATAGAGTTCCTTTAACCTCCACTATATCAAACTGACTGGGAAAGAGTGGCCCCTTGCAATATTGCTGCAGTTTCTGCTCTAGAATACTTCCTCAACCAGGCTGATGATAAATTACAGTATATTCTTTGCAGTCTATTTGCCATCATGGAAGATGTGGTGTATAAACATCCCAAGATCAATAATAACTTGGTTACAAATCTTTCAGTTTTTTAAGTATTCCTCATATTAAAATAGAGGCCTGAAGACAGTTTCTTCGAACTAAAGAAGGAACCCAAACAATTCTTTAGTATTTAGCTATTATTTTATAAAAATAGATTCAACAGATTACCTTAATTTGTCTGTAGCTTGAGATGGGATTATATATTTGCATGTGTGTGTGCGTGTTCTATTTAGTTTTTTGGTTGTGGAGGGAAAAAAGACAGATTCTTTGACTTACTAAATCCTCTCCTTTCTCCAAATAAAGAAGGAAAACGAAATAAAAGCTATTCAATTTGGTGTCTGCAAATTTGTGTAATTTTGCTAGAAGCTTATGTTTATGTGAATTAACTACAGAATTTTCTTTGTTAGTTGAGATTTGGAATGGCATGAGTCATGCTGACCTGTTTGAAGTTGATTTCTACATTATATTTTCTGGCTGGGAACTGCTTATGTCTTGGATCTTCCCACTTTGGCTCAGTTTTGCTAAGCACAGGGGCCCATAAAATGGGCCATGTTTTCGTCAATCATAAGAAAACCTTTAGTAACCAGACCAACAAGCTTTCTCGTCATCGGTTCCTGTTATCTTGCCTGATTCAGTTGTATGAAACTAACTTCCTTATCATTTCACTTTATAATTTATATGTGATATGCATCATGTTAAAAGCATATGCCCTTCCAGGGATATGGTGGCCTATATATTAGGAGAATTGCTAAGATATGTCATCAGCTTCTTAATGCACAGCTTGGAATGACCTTAAATGTTTTCTGCCTTTTGCTGCATCATTTTAAGGTTGCTTTGGAAGCTTCCTTTTGGGTCTGTTAGTGTCTTGAACCGTCTATGCTGTTACTGTTGCAGGGGTGCTTTGAGACACCTGAAGCTGGAGCATATGAAGAAGTATGCGTATTGTAAACCTTGTAAGTTTCTTAAAAACCTTATCCTGATCTATACGTTTACTCCTCATTTCAACTTTAATAATTTCTTCTTCAAGGTAGTACTTAGCCGGTCCGAAGCCCTGGCACTATGAATGTTACTATCTGTAAATTTAGTTGGTCTCACTCTCTGAGGCCTTGAATTCTATTTTCTCTTTTGGCTTTTAGAGTCAAATTTGAAGATATAATGGTTTTGGATGATCTCTTACTCTTGATGATATAATTACTTGGTATAGTGAAGTATGATATACTAAGATAAGGAAAATTTCTTGCAGCTCTAATTCTAGTTGGATTACAATTGAAGTAGCTGTTCTACATTAATGATTCAAGCAACTGATTTGGCATCTTCAATTCTTTTTATATTAGTTGGAGAAACAATGTCAAAGCATTAAAACCTAACAATCAGAAGAATACAACTGATGTAGATAAGTCACTTAAGAGGGCTTATTTTAATGGAAATAAGCCTTGGGATGGGTTATATATATGTTGGGCTTTTGATCCCATGGGTTTACTTTGTAATTGGCCAATTTGATGAGCCTAAAATATGGATAGAAAGTAGGAAAACGATATTTACTTCATTAGTTTAGTTAGAGTCCTATGTTGAGTCTGTTTTCTTTATTATTTCATTTTCCTGGTCAATTTAGGATACCTTATTAGTTAAGGATTGGGTTAGGCCTTTCCTTTTTAGTGTCTATGTCTAATTTTGAGTTTTCTATGTAAGTTTGTAAGGGAGGCCAGCATTGTACACAAATTTGAATAAATAGAAAATTTGCTTATGCAATGTTGAAATCCTGAGATAGGATTGGTGAGAGGCCTAGGGTGAATGCCCATTCAGTTGGAAGTTAAGGAATGTAAGAGAACAAGGAGAGAGATGAAGGTGGAAGGTTGAAGAAGAAGAAGACGAAGAAGAAGAAGAAGAAGAAGAAGAGAATATGGTGGAATTATGTGTGTTGGAGTAGTCTCCACCACATCTGTATTACTTCACTAATGAGATAAAAGAAATTATATACACCTGCATAGGGAGGTAAAAGGTAAAACAGAAAAATACAATATAAGGCAACTAGTTAACTAACTAGTCCCTAAAGTTCTAATGACTGAACGGTTTCTATTGGTTACATGGCCCAATTTCTCTTCTTTCTTTTTGATTTCGGTTTTTTTTTCAAGGGGGCCCACCCAAATTCTCTGGTAGTTCAAGCATGCTTCTAGAACCAAACAAGCACTTGAAAGACCTCTGCTTACTCGCCTAAACCTGATTTACTCTTGCTCTTGAACATGAATACTTGAAGTCCCTCTGCTGCTCTGCTCTGTCTTTTTGTCGATTGTTCTATGGGCAGTGGAGATGCTGGAGATGTTTCAGCAACTATTCCTTTTTTGTCCTGTGGGGGTAGTACACAGTGAAAATTCCTGTGGTTCTTCTTCTAATGACTGAATGATTTCTCTTGGTTTGACTAAAAAGGGTTTACCCAGTGCACGAGGCTCCCACCACTGCGGGGTCTGGTTTGACTGAGTGGTTTCAACTAGTTTGACTAATATATAATATTTAATTATTTTTACTGTATGAGGACTTCACTTTTTGTGAAACTTTGTTTTGTTCTCTCAATAGATTTCTACTCTCCCGTGAAGGAGGATGAACTTGAGCAGAGTAGAGTTGTTCAGATCTTATATCCAGCCGAACCAGAACCTGTAAGATAATAGATGACACAATGTTAATGCAATGGTCATTTAGATTTCTAATGATTTTGCCAAGCTTATGTGACTGGCACCAATATCCTCTTCATATGGGTTGTGAAAGTGCAGCCAAAGGAGGCGACTGAACTTGGTTTGTCAGAGAATGTAATACAACTAAAATAAGTAATTTTTGGTTGTGATCTCTTTCCTGCAGGTCTTCTGTGAATTTGACTTGGAACTTGATGAACTTGAGGTACAGATTAACTACTTGTGTACATTTGCCTTTTATTTTATTCCTGATAACCTGCTTAAAAGTCAGGAAAAACTTGTATAGACTGCAATACTTAACCATTCATTTTGAAGTTAATGCTCGACCAATTGAAGTAAACTTTTTGAGCATCTAAAGGAACTTCTGATCAGATGGTGATAGGATTGCCCAACTGGATCAACTTGTTTAGGACAGGAGATTTATGAGGCCACCAGGCCGTGTTCTGACTTCTGATGCTCCTGTATCTATTTTGCATGCTGAGCATTTCTTTTAATAAGAAGCCGCTACTTTTTTTTTCCTAATAGATGAGGACCTTTGTTCTTGTATATATTTGTTGATTTAGTAATGTAATAATTGGTAAGTCACAAACGTGAAGTAACCTGGGTGAAAGATTGGCAATTTCAGTGCTCATGTCCGAATCATTGCTGTGCTTAGTCAATTTTGTTGGTTGTATGTAGGAAATGTTACTTTGCTCTTGGTTTCTCTCGGCCTAAGTAGTGTCTATGTAATCTCCAGGAATTTACTGGGGACCTAATTGCAAAGGAACTCCTGTCTGAAGATCAAAAATTCACTTTCAAGGTATTTTTTTTGTTGAAGGAAAGCATGTTACTCTTGGCTTTTACTTGTTTTTTGGTAGATCTCTTGGCTATTAGTTGTTTCTTATCAACTTTCATACTTGGCCATCAGGAATTTGTCAAGGAGAAGATCAGAGAAGCGAAAAAAACTAAACGAGAGGTATTTTTCAAGCACATAATGATTGGCAAACTTTATTGGCTGAAAGTTTTGATATTACATGTTCTAACATGGGATTCTTTAACTTTTAGGCAAAGGAAGCTCGGAAAAAGGCCCTGGAGGAAATGGATGAGGAGAATAGAGCAGCATTTGAGAATATGCGGTTTTACAAGTTTTATCCTGTACAAACACCTGATACCCCCGATGTATACAAAGTAAAGGTGATTTTCTGATCCACATTGCTCTCTTTGTTTATCTGAAGCACTAACTAAATGTGAAATGAAGCATTAGGTAGTTGCTGAAAGGAGCCTTCATTTTTTTGGGGGGGGGGGGGGAGGTGATAAATAACACTTCATTTACAAAAAAAAGTAGAATTACATGTTAGTACAGTGGTACGTACAGCCCTGTACAAAGAATCAACTGAAGGAGCTAGCCTATGACAATTGCATCCAACATAAACATAATACAGCTCACAGAGGGAACCATCCGCAAAACAAAGTTTAGGCTGAAGCATCCTTTGTTTTATCAAGTCATTGGCAATCTTGTTAGCAGCTCTCTCTCTCTCTCAAAGCTTAAGACTTTGTTTTATTTTTAACAAGAAGCCTTCAAGATTATTATTTTTTAAGAGGCCCAGGGATAGAAAATAATGTGTGAATAGGACCATGGAAATCAGCCCTTCATCATCAATTCACACACAACAACAATAACAACAATAACAACATAGCCTTATCCCAACTAAATGGGGTCGGCTACATGGATCCTTGCTCTCCAGTAAGCTCCATTCAAAGTCATACATGATAGCATCATCAATTTACATGATTTGACCAAAAAAAAGGGGGGTGAGGAGGGTACTTGCAAAAACAGAAGTGCTCGAGTTTCCATTTGTCATGTACTGTGAATCTCCTTTCCTTATACTCCATATCTCACGTATGCCCTTGGGTTCGTAAAAGATGGCCTAGTGATTGTGAACTGGATATTGGATACCCAGTTCAACTTTTATATTTGATTTTGGCCCTGTGGCCTATAGTCATGTACTGTGAATCTCCTTTCCAATATCTTCCAGCCTTTTACTCCCTCTTTTTTTTTTTTTTTGTAAATGTGACAGTATTAAACCCTAATAAAATAGCAACCAAAGGAGGAAGAAAGAAGAAGAAGAACAACAACACTAGAGAGAAAGGAGAGAAGAAGGAAACCACGAGAGAGAAAAGAAGAGTCTCGGCTAGATCCTCTAGCTGATACTCACATTGTATTAAATAGAAAATTATATGTGCAAGCACAATTAAGGTCATTACTTAAACCTAATAATTACAATATTACCCATAGTTCATTATATACTAACAAAGATACCCTTAGAATAATGGTAACACCGTAACACCTAATACACTTAACACTCCCCCCCAAGCTGGACCATAGACATCTTGATGTAGGACAAAACATGAAGAAAAAATGCCAAAACACTGTTCACGTTACTGTTCAGAATAGCCCCTTATTTTGACCGGGTGAGAATATTATTAGCAGATCCTTGGTGGGGACCACATGAGAATCTAAGCTTTGACAAGAAAGAAGATTGGCTGGTAGAAGTGATGCAGGAGCAATTGATTGGCTAGACCGGACTGACCCAATTTGGCAGCCCAGGCCTAGACACAACCAACCACGCACCAACCAGTCTTTGCATGGACCAGCCAAGTACCAGCCATCCTATATGCGTGGAGCATCTGCTAGCTAAAACCAGCCCCTTTTGGCCCTTGATATTCTCAAGAAATATTTATTAGGATTGAGTCTTTTATATTTTCTAGAAACTAGTCTTTTCGTATTCCTAGGTGTATTAATGTGTTTTTTCATTTTCCTAGGCTTAGTTAATGAGTTGATTTCTTTTTTCTAGGTTCTTTAATTAGCCTTTTCAGTTTTCAAGTTGGGTCTTTTAAGTTTTCTATGTAGAAGTCCAAGAGTTTGTGTTAATTAATTAATTTTACTTGGTATTAGTTTCTAGGTGAGTAATTAGTTTAGAATAGTGTGTTAGTCATTAATGTTTCTTGGTTTTAGTTTTTAGGAGTTATTAAAGTCCAAAGTCATTTTTTTCTTTAAATACCCATGTATACAACCTTTTGTAACATGTTGAATTGAATTATTGAATGCAACAAAAGTTGGAGCCTTGGTGATCGAATCTACCCAACCATTGGAGATCGAGTCTTCCATCCTTGAAGATCCACATCAGCACCCTTGGCCAGCTGCTATCAATAGTCTCTCTACACCAATCAGCATCCTTCAACAGCAACCTTAGTTCTTTTGCCAACTAATCGATATCTCCATTGTCAAGTTTTGTTCAACACCTTGACACTCAAATCGATTTGGGGTTTCTCTTATTTGCTGCCACTGTTTTTTGAGGGAAGCTTTCCTCATTCTTGAAGAGTGTTTGATCCAAATTTGAGGCTCTTCCTCCAAGTATTGGACAAGTTATCAACACTCATCAATTTCAGTATACAAGTGTGCACACCAGGTGTTTGATGAATTGCCCCTTATAGTTCTTCTTAGTTTGGTGTGACATTTTGTGGGTTTCTTCCATCATCATTGAAGAGTACTCTGTCAATATTTCAGCCTATCTTATTGGAGATTTCTTGGGGATTTTTCTGTTGCCTTTTTTCAGCAAGTAAGTTCTTGTGTTGCTGCCTTGTTTATTGAAGCCTTTCTTTGAATCATTATGATTGGCTCAGATGCCTCTTCTGCAACCTCTGGGCAAGATGGACAGCCCCGGACAGACTTCCTTCCACTTTCTGCTCCTATCAAGCTCGATGGGACGAATTACCTCAAGTGGTCTCGGACCACTTACTTGACCATTGTTGGTCGAGGGCTGGCTGGCCATATACTTGGGACTAACCCAATGCCAACTATAGCTGGGCCTCTGCTAGAGAAGTGGCTGTCCAATGATGCCATGGTTATGTCTTGTTGGCATCGATACAACCAGATCTGTTCGACAATTTCATGCTTCTGGAGACAACCCATCAGATCTGGAGTGCCGCCAAGGAGACTTATGGGCGTGTTGGGAATGCCTGCCCAAGTGTATGAGATTCGCAATAAGGCTCATGATCTCACTCAGAAGGAGTTGTCTGTTTCTACATACTATGCTGCCCTCAAAAGCCTATGGTAGCAATTGGATCATTACTCCATTTATCAGCCCTCCACACCTACTAATGTTGCTGCCTACCGTCAACACCTCAACAGTGACTGTGTGTACGATTTCCTAGCTGGTTTGAATATGGAGTATGACCCTATTCGGATGCAAGTATTGTACCAGTCTCCCTTTCCTACACTGCAGCAGGCCTTTGCCATGATTCAAACTGAGGAGACTCGTCGGGCTGCGATGCTACATGCTCCTCCGATTACTAGGTCTGCCCTATAGACTACTTCCAGCCCTACTCCTATTGCCACTATTGACAGTGGTAATGTTGCCTCCAGAGAGCTTGTCAAGTGTGAGCACTGCCACAAGCCCTATCGCACCAAGGCCTGGTGTTGGAAGTTGCATGGGAAACCTGCTGATTTTGAGGCTAAACGAGGCTGGGGGAAGCCCAAACCGAAGACAAATCTGACTGAAGCTGCTGCTCCTATTGCTACAGTCCCCTCTGTTGGCACTGGTTTTACTCCGGACGAGCTACTAACCCTCCGTCGCATGCTACAACCATCTTCCACTACACCTTCCATTGCACCTACGCTAGCTACCCCATATGGTTCTTACTTTGCCTCAGGTATTCCGGTCAGTCGTTAGTGTGCATCGGTTGTCTCCAGTCCTTGGATAATCGACTCCGATGTCACTGACCACATGATTGGTTCTTCTCATGCATTTCATTATTATTTCCCTTGTTCTGGAAAAGATACTATTCGAGCAGCCAATGGTTCTCTTTCTCCCATTCATGAAAAGGGTTCCATTCACTGCTCTCCTACCCTTACCCTAAATTCTGTTTTGCGTCTTCCTTCATTTCCAACTAGTATTCTTTCCATTAGTAGTTTAACCCGAGATTTGAATTGCAAAATAACTGTCTTTCCTTCTCATTGTGTCATGTAGAATCGGATGAAAGGTAACATGATTGGGGGTGGTAAGGTACATGGTGGTCTCTATCTTCTCGACACAGGTCCATCCACTCCACCATCAGCTTCTTCTTCGGCTTATCAGTTACATTCAACTACCTCCTCGGATCTTCATTTATGGCATTGTCGACTTGGTCACCCTCCTCTTCAAACTTTAGCTTTCTTGTTTTCTCAGTTAGTTCAAAGTTGTAAGAAGGATGAGTTTTTATGTGAAGCCTGTGTCTTGGCTAAGCAGACTCGTTCTACTTACTCTTCAGTTAATAAAAGAAGTACTTTTACTTTTGCTTTAGTTCATACTGATGTGTGGGGCCCTGCCCGTTGTGTTTCTATTTCTGACCATAGATGGTTTGTTTCATTCATTGATTGCTTTACTCGGGCCACTTGGGTGTATATGATGCAACACAAAAGTGAGGTTTTTCGATGTTTCCAGCTCTTCCATCATATGATTCAGACCCATTTCAATGCCACATTGAAAATTCTACGGAGTGATAATGGTAAAGAATACATGGAGGGTCAGTTCCAATCATGGTACAAAATTTCGCGATATATCGCCGAAATTTCGGTAATTTCGACACTACCGAGACGAGATGGGCTTCCGAAATGAAAAAAGCTCAAATTTCGTAGAAATTTCGGTATATTTTGTAGAAATGCTGTGTATTGAGCAGTATATTTCGGTAAATTTCGTAGAAATACTTTGTGTATTGAGTATTGAACTATTGACTATTATGAAGTTTATGAGTTATGACTAACTTTATGTTAAACTGACTTTTGACTTATGTTTATTCTTGAAATTTCTTTTCTTTTAGTACTTAAATAATATGTATTTAACTATTTTATACATCGGGTCCGACCGTATACAATCAATCAAGGGTGCAAACCCAAAACACCACTTTGAGTTCATTTTTTGTTTGCAATATGAAGGTTTAAATGTGTTTATTTAGCTTAAATAAGGGTGTACATGAAGTATCAGGCCTTAATATGGCTAAAAACCCATCGAGATGGAGTGCCGAAATATGGCAGAAAAAATACCATATTTCGGCGAAATTTCGGTATATTTCGGATATCTCGGTAGGCCCGAGATACCGATATATCGCGAGATATTGAACTATGGTTCGAATCCTATCTGGCTGAGAATGGCATCTTCCATTAGACCAGCTGTGTAGATACCCTTACCCAGAATGGAGTCGCCGAAAGATAAAATCGGCACCTTTTAGAAGTGGCTCGTGCCATTATGTTTGCACGACAGGTTCCTCCTCAATATTGGAGTGATGCTATTCTCACCGCTGCCTACCTCATCAAACGTATGCCTATCTTGGTCCTTGATGACCGTATTCCTGTTGACCTCCTTCAAGGTTCCTCCTCTTTTGTGGTTCCTTCAAAAATCTTTGGTTGTGTATGCTATGCTCGCAGTCATCATTTTCATGGTAAGCTTGATCCTCGGAGCATTCGCTGTATCTTTTTGGGCTACTCTCCTACCCAGAAAGGATACAAATGTTATCATCCACCTTCTCGGTGTACATTTGATACCATAGATGTTGTCATCCATGAATCCCTGGCATACTACTCTCAACCACCTCTTTGGGGGGAGCATGACTTAGTATTTGAAGATGTGCCTGATCTTTTACCAACCTCTGTTCAATGGGAGCCGCCTTCTTCTCTTCAGGCTCCTATTCAGGATAAGCCAACTTTAGCCTCTTGGTCTTGTCCTAATCAGGGGGAGCGTAGACCTGTGAGTCAAATTCCTGTTGATCAAACCTACACTAGGAAGCACAAAGAGCAAGTTAACACTACCACTACTGTACCACCTCTTCAACTGTCAGCACTTGATCCAGATCATATTCCACTGCTTTACCTAGTAAGGATCCCTCTCTTGATCTACCTATTGCTGTCTGTAAAGGCGTTAGATCTTGCACCCAACATCCCATCACCAATTTTGTTTCCTATGATGCTTTGTCTCCTTCCTACTATGCATATGTGTCCTCTCTTTCTTCTGTTTCTATTCCTCAGAAATGGTAGGTGGCAATAGAAGATCCAAAGTGGAAAGCAGCCATGTTGAAAGAAATGATGGCCTTATCCAAGAATGAGACATGGGAGCTGGTGGCTCTTCCTTCGGGCAAGAAGCTGGATGGAACAGTGGACAGATATAAGGCTAGACTGGTGGCTAAGGGATTTACCCAGGTCTATGGGATTGATTATCAAGAAACATTTGCTCCAGTGGCAAAGTTGAGCACTGTTCGGGTATTGTTATCATATGCTGTCAATCTTGGCTAGGATTTGCAACAATTGGATGTTAAAAATGCTTTCCTTCATGGAGAGCTGGAGAAGGAAGTCTATATAGAGATCCCTCCAGGTTTTTCTTCTGACAAGACTAATGGAAAGGTTTGCAGACTGAAGAGGGTGCTATATGGGCTGAAGCAATCTCCTTGGGCTTGGTTTGACAGTTTCCATAAGCCAATGATCTCTGTAGGGTACAAACAGAGCAATGCTGATCACACCTTGTTCATCAAGCGAAATGGAGATAAAGTTACTCTCCTCATAGTCTATCGACGACATAGTGGTGATTGGCAATGATGCAAATGCAGTCTTTCACCTAAAGACTTTCTTGGGACGAGAATTTGAAATAAGGATCTAGGACAGCTCAGGTATTTTCTTGGGATTGAAGTTGCTCGTTCTCCCAAAGGCATCTTTCTCTCCCAAAGAAAATATGTTCTAGATTTACTTTCAGAGACTAGTTTGTTAGGATGTCACCCATGTGACACCCCTTTAGAGGCTACTACTCGTCTACAAGAGAAGGATGGTGATCCTGTTGATAAGGGGCGTTATCAAAGGTTGGTGGGAAAACTAATCTATCTCTCCCACACCAGACCAGACATTGCATTTGCTGTTAGTTTGGTCAGGCAGTTCATGCATGATCCCTACTCCCACCCATATGGTCGCTGTTCTTCTTATTCTCTACTATTTGAAGTCAGCTCCAAGGAAAGGGATTCTCCTGTCTCCTCATGATCACTTTCGCATTGAGGCGTACACAGATGCTGACTGGGGTGGTAACCTAGATAGAAAATCCACTTCAGGTTATTGTAGCTTTGTAGGAGGTAACCTTGTCATATGGCGAAGTAAAAAGCAAAATGTGGTGGCCAGGTCTAGGGTTGAAGCAGAATTCCGTGCCATGGCCCAGGGCATATGTAAAGTATTGTGGCTTCAGAGTTTACTCCAGAATATTGGTTGTTCTGTTCATCGTCCAATGATGTTGTACTGTGACAACAAACCAGCAATCAGCATTGCTCATAATCCAGTGCAACATGATCGTACCAAGCATGTGGAGATCGGCGGATACTTCATCAAGGAAAAGTTAGAAAGTGGGCAAATTTGTATACCCTTTGTGAAATCCGACGATCAACTTGTAGATGCATTCACTAAAGGGTTAAGTGGAAAGTTATTTCACTCTAGTCTAGTCAAGTTTGGCATGTGTGATATTTATGCACCAACTTGTGCGGGAGTGTGGAGTTATGTAACCCGATAAGGGTATTTTTGGGTGTTTCCTATGTTTTATTTTCTTTATTTACCCTCTCTAGCTATCATAGTCGGCTATGGAGGGTTATATTTGTAATTCTACCCTATTAATGAAATCTATAAGTAAAGGGGCTGAGTGAAGGCATTACTCACTGAAGCCATTCTCCCATTCTTCTCTCATTCTTCTAACACTTACTAAATCTATTAGTTTCTATTTTTGTTATTTTTGTATGTGGCTGAACGATAAACCCTAGTAGTTTTTAATTTTAGTTACCTTCTGATAAACCCAAAATCACACTGGCCAATCATGAGCCACCACGTGTCCCACCCCTAGGAGGTGGACCGTCCCAGGCCCGGTGGAGAACCAACTCCGACGTGAACCATAACCACGGCCATGTTCGCGGACCAGGCATGGGCGCGGACTCAGGCATGGGCACGGACTAAGACACAGGCGTGGACTAAGAGACGGGTGCGGATCTAGATGGGCGCGAACCAAGAGAGGGGCGCGGACCCGAACCGTGGACCTCGGATAAAGATCGGACCCTGGACATAGACCCTGATACAAGACTTGGCTACTATCGCCGCCATCAACAGAACATGGGCCACCACAAGGACTCTAGGCCACCGTCTACCAGTCACGTAGTCCCTGACAGACTCAAACACCCTAGACCTTATCCACCACACACAAGTGTCTATCTACTAAGGACATCAACCCTACTGGGACACTACCTCCCTGAGGGAGACAACCAACCAAGGAAGAACCCTGCTACTCAGGGACTCTATCAACTACGAGGACTACTCGCCATCGACTGGGACTCTCCACACCGCCACATTCCACTATAAAAGTAGAGGTACTCTACCCTATCAACTCATCTTAAATTCT
This sequence comes from Telopea speciosissima, assembly GCF_018873765.1. Taxonomy (NCBI): domain Eukaryota; kingdom Viridiplantae; phylum Streptophyta; class Magnoliopsida; order Proteales; family Proteaceae; genus Telopea; species Telopea speciosissima. The sequence goes on along the minus strand of NC_057919.1, from coordinate 52,629,619 downwards.
AACTATTCATCTGTTTGCTCAGAGAGATCTAACTTGGGCATCAGAGAGTCCTAGGCCGGAACCACACCAGTTCTCCTTTGTCACCCAGGTCCTTTTGTAAGTTATGACACTTGAAGGGACCACTGGACGATTTCTTGATGCAATAGATTGGCGCCGTCTGTGGGAATGACGCTAGCCATTAGACCTACTAGCTCGATTCCACCATCACTCAATGGCACCACGGGGTAAGAAGACCGCTCCCTCCACCAACAATGCTGCGAGGGAGGGGAACGGATCACCTCCTCCAGAGAGCTCGCATTGTAGAGCCAATGACCCTGTCTCTCAGGAGAGGGAGGTCCCAGAGAATCAACAAGTTGAGGTAGTCGACCTCAACCCTGAAGCAGCTGTGGAGCTAGCACCTGATCCTAATGCACCAGCGACTATGGGTCAGATCAATGACTTGCAGAGGCAGATCCTTGATGACCAACGACTCTTTCGAGACTACCTGCGGCAGTGTGCAACATCCCACCGCCGTAGAACGTTGCCACTGCCAAGGACAGATCCTGTCCCATGACAGGAGCAGAGCCCTAGGAGGTCACCTCCCAGGGGTGACAGATCAGAGAGGCACACTAGGAGCGCAAGTGCCACTCACCAACGGGGGGATCCCTCCCAGCATCCCAGGAGAACAGCGGACCTCCCAGTACGGTCAGACCGTGGGAGGACACCAACATACATGCCCATGGCACCTAGTCCAAAAGGTTCAATCAGGAGGTCGGTGTTCCAAGGTTGACTAGGAGGAAGTTACACACCAAGGCAGAGCCGGACCTACCAAGAAGAGAGTCCCTCACGTTCAGGCCAAGGTTTGTCGCACCGTGACCACACACCATCCCGTCAAAACTCACAACAGGAGGGAACTTCAAGGAGAGGTCAAGAGTGAGGTCGCAGCGAACGCCCTGCTAGGCGTGAAGGGCAGTCACGGGAAGAGAAGCTAGACAAAAGACTCCAAGATTTGGTCGAGAAGCTGGAAGGACTGAAGAAGCAGACCAAGGGCGAGACACACTCGGTACCCGAACAACATCCATTCTCGACAGAGATCATGGCAGCCACACTCCCCTCCCGGTTCAGGCTGCCTGCCTTTGAACTCTACAGTAGTACCTCAGACCCCAATGACCACGTCAACTACTTCAATGGAATGATGACCCTCTACGAGGGATCGGACGTGGTCTCCTACCGAGCATTCTCTGCATCCCTCAAGGGTACAACTATCTCATGGTTTTCCAGGCTACGACCAAGATCGATAGGTTTGTTCGCAGAGTTATGTGAACAGTTCGTCACCCGCTTCCAGAGCAGTGTTAAGCAGAAGAAGATCACGGTCAATCTACTGAACGTGGTACAAAATCCTGGGGAGTCTCTCAGGGAGTACGTCACCAAATTCACCAAGGAGTCCTTGGAGGTCCAAGACTTAGACGACCAAACCCAGCATGCAGCCTTGGCTGGAGGCATCAGAGACTTGGATTTGATCAAAGACCTGACACGACAGGAGACCAAGACAATGAAGGAGCTTTTGGAACGATGCAACGAGTTCGCCAATATGGTCGAGGTACTGCAGGCTCTGAAGAGAGTAATAGAGGCCAAGCCCCAGGACAACAAGAGATCGGCGCTGGACGACCCTAAAGAGAGTAAGAGATCGAGGACCGAGCGCCGATCGGAGAAGGGTGACTGCCAGTCAGGAATGACTGACCGTCGCCCAGAGAGGAGAGACCGAGCAAGCAGCCTGAGTTCACACCCTTGAATACCACCAGGTCTCAGATCCAGGACCGTGACCTACTATATTGGCCATGACCAAGTACTGTCTCTTCTATAACGACACAGGGCATGATACAGAGGATTGCATCCAACTGAAATGGGAGATAGAACAGCTTGTGAGGGCAGGGAGTCTGAACAAGTATGTGAAAGGAGGACGACTGGACGAGACGGTCGAGGAGGTCAAGGTCGTGACTGAGAAAGAGAGGAACCAAGAAGGGAAGAAAGGACAGATTGAGATAGGGAAAGAGATCGCCCAAAAGAAAGGAGAGATACAGCAGAGCCAAGTAGCACCAAGGGAGCCCCCATCCTCACTATACTAGGAGGACCAGGGCAGGAGTCTACCAGGAAGGCCAAAGCCCATGCTAGGTTCGTGGGAGTAGCAGAGAAGCCGAGCAAGATAGCCAAGACCGAGACAGTAATCTCCTTCTCGGAGCCTTCCACATGAGGACGCCCTAGTAGTGTAGGAGGAGGTAGCCAACAGACTAGTACACAGGGTGTTGATAGACACTCGGGCGTCCGTGGACGTGCTCTCATTGGAAGCCTACTGCCAGTTCGGGTTCGGCGATGACTAACTCAAACCAGAGGTTATATACCTCCATGGGTTCTCGAGCGCCACCGCCTCCATCAGAGGTACTATAGAGTTATCCGTCACCTTTGGAGAACATACTCGGCAGATGACAATCATGGTGAACTTCTTGGTCGTCAAGTCCGTGGTATCCTGCAATGGCATCCTAGGGCGACCATCTCTAATAGCCCTTAGAGGAGTTGTATCACGCATCCATTTGAAGATGAAGTGGGTGAGGTCTAAGGAGATCAGAAGAAAGTCAGAGAATGTTATGCGACCTTCGTCAAGAAAAACAATGGCAACACCCGTGGAATGACGCTCTGCATGGAGAACTTTGTCAGCGACCAGAGAGATGAATAGACAGAGAGAAGAGGAAGGCCAGTGGAGGACCTCATCCCATGGTCGCTTAGCAAGTACGATCCTTTCAAGGTCATACAGGTTGGCTTACTGTTGAGTAAGGAACAGAAGGACGAGCTTGGGTGTCTCCTCTAAGAAAACATTGATGTCTCTGCATGGTCGACCTCCGACATGCCAGGCATACCCCGGTCCATAATCGAACACAGGCCACACATAGACTCAGCCAGGAAGCCTGTCCAACAGAAGCGATGAAATTTTGCCCTTGACCTACAAGCAGCCATCGAGGTTCGAGTTTGAGGTTTGAGGTCCGAGGTCGAAGTTTGCGAGGGGTCAAGGTTAAGGTTCGGGTATGGATGTGTCTGTGGCCAAAAACCAAATCTAGTCAATACCAAAAAAAAAAAAAAATTTTGCCACGACCAAGGGCCATGGGCATGAACGAGGATCGAGGATCGAGGTCCGAGGTCGGAGTTTGCGAGGGTTTGAGGTCGAGGTTCGAGCAAAGATGTGCTTGTGGCCAAAGACCAATACGAGTCAATATCAACCAAAAAAAAAAAAAGGGGCCACGGCTAAGGGCCATAGGCGACAGGCCATGGGCATGGACGAGGTTCGAGGTCCGAGGTCGAAGTTCGCGAGGGTTCGAGGTCAAGGTTTAAGCAAAGATGTGCATGTGGCCAAAGATCAAATCGAGTCAAAAAAAAAAAAAAAAAAAAGGCCACGGCTGAGGGCCTTAGGCAACAGGCCATGGGCATGGATGAGGTTCGAGGTTCGAGGTCGAGGTCCGGGTCCGAGGACGAGGTTCGAGGTCTGAGGTCGGAGTTCGTGAGGGTTCGAGGTCGAGGTTCGAGCAAAGATGTGTTTGTGGCCAAAGACCAATTCGAGTCAATATCAACAAAAAAAAAGGGGGGAAGTACGAGACGTCATATTTGATGCGAGTTCGAGGTTTAGAGGCAAAGTCTGAGAAGTTCGAGATGGTTCGAATACTAAGGATCGAGTACTAAGGGTCGAGATTGAGGAGGGGCCAAACTGGATGGACCCTATACTCAACTACCTACAAAACGACGTCCTATCAGGGGACAAGTTTGAGGCAAGGAAGACAAGGATGAGAGCTGTAAATTACACGGTTGTGGACAGGATACTATACAAGATAGGAGTCATTGCACTACTACTCAGGTGCCTAGGACCCAAGGGAGCCAAGTACGCCCTGGCAGAGGTCCATAAGGGGATATGCAGAAGCCACATGGGAAGGCGAGCGCTAGCCTACAAAGTCCTCTGCCAGGGTTCTACTGGCCACAGATGCAAGAAGAAGCCATACAGTATGCCAAGACTTGCGAGCAATGTGAATTGTTCGCCCCAGTACCCCATCTACCCACTACCAAATTGACATCCAAAGTTCAAGGCTTTTTGCCAACTCTATAATATTGACTATTGGCCTGTATCAGTAGCCTACCCACAGGCCAATGGTCAGGTAGAGGTGACAAATAGAACACTGCTAGAAAGAGTTAAGGAGGGCTAGAGCATCACAAAGAAGGAAGGAGGGCAAGCTGACGACCAACTAGGAAGGACCCTATATAATTTTCAAGCAGATATGCCCAGGGACTTACCGCTTGAAAATTCCGGGGGGCAAGAAGGTAGACCGTGCCTGGAACTCAGAGCATCTGAAGAAATACTACCAGTAGAGTAGCAGTAGTCGACTTTCAGCCAGTATCGCATTACAGTTTTCCGTTTTCAAGAATGATTTGAAATTTTTTGGAGTTTGAAGTAAATAGTTTGTTCTGGACTACATCCGTCTACTTTTACTGTCTACCTCAGTACTTTTAAGCACCAAGGTCGAAGGACCACTAAGGCGTAAGGCCACCAAGGTCCGCTGACCACCAAGGCGCGATGCCACCAAGGTTCGCTGACCACCAAGGCGCGATGCCACCAACGTCCGCTGACCACCAAGGCGCAATGCCACTAAGGTCCACTGACCACCAAGGCGAAATGCCACCAAGGTCCGTTGACCATCAAGGCATAATGCAACCATGGTCTCCAGACCACAAAGGCGCAATGCCACCAAGGTCCGCTGACCAGCAAGGCGGAATGCCACCAAGGTTCGTTGACCACCAAGGCGCGATGCCACTAAGGTTCGCGGACCACCAAGGTCTACAGACCACCGAGGTGTAAGGCCACCAAGGTCGAATGACCACCAAGGTGCAAGGCCACCAAGGTCCACGGACCACCGAGGCGTAAGGCTACCAAGGTCGAATGACCACCAAGGCGTAAGGCCACCAAGGTCTACGGACCACCGAGGCATAAGGCCACCAAGGTCGAATGACCACCAAGGTCTACGGACCACCGAGGCGTAAGGCCACCAAGGTCTACGGACCATCGAGGTGTAAGGCCACCAAGGTCGAATGACCACCAAGGCGTAATGTCACCCAGGTCCACGGACCACCAAGGCGTAAGACCAACAAGACATAACGCCAAGATCCACGGACCGCCCAGGCGTAAGGCCACCAAGGTCCACGGACCACTAAGGCGTAAAGCCACCAAGGTCCACGGACAACCCAGGCGTAAGGCTACCAAGGTTCGACGACTACTAAGGCCTATCGACCATATACGAGTGACAAAGAGCAATACACAAAGGAGCAAGAATCCAACATAGAAATCCAGAAAGAAGGTTGTAGGAGAAGAAAACCTCATAAAGGCAAACCTCATCCACTCGGTGGGAGAGAGCACGATCGACTCCCCAGGGGCGTGAAGGACAATCTCAGAAGGTATGAGGTACAATCGACGAAAGACACCAAGTCCGATGCGATCAAGATGCTCAAGAACTGTCCCATCCTACTATGGACCGAGGGTGCCACCCCAGCATCATCTCCAGGAGGACTACCATCTGGGCCAGGACTACCAACGGCATCCTCCCCGTCACTAGAAGTAAGTCTGGGAGGAGGCAATGGGGGGAGAGTGTCTACAGAAGAAGACGACCCTGAAGAGGGCCCATCCGTGGACCCAACCACAACAGTGGCGGAGTCAAATTCGTTAGATGTCATGGACAATGGCAAGGAAGGCTACTTACTTGAGTAGTGCTCCCCCAACGTTAAGCTACCGACCTAGGAGAGTGGAGGATAAGCTACAAACAATCAACAAGCGAACCTATAAGACAAGGTACCACCAAAAAAAATAAAATAAAAAAATCAATACTAGAGAAGGTAGGCGCAAACCAACAGCCAAAGGCGCGACGATGCCAAGGGCGCGGACAGTGGAGCGGCGCCAACGGCCTCCGATAGTTGAGCGGTGCCAACGGGCGCAAACAGGCCGAGGTATGAGCAAAGAACGTGAGACCGAGGCAGGGGCCGACAAGGGCGCAAGGAGGCGACAAGCTCGTGACCGAGACCCCCGGACGGGATCAAGATCAAGAGTAAGCAACACTAAGTAGGCCAAGGCTAGGCAAGCCATCAGGAAGGCCAAGGGCTAATAGCCAAGAAAGGAAGAGACTAGACGAGAGCAAGGGAGACAAAGCTTCAAGACAAAAATGAAAAAGCTACTCTCTTGAACACTCCGTTCCAAGAGAGTGGGGGGCAAATGATAAACCCAAAATCATACTGGCCAATCATGAGCCACCGCGTGTCTCACCTCTAAGAGGTGGACCGTCCCAGGCCCGGTGGAGAACCATGTCCGACGTGAACCATAAGCGTAGCCATGTGCGAGGACCAGGCATGGGCGAGGACTCAGGCACAGGCGTGGCCCCCTAAGGGCGCGGACCGCGGACCAGAGGCGGGCGTGGACTAAGGGACGGGCGCGGACCTAGATGGGCGCGAACCAAGAGAGTGGCGCAGACCTAGATGGGCGCGAACCAAGAGAGGGGCGTGGACCCGAACGTGGACCTCGGATACAGATCAGACCTCGGACATAGACCTTGATACAAGACCAGGCCACTATCGCCGCCATCAACAGAACATGCGCCACCACAAGGACTCTAGGCCACCGCCTACCAGTCACGTAGTCCCTGACAGACTTAAACACCCTAGACCTTATCCCCCCCACACAAGCGTCTATCTACTAAGGACATCAACCCTACTGGGCACTACCTCCCTTAGGGAGACAGCCAACCAAGGAAGAACCCTGCTACTCAGGGACTCTATCAATTACGAGGATTACTCGCCATCGACTGGGACTCTCCACACCGCCACATTCCACTATAAAAGCAGAGGTATTCTACCCCATCAACTCATCTTGAATTCTAACTATTCATCTGTTTGCTCAGAGAAAACTAACTTACGCATCGGAGAGTCCTAGGCCGGAACCACACCGGTTCTCCTTTGTCACCCAGGTCCTTTTGCAGGTTACAACACTCGAAGGGACCATCGGACAATTTCTTGACGCAACACTTCTATTTTAGTTAGATTTTAGTAAGTTCTATTTCCCTACTTTCTATTTTCAGTTAGTTTCTATTTTAGAAAGTTCCTATTTTTATTGTAAGCTTGCCTAAGCTATTAATAGGCCCCTATTGTAAGGAAGAAGTAGATTTTGGAGAATAAAATTGCAGGCCATGTTGCCATCATTTATGGGAGAATATCTTTGTTTCAACAGCTGAGATAGCTGTGGGTGAGAGACCAAAGGCTGAGATAGCCTACTATCCCTATCCCCCCTTCTCTATATCCTCTTCTTCTTCTTCTTTCATATGTAAACAGAAAAGAAAAAGCGATAAAAGTTTCAATTAGTTAATTTGTTTTTCATTGTAGTGTTGATCCTGGTTGCAATCGATCTCTTGCTGGTTTTCCCTGGTTTGAGGTCGACTTTTGCATTATTTGGTATTAGAGCCTATCTGATGTAGGTGCACTGCCTTGGACCGACCCAAACCCATTTGGGTATCCATGTGAAGATGAACCGGATCCAACAGGGTCTTTTGGTTCAATAAGGTATTTAATTTATTTATTTAATAGGGTTTTATTAGTGAGTTTATCATGTAATTTTATGTTTTAGTTTTAATAGGTTATTTAGTGGTAGAGTCTATCTAGGATTTTTTTTTTAAAGTTATGAGTGTGGTAGAGTCTATCTAGGATTTTTTTTTTAAAGTTATGAGTCCATTAGAGCTAAGGTTAATTTCAGTTTTAGAGTTTAATTAGGAGTCTTTAATTGTTTTTCTGTTAAATATCAGTGTAATTAAACAATAATCAGATTTGATTGAATAAAATTTTGGTTTCTGATAGAATCAGGTTGGGTGGCCTCTCTCTCTCTCTCTCTCTCTCTCTCATCTCTGGATTTTCTCTCACCTAACCTTCTAAATACTAATTTATTTCTCTGTTCTGTTACTTATGGTACTTGCAGACCCATAGTTCGGTATTGATCTATTTAGGTTTTCCTTAGTTCATGTTGAGATTTGGGGTTAAGATCACCCTTCCATATGTGATCGAATAACCAAAACCCTGATTTGAAACCCTCTTTTATTTAGAGTTTACATCCTAGTCTTAGACCTGCAACTAAACCCAGATCAGAGACTATCACCAGGCCATGCTTCAGAACATTACTTGGTTCCTGGTGGCAGATTCGAGTGACTTTTGGGTGGGTTTAACAGGTTAGCGGGTGAGGAATCCTCCTCTAAAGTTTGAGTTCAAATCGATCTTGCATGAGGGAGTATTGTTGCTCGACCCATCTTCTTCCCTGCTGGTTCTACTGTCTGCTTCTTCTTTTCCAAGGTTGAAGATAAAGTCCCCCTTCGATGAGTCTTCTTTCTTTTACTTTTATTACCCTATTTTCCAATTTTACCCTTCTATAATGTCATTAATTTGTTTTTTCTTCTAAGTTAGTCCTTAATCTATAAATCAAATTCCATCTGTGTCCTCCCTTTGTTTATACCCAATAGCCTTTTAGATTATGCTTAAATTACTATACTACCATCCTATTATAAACTCCTGTTTATTTACAATTCTGCCATCCCCTTATAAGCTTTAGTTAATTTACAGTTTTGCCATTAAACTTTGAATTTGGGTGTTTCCTTGCTTGGGTGGGCCCGTAAGCAACCCTATAAAGGGTTATTCCAACCCGGGTTTGCATCAAAGCCGAATATCCTACCTTTGGCGAAATGCTTTATTACCTCTTTCGTATTCGTGTTCAATTACTTAATGGAAGCGTATCTATGCTATATATTAATGGTGAAATAGAGGAAAGCATCGTATTCCAAGCAGTGGTGGATAAGTGAGCTGAAACTGACGAACCTCATTACCTTTCAACTTCGTCCTAGTTTTTATGATGGTGCTTGGTGTTGAGCATTTCCATCTTCAAAGCGCATCATCATAGTGGGTAGACGATGGTTGGAAGACCACAAAGGAAGGATTGACTGTGAGGAGAATTTATGCAGTATTACGTCTCCTTACATGTCACTTAAATATCGGATTCATGGGTTGCCTAAGGAAGAAATCAAGCAGGATGATGAACCAACATTGAGCAAGGACAAGGTGACCGCACCGATCGTTGCCAATCTAGTCGAGGATGATCTGATTGAAGGTGGGCAGTTCCTAAAACAGATTCTTTTTCAAGAGTCACCGTTTGTTGAAGATCATCAGGAGATTATGACGATGGATCTCTTCCAGGAGATGATTGATTTTATTCTTCCTGACGGTTACTTTGACAAAGAGCTTTGGTTCGTAGATTTTGTGCAGGATGATTATGGCTTTTTCAATGATGCAAATCATCCAATGTTGATCCTTCGACATTTTAAAACTCGTGGACGAGTTTTTTTTTCTAACATCAAGGGAGTTGATGTAGGTGCATTGCCTTGGACCGACCCAAACCCATTTGGGTGTCCATGTGAAGATGAACGGGGTCCAATTGGGTCTTTGGGTTTAGTAGGGTATTTAATTTATTTATTTAATTGGGTTTTTATTTTAATTAGTGAGTTTATCATGGAATTTTCTATTTTAGTTTAAATAGGTTATTTAGTGGTAGAGTCTATCTAGGATTTTTTTTAAAGTTATGAGTCCATTAGAGCTATGGTTAATTAGGAGTCTTTAATTGTTTTTCTTTTAAATGTCAGTGTAATCAAACAATAATCAGATTTGATTGAATGAAATTTATGTTTCTTATTGTTACCAGGATGTTACAATATTCAGGTTGTGTAACCTCTCTCCCTCTCTCATCTCTGGATTTTCTCTCGCCTCACCTTCTAAATCCTAATTAATTTCTCTCTTCTGTTACTTACGGTACTTGAAGAACCATAGTTGGGTATCGATCTCTTTGGATTTTCCTTAGTTCACGTTGAGATTTGGGATTTAGATCACCCTTCCATATGCGATTCAATACCCAAAAGAGTTTGCATCCAAGTCTCAGACCTGCAACTAAACCCAGATCAGAGACTATCACCAGGCCATGCTTCAGAAATTCATTACCTAGTTCCTAGTGGCAGATTCGGGTGACTATGGGGTGGGTTTAACAGGTTAGCGGGTGAGGAATCCTCCCCTGAAGTTTGAGTTCAAATAGATCTTGAGCGAGGGAGTATTGTTGCTCGACCCATCTTCTTCCCTGCTGGTTCTACCGTCTGCATCTTCTTTTCGAAGGTTGAAGACAAAGTCCCTCTTCCACAAATCTTCTTTCTTTTACTTTTATTAACCTATTTTCCAATTTTGCCCTTCCATAATATCATTAATTTGTTTTTTCTTATAAGTTATTCCTTAATCTTTAAATCGAATTCCATCTATGTCTGTCACACCCCGGCCCGGTTAGTAAGGGCAAGGTGTGACCGAATGCCAATTGGCATTCAATCGATCCCTCAGGATCAATTAGTGCAGTATTCCAAATCACAGTTCATAAACACTGTAAATCATTGCAGCGGAAGAGAATAAACAATTGTAATAACAATAATAATAAAGGAATTAGATGATAACTGAATATTTATATTAAGTGAAACCTGTGATACAATGTATAGTTCTCAGAAGGCACCACAAGTACAAAAGTAGAACAATAACTAGATATATATTTCACAAAAAGTTTATAAACACAAAAAGATTAGCCTGCTCCATCAGGCCAGATCAAGTGAACGTGCATGCATCGCATCCACAGAAGGCTTCATGAACTTCAAACTTCTGCACCGCACGGTCTCCCTCGGTGTGGAAGTCAGAAGCAGTAATATCAACATCATCTGGTTTCTCAAAACTAGCAGCACTATCTGAAAAAGAAGAGGTACCACAGGGTTGAGCTCCACCGAGCCCAGCAAGAGAAACATGCAAACACAAGCACATAGTCCATGATGCATGACTTACATCTAAGAATGCTACTAACATCAATGTCTAGGTCTCATGAGGTATAAATGTTATTGTAGTAGGTATGATATTCCCAGTCACGGAATAAACTCATCGGTCTTCCCAAGAATACCACTCTACTACGGTGGGGACCCGCCAGTTTCGGAATATACACATCAGACCACGGCAAACCCCCAGCGATAACCCTATTGTTGTTCCCATTCCAGTATGTACTCATCAGACCTGGGACAGTGAATGACATTCCGGTATTAACCCTTCAGACCTGCCACGGGTTATCCAATACCTTACCCCTGTTGGCAAGGGTCGTAGCATTTGGGTTAATGATGCCTAACCATATGCATTTCTAAACATGATGTCATATGAGGCAGCAATAGATAGTAATTTAGAAGTCCAATATCATTTCTCAACACATCACAATAGATCATAGTAAAAGTATGCAAATGCAAAAATGAGATGACACCTATAACATGTATATTTCTAATGCAAAGCAAAGGCTATAAAAACTACATGAATATACTACTTGGATGATGGATGTAAATGGCAGCCAACATAAATAAAAATTAAAGAAGAAACAATCCAAAGAAAGGCAGAATTCCCTTACCTGATATGATTGACTAGCCTAGGGCAGTAAAACTTCAGCAATCCAGTCAGAAACAGTTAAAGACAAGCTAGACCAGTCCTAAAATAGAACAAAATGTCACATATTAGGGTCAGAAGTAAGCTTAGGTCAAACCCAAGCATTGAGGGGCATTTTGGTCCAAAAATATTGGATTGGCTTCAGAGGGCAGAATTGGGGGTTTTGTTGTAGGCCCTAGATCTTGACATGCATGGGTCCAATTTCACTTTTTGGACAATTTCTAAGGTGGGTGAATATAAATTGACGGTTAATTTCAAAAACATATTAAATTTGGGGGTTTGGGCAAATAAACCCAAATTACCATCCTAGGGTTTAATGGAATGTATAATTCAGCTGTAATTTGATATGTAACATGTAATACACAAGTTACAACAACACCTGAACCATAATTTGGTCCAAATCAGGGTTAAATCATAGGATTTGGCTAATTAAACCTATTAATTTATGGTTTAATGGCTGAAATGGGTTTAGAACCCAAGTAGGGACAAGAGAATAGAGAAGATGAGGAAGAGGACAGCATACAATTCACAGCCTAATTTTATGTCTGAACCACCATTGGGTCCAATTTGGTGCTCTAGGCCTATTATAAGATGGGTCATGTCCATTTAGTGAATCAATTTCACAATTTAAGCCTAATTTGGGGATTTATCCATTAAATCCTAAATTAACTGTTTTAGGGTTTATAAATTAGTTAATAGAACCAGAAATTGGGTTCAATAGGGGGACAGCCTAAAGGTTTCAGGTGTAGCTGAACAATAATTGACCTAAAACAGTTTAATATAAGCATAATTTTATTAATAGAAGCATGGTTTTCTAAGCTTTAATGGCAGAAATGAGGATTGGGCATGGTTAGGGCTTAGGATTAGAGCAAGAGAAGTGGGTAGGGATGAAATTAGGGCTGGATAGGGCTTACCTGAATCCAGTTCTGATTTCAGTTGCAGGCAGCTTGATGGGAGGCAGCAAGGTGACTAATTGCAGTCCAATTTGCCAATTTCAGGTGAAAGGAACCAGCCCCAAAGGAAATCGTCTCTTCCCTTCTCCTTCTTCTCTTTCTTCTCTATTCTTCCTAGTTGAATCGGTTTTTGATTCCTTAGTTTAGGATTTGTGATTTATGAATAGTGAAATAACTTATATATAGATAGTGCTTAAGTGAAGGGTTGTATGCCTAATTAAAGCTAGAGTCAGTTTTTTGAAATTAGTTCTTAAATCTGATTTTTAATAGAATTTCGTACCTATTAGTTTATTCTAATTATATAATGATGTCATATGACATCAGGGGTAGTCCGGGTACGGGTAATTATTGAAAATAGGATTCTCTACTGGGGATGTGGGTCCCACTAGGTAAAAATTGCTATTCTGCCTTAGTACAGTAATTAAACAAGAATAGTATACATATATACATAGATTGGGATTCTTAGCTATTTACCAGCCTTGGATATGGTGAGGTTCCGCATATGCTCGACCTAGCAAGTCTATAAGAAACTGATAAGCTGGAACCTGGCAGGATTTTCAGACTTAAGGACAGCTAGCTGTCCTGGCTCCTCAGAATCCTCCATAGGTGTGTCAAAGGATTGCTCTGAATCCACCACCGATGCAGCCCACAACATAGAGGCAAGCATAGACACAGACCCAGAACCTATAGTCACACAAGTTCGAAAAAGTTTAAATTGGAGGTGGTTTTCACACTCCCCCAACCTTATAATAAATTTCGTCCTCAAAATTTGACATACCTGGTAAGTAAAAAAGATAGGGATATCTTTGTCGCATCACGTCTTCCCGCTCCCAAGATGCCTCTCCAGGAGAGTGATTACTCCATTTGACTTTAACAAAAGAGATGGTACGGTCCCTCAAATTATGCTCTTTGCTATCAAGGATTTCTTCTGGTACCTCCTCATATGTCAAATCAGCAACTAGCTCAGCAGGTTGCTGCGGTAAGAGATGTGTAGAATCCGGTATATATTGCCTCAACACAGAGACATGGAAGACATCATGCACACCTGCAAGTGATGGAGGTAGTTCTAGCTTGTAGGCCACTGCTCCAACTTTGGCTAGGATCTCGAAAGGACCAATGTATCTTGGGTTGAGCTTCCCTCTTTTACCAAAGCATACTACTCCTTTAGTTGGAGATATTTTCAGGAAAGCCTTCTCTCCAACATTGAACTGTAAGTGCTGTCTTCTCTTATCAGCATAGTTTTTTTGTCGAGACTGGGCAGCCCTGATCTTTTCTTTAATAAGATCAACTTTCTCACAAGTAGATTGAACCAGTTCTGGACCCAGAATGCGTTGCTCACCAACTTCATCCCAATACAATGGGGTGCGACAAGTTCTTCCATACAATGCCTTGAAAGGAGTCATTTCAATAGATACTTGGTAGCTATTATTATAAGCAAACTCAACTAGGGATAGATGCTCATCCCAGCTGCCACTCATCTCCAATGCGCATGCCCTAAGCATGTCTTCCAAGGTCTGAATTGTTTTTTCTGATTGGCCATCTGTTTCAGGGTGATGTGCTGAGCTATGGTTCAACTTGGTACCCATTGCACTATGCAGACTCTTCCAAAATCTTGATGTAAATCTGGGATCCCTGTCTGACACAATGTCTACTGGCACTCCATATAGTCGAACAATGTTATCAACATACAGCTTCGCCAACTTATCCATGGAATAAGTGATCTTCATGGGAATGAAATGGGCTGTTTTTGTTAGCCTGTCCACAACCACCCAAATGGTGTCCATACCCTTCTTAGTGCGAGGGAGGCCTGTGACAAAATCCATTGTGATCTGTTCCCATTTCCATTCCGGTATAGACAATGGCTGTAGCAATCCACCAGGCTTATGTCTAATAGCCTTAACTTGTTTGTAGGTTAAACATTTGAAAACAAAAGCTGCTACATCATTCTTCATTCCATACCACCACAAGTATTGCTTTAGGTCCTTGTACATTTTAGTACTCCTTGGATGTATAGACACCAAAGATTGGTGTGCTTCTTTCAACACCAAATCTTTCAGGTCATCAACTGCAGGCACACACAATCTGCCTCTGAACATGAGGACACCACTTGGAGTTAAGGTAAAGTCCAAGTCTCTCTGTCTACCTTCCTTGATCTCTTCCATTATTCTTTGAAATTCTTCATCAGAAGATTGAGCTGAAATGATCCGTGCTCTAAGTGAAGGCTCTACAGTTAATGTAGCTAGACCCTCAATGGTATTTCCCCTCACAAAGGTCATGTCCAGATCCTTGAACTCTTTCACTAGATGTTTGTTCAAATGTATCATTTCTGTTGACCAGTCTAGTAACTTTCTCCTCAGGGCATCAGTCACTACATTGCCTTTGCCTGGATGGTAGAGGATTTCACATTCATAGTCCTTTATAAGTTCTAGCCATCTTCTCTGTCTCATGTTCAATTCATTCTGAGTGAAGAAATATTTAAGACTCTTATGATCTGTGTAAATCTCTATCTTCTCTCCAAAGAGGTAATGCTTCCATATCTTTAAAGCAAAGACTACAGCGGCCAATTCTAGATTATGTGTAGGATAATTCTTCTTGTACTCCTTCAGTTGTCGAGAAGCATATGCAACAACTTTTCCATGTTGCATCAATACACATCCAAGTCCTACTTTGGAAGCATTAGTATACACAACCATTACTTCAGTGCCATCTGGAACAATTAGAACAGGGGCTGTTACTAGCTTCTGTTTCAGCTCTTGAAAGCTTTTCTCACAAGCCTCAGACCACTCATACTTGGCACCTTTCTTTGTCAACTGAGTCATAGGCACTGCTATCTTAGAAAAGTTTTCTATGAACTTTCTGTAATAGCCAGCTAATCCCAGGAAACTCCTTATTTCTGTCACTAAAGCTTAGAAAACCAAGCTTCTATTAATAAAATTCTGCTTATATTAAACTGCTTTAGGTCAATTATTGTTCAGCTACACCTGAAACCTTAAGGCTGTCCCCCTATTGAACCCAATTTCTGGTTCTATTAACTAATTTATAAACCCTAAAACAGTTAATTTAGGATTTAATGGATAAATCCCCAAATTAGACTTAAATTGTGAAATTGATTCACTAAATGGACATGACCCATCTTAAAATAGGCCTAGAACACCAAATTGGACCCAATGGTGGTTCAGACATGAAATTAGGCTGTGAATTGTATGTTGTCCTCTTCCTCATCTTCTCTATTCTCTTGTCCCTACTTGGGTTCTAAACTCATTTCAGCCATTAAACCATAAATTAATAGGTTTAATTAGCCAAATCCTATGATTTAACCCTAATTTGGACCAAATTATGGTTCAGGTGTTGTTGTAACTTGTGTATTACATGTTACATACCAAATTACAACTGAATTATACATTCCATTAAACCCTAGGATGGTAATTTGGGTTTATTTGGCCAAACCCCCAAATTTAATATGTTTTTTAAATTAACCATCAATTTATATTGACCCACCTTAGAAATTGTCCAAAAAGTGAAATTGGACCCATGCATGTCAAGATCCAGGGCCTACAACAAAACCCTCAATTCTGCCCTCTGAATCCAATCCAATATTTTTGAACCAAAATGCCCCTCAATGCTTGGGTTTGACCTGAGCTTACTTCTGACCCTAGTATGTGACATTTTGTTCTATTTTAGGACTGTTCTAGCCTGTCTTTGACTGTTTCTGACTGGATTGTTGAAGTTTTACTACCTTAGGCTAGTCAATCATATCAGGTAAGGGAATTCTGACTTTCTTTGGATTGTTTCTTTTTTAATTTTTATTTATGCTGGATGCCATTTACATTCATCATCTAAGTAGTATATTCATGTAGGTTTTATAGCTTTTGCTTTGTATTAGAAATATGCATGTTATAGGTGTCATCTCATTTTTGCATTTGCATACTTTTACTATGATCTATTGTGATGTGTTGAGAAATGATGTTGGACTTCTAAATTACTATCTATCGCTGCCTCATATGACATCATGTTTAGAAATGCATATGGTTAGGCTATCATTAACCCAAATGCTACGACCCTTGCCAACAGGGGTAAGGTGTTGGATAACCCGTGGCAGGTCTGAAGGGTTAATACTGGAATGTCATTCACTGTCCTAGGTCTGATGAGTATATACCGGAATGGGAATAACAGTAGGGTTATCACTGGGGGTTCGTCGGGGTCTGATGTGTATATTCCAGAATTGGCAGGTCCCCACCGTAGTAGAGTGGTATTCTTGGGAAGACCGATGAGTTCATTCCGTGACTGGGAATATCATACCTACTACAGTAGCATTTGTACCTCATGAGACTTAGACATTGATGTTAGTAACATTCTTAGATGTAAGTCATGCATCATGGACTATGTGCTTGTGTTTGCATATTTCCCTTGCTGGGCTCGGTGGAGCTCACCCGTGTGGTACCTCTTCTTTTTCAGATAGTACTGCTGGTTTTGAGAAACCAGATGATGTTGATATTACTGCTTCTGACTTCCACACCGAGGGAGACCGTGCGGTGCAGAAGTTTGAAGTTCATGAAGCCTTCTGTGGATGCGATGCATGCGCGTTCACTTGATCTCGCCTTGATGGAATAGGCTAATCTTTTTGTGTTTATAAACTTTTTGTGAAATATATATGTAGTTATCGTTCTACTTTTGTACTTGTGGTGCCTTTTGAGAACTATACATTGTATCACAGGTTTCACTTAATATAAATATTCAGTTATCATCTAATTCCTTTATTATAATTGTTTATTCTCTTCCGCTGCAATGATTTACTGTGTTTATGAACTGTGAGTTGAAGAACTGCACTAAATGGTCCTGGGGATCGATTGAATGCCAGTTGGCATTCGGTCACACCCATAGTTTGAGATCTCACCGAGTTTTTGGGAAAGCTGAGATGAGACTGCCTGCGAGTCTCAAAAGTGCAATATCTCGGTGAGATCTCGGTTTGGATCTCGGTTTCGACCCATTTTTTGAACTCATCTGGGCCACCTACCACTTAAATACCTTACCTAACTCGGCAAAACTCGATATATCTCGACGAGATCTTGGGTTGACCCAAAGTTGAGGCTTCAAGTTCGGAAAAAAAAATGCACCAACTCGGCGAGATCTCGACTCGTTTCGATTTTTCCAAGAGTCGAGTTGGTACCGAGACCCGAGTTTTAGTACCTTGGTCACACCTTGCCCTTACTAACCGGGCCGGGGTGTGACATTTTAGTGGTATGTCACTGACTTGGGAGTCTCTCATTTTACAATTGTTTCAATCTTAGCAGGATCTACTTCAATTCCCTTTGCTGAAACAATATGGCCCAGAAACCCAACTCGTGATAGCCAAAATTCACATTTGTTGAATTTGGCATACAATTGTTTCTCCCTTAGCCTTTGCATTACAAATCTCAAGTGTTTTGCATGTTCTTCTTCATTCTTGGAGTAAACCAAGATGTCATCTATGAATACAATTACAAATTTATCCAAGACATCATGGAAAACCCGATTCTTTAGCTCCATAAAAGCTGTCGGTGCATTAGTATGGCCAAAGGGCATCACTAAGAACTCATAATGCCCATATCGAGTTCGAAAGACTGTTTTATTGATATCACCTTCCCTTACTCAAAGTTGATGGTATCCAGATCTGAGATTAATCTTCAAAAACACCCTTGCACCTTGTAGCTGATTAAAAAGGTAATCAATCCTTGGCAAAGGATATCTATTCTTTATTGTCAACTTATTCAGTTCCCGATAATCTATGCACATGCGCATACTCCCATCTTTCTTCTTCACAAATAATACCGGTGCACCCCAAGGTGAGACACTTGGCCTGATAAACCCCTTTCTTAGCAAGTCTTGCAGCTGAGCTTGTAATTCTTTCAACTCACTTGGCGCCATTTTGTACGGTGCCTTGGATACTGGTGTTGCTCCAGGAAGCAAGTCAACCATAAACTCAGTCTCCCTCGGTGGAGGTGGATTTGTCAAATCATCAGGGAACACATCTGGAAATTCCCTCACAATAGGAATTTCAGACATAGGCCTAATCTTAGTCTCTATATCTATCACTGAGACGAGGTATCCCTGGCAACCTTTGCTAAGCAATTTCTTCATCTGAAGTGCTGAAATAACTGTCCTCACTGACTTTTTCTTCTTGTCTCCCAGAAATATAAACCCTTGTTCCCCCTTGGGCTAGAAAACAATCTTTTTATCTGCACAAAGCACATTTGCTTTGTATGCTGCCAACCAATCCATACCCAATATGACATCAAAGTCAGTCATATCAAGTTGGATTAGATGTGCTATCATTTCCCAGGCAGCAATCCTTACAGGACATGGCTCATACATCGTGTCTAATTCTATTGTCAATCCTGTGGGTGTGCTAATCGCCAAACCACTGGTTAGACTCTTGGGTGAAATCCCCAGTCTCTTCGCAAAAGATGGAGACACAAAGGAATGCGTGGCTCCGGTATCAAACAGGGTCTGGCGATGCACAGACAAGAATGGTACCTATTCGACAAAATTTGATGAATGCATGTGTATGTCACCAAACAATGAGCATAAGGAAAAGTATAGATAGGATTTATACCTGTAACTACAGTCTGACTTGCCTCAGCTTCTCCAACGGAGACAGAATAAACTTGACCTTGAGGCTGGTTGCCTTGTTGTCGACGGGGTAGTGGAGGCCTCCGATTGGTACAGGTCCTTGAATAGTGGCCTATTTGACCACAATTATATCACTTGGCTTCCTGGCTGGCTACACTTGTCGGAACTTCTATAGCCTTGATGTTGGGATTTGCATACACTGGCTTAGGAGCTGATGACTCTATAGCCCCCTTTTGCAGTTGAGAAGAGGCTGAGCTGTAGTAAACTGGCTGAGGAAATTTACTGTATTCCTTGTCAGCAAAAGGTACTGATCTCTTGCTAGACCCCATATTAGTCAGATAGGTGTCCCTCTGTTTGTCTTCAATCCTCTTAGCCATTTGTACAACTTCTAAGTAACCCTGAGCCTTATATGTAATCATTACTGTGGCAAGGAATGGCCTCAATCCATCTTTAAACTTTTGTGCTTTAGCCTCATCAGTGTTTAAGTGGGGAGGAGTGAAGAAAAAGAGTTCTTCAAACTTCTGTTGATATTTTAACATTGATCTGGGGCCTTGAACTAACTCCATGAGTTCAATTTCCTTCTTCTTTCTCACACTAGTAGGGAAATAGTTGCCAAAGAAGGCTTCCTTGAAGATTTCCCAGGTTAGAACAGAGTGGGCAGCAGCCAAAATAGGCTTAGTGATCTGCCACCAAGCTTCTACTTCTTGCTGTAGCTTATATCTTGCACAAGAAATTTTCTGTTCTTCATTGCAGCCTAAGAACTCAAAGGCTTTCTCCATTTCTTTAATCCACTTAACTGGTAGAAGGGAATCCTTAGAGATCCCAGCAAAAGTAAGGGGCTGGATCTTTAAGAATTTTTCCATTAAGCGGCCAGTAGCATCATTTGCAGGAGCATTTGGTGCAGCTGGGACGGCAGGAGTAGCAGGGGTAGTAGGAGCAGTAGGATGGGTCTGCATGGACCTCATAGTATCTTGCATCTATGTGGCCATAGTAGTCATATACTGTTGCATTTGTTCTTGTTGCCGATCCATCATATGATCTACTATAGCAGTAACATCTTAGACCTTGAGATTTGGAGGATTTTCATGAATGTCCTCCCTTTGGGACTGATCAACATTAGGGGGATTAGAAGTAGAGGCCGTATTAGTACGTCCTTGAGTATTCATCTGCTGATAAGTGTTCGGATGTTGTCCAACCATGGTTGATCAGCTGAGGAAAGAATCAAATTATTAGCATTTACAAAAATAGTTTGATATGAATCAATAACAAGGTAAATACTAGGGTTAAATAAAGACATACAATTACAGTGCCTTATGTAAGGCATAATGTTATAACAATTTATCATTATAATATGCATTTATAATTGTATAAGTATAAAAAAAAAAAATCAAACTTTAATACATAATATTTCACAAAATATAATTACATAACATAATATTTATGTATCAAACTACTTGATTATATAAATGAAGTTTTTATTTTCTTGTCATTTGTGTTTTACAATCAAGTTTCTTTTAGTTTGAAGCTTTTAATTTCTTGTCATTTGTGTTTTACAATCAAGTTTCTTTTAGTTTGAAGCTTTTAATTTGACATTAGGTAGGCTCACCTTCCGGTTAATGAGTCTAAGATGCTGCTGTGTTATGATTTAGGCTGTAAACAGGAGTAGAGCACCGTTTGCTCTGATACCACTAAAATGTCACACCCCGGTCCGGTTAGTAAGGGTAAGGTGTGACCAAATGCTAACTGGCATTCAGTCGATCCCCCAGGATCAATTAGTGCAGTACTCCAAATCACAGTTCACAAACACAGTAAATCATTGCAGCGGAAGAGAATAAACAATTATAATAACAATAATAATAAAGGAATTAGATGATAACTGAATATTTATATTAAGTGAAACCTATGATACAATGTATAGTTCTCAAAAGGCACCTCAAATACAAAAGTAGAACAATAACTATATATATATTTCACAAAAAGTTTATAAACACAAAAAGATTAGCTTGTTCCATCAGGCCAGATCAAGTGAACGCGCATGCATCGCATCCACAGAAGGCTTCATGAACTTTAAACTTCTGCACCGCACGGTCTCCCTCGGTGTGGAAGTCAGAAGCAGTAATATCAACATCATCTGGTTTCTTAAAACCAGCAACACTATCTGAAAAAAAAAGAGGTACCAGACGGATGAGCTCCACTGAGCCCAGCAAGGGAAACATGCAAACACAAACACATAGTCCATGATGCATGACTTACATGTAAGAATGCTACTAACATCAATGTCTAGGTCTCATGAGGTATAAATGCTACTGTAGTAGGTATGATATTCCCAGTCACGGAATGAACTCATCGGTCTTCCCAAGAATACCACTCTACTACGGTGGGGACCCGCCAGTTCCGGAATATACACATCAGACCCCAATGAACCCCCAGTGATAACCCTACTGTTCCCATTCCAGTATGTACTCATCAGACCTGGGACAGTGAATGACATTCCGATATTAACCCTTTAGACCTGCCACGGGTTATCCAACACCTTACCCCTGTTGGCAAGGGTCGTAGCATTTGGGTTAATGATAGCCTAACCATATGCATTTCTAAACATGATGTCATATGAGGCAGCGATAAATAGTAATTTAGAAGTCCAACATCATTTCTCAACACATCACAATTGAACATAGTAAAAGTATGCAAATGCAAAAATGAGATGACACCTATAACATGCATATTTCTAATACAAAGCAAAAACTATAAAAACTACATGAATATACTACTTGGATGATGGATGTAAATGGCAGTCAGCATAAATAAAAATTAAAGAAGAAACTATCCAAAGAAAGTCAAAATTCCCTTACCTGATATGATTGACTAGCCTAGGGCAGTAAAACTTCAGCAATCCAGTCAATGACGGGCTAAAACAGTCCTAAAATAGAACAAAATGTCACATATTAGGGTCAGAAGTAAGCTCAGGTCAAACCCAAGCATTGAGGGGCATTTTGGTCCAAAAATATTGGATCGGATTCAGAGGGCAGAATTGGGGGTTTTGTTGTAGGCCTTAGATCTTGACATGCATGGGTTCAATTTCACTTTTTGGACAATTTCTAAGGTGGGTCAATATAAGTTGATGGTTAATTTCAAAAACATATGAAATTTTGGGGTTTGGCCAAATAAACCTAAATTACCATCCGAGGGTTTAATGGAATGTATAATTCAGTTGTAATTTGGTATGTAACATGTTAAATCATAGGATTTGGCTAATTAAACCTATTAATTTATGGTTTAATGGCTCAAATGGGTTTAGAACCCAAGTAGGGACAAGAGAATAGAGATGATGAGGAAGAGGATAGCATACAATTCACAGCCTAATTTCATGTCTGAATCACCATTGGGTCCAATTTGGTGTTCTAGGCCTATTCTAAGATGGGTCATGTCCATTTAGTGAATCAATTTCACAATTTAAGTCTAATTTGGGGATTTATCCATTAAATCCTAAATTAACTGTTTTAGGGTTTATAAATTAGTTAATAGAACCAAAAATTGGGTTCAATAGGGGGACAGCCTGAAAGTTTCAGGTGTAGCTGAACAATAATTAACCTAAAACAGTTTAATATAAGCAGAATTTTATTAATAGAAACTTGGTTTTCTAAGCTTTAAGGGCAGAAATGAGGATTGGGCTTGGTTAGGGCTTAGGATTAGAGAAAGAGAAGGTGGGTAAGGATGAAATTAGGGCTGGATAGGGCTTACCTGAATCCAGTTCTGATTTCAGTTGCAGGCAGCTTGATGGGAGGCAACAAGGTAACTAATTGCAGTCCAATTTGCCAATTTCAGGTGAAAGGAACCAGCCCCAAAGGAAATCCTCTTTTCCCTTCTCCTTCTTCTCTATCTTTCTAGCTGAATCAGTTTTTGATTCCTCAGTTTAGGATTTGTGATTTATGAATAGTGAAATAACTTATATATAGATAGTGCTTAAGTGAAGGGCTGTTTGCCTAATTAAAGCTAGAATCAGTTTTTAGAAATTAGTTCTTAAATCTGATTTTTAATAGAATTTCGTACCTATTAGTTTATTCTAATTATATAATAATGTCATATGACATCAGGGGTAGTCCAGGTACGGGTAACTATTAGAAATAGGATTCTCCACTAGGGATGTGGGTCCCACTAGGTAAAAATTACTATTCTACTCCTAGTACAATAATTAAACAAGAATAGTATACATATATACATAGATTAGGATTCTTACCTATTTACCAGTCTAGGATATGGTGAGGTTCCGCATATGCTCGACCCAGCAAGTCTGGCATAAGAAACTGAAATGTAGGAACCCGACAGGATTTTCAGACTCAAGGACAGCTAGCTGTCCTGGCTCCTCAGAATCCTCCATAGGTGTATCAAAGGATTGCTCTGAATCCACCACCGATGCAGCCCACAACATAGAGGCAAGCATAGACATAGACCCAGAACCTGTAGTCACACAAGTTCGAAAAAGTTCAAATTAGAGGTGGGTTTCACAATGTCATCCCTTTGTTTATACCCAATAGCCTTTTAAATTATGCTTAAATTACGATGCTGCCATCCTATTATAAACTCTTGTTTATTTATAATTTTGTCATCCCTTTTATAAACTTTAGTTAATTTATAATTTTGCCATCTAACTTTGAATTTGAGTGTTTTCTTGCTTGGGTGGGCCCGTAAGCAACCCAATAAAGGGTTATTCCAACCCGGGTTTGCATCAAAGTGGTATCAGAGCTGAATATCCTACCTTTGGCAAAATGACTTCTTACCTCTTTTGTATTTGTGTTCAATTACCTATCGGAAGTGTGACTATGCTATATATTGATGATTAAATAGAGGAAAGCATCGTATCCCAAACAGTGGTGGATAAGTGTGCTGAAATTGATGAGTTTCATGACAAAGGTGAAAGCGTGTACCTCGTTGCCTTTCATCTTCGTCCTAGTTTTTATGATAGTGTTTGGTGTCGAGAGCATTTTCATCTTCAAAGCGCATCATCATGGTGGGTAGCCGATGGTTGGAAGACCAGAAAGGAAGGATTGACTGTGAGGAAAATTTATGCAGTATAACATCTCCTTTCACGTCACTTAAATATCGTATTCATGGGTTGCCTAAGGAAGAAATCAAGCAGGATGATGAACCAACGTTGAGCAAGGACAAGGTGACTGCACCGATCGTTTCCAATCGAGTTGAGGATGGGTGGGCAGTTCCCAAAACAGATTCCTTTTCAAGAGACACCGTTTGTCGAAGATCATTAGGAGATTATGACGATGGATCTCTTCCATGAGCCGATTGATTTTATGCTTCCTAACGGTTACTTTGACAAAGAGCTTCAGTTTGTAGATTTTGTGCGAGATGTATCAATAGTATGATTCAACTTCCCACGATAAGAACATTGACACATGCCTTTATTCGATGGTTGACTTCTGCCCTAGCCTCCACCAGCCCCACGACCTCCCTTGGAATCTCGACCTTTGCCAGGAAAACCATCACCACGATCACGCCCTTCGTTAGTTGAAACAAGAGCTGAATTTTCCTTAGATAAGGTCGAGCTGGATTTGGTAGTGGAGGGAGACAATACCGTTGAATCCAACAAAAGTCATCATTCATAGATGGTATCTTTTCGCCTACAAGTATCTGGATTTTGACGGATTGAAGATCAGAGTCTAAACCGGACAAAAAATTAGCAACCAGGAATTCTCCACATTGAGACTAAAGAACTTTAATATCAGTAGAGAGAAGTTGGTACACAATGAGTTTCTCCCACGTCCATTTTAAAGAACTTTACTAGTCACCAACAGATTTGCCATTCTGCTTGAAAAGAATATTTTTTTTATATAAATCATATACCCTGGAGATGTTTACCCTGAGAATAGAATTCTTTGAGGTTATCCCAGACTCCCTTAGCTGTGGTATGAAGCATCACATTGACGGCTAGTGAAGGCTCCATACTATTCCACAACCAACAAAGTACGGTGGCATTCTCTGTTGTCCACTTCTTATATTCAGCAGAAGTCATAGTAGGGGGTGGTAGAGTCAGATAATCCATCTTCCGTTTGGCATTGATATAAATTCTAACAAGCCTGTGCCTGAAGTAAATAATTTGATGCACCATTAAGTTTAATAAAAGTGATTTGGACATTGATAGAGTCCACCGGGGGGGTTTGAATCACCCATTAGAGATGAAGGATACCCGATATAACCAACAAAATATACCAGCAGCCAATTACCAATAGAAAAACACAATGGAGTGCCAATTAGAATCAAATTCTTGGAGGAAACGATAGTCAACAGAATTCTAGGATAACCTTTTCTGATGTGGCCCCAAATCTGGGAAGATATATTGGTAACTAGGGGATAAAAACCTCACAATATTGATGAAGATATAGTAGCAGTAGTTTAGATCAATTCTGAAATCACACACCCTGATTTAAGAAATCAAACTATCAAGGGGTTAGGTTGACAACAAACCAGAATCGAAGAAGCCTCTTTGATAGGAGAAATAATCCCCAAAATATCATCAGTATCCAATGATTTGATTCCCAGATAAAGGGAATCCCAAGCAGACGAAAAACCTTAAAAGACAGAGGTACCTGCAGTATTTTGGGTGGGCATTCTTCAATAGATTGGAGGCTAATGTCAGCCCCAAGTAAGGGTCAGAGGTTCTTACCAGAGGGGCCAATGATGCCTTAAAACTTCAGAGCAATCTGCTGGTTAGATGTAAAGATATGGCCAGATCAAAATTCTGTTGAAGAAGCTTAGAAAACAGAATACTGCCAGCAGCTATATTGAAGTGGATTATCCCATGGAGTCACTGTTGTCGTCAGTACATACGTAGGAAACTCCAGTTTATTTTCATATAATCAAACTAGGGTTTCATAAATTAGGTATGACAACATGGGTTGCTGCAAACCACAAAGGAAGGATCCTTGGTGAACAATCAAAACAGTAATTGAAGAAAAGAAGGGCTGATTAATTAGGCTCTGATACCATGTAATAGTATCAAACCCTAATAAAACAACCAAAGGAGAAATAAGAAGAGGAGAGAAGGAAACCGAGACAGTGAAAAGAAGTGTCTCAGCTACAATTATCCTCTAGCCGATACCCACATTGTATTAAATGGAAAAGGGATTTTCTTATTGACACTCCTCAAGATGTCGAATAATTTGTAACCTACTTTTTTACCCTTTTAGTATGGTACAAATTTTTTTTAATGAGGGCAATAGTGTGATTTCACATGTATACTTGAAAAATGTGCATGACAATGACTTCTTTCGATAATGATAGAGTGATACGTCATTTTAAATTTATTTTTGAAAACCCTTTTATATCCCTAGCTTAAAGAACTTTTGGGAATAAGACAAGGGGCAACTAAAAGAAGGTGTCATGTTCTAAATACAACTATAGAGTTGTCATTCAGACACTCCCAATAAAAAATTAGATGTGTAAGTACAATTAAGGACATAACTTAAACCTACTAGTTACAATACTACCCATAGGTCACCATATTCTACCAAAGATACCCGTGGAATAATGGTAACACCTGATAACACTTGACAATAAACATCAACTTTTTAAAAAAATTGTAGATGTCACAATCCTCTAAAGAAGTAAATGGTCAAATCAAATCCACTTTCAAGACTACATAAACAGAAAAAAAATTGTCAATAATAAAAAGATATATCACTAAATCACAAGGAAATATTGTCCCCAAAACAAATTCGAGGCCAAAGGACTTGCTTCACCAAGTCATGTGCCATCTTTGTTGATTTAGGGTTCCATTAGTATGAGTTCAGCTGCAATGTTAGAGATCTTATATGTCTAATGAGATTGGATAACCTACACTTATCAATAGGTGGTGTTCTCGTATGATCGATGATATTTGGCTGAATCCCCCTCTATTATTGCTTTTGCAAATCTTCAATTAGCTACAAAATCAAAATCTCAAAGGTAGTAATTCCTCACAATTAATGTCACCTCCCCCAGTAAGACCGTAATATACACCAGCTACTGAACCATCTTCAATGGCTCAATCTAGTAGAATCTTCAACACTTGATGGGCTTGATTTCCCAGAGAGTTTTTGGCAAAGCTTTGGCATGTCCTCTAGGTGATCACCAATCACGGTACTCTAAATGCTGTTCTGGATGTAAACTAGGAGGTCCAGTCTCTCTGTTCTTATTTAATTGTTCTTCCAGACTTCCAGTGACTGTTATTTATTTTAGTTGAGTTGCATATGTAAATTGTATTTGAATGATTCAGTAGGATTTGGAGTTGATGAATCTGTACAGATATTTAACTTTCTTTCTGAGGTGAAACCAATTCCAACCATACATTTCATGCATGTATACATGTAATGTTTTTTTTTTTAATAATACATGCTATTAATTGTGGTTCCTCTCTGTTCTGGTTTGAAGCTAAAACATGACCATGCCCTTCAAGATTTGCTTTCAGTGAATATGATCATATGCTTTACTATTATAATTGTGGAACTAGTTGAGTACCCTAGCTCATCTGGTTATGTTCATCATGTATTCTTCTGTTTTAACTATTCATTTTTCTTTTGTGATTATACCAAAGCAATAATTGTGTGATACAATTTGTTGGGTGTAACTGCCATTTGGGAAAATAATGAATGGTACTGAGCCCTGTTTTATCTTCCAGACTTAGATAGCTGGTAGCCCTTACCCTTTCTGCTAGCCAGTGAATACTTTTTCCCTAGCTTCTGGTTGAAGCAGAGGCTTCCTTTTTATTGTTCTGAAATCAGTCCCCCCCCCCCCCTGAAGCTTGAATCAAGAAAGCTTTTGGAGAAACACATTATGCTCGTTGGAGAAACCTCTTAGGCACTGTTTGATAACGTTACCCGTGTTTCTGTGCCGTTTCTGTCCACAAACGTATTTTGGTGTTTTTGTTTGTAGAATAACGTTTCTGGATTGTAAAATGGTGTTTGATAAACCTATTACAGGAACATAACCAGAACACCAAAATACTGTAAAGGTGTTTGATAAAACCTATTTCCGCAACAGTTTTGTAATGTTTACTATAAATTACAAAAATGCCATTAATACTATAATCCATATAAAGTCAATGTTAGGACATTAAAAATTATTAAAAATCCATATGAAGTGTATATTAAAAAAAGGAAACAGAGATGCACTAATAGGTTACTATAAATTATAAAACTTTATGGATTGATTAGACATACAAAAGTTTTAAAGAATACAAATAGGAAATGTCTCATTCATTTTTGCGTCTGCAAAACCAGAGAAGCAACAAAGTTCATTCAAACTATCAACAAAAAAAGAAAGAAAGAAAGAAAAAAAAAAAACACAGAGAAGTAGACATTGTATGATGCTCATGATTGCCTTCTATGAAAAGTTGAATAAAAATGGTTTTGGTGGATTCGAACCACCATCCCCTTGGAACATGCTTGAGACATCCTCATGTTCCAAGTGCTCTACCAATTTGAGCTAAAGACCCAACAAGTAAAGTTTGAAATTTACAAGTAACCATGAGAACATGCCACAAACCATGCTTCAACGATAATACCCAATGGGGACCATGCCATTAACCCTTTCTAATGTTCTCACATGTATTGAACAAAACAAGAGATCATGTAATAAAACAAGAAAAAAATTATTGAAGAGGAAGATCAAAATCAATTGTTTCTTCATTAGATAACAAGTCACTGATGAGCAGCAAGTACACCTTCCAGAACTCAGCTAATCTAACCCTGTCCAGCACCGGAAACATGTTCTTATACTGTTCACCTCTCCCTTCTTCTTTTTCCTTTTATTTTAAACACTCTTTCCGTGATAAACTGCTGAGAATTTTCATCATAAATAGTTGGTGACTGTTTCCTTCATTCCACAGGCATAAGAATTGGCTAAATATTCCATCCCACTCCCCTCACCTCAGCTTATAAGATTATTTAACCTTCCTTCCCTTTCCCTTCTCCTCTGTTTTCTCCTTGAGTTTTTTTTTTAATTTGGTTTAAGGAGCAACTTCACACACCAAAACTCCCATTCAACCAAACCAAAATTTGGTTCCATCTAGCCTTAAATATCTAGTTTGAAATTCAATTAGACTAAAACTAACCATTAGGATCTGTTTATCTAGTGAGATCCAGTTGTCCATTCCAGAATCACAGACATGCCCACAATATAAATCAAAAGTTAGTTAAAAGAATTGTTGGAAATGTCAGAAAAAATTATATAGAAGCTACATAAGAGAAAGAAGAAGAACCATTGATCCAGTTTTTGGCTGGTTGGAAATGGTAGCCAGTCCTAAAAGGCTGATGGGTTGCTGTAGTGTGCTCTTAAGATTGAAGGTGTAAGAAAACCCAGTGAGAGGCTTCAACATGTACTCTATAGCCAATAAGAAGAGAACATAACCCAATAAACCAAACAACATTGAAAGCCATGGCTTCCCTTGAAGAGGTACAAATAGAAGGGGAGATGGAACAGGAAAAGGAAATGAAGGAATGAAGAAACCAAATTGCTAATTGGTATATATATATATATATATATATATTTCAAGGAAGAAGAAGAATTGTAGTTGGTCTCTCAGCCTCTACTTTTGTCATATCAATACCTGCTTACCAAATCTCACTAGATTTTATGGCATCCCTTGGAACCAGTCCTATCTTGTGTAAGATGATGACAGTCCAAGATAAGATTGAACAGCCAAAAATCAACTACTATTTTTCTGAAAAACAACATAAGCTTCTTATTTCCTGACACCTGAGATATAATGCAGAATTGCACTCACATGGCAAATAAAAAAATTGTGAATTTATAAATTAAAAAAAAACTCTAATTTAAAGATCCAACTACTGTATGACTTTTCCAAGAGTTAGGAGTTCACTGTTCACCTGCCTGGGCACCAAGATATCAAAAACCTCGTATTGTCAAACCCTTTTTTTCCTTGTCAATCCCTTTATCAGATAGAGACAAGATTGATTCATGGTAGTCTTTAGGATGAAAATGCCTTTGAACAAGAATCACCATTGACTTTACCAACTTAAGAAACTCACTTCTTTAAAGAGTAAAAAAGAAAGAAAACAGCTTCTTTTTTTCATAGTTTACATGAAAAGATGAAAAGAAAAGCCACTGAATTTCTTTAAAGATTTTATTTGGGTTGTCAGGGTAGACAGTCACTAGCAGTTCAGAACCAGTTCCTAGAATCGGGTTTTATTTTATTTTTCCTCAGATGTACCAACAACCAGAGATTTCTAAATATGAGAATTCAGAGATCTAGAAAATAGTCTACTTGAGCAAAGGGGTGATAAGTTGTCTGGTTGATTACTACACATTGTTACTCAGATTCACAACACGAAGGATTGATATAAGCAGAAGTATATCTCATTAAGGATGGCAAAAGACCAATAGAGTAATAAAATGTGAAAGTAAAGAGTTTACTTAGCACGGATTAAAGCGAGGGCTTTGGAACCAAGCCCAAACATTCAAAACAATGGAGATAGCCTGTTCTCATCTGGACTAAGAACTTGATTAAAATCACTCAACAAACACAACAGGGACAGAGACAGATAAGAGGAAATCAAAAAGCTCATGGCAAAATAGAACTATGTCACTCTCATTCAGAGGAGCATCCAAGGCAACCACACACCAAGGATTATCATGATGTGGATCCAAAAGGGTTATGGAAAGGTAAGAAAAAAATGATGTAAGACTTACTAGCAGAGAAATCAGAAGATTCAAAATGAAAGGTAAGAGAGCGTGAAACCACAAAAAATGACAGACTTCTGGAAAAGAGAAACCTATGAAGAAGCATGGGTTTCTATTCTACTAATTCCAATTTGAATGAAAGAAAAGCCCTGCAAAAAGTGATACAGACCTTACCCTGTTTCCAAGGGACTTCAGCAAGCAATGTTGTACAATCAGACAAGGTAGAAGATTCAAGACCAACAGCTTCAGAGTTATCATCTGGAGTTAATTCTGTTGGAGATCGGTTATCCTCCATTTGTCCTCGATTACTATGTTTCTGGCAGAGCTTACAAACATATAAGGCACCAGCTTTCCCCTGACCCACAGTATTATCCGAATAACAAAAGTAAGTGCAAGCAAATACATGATACAGAAACATGCACTTGAACTACCAAGAATTGAATATAATGGTTAATGAACTTGGGCCTCCAAGGAAGGAGAAACCAATCAAAATACATAGAAAGCCGAAAAGTATTGGGCTTTTCTCAAAAATTCTCTACAGAATGCCATAGTGAGCAGAGACTGAAGTGGTGTATGTATAATACCCAATTATCATTGTCTCAACAACACTGCAAATTTTAATGTCACAGATAACTGGAAAAGGTCACTGCTCCATGAAACCACACACAATTATAGACTTTAGGAGAAGAGTGAAATACAAAGAATTGTTTTTTTGTGTGTGTGTGGGGGGGGGGGGGAGGAGGGGGATGGTAGTCATCTGGAGCAACGGTTTTGCAAGTATGCTATCCCCAAGCCATTGGATTAAAACTCTAGACTTGAGTAAGAGATCTGTACTCTTCTTCTAAGCTTCAATTTCAAATCCCTTTTTGGAATATTTAAATGTACTCATGGAGTAATTTCAGACTCCATCAGATGATAAGAGCTTAAGAAAAAGAAATCAGAAGAACCCGGAATTACTTTCTCACCCAGTTAGAAGTTTAATTGAAATTATAGAGGTTGAAAGTGAAACTACATAGTTTACCATTCCCAAACCAGGAGAACTTCATTTGATGGACGGGTATGGAAATGCTTCACTAGAAAATTGGGGATTTTAGGGTTTGGGGTTCCAAATAGAGATGGAAGAGATGGATGTATCAGTCATAGAAAGAATGAGGGAGGAAGAAAGGGCGATATAGCATACCTGTAGAGAGAGAGCCAACACTTTCAGATCTTCCAATAAGGAGATGGAGAGAAGATCGTGATAGAGGAGGATTCAGAGAGCCAACGCATTCCTTCTGTTTCTTCTCAGGGTTTCTTCAAGCAATAGGTTGAGACAAGGGCGTCATCAGAGAAAGGTCGAAGGATGGCCTGGGTAGGAGAAAGGTCGAGTGGAGAGGAGAGTTGCAAGTGAGGTTCGATGGTGGTAGGAGAGACTGTCGAGTGACGATGGAAAGTTGCAAGTCAGATTCGATGGCGGTAGGAGAAGCTAGTAATGGTAATAGAGAGTTCGCTGTAGCCTGTAGGTCTGGAGGTTGGAGAAGATGAGTAGCAGTTCTTGAGGTAGAAGAAGAGGGAGGGTTTTGTGAGAGAGGTTTGGACCGTGAGAGTTGCAGGTTTCTGCTTTAGGAATGGCGAGAGATGGGTAAGAGATCGAGACATCGGGTAACAGTTTTTGATAAAAGCCACAAAATGGTAAAAACAAGAAAAAGTTGTTATTCCAAAAACGTTATTTTAACCATAAATTGTTATAAATTTTGATTTTTGTTATCAAAAGCACCTGAAACAAAACAGGTTTATCAAATGCTTTTTCTGTGCCATTTGTGTGCTGGGAACATTACTAGCACAGAAACAATACGTTATCAAATGGTGCCTAATTTCTAGTTGTTGAGACTGATTTGTGACATGCACTTGGTCTTAATCTAGCCCCTTTTCTATGCCAATGAATGCATTTGTGCATTCCATACACAATGCCCAAGTTAGTGTAACCCTCGTGGTTTGACGAATCGGTATCAAATCTGTCGATTTGTATCTAGTGTTGCCTGACCAATACGATTTGGGAAAGGTATTCTCTTTGAGATATAGGAATGGAATAGAATGGAATGGAAGTATTTAGTTTTGCTTTTAGTACATAATTCTTGCATTATATATTGATAAGAGTTTGTGTTGCATTTTTTGATTGAGATATTGTATCGTATGTTATGTGGAGATACTAATTTTCTGCAATTCTGCCCATGATATTACGGAGCAGTTACACTACATAAATCAGTACTATGGGAACGCTCATTATATTGTGGGTGATGATGGCTGTATATAATATTCGAACTCATTTCCATTGGGAAACAGATGGCTTTCTTGCGATGTGAAGCTGATATTCCTTGATTTTACCCAAAAAAAAAAAAGAAAAAAAAAAGCTGATATTCCTTGGTACTTATTTTGATTTAGTCAATTAAAAATCTTGAGACCTGAAGAACTTTGATAGTTTTGGAAAGTTTTATTTTTAATTTTGAAGTATGCGATTTTGATAGATTTCTTTGTGCCTGCTTCCCATGATTTGGGCGATCCGTATCGGTAGATCCGTATAGACCAAGGGTAAAAAAATGTAAAATCCGATTTTTTGTTTTTGGAAAAATTTACAAGATTTATCTTAAATCAGGTTTCATCTTACAAAACTAATAACCGAATCTTTTGTTTAACAAATAATACCTTAAACACCGATGGATATTACAAAAATAGACAAAACAGTGCTCCTGTACGTAACCCTATTCTACTGGACAATTTTATCCCCGGAATAGCACCGATCCCTCTCAAAGTGTTATCCCCTTCTCCTGAAACCGATGCTTCACCCTATGAAACCGTCACCAAAATGCGGACAATAGGAACAGTTGTGTGGTATTTCATCTTCTTGCTTGGTGCAGTAAAGGTAACTCTGTTGGCAATGCCAGCATGGGTGCTGGTGAGGACTGCTAGTGATGGCACTAGCATTGTGGGAGGCAATGTAGGCACAGGAGATGCCAGAGAGCTTAATGGAATTGGAGTTGATGGAGATGCAATGCCGGTGCTCTCTCTCTCTCTCCCCCCCCCCCCAAGCTTGTGCAGTGACCGCTTCCAAATCTTCTCCTTTTGCATTTGGTCTTGGAAGAGAAACTAGCGAGGGAATTCGTAATGTGTCCAATTCTGCTTACCATACTGTTAACTGGTCTTATATACTAAAGGACTATTCTGTCTGAGTGGGATTATTCTGATAAACTGTTGTGCGAATGAATGAATTGAAATACAAATTTAGAACTATTATCATACATTTATTTATGTACAATTTGGAAGATGTTTCTTCGGCGACCAAAATGTTACTTCACTTCGTTGGCTAGTTTATGAGTTAGGTGCTTCTTTGATGGTGAGAGTCACTTCTAATTAATAATGGAAAATTCCAAGCCATTAGGAAGGAAAAGCCACTTTTCTTTTTTCACTCATACTGAGATCGAAATTAAGGATGGAAGCAGATAGGAGGAGGACCCAATACAGAAAACCATCATCTTTCAAAATAGGGTACTCGCCTCACAGCAAGCGAACGAAGCCAGGACATGAGCCTACTCAACAAACTCCCACTGATGGTCATCCTGAAGATCGTATACCGTATGTGTCATAGCACCACAGCAGGTGTAGCCCCGCAAGGCACCGTGCACTATGCAGCCCCACAAGGCAGTGCTGCACGCACCACTCAGTCCCGTATGGCAGCCCCGCCCTGCAGCACTGCACGCTATGCAGCCCCTCAAGGCAGTGCTACGCGCACCACGCAGCCGCATGCGCTATGCAGCCTTGTCGTGCGACGCATTGTGCAGGCCTACCGTGCGGCGCCGCCAACGCAGAATCCCTTTTTTCCTCTTTTTTTTTCACTTTTTGCGGCCCTGCACATTGTAGGCGGCGGTGCCGCCTAACCCAATTTTTGCATATAAATAGCCCCTTCCCCTCCTCATTTGCACATTCCAAGTTTCCCAAAGAAGGGGAGCTCCTAGGCTCCAAACGTCTGCCTGTTTCCCTTCCTGAAGCCCTGCTTCCCTTGTCAAGGGTCCCCAACTCCTAGCTTTCGAGTTAAGCCTTGTTTCCCTAGTCCCTAGCTTTCAAGTTAAGCCTTGTTTTCCTAATCCCTAGCTTTCGAGCCTAGTCCCTCTGTCCAAAGTCTAGCCACCCAAGCCCGATTTTTCGACCCGCTTTGCATCCATTCTTTGAAAGGGCCTTATGGCCTAGCCACTCAGTCCAAGAGTTGAGAGTTTTGCTCCCAAAACCTCGTGATGCTTTTACTCTGCACAAAAGATTCCAAGATCCAATACTAGTAAGCCGTTTCCGACAGAGGACAAGTCAGTCATTTATCTCCACTTGAACCGGGGGACATCTTTCGCATTATATTTTTCATAATTGCATTGGTTTAAAGCGTACAAATATATATTTCTATAATTAATCTTTTATTTTAACACAATGTAGTCCTATAAGCATTCTTGTGTAGTGTATATAGTTAGTGTAAATTAGTTTAATTTTATTTAAGCAGTTTGTGCATCATTTTAGTCTTGCATATTGGTATATGACATTCATATAAGGAGAATATTCGAAAACAAACATCTAGTTGAAAGACTGGTTTACCCGGGCGAGATGCATGCCTAACACCTTCTCACTCTCATAATCTGACCACTTACCTCGAATCTTTGACCAGATCAAAAAAAGTATTGTAACCCTTCACAGGGCTACACCAACGGGTCCTAGGCCCTAATCCTAGGTGGCAACGCTATTTCATAATTATTGTATGACCCCTTATCCCTTGATAATCAAAACCTCGAGAAGACGCCTTCCCCTTCTCTCTCCAACCGAGGAGCATACAAACCCTCCGCGCAAATCTAGCCCAGCGCGTCGCCGAAACAGATCCTCACATACACCTACATGAATGGCATATCCCCACTCACCTTATTTCAAACTTGGTTGTAGTTGGTTGTCGGGTTCTGATTCGATCCTCAATAGGCTTCGTCGCTTGAGGACTCTACCTTATGTAGATTAGACCAATTATGTGTGTTAAATTGTGTTTGAGTGATGGAGGGGTCCTAGGGTGTACTTAGGTTTAGGCTAGAATAGGTTTCAAATTCAAAACAAAACTGACAGCAACTCTGATTGATGCATTGGTTGATCCGGATCGACCAGAGTGGATCGACCAGAGACAACAACAGCAGAATTTCAAAGGGAGAAAAGCTTGGATAGAAGTGAAATTTCAGCTTACTTAGAGGTAGAATTGGACAATGGTTCCTTCTCGCAAAATATATCTTTATGGGTCTAGTTTCTAACAAACAAATAATCAAAGAAATTGAATCTCGGATTATGAAGTTATGTTATTTTAACTAAATAGGGTCAATTTTGAGTTGGTACACCAAATGCCACCCACAAAACCCATGATACCCTGACTTGCACACCAATGTATCTCTTCCTCCTCCAAAAGCTCATGGCTAAAGTATTGATCCAACCACTTAGTGGGATAAAACATCTCACCGCACTTCCGTCCTTTCTATCTTTTGAGACTCTCTTAATAAATATGAAAAAAGGGGCATATTCTGCGCTATCGCTCCCATGTATCTGCCTCTCTTCTCCCCTCTTTTAAAATGACCATTCTATTCCAGAAATTATTCCTTTTCAAAGTTTTCTATAAGTGTATGTTACGTTTCCAAACAAGAAACACTCAAAAAAACAACAAAACACAAACTAAAAGGAGTAATTCCTTCCCCACAAGGATTGATAATTTTCGATTGTCAAAATTTTAGGTAGTTACAGAATAGTTAATAGGTATAAGAATGTTACTGATAACATTACAGTCCAACCACAAGTCACCACACCTGAAAATCTACAGGTGAATGAAAATTTGTGCAAAACAAACGAAAGGACCGAATTTTCCTACTAATCCACAAAAACAAAGGACCAGTTTTTCTTCAATCCTTTCTCTGGGGGCTTCAGATACACAGGGGTATCAAGAGGGCATTTTGGGGAACATACTAAAACCCGATAGGGGTTGGTGGCTAAGACTTCACCATGCGGTTTAGACAAGAAACCATACGACATTAATAGGAAATAGGACCAAAACTCAAGACTCTAGATAAATGCAAATGCTCCTCCATCATCTTTAAACCCGCCAGTGATCCCATTCTCCACCGGAGCGCTTTCAGGTACAAACTCTTTGATAGCATTGAAGGATGGCTTGGGTAAAACCTCAAAAGTAGAGATGGAGAAAGCATACCTACAGGTTTCTTTTCTTGCTTCAATCAGTGTTACTGATAGCCTATATGAAAATTATGGTATTTCTTTCCTATGGGGTCCCCAACTTACATAATTGCAAGTTATCTAAATAAACAAGTGAATTCTTGATGGACAGCCATGGCATCCATAGCTTCTTTTCAAAAGAAAAAAAGACGACAGAGGTCAGTGGTTCTTTTGTTCCAAAAGAAGAAAGATTTGTCTCTTCACCATGGAGTCTCAGTAATTTTTGACTGTTATCTTATAGTTGCATATAGTCGCACTTGAAAGTCGACAACCTCAAATCAGCTGTGCCGCCCAGAAGAAACGCATGGCCTGCCCTGTCTAACAATATTATGAGGGAATTACACAGCTAATGCAGAAGATTTGCCTTTCCTAAATCCTGTATCAGAATTAATATTGAAACATTAGTATTTTAGTTCAGGGCTGAACAACCCCCCCCCCCCCCCCAAAAGAAAAAAAAAAAGAAGAGGGCTGGAAGGTGTGTAAAAAAGGAGCTTTGCAGCGGCAGTACCCGAAATGATACAACTTCAATGCTATACTTCTACTTGCACAAATCAGTAATACAAGAAATTTGGTCCCATGCAGTTCAACATAGGAACAAATCCTTTTAAGGCACTTTGACACAAACAATTCCCTGGTCAACAATACATCTCTCCATAAAAAGCTCCAAAAAATATACCTGCAACACATGCTGCCTAGTTATAAAACTGACATGCCACAGGGTAAACAAAATCTATTGCACATATTTTCTTCATTCATTAGCAGTAACTACTCAATTATGAAATCTCCTCAACATTCTTTTACAAGCTTGCCATAATAGTTAACTTAGTATGAGAATCAGGATCTTAAGAAACTTTTGAAAGCAAAAATAAAATCAACCCAAACCATTTAGAATGGACTCATTTGAGAACCACTGCAATTATTTCATCCTTGGACAGGGGGTTTGATCTGGCTGTATGCCAGTCACCTCAAAGAATGGATTCAAAGGAATTCCTAATGGAATTTCTGATTTGGTTGGGCTCAGGGTATATTGAGTGAATAGTCACTTTCCTGCATAAAAAAGTTCTCTTTATGTCTGTGTGCTAGTGCGGTGTTACTTCGACTCCTTGCTCTCTACTTCCTGTTTTGCCTTCTATCTCATTTCTTTGCTTATAGTTCGTTAACCAACAGTCTAGCTAGATCATCTCTTGGATCAGACTTCAGCTAAGTAATTTTAAATTAGGAGCATTAAGTTGCACTGTTAAGGTGCTATGTATCAGTTTCATATCAAAAGTATTCTCTTTTCAATTCAAGATCATTGAAGTATGTGCTACAAGTCACACTTTCAGGATGCACTACACCTGACCACAAGCTAATGAAATACCTTTTTTTTTTCTATTCAATTGACAAAAGTAAAAACAAACTGGTAAAACTATCATTTTCATCATGTGGTCAGAGTATTTCACTTTCAAAATCAGCTTTGAGCCCACAAAAATAGCTTTAAGACTTAAGAGTGTAAATGAAACAACATAAAGGACAAACGGCTCCTTTCTCAATATTCCTAACAACCATTCCCACCCCATACCACGTTTGGAATACAACAGACAGAGGAGAGAATTTTCACAAGGGCAAGGAGTACAGTTAATCATGGTTTTTAACACTAGACTGCACTGGTCTGGCACTCAAACTGGACAAGCAGAACGGCGCTTTTCGGTCTGGTCTAGATAGCCCAGCGCAGGGGAAAACCAGGAAATAAAATAACCAGCCTCCTTTTTTTAGATCAAGATCTACTAAGGTTTTAAAAACTATGCAGTTTATCTACTACATGTTTGCTCTTTCTCCAGGTAATAAGGAATGGATCTGCACTGGCAAAACAAAGATATTTAAAGAACATCTACCAACCACCAGAGTGGATAATTCAAATCAAAGCATATGACAAGAACTTGATGAATCTATATGAAACAAGTTTAGACAAGGCACCACTACCTCTCATTTAGGATTCCTCAGAACAATGATAACAGAGTCTCCACGAAGAAACATCTTGCTGATGAACCTATCCTTGTTCACTGGCTGTGCTTTCTTCTTTCCCTTCCCAGTCTTTGGTACCTGCAGAATAAATCAGAATGCTTACTTAAAAGTAGCATATATAAGAGCAAGAAAAAGGGGGGGAAAATTTCACTTCCAAACAAACCTCAGTCCACATCTCCCTGACATTTTCAAGAACCATGTTGCAGTGGCGGTCAAAGGCTCTCACACGACCAAGAAGTTTCTTGTTATTCCGGCAATTAATGAGCACCTGACGATGTGGAAAGTTTTAGAAAGAAGACCATGTAGAGCAAACTTTGAAACAAACTTGCTGAATAAACCAAATTTAACAAAGCCAGTATTTAAAGAACACGTGTGTTTTTGCTTCACAACCTACTGCATAAAGCACAAGCCTTGAGGTTCTGCAGGTTAAAGCCTCGGATTAAATCTTGTGTGTGGGTGCAGATAGGTGGGTTTTTTTTTTTGGGAGAGTTTACCTGAGTATTATTTTTAACACTCATCATCAAAACAGAGAGTGGTCCTGTGTTAAATTCCTCTTCCTCATTTTTTACCTGCCATGAATTGATTGAGAAAAATATCAATGCATAACCATCATAATTACATGTAACCAAGGGAAGAACTGGCAGTTAGGTAAATGATTATGCTACATTAATCAATTATATAAGACAAGGTTCCATTACTAACAACTTCTATATGAATGAACTGCCAAAGAAGCATGATTATCTTAACGTCATGATAAAAGACAATAGGACATAGAATTAAAATTCATGCATATTACATAAATATATAATGACAGAATTAGATATCATTCAAAACAAGTTCTCTCAAAACAAATATGGGAAAAAAAACAAGTGCCCCACAGATATCTCACAAATGTAGGATGTTAATTAACATGAATATGAGTGAAAAAATTTCCTACGGAAAACAAAATATGTGGCTTTCGATAGGGCACCGAAAAGGAAAACCTAATTCCACCACATGCGGACAGGAGCAATATTTTGTATCATAAAATATGAAAATTATTGGCAAAAGACAATGTTAGTTATAGAAGGTGCAAGTCAGACTGAAATTGGGCTTAATTTTGAACCAAAACGAATTAGACAGGGCTTGAGCTCAATTTGGTTCAGCATCTACCATTTCTCTATCCAGCCTGAACCCTTGCACCTGTAGTCCGTAACCACCAGGTTTGTTTTGTATGTGTTGCCAGGCCATGCTAATCAAACAGGCATAGTTCGAAACAACTGAGATTTCACAAAATATTTCGGTTTCGACAAAGTTGAAACCAAACTGGGTGCGATTAACAGGAATGCAGGGTTTCGACCTAAATTTCGTTTTCGACTTGGTTTCAGTACAAAACAGTTCATATAAAAGCATAGTTTCTTTCAACCTCGACCCATTTCGTGAGTTTTGAGTGGTTTCACCTGTTAAGAGTGGAAAAACTCCCCCCCCCCCCAAAAAAAAATTAAAAATAGGAGATTTGGTATTTTTTGCCAAATCACCTGCATTTCTTAGAGAAACAAAGTGTTAGGGGCTACTACAACGAA
Organism: Telopea speciosissima; assembly: GCF_018873765.1. Classification (NCBI taxonomy): domain Eukaryota; kingdom Viridiplantae; phylum Streptophyta; class Magnoliopsida; order Proteales; family Proteaceae; genus Telopea; species Telopea speciosissima. Next base: position 52,588,956 of record NC_057919.1, on the reverse strand, counting down.
TCTATAGCGACAATTGGCCGTAATTGAGCCTATTGTGTAAAATTCAAACTTAGAGGTATACCCTTTTTCCCCAAAGGTTTTGAGCCTTCCCGGAACTCTGTGGTATTGACATAGAGTTGGATGAATGGTTTCATGTGGGTGTTTTAGCCTGGGTTGTACAGTTGTATTCTTAAGTTATAGTTCGAAATCTCGGTTGAAACCACTGAGATTTTGTGAAATATTTCGGTTTCAACAAAGATCGAAACGAAACTAGGAGTGACTCAATAGGAATGTAGGGTTTCGACCAAATTTTTGGCATTTCAGCAGACATTTTGGTTTCAACTCGGTTTTGATACAAACAGTAAATATAAAAAACACTGTTTCGATCGAACTTTCGGCTTTGACTCAGTTTCGGGTGGCTTCGCTTGTTAAAGGGAAAAAAACTCCCAAAAAAATGTATTTGTTATTTTGGCCAAATCACCTACATTTCTTGGTGGAACAAAGTGTTGAGGACTACTACAACACATCTACAAAGACGATTTTCCACATTTGAGTAAGAGTTTGTAAGATTCAAACTTAGTGAACCTTCCTAAAACTCTATCAGGTACTGACATAGAGTTGAAGGAACGGTTTCACAGGGGTGTTTTAACCTTAGTTGTATATTTATACTTGACTATGTATAATACTTGTACATTTATACTTGTATTTGTAACATTTTGACATTATGTTATATTAAATGGTTTTCTTCATTCCTAATGCGTATCTTAGTTGTTTTCATTGAATTTTGTGTGTTCTACTACTAAATTATGTGTAGAATAAGCTATATTTGAGAAAGTATACAGCAAGGTATGGCATACACTACCAACTTAGAGCATGAAACTGAAATACTATTTTAGGTGCGGCTTTTTTACAATCTAAAGATTCCAATATGTTTAAAAATGCTTAATTAGGGTTTCCCTAAAGTTTTGGGCCAAAATATGGCCAACCAAAATGGCCAGCTGACACATGAGTTTTGGTTGAATTTCGATCGAAACCCGAAATATAGGGTCGAACCTGAAATCTCAAACCTTGACAACAGGTACATAACTTACAAGGGTTGTACATCAGTAGTTGACACAATTACAGATTTAAACATACAAATTTTATCATTTATAGGGTGTGTATGGGAAAAGATCTAAAGAAGGTGACTATTTCAGATAACTAGGGCCTATCATACACAAAGAAGGTGACATAGATGATGATGATGTTTCACAAAGAATTAAAGAGGGATGAATGAAGTGGAGAGGTGCGACCAGAGTACTGTATGACCAACACATTCCTTTAAAGCTTAAAGGAAAGTTTTACGAGACTGTGGTCTGACCTGCTATGACATATGGGGCGGAATGTTGGGCAGTTAAGAAGTGCCATATAGCGAAGCTATGTGTTACATAGATGAGGATGTTAAGATGAATGTGAAACAAAACTAGGAATGATAAAGTGAGGAATGAACATATAAGAGCTGATGTGGGAATTGCCCCGATTAGCGACCAGCTTCGAGAATGTCGTCTGATTCCGATTGAAGGAGCTAAAAGAGCTAGGGGCAGGCCTAAAATGACCATAGGTGAGGTTGTTAATAATGACATGCATAATTTGGGTCTTGTGCCAAGTATGACCTCAGAAAGAGCCTGTTGGAGGGCAAGGATCCACGTTGTCGACACAATGTAGCTCTGATTTTCCTGATTTCTTGGGCTATCCTCTTTGCTCTTACTTTCTTTTTTCATTTTCTATTTCTCACTATTCTTATCTCATTTCTTCATTCCTCTTACTTTACTTTCACTTTGTGAGGACCTCAGTTTTCCCTACTTTGTTTTGAAAGGATCCATGTAGCCGACCCCATTTAGTTGGGATAAGGCTGAGTTGTTGTTGATGTATGGGAAAAGATCTACAAGATCCAAGCCCATGACATTATGGTTGAGCATGTAAGCCATTAGTGCATATGCATGAGGATTGTGTTGTAGACTACTGATGCGGCAGCAACCTTGTTTAGCGAATGTTTTTAGCATGGGAGTTGTCCTTCTAATATTAGTTTTCAGATCAAATCTATATTAGTAGATGGGTTCAGGCTTCACTTGGGCACAAAATTCATCTGAACTATGGGTATATCTGGCCATGGGGACATAGTTCTAAATCTCACCAAGATCTTGAATATCTTGAGAATCTCAAGCTCCTCGAGATGAGATTACATACGATTCTTAAAACCTGTAGTATTTCAAAAATTTCGACCGAAATTTCAGTGAAATCTTAGATATCTCGACCTGCTTGAAAAGAAACTATTGTTTCTTCTCGAACACTATGATGTGGCATTCATATGTCATGCAAACGGAAGACAATGCACATCGGTTCCATCGGACCATGAGTGGACTTGATCCAACACGTCATAGTTCATATCAATAGACAGTCACAGACTCGCAATATTGTATTGTTGGGACATGGAAGACTATGGTGTCTATGACATACGTATTGTTCTCTGTACTTGGGTGTCTATTTAATATGCATTGTTCACTGTACTTTGTAGTTTTTACTTTAAGTCCTTAACTATTTCTTAAAATAATTATTCAATATTATGTGTCTTCATCCATTATTGCATAATTTACTTGTTTTATTTGCCCATTATGTTTCATAGCACTAAAATAATGTGTATAGGCAAATATTACACAAGGATTCAACATTCACTGCCAACCAAGGGTGCAAATCCAAAGCACAAATTTGGGTGTGTTATTTAAATATTTTTTTTTTATAATTTGAAGATTTAAATATTTTTATTAAGCCTAAAACAAGCTTCTCTTAAAGTTTCGGAGCCAACTATGGCCATTTGCCAACCAAAACAAAAAAAAAAAATGCACCGTCTCGCCGAGATCTCGAAAATCTCGACCTGGTAGAGACATCTCCTCGAGACGAGTTTTTGAACCTTGCATGGGGATTCTCAGTGAACCACTCCAATTGTAGGGATAGGAAGCTTGGTGGAGGGCCGGTTAGGAGAAGAGGGGAAGCTGGGAAGAATCAGAGTTGCAGGGGGAGAGAAGAAATCACATTAGAAGAGGGGAGGGAGGGGAAGAAGAAAACTCACACACAGCTCGCAGGCTACTCAACCATAACTCAACTATTCCATATTCAATCTGTTCTATACATTGGTTACAATGCAAGTATTTAAAGGGGAAAACAAAGACAGAAACCAAAGACTCAACGACTCCTAGTTAGACTCTAAAACTGAAATAACTTGTTATCCATCTCCTCCTACGTATCCTACCGAAATTAAAGGATTACATAATACTTTCCCAAATAAAATAAACTTCCTAAAATCCTACTAGACCCAAGACTCAAACTGGACCCAGTCTATCTCCATCTGGATACCCAACTGGGTTTGGGTCGATCGGGTCGATCCAAGGTAGTGCACCTGTATCAGAGCTATTTAAGGTGCCTTGTTATGTCAAGATAGTTTTTATAGATTATTGGATTTGAGTAGAAGTTAGACAAGCATGTTTATAAAACCTGAACTGACCATCAAATCACTGAGACCAGTTCCAGTTGGATCAATTTTTTTTTTACTTTGGAGTGGTCAAACTGCAGTTCGTAAAAAATAAATAAAAAACAAAATTGAAAAATCAGAAAACTAATTGCTTGAAGTTTCAATCGAAGATAAAGGTTCAACGCTTACGGGAATTACAACTTAACCATTCTAAAAAACACTTGAAAATAGGAACATATATTGGAAAAGGTGAAGACTAAAATGCCTTTGGGAGAAGTGAAAAAAGACATGCAAAGATTAAGGTTGACAAGTATGGCCCTGAATAGAGTTGAATTGCACAACAAGAGTTGTGAAGCCAACAGCATTTAGTTGGGATAAGGCTTAGTTGGAGAAAAAACAAAAGTAATAACTAACATCTAAATCTTATAGCTAATTTTCATCGTAAAAAAAAATTATCACTAAGCAAAACCACCATTTTTTGCCCTAATTTTTCTTCTGTTGAGATACCATTAAAGTGTGAACAACAGATTCACAATAAGCAGCATATACATGACTTATCAAAGAATTTTTAGTGCAAGTACTTCACAATATAAACCAAAAAGAGTGGTAGAAAAGATATGTGATGCAGTAGCACTTGACTGGTTGGACCAGCATGACCGAGTTAGGAGACCCAAACCCAGACAGAACCGGTCCAACATGAATATTTGGTCCATTAAGGGTTGGAAGTAGTTTATTTATTTATTTTCTAGTTATTTTCAACTCTATTTAGAGTTGCACTAGGAGATAGTCTACATTGCAACTACTACTCCACATGTAAGGTCTTCGGCCACCTTACAATACTCTGCTCCACCGATGCTACCCCTGGAGCGATGGCTGACCCTCTTGAGGAATGCTTCCCCAACTTAGAGACGTTACAAGGCCTCAATCCTCCTAACCAACAGCCTGGTTCTATTGAAGGTCTTGCCGGAGGAGACTCAGGGGCCGACACAAACGAAGAAATCCTCCAATAGGTGAACCCTCCAGATGCTCCGAGCTCCAACATCTCCTCTGACCAATCAATTAGTCGTGCTCCGACCGTCGCTCACAACCATTTCGCGATCCTCCAAGACACAATCTTTGAGTTTGATGGAGACTTTTCGCCTACTCCTTCTGAGTCAAGAGTGACCATGCCAGCTCCTCTGGCTTCTCCGAACAATCTGCAGAGCCGCAATCTAGCTCCTCCCGCAAAAAGCAACCCCCTTCATCCCTTTGCCCTCATCAACCCCCTCGTCTATCCCCACCTTCCATTCCCATACATCTGTCATCCTTCCCCTCCCTGTCATACCCCTTTGCCGGCCATAAAATGGCTTGTCGCCCCTCTATCCAACCTGCGAGTCTTTTCAAAATCGCACTATGTGATTTTAGGAAACCCCATCCCTTTAAAACCTTTCTCTTCCCTTTTTACCCCTCCCTACCCACTTAACCCCCTCTCAACGCAATGCAATATCTATACATAACATAGTGATAAAAGAGCACTAATCTCATGCTCCCCATAGACTTTTATTGACCACACACATCAAGTCACAAAGCCCAATGTAGCCATACGTTCGTCAATTCTGAATTTCAGGACTAAATTAGAAATAGTGAGAAAAAACAAATGACAAAAAAACCTGATAACGGTACTTACTTATTTTCTATCCACAAACTTAAGAGGATAAGCAACCACATAACCAACCAAATAATATCAGATGAGTTAGATAGTCGAATAAATATAATCGCACAAATATTTCAGGCATCATGACTGAAACATTCTATTACCAAGCAAGGAGATTATTCAAGAAATCCCAAACTACAACAATAAAATATCTAATTACACATGATGAGTTGAGGCGTTGCCAAAATTAGATGTATACATACTCCAAATTCATGCGGCGATACATCTTTCACGGTTCTGGCAGTCTCCATTGTTGCCCCTTGCGTATCTGGAAGAACAAAAGAAGGGTGTTCAGTACTGGCATTTTTAAATAAATGGCGATTTTTCCTTTCAACAACCCCATTTTGTTGGGTGTGTCAACACACGCGAGCTGATGGATAATGCCATTATTAGTAAAGAAGGCTTGGAGGCCACCAAACATGTATTCTCCTCCTTTATCAGATCGAACAATTTTGATACGAGTATCAAACTGAGTAAGAATCATCTGATAAAAAGTTTGAAATGCTTCACAAACATCACTTTTATGTTTCATAAGAACAGTCTAAGTAGCACAAGAAAAATCATCAACAAATGACACAAAGTAACGATAGCCAAATAAAGAGGTAGTAGGGGAAGGTCTCCAAACATCAGTATGCACAATATGGAAAGGAGCAGCAGTTCTATTACCATGATATGGACAAGAAGAACGACAATGTTTAGCAAACATACATGGTTCACATTGAAAAACATGAGAAGAAGCAATAGAAGAAAATAAGTTAGGCAACTGTTTCCTCATTACAACAAAAGATGGATGACTAAGACGACAATGCCATAACATAACAGACTCCACAAAACTACTATCATTACGTCCACACACATAAGATTGAGTTGTGGGCAAAAAATGGTCAAAAAGGTAAAGGCCTTGCTCCTCACGTCCACTACCAATAATCCTCTTCGTCACCATATCCTGAAAAAGACAGTAAGAAGGATAAAAGGTGACACAACAGTTTAGTGATTTAGTCAAATGACTCATAGATAAAAGATTAAGAGTAAGATTAGGGACATGAAGAACAAAAGTAAGAAACATAGATGACGTAACAGGGATACTGCCCTTACTAGAGATGGAGGAAAGGGAACCATCGGCTACCCTAACCTTATCCTTACCAGAACAAATGGTATAGGAATCATATAATGGGACGTACCAGTCGTGTGGTCAGTGGCCCCAGAGTCGATGACCCAAGACTGGGTTGCAGTAGAAGCTGAGGTGGAGACCTGTAGAGCTAAGGATGAAGAGGAGCTAGCCACTGTGGGTGTAGGAGATGTGCTCAGCTGTGACATGACCCTGCGAAACACTGCATCGGCCATAGTAGAGTCATCCTGTATAGCATCTGCCTCAGTCATAACAGAGTGTGCACCTCGAGCTCCCCCTCTACAGCCACCACGAGCACCACCTCGTGCACCAGGAGGACGGCCATTAAGAGTCCAACACCTATCCTTGGTGTGCCCAGATCTCCCACAATGATCCCATTTAAACCTGTCTCTGCCACCTCCACTAGCACTACCTGTCTCTACTACTCTGTCTTACCCATGGCTAGGCCCCTGGCCTCCACCACCACCACGGGTGTCCTGGAAAGGGGAAGAATTGAGAGCTAATCTCTGAAGAGATGATGCTGGAGCTAGGGCCATAGCAGCCCGCCAAGTCTCCTCACTCTGTAAATAGCTACAAACCTCATCACGAGATGGAAGAGGGGACCAACCTAAAATCTAGAGCCTGATTGGCTAATAATTAGGGTTCAGGCCACCAAGTAAGGTAAAGACACGCTCCTTTTCAAGAGTGTGATACACCTTTGCTTCATCGTCTGGATTGGTCAACTGGAGGTCCCTGTAGTGATCATACTCCTCCAAGAGACTAATATAAGCACTATAGTACTCAGAAATGGTCTTGTCACCTTGCTTCATCGAATTAATCTTTTGGTGGAGCTGATAGACCTTGGTAGAGTCACCTACCCTGTCAAATGTCTAGGAGGCACTGTCCCAAATAGCCTTTGCAGTTTCTTTCCTCATAAACCTTCTCCCAATCTTTGGCTTCAAGGAGAAGATTAACCATGTCATTACTGTAGAGTTTTCAGTCTCCCATTTCTCATAGGTAGGAGAGCCAACCTCTGGGACTTTAGTAGCTCCTTTAATATATCCAAGCTTCCCTTTACTCCTAAGGATAGCTTCACAAAATGTGACCAGTCCAAGTAATTAGTGTTATCAAGCTTCACGATGGAAATCTGTGGGTATGACCTCTCATAAACAAACTGAGGGGCTGTTGGAGTAGGCTGTGAATCAGCCGAACCAAGCCCAAAAGTCTCTGAACAGCCATCTTATAGGGAAAATGGCACTTGACCATAAACTAGGATACCAATCCAAGTGGGGAGTACACACTCAATCCAAAAAGAACCCAATCACAAGGAAAAACACAGAAACAGCTTTGATAACACTTCTCTAATACTCTCCAAAGAGTAACATTCACTTTAAACAAGCTTAATAGCTTCACAAATACTGTGCATAAGCATTACTCAACAAAGGAGGCAGCATGTTGCAGTCCAAATACAAGAAAGGCAGAAGTCAGACATTCTCGGCTTTACCTGGGCAGAAAACAGAGTTCCACGAAGAAGAGTTGTGCTCATATAGGGCCTTCAAGCAGCAAGAAGAGCACATGGACCTTAACCAGCACCCTTGAGCGATTCTATTGCACCATTCCAAACCTCAAACCCATTCCGAGAGAGAGAGAGAGATACCGAGATTGCAAGCTGAAGCTGGCGGTAACTCTAACAGTGGCTAGAAATGCTTCAAATCATCAAGAGAGCTTCATCCAAGCTCAAACAGTAGATGCAAACACAAGAATGGGTTGTATCAAACCTATTTCATGCTCCTTTCAACAGATTTTTTACATAGGGAGCTTCTCCTTGAAATCCTTTGTGCCCTAGGATTTCAAAGAGAAGGAAAGAATAAGGATAAGAAGCTGAATGCGACTCACAAAACCTACGCTCTGATACCAAGTTGGATTTTAGGTTAAGAAAGTAAGAGAGGAGGAAGAAGAAGAGGTAGAAGGAAGAAGGAGACAAGAGAGAAGAAGGAGAACAATATTTTGGTAGAATGTGTGTTGTGAGAGAGAGCTCTCCACACCTATATTACTTCACTAAAAGGCTTTGAGAATATTACATACACCTCCCTAGGGAGGTAAAAGATAAGAAAGGTAAAAAAAAATAGAAAATACACAATAGGGTAACTAGACATAAGACAAGTTCCCAAACTACCCTTATCACATGAGTTCTAACAACACTAACAGACAACCATCTTCCTCCCTGTGGCTTGGGTTCCAGCAGTTTTGGTTGAGAAGTCATACAAATATTATAAATGGATCACAACAATGGAGCCTTTTTAACCAATATGTATGCTACATATATGCTAGAAAGAAAATCTGTCAACCTATTTATCCACTGTCCTCCTGGATCAGTGCACTTCCTGTATTTGTTTGTCTGAATCAGGTACTTCTTACTGTGATAATTGATTTCTTATGAGCTGGTGGCTTACTATGTTTTCCGAACAGAGGAAATTACTCTGATAGCTTGTCTGGGGGTGGGGGGCCACTTTACGGAGCTCATGCGAGGAGCAGGACTAGAGGATATTTCATTCTGCGAGTACTCTTCTAATTCATAATTGATAGGATCACTATTAGGGAGGCTCATTGTGCATCAGCAGATGAACTCTTTTATCTGGTTTTGTCGTGTTTGACTGGCTGATGCAGGGCATTTTGGCCCAAGACCAAGCACAGCCGCAGGTTAAGCTGGCCAAGCCTAGGCCTGTGACTTTCTTTGCTGGTGGGGCCCTGGTAGGCTAGCCCAAGAAGCCACTAGAATATTTTAATGTGTCATTTAGTATTCCTAAGTCTTTATTTATTTTTTGCACTTGCCTTTTCCAATTCCTAGGCTTAGTTATTGAGTTCTTTTGAGTTTCTAGGTGCATTAAAGAGTCTTTTCAGTTTTCTATGATAGTCAAAGAGTCTATGGCTACGTAATTAATGTTCTTGTTTTTAGTTGCTAGGCCTTTATTACTTCAAGAGTTATTTTTTCTTTAAATACTACCTTAGAAGCCAACGAATGTAACATTAAAATTGAATTGAAGATTGAAAACTGAAGCCTTTGGCCAAAGTAGGCATTGAGCACCTTTTCCCTCTCACTTTATTTGGTGAGTTATCTCTCTCCCATATTTTCTTCCTCTTATCTTCTGTAACTTTCAACCTATCATCTTCTTCTTCTCCTCTTGGATTTGACCCGTCATCTTCCACCTTACACATCATCTTTCCCCATCCGTGCAACACTCCTTTGATTCCCCCATTCTCCATCCTCTTTCAACCCTCAATAATCAGATTTAAATCAAATACTCATTGTAGGACAGATCCTGGTGTGCTAGTCCTCCCAGACTGCACCACTGGCAGCTGGTTGTGAGCTAAAACAAAAGGTGGAACCTCTATTCAGTTCTTGGATTTATCAACCAATGAACACTTTCAAGCTTAATTTTGATGGTAGTCATAGTAGACTCTGGAATCCAGGATCCTAAGGGATTAGAGGAGCCTCCAGAAACAATAGAATTCTGTCCTGTACTCCTGTATGATTCAATCAAGGCCCAATTGGTACTAGTGATTTGTCGCCATGGACATCCATGCTCTTCTTTGTGACTGCAGATTAGTTCCATCCCAAGATTAGCACCAGCCTTTGATTCAGTGGAACGCTACCTGTATGAGCTAACTCATATGCAGCTGAGCTTGATAAGGTTAGTGACGCAGTTAAATCATCTACATAGGCTTATTTTATTTGGAATAAGCTTGGGGTTGGGTTATGTATGTGTTGGGCCTTTGAACCATCAGCCCTATTGCATATCAACTAAATTGTCCAGACCACAAGCCTTCCAGATCCATCAAGAAATTACTGTAAACAACACCTAAACACTTTCATACACAAATCTCCCTTACTTTTTCTATTCTCTAGCTTTAACCTCATCCTATCTGTCCAATTGAGAACCCTCATTCCCAATTTTGGAACACTCATAATAACCCTAACTGCATAAAGCAGAGCAGTTGTTTTCTCATAGTTGGTCCTGCATCACTCAAACTGAGAGAACTCCTGATATTGTTTTGGTCAATAACAAAGAATTTTATTGAAACAAAGTAGAAAGAGGGACACATGACAGCCTCTACTCTCTAGACCTGGGAAGGGGCAAAGAAACCATTATAGCAAGTTTAAGAAACTAACAATAATCACACCATTAGGCATAAAGAAGGCAGAATAACGAAGTCTCTGAGAAGCTTCACCTTTTTAACCCATCTTCTATTCGACATACTGATCTAGCCATCTAATGGAACAAAGTGTTCAATAGGAATTATAACATATGGACTTCACTAATGGTTTGAGAATACCTTCAAAGACATAAAACAGGGCTGCCCATGAAGCAATATAACCTCCTCAGTTAAACAACAACAACAACTCAGCCTAGTCCCAACTAAATAGGGTCGGCCACATGGATCCTTGTAAAGACAAAATATTAATAATAAAAGTAAAAAGAAAAGGAAAACAAAAACTACAACTACACTCAAGTCTTATACACACTAACTGTGGTTGGCTACACGGATTCTTGCCCTCCAGTCAGCTCTATTCAATGTCATACTTGAGACAAGGCCTAGACTATGCATGTCTTTCCTCACCACTTCTCCTATGGCATTATAGGCCTGCCCCTAGCTCTTTTAGTACCATCAATCTGGATCAAGTTAATTCTCCAAATTGGAGCATCAGAAGGCCTCCGTTGAACATGGCCATGCCACCTCAAATGTCTTTCACGTAGCTTATCTTGAATCGGGCTACTCCCAAATCAGCCCTAATATGATCATTCGTTAATTTATCTTTCCTGGTTTTGTTACTCATCCATCTCAACATCTTCATCTCCGCTACACTTAGCTTATCTATATGACACTTCTTAACTGCCCAATACTCCGCGCCATACATCATAGCCGGTCTTATGATTGTCTAACAAAATTTTCCTTAAGCTATAAAGGAATCTGTCGATCACATAACACTACCGATGCTCCTCTCCACTTCATCCATCCTTACTTTAATTCTCTGCGAGACATCCTCTTCTATATCACCTTACTGATGATATATCTTAGATACCTAAAATGATCACTTTGTGGAATCTCCATTTCATCAACTTTCACTCTCTCATTATCCATCCCGGAGTTACTAAAGTTACACACCATATACTCCGTGAAGTCTTCTACAAATAAATTGAGCTAAAAGGAGCCCATGAAAGTTGGCAAATCCTGAACAATAAGAGTTGAACAAGGACCATAGTTGGCATCCAGGATCCTTGAACACTATGGTCACCTAGGTAGGCACCTTGGTCGCCTTTTTGGTGGCACGGCTGGCGCTTGCATCTAGGCCCCCTCCAACAGCTTGGGTAGCCTAGAAGCCATGACAACTATGGCAAGGACACTGTTTAAGGGTGAAGGAATTAAAATTATATTCTTTTTATCATTTCTGATCATTTAATTTGATCTTTTGTTTTTTTTACTTCTGGTTGTTGTCACTCATAGGGCATTACAATCATTTCAAGTCTCATACGCTTGTACTCCTGTTAGAGTGTCTTATTAATTTGGTACTATGGCTAAGATTTTTCAATCCTTAATTACTGACTAAATTTTCTAGTCTCGTTCTACTAATCCACATATCTTAGCTTCATTTAAGAATTTTTCTGTTGCAAGGTCACGCAATCTTTTTTTTCCATAAAGCATGGTGATCTATTCATCTTATAGCATCTCATAAAAATTTGCTTCAAATCAGATGGGATGCAATGACCATATAGAGAATTCCAAAAATATCCATCCATCTCATCCACCCTGCTCTTATACCATGGGAAGCATCATCTTCAATCTTTCCCTCTCCTAGATGTGTCAAAAATCACAACCATCAGTGATGTTTGATCAACACAAGGCCATGCTTTTCTTGCCATGCGGCAGACTTTGATAGGCATATGTGGGTCCATGTTATAGAAGATCCCACACTCATCTCACTGGTCAAATTTCATCCTAAAACAAACATAGGAAGTGCTTGAGAAGTGAGTTTAAAGTCTTGTAAGATTACAAGAATGCCATTTTATTAAAATGGAAATATGTGGCATTTTTGTAATTTTCTATGATTTTGAACTCACCCTTAATGCAATCTTACTTTTTTGGGCTAAAACCAGACCAGTGAGATGGGTACAAATACCTCTATCACATGGACGCACCCATATTTTCTATGTAGCTGAATCATGATAGATTCCACTGATCACAAGCAGTGCATTTGACACATAGGAATTACTTGCATGATAATTAGATTCACAATGATTCTGTCCTTGTGTTAGGAATTCTGCCCCACAGGAGAAAGTAACTTATATCATCAAATTAGATAATAGTTCACCGGAAGGAAAGGAGTAAAAAGAAAAAAGGGCGGGTGTGGGGGAAAAGAAAACATGAAGCAGACATTTAAGAATTACCAACCAAGTTTACATGTTAGGGCATACCTACAAAGTGGTTAATTTCTTCAACCTAATAGAAGTAAATTTTCACCTAGACGTTTCTTGACTATTGCACATGAACCACACAATTTATTCCCAGATGCTCGTAAAAAAAATTGTTTAGATTAGCCTTAGGGAAGGGGGGAAAAGGGGGAAGAAACTCACGTTGATTGAATATGCAGTTCCGAGTAAAAAGCTGATGAAAAGGGCCCAAAACAATGGCCAAGAACCAACAACATATCCAAGCCAAAAACTCTGCAAGAGAAGAGAATAGATTATGCCACACTCCAAACAGGTTGCACCAGTATGTTCTCAGGTCTACGATGTGCATAGATGGATAAAGCCTAGTTGATGCAGATCAGCACCAAGGAAGGTACTCCAAAAAGTATCAAAGAAGGAAGAACAAGAACATGATTTGACACGGTCATAATGCAGTGCTGTAGCCTGTTACTAAATCAACTCAATCTTGCGATTCTTCATTGAACCAGTTCTTTTGGTTCAGACCAAGCCCATGCTTGGGTGTTTTCTGGTTCTCACTCAAAACCAGCATAATTGTGGCTACTTTAGGAGTTTTTTTTGTTTTTTTATTTGTAATCTAGTTAATAGGATTGGAAAAAGATAGAGTCCCTTCCTTTTCACATTCCTATTTTATTGGTGACTTGTCTAATTGGAACACTCCAAGATAGGCCGATTGCTAGAGGAATTCTAGTTCCTTTTTGCTTATGCCTTTTCTATGTTTTCTACTTAGAAGTCCGAGAATGATTAGGGAACCCCATTTCCAGCAACCAAAAGAGAAATCCTGATCTATTTTGGTTTGTTTCTTTTACTAGGTTACTTCCTATTGGCTGATAACTATCCTAAGGCCAATAAGATTCAGCCTTTGATGCTTCTATTAAACATTGTAAGGGCTGCTTCCCTACCCCACAATTTCTATTATTGAATAAAATATAATTTCTACAGACATGGTCTGTGAGATTTGGACTAATGGCTGTGAGATGCAGTTGTTGCCTGGTGTGATGCCGGGTTGATCAGTGAGATGCTGGTTGAGGCTTGAGTAGGATCCCATTATCAGGTCATATCTTTTCTTTATTATCTTCTTCTTCATTGTTTAGTTCCTGCAACAGGTCAGTTCTTAAGTTTAATCTTTTGCTCATATTATAGATCTAAAAATCCCCCTGACTTCAGGTAATACAATCGAATGCTATTCTGAGTTTTTTCGTCGTTTCAAAAGTTGATCTTTGTATCAGATCAAAAGAGTCTTATTCTGCTAGTACTGTTAAAGTGTGTACATGTACCACAATAGGGGGAGTGTCCCTATCGTGGTCTATTGTGTTATGTCTCTTTGCTATTTGTGGGTAAGGTTGCATTAGGTGCCGCCATCAGTCACATTTGGATGGAGCGTAATCACAGAAAATGGTCCTCCAGATCCAGATCTTTCCAACAGATTTGGGATTCCATTGCCTTCAATATTAAAAGCAAGCTTTCCTCTGCCTCCTCTGGTTGTGTAGACTCCCCAAGGAACAGGCATATTGTTGTATACCGGGGCCTCCCTCCTTTCTGCTGCCCTCTGTGTAGGGTTTTGCTTTGTTTATTTTGGATGCTCTGTATTTTTTCTTCTTCCCCTTTTGGGGTCCCTTGTGCCCCTTCCCTTTTGGTGATGAATTTTTTATTCACCAAAAAAAAATAACAGGATGAAAAGTGCATTCATAATCAATAACTAGTTATATTAAACTAAGTAACAGAGGTGAAATTCAGGCCATCTTCAGCCTCAGATTTGAACTACACTACGGCTGCGCTGGACTCAGCCCCATTCAAGACACATCAATTACATAATGCAACCTGGCCAAGTTGTAACCCTACCATACAAAGATATTATGGCAGTACATGGCAGTTATATAGAAGAGAAAGATAAAAATGCATGATACCTGATATGTGTTTAGCAATTGGGAGAGCAGCGTAGGACGGAACAAAATTGTGTTGTCACTTTGTGAAAGAAAGAAAAAAAGGCCCATATAAAAGAAGACTGGAAGCTGAAAGAAATAGGAAAATGAAGAATTCCTAAGAAAAAAAAGCAACTTCCTAATCGGACTATACTTTATGCACTCCACCATGCAAAATGAGATCATTACAGGAACACAAAAACTTGTTGCAACTTGTAAGAACTACTTTCAAAGAAGATTTTCTCAATCAAACAATTTTTATTAGAAATACCATAATAGCAAAAGAAATAACGATTGTGGCACCCATCCAAACAGAATATTCTCCAGATGCAAGTGGAAGATATGGCTTGTTAACCTGAAACAAAGAACTGAGTTCATTTTCACCATAGTTTACCAATAATTTTGTCTACGCATAGACACACATACAGAAAGCCAGAGATTATGTGCCCACTAGCTAGTTGGAGCATAACATGGTTCATAAACCTATTCTTTCAGGACATCTAAAATAAGCATCAGGTAGCCCACAAAACAATGGTCAACCACTGAACACAGGGCAAAGATGCCCAGGGAACTAGGGTTGAGCATGGAAGAGACCCCATCAGCAATACATGTCAATAAGGTGCTCTCCTAGGCCAAAACAAGGGAATAAAATCACTGGGGACATCTATCATCAACTGTTTGCACAAATACAGAAGAAGCATGATGAAAAGACATTGAGGATGTCAATAAATGGGGATGATTACGGCATACAATGACTACAAGCTAGTTAATTCTTGGTTTAGTAGATTTCAGGGTTCAGAATTTCCGAAGCAGTGTCAAACCATCCTCAGCATCGGTCTCTTCATGTGTACCTAATGATATAGGTAGACATCCTTAATAGGTACTTAGATTTCTGAAATGCTTCTTCTTTAAGTGACGGAAGTGTAGAAAGTTGTATTTGTAACTTCAATTAGACACATATTCACATGAACTACCTTGTCTATCGCTATGTCAAACAGTTGGTTTAAACCAACAATGTAAACATTCATGAAAAGTGCAGCAACTATTGCCTGCAAAAAAAATAGTGGGCAGTAGTAAAACACAAATTCATCAAGTAATCCAATAGTAATTTCAAGTTGATAAGTCTTTTGGAGCATTACCTCCAGTAACCCAGTGAAAAATAATGGAGAGAAATCTGACCAGCTCTTGACAGCAAGTAGAGAAACTGAGATTATGCTCATCGTCTGCTTGTAAATAAGTTATATAAGCCTGCTTCTCTTCTTAGTAGATACTTTAGGATAATGACGATTGTAACAAACAATAAAATTGATGCTTGGAGAACAATAGAAAAAATAGAATGTAGCATTCCAGTAAGAACTGATAATATTGGAATTAGACTTAACTGTGCCTATAACTGTGTGGGGCCGAGAAAACCGGTAGAAAACATTTAAGGCAGTTTTTATAGATTCCCAAATGTCCTTGGGATTATAAGCCTCGGGCTCAGATTCTACAGAGTGTCCGGAGGTGGCATTCACAACATACTTCTTGTCATATTTCTGATAAGATGCTGACTTTAATCCAATGCTTCTAACGTAATGGTTCATCAGATATCCTTCCAATTTTTCACAGTTGTATGCTTTCAGGCTGGTCCATGATCTTTGATTTGAAAATTGAACTGGTACATGGCGACCTACAACATCAGATACTAGAGCTCAATTAGATGACGGTCACACATAACTGAGAGAAAATATACAAAATTATGTCTCCCAGTCAACCTGTGTTTAGTGGAAATTTAGGACACCTACAAGATAAAACATGATGATAATTTAATATACAGCAGGTTCATTTTCAAATAGGTGCATGCAGATCCAGAGACAGTAAACTCACTTTGTCCTACCTTAAGTGTCTTTCATACAAAACCAAACCAGTCAAATGAACCATGACAAGATTTTCCATGATCTTTTCAATATAATCAAAAAAAAGCAAATAGGTTGTACTCTTACGATCATTCAATAGGGGTTGTCACTTGGTGCAATGGTAAAAGCTTGGACAGCCAGCATGAAGAGAGGTTCGAGCATAGTTATCAAGGCGTCGCCATGGCGTCCAGGCGGTTTTAGAGGGTCTAGGCGGTTGGACGCTTTAGTGTGTAACAGAAAGGTGAGCGCCTTGGACACCAAGGCGTCGCCTTAAGCGCCTTGGGACGCCTTTTCTTCTGGGCGGTCGCCTTAGACCATTTTTTTGGTTTACTTTTGTTTTTTAATTTTTTTTATGTTTTAATAAGATATTCTAATTGGAAATATCTCATTGGGGGTGTATTTTTAGTTCCATGCTCTGAGAAGCATGGAATCATAAGTAAAAAGTTAAAACTTAAAATAAATAAAAAAAAAAACCTCAAAAGTAACTTATCAAATCGAATTCCTTCACATTCCAAAATCGAAAGAACAAAAAAAACGAAAGAGAAGAAGCAGCGGCAGCGGCAGCGGCGACTTGCAGCGGCGACCTTGAGACTTCCTTCGAGGCTTCCCTGAGTTCTCTCTCAGTCCTCAGTCCTTCAACCCCTTTATTTCCGAGTTGCGACATCTCAATATCTCATTCTCAATCTCCAGAGAAAAGAAGCAGCGGCAGCAGCGACTTGCCGGAGTTGCAGGCTTGTAGCGGCAACTTGAGAGTTGAGACTTCATCACTTCCCTCTCATTCCTCAGTCCATCAAGGTTTCTAAAATCTGTGCCCTTCATTTCCGACATCTCATTCTCCATCTCCACCCCCACAGGTTTCCGGCGACATCCCCTGCCTCCACCGGTAAGTATTGTAATTTTGTGCACTTATGCATTCTTTTTTTTTTCTTCTTCTTCTAATATCCAAAGTCCAAACCCTTTTCTTCTAACCACATCTTTCTATTTCTTCCTTTTGCAGCGGAAACCAGCTGTCTTCCTTTACTCCGGCGACAAATTCCGGCCAGCACTGCTATAAGTCAGTAAGTGTTTTGATTTTTTTTTTTTTTATTTCAGTTCTTCTCTTTTGAGTTCAGTTCTTCGTACTCCCTTTCTTCTGGTCTATTTTGTTAATGATTAAAGAAAGGTGTTGAATCTGCTGTTTCGTTGCCCATATCTGTTCTGAATCTGCTGTTTCGTTGCCCATAATTTTTCTTTGAAAAGATAAGGTGCTCCTACACCTGACTTGTATATTTATTCCTTCAATCACCAGAAGCACCTTTTTGCTTCATCCATCCCTTCGGCCCTTCCTAATTCTATTGGCAATATCCTCTTTAAGTTCCTCACACTGTGGATGATTGAACGAAATAAAGAAAATGGGTTCTTGGGGCATCTCTTGGTCATTTATGCAATTAAGTTTCATATTTATATGCTCTATTACTATGATAATATGATGAACTTAGTTTGTTAATTTGTTTTTTTGGATGAATATCTTGCATTGGTTTGACTCTTTAATATTTATTTGGCAAAGAAGTAGAATTATATAATTTTTAATATGCTATTTGTGCCAAATAAAATGGTTATATAAAAAAAAGAACACTAGAAGGCCTTGTTCGCCAAGGCGACGCCTTGCGGCCGTCCTATCGCCAAGGCGCTTAGGAAGGCCCTCAAACGTAGTGGTCGCCTTGCCGCCTTGATAACTATGGGTTCGAGTAATTAAGCAGTCACTTTGTGCAAAATGCAAAAAATTTGGACCATCCCCACTCTCCATTCCACC
Organism: Telopea speciosissima; assembly: GCF_018873765.1. Taxonomy (NCBI): domain Eukaryota; kingdom Viridiplantae; phylum Streptophyta; class Magnoliopsida; order Proteales; family Proteaceae; genus Telopea; species Telopea speciosissima. The sequence goes on along the minus strand of NC_057919.1, from coordinate 52,570,577 downwards.
CCTCCCAGCACCTTGACAATAGCATACTTGCACCAGGTTACAGCCCTATTGGTTTTTTTTTTTTTTTTTTTAATGAGGGGGTGTATAATCATTCAATCTGCTAAAAATTTGGTTAATAGATATCCTAGATGAATACCATCAAATGGTGAGTTGCAACTTCATTACATGATTCACCTGTGCTTATAGACTTTGGTAAACCATCATAGTTTACCTTGCAAGGATCATCTTTCTTTTTTTTTTTTTTTATAAGAAAGAACAATTTTATTGAATATATAAAAGGGGCCAAACAAGCCTAAGACAGAAAACTGGCAAAGAAAGCTAAAACTTAAACAGGGGGAACTCAGTCCTTAACCATATTGGCGAGAGCTAACCCGAGAGAAACAATAAAACAAGCCTACAAAGGCTCTGCGAAGCGCACCGAGGGGATCCTTGTCCTATTTGATCTTCGGGGGATCCCAGTATATACACTAGGCCCATCAAAAGCCATACTAGCCAAAAGAGCCTCCTCCTCTGGTGAAAAGGGAGATGAAATCTCCTTTTCAACCAAGGGTTGTTCTACTGCCGTGTCCACCGCTATAACACTAGGCTTTGCCTTCTTTTGACGACGAGCTCTACCAATAACTGGAGTTGCCATACGGCTACTCATTCGACCACCTCGAGGGGCATTCCTACGGCCATTACGCCTTGTTCGACCCAACACCTGAGTCCACACACCTTGCATCTCATGATCAAATTGCTCATACTCCAACCCACCCACATCTGCCCCAGATACACCAGCAGAACCCATACCCATTCTGGATCATCTACAAATACTGAAATCAGCATATGGTATAAGAGGGAAAACCCCTAATACTACATTCTATCGGTGTATATGTTAACAAAACAAAAAATTGGGAGAATGCTTGAATGATCGATTTGATCAAGCAAGCCTTATATTAATAGCATTAAGAATTACATCCTAATGACCAAACACCCCTAGCTTAACCGACTTAGCTAGGCAATACACAAAACACATAATAAAACCCCAAAAAGACCAGAATAACCCCACGGTATTCTGGTTTACATTATTCAACACTCAACTTGACTAAATTAGGATGAAACATCTTTCCAGGCAGTCCCTTGATGAATATATCAGCAAGCTGATCAGTAGACTTCACGAAAGGAACACAAATCAGCCCTGCTTCTAATTTTTCCTTGATGAAATGCATATCCACTTCAACATGCTTGGTACGATCATGCTGTACAGGATTATGTGCAATGCTGATTGCAGCCTTGTTGTCACAGTGCAACATCATAGGAAGACGAATAGGAACACCAAGATCTTTTAGCAAACCCTTCAACCAGAGCAACTCACAAATGCCTTGCGCCATAGCACGAAACTCTGCTTCGACACTAGAACGAGCCACCACATTCTGCTTCTTGCTACGCGTGAGAAGATTGCCACCTACAAAAGAACAATACCCAGAAATAGATTTGCGATCAGGAGAGCCAGCCCAATCCACATCAGTGTATGCTTTTATCCTTAGGTGATCATGAAGAGACAGGAAAATGTCTTTCCCTAGAGTGACTTCAAGTATTGAAGAATACGAAGAACCGCTTCCATATGAGAAGAGTAGGGGTCATGCATAAACTGATTCATAGTACTCACAATAACAACAATATCTGGACGTGTGTGTGAGAGATAAATCAACTTTCCCACTAACCTTTGGTACCGGCTTTTATCAACAGGTTCACCCTCCTTTTCCTTCAGACGAACATCAGCATCCATAGGAGTATTTAAAGGGTGACGCCCTAACAAACCAGTTTCAACCAACAAATCTAGCACATACTTCCTTTGGGAGAGAAAAATGCCCATAGAAGATTTGGCAACTTCAATCCCAAGAAAGTACCTTAGCTTTCCTAGATCTTTAATCCCAAACTCCTATCAAAGAAAAGTCTTCAAACGGCTGATCTCATCACCATCATTGCTTGTGACAACAATATCATCAACGTAGACTGTAAGAACAGTAAGTTTTCCACCAACCCTCTTTATAAAAAGAGTGTGATCAGCATTACTCTGCTTGTAGCCCACAGCAATCATGGCCTTGTGAAACCGGCCAAACCACGCTCTTGGTGACTGCTTCAGCCCGTAAAGTGCACGCTTCAATTTACACACTTCGGCCTTGGTTTTTTCATAAGAGAACCCTGGTGGAATGTCCATGTATACCTCCTCGAAATTCTCGATTGAGAAAAGCATTCTTCACATCCAGCTGTAAATCCCATCCAAGATTGACTGCACAAGATAGCAAAACTCGGATGATATTCAGCTTTGCAACAGGGGCAAAGGTCTTCTGGTAATCAATCTCGTATGTCTGAGTAACCCTTTTTGCCACAAGTCGTGCCTTATATCTATCCACGGTACCATCCACCTTCTGTTTCACCACAAACACCACTTGCATCCAACAGTCCTTTTCCCTGATGGAAGAATCACAAGATCCCCAGTGTCATTTTTTTTCAGGGCTTCCATTTCTTCCACCATTACTGCCTTCCACTTTCCATCTGATAGAGCTTCCTGCCAATTGTTAGGAATATGAACAGAAGAAAAGGAAGAAACAAAAGCACGAAAAGATGGAGAAAGGGAGTCATAGGAAACAACATGGGATATAGGGTACTTAGTGCAAGCCCTGACACCTTTGCGAATAGCAATAGGTAGATCAAGAGAAGAAGTATTACCAGGTGAGAAGCAAGTTCTGGATCCAGGTTCGGCAATTGGATAAGTACTGGTACTGCAATGGATTGAAGCTGCTTATGTTTCCTTGTGTAAGTCTGCACATTAGAATCGTTAATCCTCCTCTGAAATTCACTAATGGTTTTCTGGACTGGAGTTACCTCCCCCTGAATAGGAATGTCAACAGTATCTGTAATGGTCTCCCCCTGTATAGGAACCTCTCCCCCTAAGGCAGAGGAAGGACTAGGAGTAGGAGGAACAGGAACAGACTCATTGTGAACATACGGAAGGGGAGGTTCTACGGTCAGCACATCTTCACTAACACTCTCCCCCTGAAGAGGTGGGGACAAATAATATGAGAGATTCTCATGAAAGACAACATCCATACTGACCAGGGTACGACGTGCAGGAGGATAATAGCACTTGCACCCCTTCTAGGTGGCAGAGTATCCCAAAAAAATGCAGCGGAGACCACGGGGCTCAAGTTTACTAAGGGATCTAGTATCCCTAGCATAACAAACACAGCCAAAAACCCTAAGGGAAACAATGAAAGTAGTAGAGCCGTGTAAGAGCTCAATAGGGGACTTGGAGTCAAGAACCCGTGAAGGCAGCCTATTAATTATATAGGCCGCAGTAAGAACAGCATCACTCCAATAAAAAGAGGGAACATTTCGAGCAAACATAAATGCTCTAGCCACCTCCAAGATATGGCGATTTTTTCTCTCAGCCACACCATTCTGGGCTAGAGTATCAACACAACTGGCAAGAATCAAGGGCCCCACTATAGCTAAAGGCCTCTATTTGAGTAAGGCGCGCACAACCTATAAGCGCGCTCCCGCGCCCAGCAATCAAACTATTGTGCTGTCACACCCCGGCCCGGTTAGTAAAGGCAAGGTGTGACCGAATGCCAACTGGCTAGTTGGCATTCGATCGATCCCCTAGGATCAATTAATGCAGTACTCCATGTCACAGTTCATAAACACAGTAAATCATTACAGCGGAAGAGAATAAACAGTAATAATAACAATAATAATAAAGGAGTTAGATGATAACTGAGTATTAATATTAAGTGAAACCTGTGATACAATGTATAGTTCTCAAAAGGCACCACAAGTACAAAAGTAGAACAGTAACTACATATTATATTTAACAAAAAGTTTATAAACACAAAAGATTAGCCTGCTCCATCAGGCTAGATCAAGTGAACGCGCATGCATCGCATCCACAGAAGGCTTCATAAACTTCCAACTTCTGCACCGCACGGTCTCCCTCAGTGTGGAAGTCAGAAGTAGTAATATCAACATCATCTGGTTTCTCAAAACCAGTAGCACTATCTGAAAAGAAGAGGTACCACAGGGGTGAGCTTCACCGAGCCCAGTAAGGGAAACATGCAAACACAAGCACATAGTCCATGATGCATGACTTACATCTAAGAATGCTACTAACATCAATGTCTAGGTCTCATGAGGTATAAATGCTACTATAGTAGGTATGATATTCCTAGTCACGAAATGAACTCATCGGTCTTCCTAAGAATACCACTCTACTACGGTGGGGACCCGCCAGTTCCGGGATATACACATCAAACCCCGACGAACCCCCAGTGATAACTCTACTGTTGTTCCCATTCTGGTATGTACTCATCAGACTTGGGACAGTGAATGACATTCCGGTATTAACCCTTCAGACCTGCCACGGGTTATCGAACACCTTTACCCCTGTTGGCAAGGGTCATAGCATTTGGGTTCATTATAATCCTAACCATATGCATACCATAGTTGTCATGGCGTCGCCATGGCGTCCTGGCGCTGGAGAGGGCTGCATGGCGACCTACGCCATGGCGACCCTCTTTGATTTCTTCTTCCTGTCTCTCTTTCCCTCTTCGATTTCTTCTTCTTGTCTTCGATTTCTTCTTCCCTCTTCGATTTCTTCTTTCCCTCTTCAATTTCTTTCGATTTCTTCTTTCCCTCTTCGATTTCTTCTTCGATTTCTTCTTCCTGTCTTCTTTCCCTCTTCGATTTCTTTCGATTTCTTCTTTCCCTCTTCGATTTCTGAATTTTCTTCTTAAAACTTGAGAAACAATAGAGAAAAAATAAAACATGGCTTGAGTATACATCTATTAACACATTAAAAATAGAGAAAATAAAAAATAAAGACATGTCGATATATCGACGTGACACCCCTCCACCGACTTGGATCGCCGTGACACCGTGACAACTATGCATGAAAGTAGTATTATATAAACCATAGTTGTCATGGCGACGCCATGGCGTCCTGGCGCTGGAGAGGGTTGCATGGCGACCCTCTTTGATTTCTTCTTCCTGTCTCTCTTTCCCTCTTCGATTTCTTCTTCCTGCCTTCGATTTCTTCTTCCCTCTTCGATTTCTTCTTTCCCTCTTCAATTTCTTTCGATTTCTTCTTTCCCTCTTCGATTTCTTCTTCGATTTCTTCTTCTTGTCTTCTTTCCCTCTTCGATTTCTTCTTCCTGTCTTCTTTCCCTCTTCGATTTCTGAATTTTCTTCTTAAAACTTGAGAAACAATAGAGAAAAAATTAAACATGGCTTGAGTATACATCTATTAACACATTAAAAATAGAGAAAATAAAAAATAAAACATGGTCGACATGCTCGCCATGGCGGGCGACATGTCAATATATCAACGTGACACCCCTCCACCGACTTGGATCGCCGTGACGCCGTGACAACTATGATGCATACTAACATGATGGCATATGAATCAATATAAGATAATAAGGTAATTCTGTCCAGCAATAGTAATAACAACACCAATCAAGAACATAAGTAATTTCATGCATATGCATCATGTAATGCGCCCTAATAACATGCATCATCTAATGCAAAGAAGGAAAAAGCTATAAAACTATATGATCAAAGTATTATTATGATGCATGACATGGCAATATTAACAAATAGAAATTAATACAACAAACATACTGAAATTAAGTCAAAATCCCCTTACCTGAAATTGTAGACTAGACTAAGTCAGTTACCCTCCAAAGATCCTAGCAATACAGACAAGAACAGAGTATACAGCCTAAACACGGTCCTAAAACATTAGCAAAGATCAAGTGTTAGGGTCAAAAGGCAGTCTAAGGTCTAACCAAAGGTCCAGGGGCATTTCTGTCCAAAAATATTAGACTGGATTCAGAGGGCAGAATTGGGGTTTTGTTCCCATTGCATGGATCTTCACATGCAAGGACCCAATTTCAATTTTCACATTGTTCTAAGGTGGGTCAACCTGGGATTGTGATTTAATTATAAAAATTGCAATTAATTTGAGGGTTTAAAGAGATTAACCCCAAATTTCTAACTTAGGGTTCCTTAAGTTAATTGGGTTCAGCTACAATTTGATGGACAACAAGAAATTAGCAGCCAATTTCAGGTCTGAACCATAAATAGGTTCAATTAAAGAGATCAGAGATAGGTCATTGGTCAATTTAGGGGTCCAATTTCATGATTCCCACCTATTCTAAGGTGGGTCATGCCTAATTAATAGTTTAATTTTAAAATTTAATATCAATTTGGGGGTTTTGGTCCTGGTGCATGGATCCTTGCATGCATAGGTTTAATTTTATGTTCTAGGCTATATTTAAGATGGGTCAACAGAATTTGGTTGATTTAATTCAAAACCATTAACCAATTTGCGAAATTGATCAAATTCACCTAATTCACTATGCCAGGGTTCAATAGGTTTCATGTTTCACCTGTAATTTGAAGTACAGCAGGAATTATATAACTTAATTCAAGATCTGAACCTCAATTGGGTCTAATTAAAAGGATAGGGATGGGTCTTAGCCTATTAAACCAATAGGTTTAAGCTTTAATGGCAGAATTTTACTATAGGGTTAATTAGAGATGGAGAAAACAAGAGAAGAAGATGGGTACAACAGGTTCTTGATAACTTACCTTAATTCAACAGTAGACAGAGGTGAAGGCAATCTCAAATTGTACTTCCAAGCTCCAATTTCAAGTTCCAATCTAAAGCTCCAAGTGTAGACCTTACTTTCCCTTCTTCTTCCTTTCTTCTCCTTCTCTTATGTCTCTTCTCTAAGGCTCCCAAGTCTGAACCGTTTCTGGTTCTAAGTCTTTAGGATACGGGAATAGTAAATAGGACTCATATTTATAGTGGTTAAGTTAAGGGGTTGTTTGCCTTAACTGTTTATAAAATATGTTTTCTAAAACTAATTCCTAAAACTGATTTCAATTAGAATTTCGTACTTATTAGTGTATTCTAACTGTATAATGATGTCATATGACATCAGGGGTAATCCGGGTACGGGTAACTGTTGGAAATAGGATTCCCCACTAGGGATGTGGGTCCCACTGGGTAAAAATTACTATTCTGCCCCTAGTACAATAATTAAACAAGAATAGTGTATATATATATATACATAGATTGGGATTCTTACCTATATACCAGCCTAGGATATGGTGAGGTTCCGCATATGCTCGACGCAACAAGTCTGGCATAAGAAACTGATATGCTGGAATCCGGCAGGATTTTCAGACTCAAGGATAGCAAGCTGTCCTGGCTCCTCGGAATCCTCCATAGTTGTGTCAAAGGATTGCTCTGAATCCACCACTGATGCAGCCCATAACGTAGAGGCTAGCATAGACACAGACCCAGAACCTGGCATTACACAAGTTCGAAAAAGTTCAAATTAGAGGCGGGTTTCACACTCCCCCAACCTTATAATAAATTTCGTCCTCGAAATTTGACATACCTGGTAAGTCAAAAAGATAGGGATATCTTTGTCGCATCACGTCTTCCCGCTCTAAGGTTATCCCTATCTTTTTGACTTACCAGGTACGTCATATTTCGAGGACGAAATTTATTATAAGGTTGGGGGAGTGTGAAACCCACCTCTAATTTGAACTTTTTCGAACTTATGTAATGCCAGGTTCTGGGTCTGTTTCAATGCTAGCCTCTACGTTATGGGCTGCATCAGTGGTGGATTCAGAGCAATCCTTTGACACAACTATGGAGGATTCCGAGGAGCCAGGACAGCTAGCTATCCTTGAGTCTGAAAATCCTGCCGGATTCCAACATATTAGTTTCTTATGCCAGACTTGCTGGGTCGAGCATATGCGGAACCTCACCATATCCTAGGCTGGTATATAGGTAAGAATCCCAATCTATGTATATATATATATACACTATTCTTGTTTAATTACTGTACTAGGGGCAAAATAGTAATTTTGACCTAGTGGGACCCACATCCCTAGCCCCTAACAGAGTCAAGGCAACGGTGCTATATGATCAGCTCGACCGCCGGGAGAGAGTGCTAGTAGATCAACTCGACCACCAAGAGAGAGTGCTCATAGATCAGCTCGACCGTAGGCTGGTTGTTAATCAAGGGTGGTCTTAGACCAGCTTACTCTCCATTGGGCTCATCCCTTGCTTACTTGTTCTGGCGCGCTAACACGCTCTGGAGTTGCTTGGTTGAGTAATTGCGTAGGTAAAAGAATGTGTGATCTCCTTCAAGTCCGGATCAAGCATGACCGCATTCCCGGACTGGAAACCACCTTAGATGAAGTCAATAAATCAACGGCATGGACTGGTTTACATATGCCAAGATGTTACTGTACATCAAATCATTTCATTGGTCTGATGTAAAATCCCATAGGCAGTAAGGTATTTTTGGAACTGACCTTCCATATACTCAGTCCCATTATCACTTCTCAATATTTTGAGAGTGGCATTAAATTGAATCTGAAACATTTTGTAAAAATGCTGAAAACAGGAAAAAAACTTCATTCTTTGTGTGCATCAGGTAGACCCAAGTGGATCAAGAATAACAATCAATGGATGTAACAAACCACTGATGATTCGAAAGAGACACTTTACGACTAGGACCCCACACATCAGAATGAACCAATTGAAATAAGGAAGAACATCTTTTATTAGAAATAGGATAGTTTGAACGTGTATGTTTGGCCAAGACACAAGCCTCATAAAAACAATCTTCCTTATTACAATTGTTAACCAAAACTGGAAATAATGGGATAAAGTTTCTAAAGGGGGGTGTCCTGATTTAGAATGCCATTGGTGTAGTTCAGAGGAGAAAGATGAAGGCTCATATAACTTGGAAGGTAATGCCCGTGGAGGAAGTTGGTCATCATCAAGTAGGTATAATCCACCATGTACTTTACCCGATCCAATCGTCTTCCCCGAGTCCAGTTCCTGAAAAACACAATGAGTTGGAAAAAAATTCACTTTGCAATTCAAATCTTTTGTAAGACTACTAATAGAGAGAAGATTAGTAGTGAAATTTGGTATATGCAAAACAAAAGACAAGGTAAGAAAAGGGGAGCAACTAATGGATCCTTTCCCAGAAACAGATGAGAGGGAGCCATCAGCCACTTTCACCTTATCCTTGCCAGAAGTAGGGGAATAAGTATGGAAAAGGCTAGAGGAACCTGTCATGTGGTCAGTGGCACCAGAGTCTATGATCCATAGAGTGGAGACAACTGATGCACAATGACCAGCAAAGAAAATACCTGAACAGGCAAAGTGGAAACCTGATAGAGAAGAGTAACTGGCAGGAAGAGATGCAGTAGAGGCAGTGGAAGTCTGTAACATATGCCTGAAAGCCAATAATTCCTCTTGGGAAAGACCATTTTAAGCAGTGGGGGCTGGAGCTACACTTTCAGTGTGATTAGTTTTGTTTTTAGTTTTAGCACGACCACGTTTGGCTTCAAAATCAGCAGGTTTCCCATGTAATTTCCAGCAAGTAGCCTTAATGTGATAAAGTTTATTGCAATGCTCCCACTCCAGGTTCCTTGGTGGAAGTAGTAGCAGTGGGAGAAGCATCAGTAGGAGTAGCAGGGCCGGAACCAGCCTGTAGGGCAGACCTATCAACAGGAGACTGACGAAGCATGGCAGCTCTACGAGATTCCTAAGTATGAACCAAGGCAAAGATTGCTCCAGTGGTACTAAGGGAACCCTACTAAGAACTTGTGACGAATAGGATCATACTCAATGTTCAGACCTGCCAGAAAGTCATAGACCGAATTTTGTCCACATGTTTCTTATAGGCTGCAATATCCGTAGGAGTGGAAGGCTAAAAAGCAAAGTAATGATCCAGTTGCTGCCATAGACCTTTAAGGGCAGCATAGTATTTAGAGATAGGTAACTCCTTCTATGTAATGTCATGAATTTTCTTTCGAATTTTATACACTTGAGCATCATTCCCTACCTGTCCATAGGTCTCCTTAGCAAGACTCCATATGTGATGGGCGTTTCTAATAACGATAATTGCTTGGAGAGGTCATGCTCATAGTTATCAAGGCGGCAAGGCGACCACTACGTTTGAGGGCCTTCCTAAGCGCCTTGGCGATAGGACGGCCAAGGCGCGCCTTGCGAACAAGGCCTTCTAGTGTTCTTTTTTTATATAACCATTTTATTTGGCACAAATAGCATATTAAAAATTATATAATTCTACTTCTTTGCCAAATAAATATTAAAGAGTCAAACCAATGCAAGATATTCATCCAAAAAAACAAATTAACAAACTAAGTTCATCATATTATCATAGTAATAGAGCATATAAATATGAAACTTAATTGCATAAATGACCAAGAGATGCCCCAAGAACCCATTTTCTTTATTTCGTTCAATCATCCACAGTGTGAGGAACTTAAAGAGGATATTGCCAATAGAATTAGGAAGGGCCGAAGGGATGGATGAAGCAAAAAGGTGCTTCGGTGATTGAAGGAATAAATATACAAGTCAGTGTAGGAGCACCTTATCTTTTCAAAGAAAAATTATGGGCAACGAAACAATGATTCGAATGGATATGGGCAACGAAACAAAGATTCAACACCTTTCTTTAATCATTAACAAAATAGACCAGGAAAGGGAGTACGAAGAACTCGAACTCAAAAGAGAAGAACTGAAATAAAAAAAAAAATCAAAACACTTACGACTTATAGCGGTTTGGCGAATTTGTCGCGGAGTAAAGGAAGACAGCTGGTTTCCTTGCAAAAGGAAGAAATAGCAAGATGTGGTTAGAAGAAAAGGGTTTGGACTTTGGATATTAGAAGAAGAAGAAAAAAAAAGAATGCATAAGTGCACAAAATTACAATACTTACCAGTGGAGGCAGGGGATGTCACCGGAAACCCGTGGGGGTGGAGATGGAGAATGAGATGTCGGAAATGAAGGGCACAGATTTTAGAAACCTTGATGGACTGAGGAATGAGAGGGAAGTGATGAAGTCTCAACACTCAAGTTGCCGCTACAAGCCTCGCAACTCCGGCAAGTCTGCCGCTGCCGCTTCTTTTCTCTGGAGATTGAGAATGAGATATTGAGATGTCGCAACTCGGAAATAAAGGGGTCGAAGGACCGAGGACGAGAGAGAACTCGGGAAGCCTCGAAGGAAGTCTCAAGGTCGCGCCGCACTGCGCGCAAGTTGCAGCCGCAAGTCGCGCCATTGCCGCTGCCGCTTCTTCTCTTTCGTTTTTTGTTCTTTCGATTTTGGAATGTGAAGGAATTCAATTTGATAAGTTACTTTTTAGGTTTTTTTTTTTTATTTATTTTAAGTTTTTACTTTTTACTTATGATTCCATGCTTCTCAGAGCATGGAACTAAAAATACACCCCCAATGAGATATTTCCAATTAGAATATCTTATTAAAACATAAAAAAAATTAAAAAACAAAAGTAAACCAAAAAAAGGGTCTAAGGCGACCACCCAGAAGAAAAGGCGTCCCAAGGCGCTTAAGGCGACGCCTTGGTGTCCAAGGCGCTCGCCTTTCTGTTACACACTAAAGCGTCCAACCGCCTAGACCCTCTAAAACCGCCTGGACGCCATGGCGCCGCCTTGGCGACGCCTTGATAACTATGGTCATGCTGCATAGAGTGTATCAAATATGCCATAACCATAGCATCATTAGACAGCGATCAAGCAAGAAGAGGACCAGGTTCAGAGGGTGCAACAGAAGTGCCAAGGAGATGCCCAGTAAGACCATGGCCAGCAATAGTTAAGTAAGTAGAACGGGACCACATCAGATAATTTGTCCCATCAAGCTTAATAGCTGAAGCATAAGGAAGATATTCAGGTTTATTGTGTCCTTCAACATCAGAAGTAGCAGATGTAATATCAGGGCCATCCATAGCAGCCAAATATCAAAAACAATGCAGCAGCCGAGAGCCAAAAAAACCAGCAAGACCTGATCGATCTAGTCAGAATTCGATCCAAGGTTGGGGAAAGCTGGAAATCTGGAAAATCTTCAGTAGAAGGGAGCATCACAGTGTCAAGTGAGCCTTGAAGTAGTGTGAATAAGATCTGCAAAGATCAGCCAAACAAAGAAGAGAAAAACCCAAAAATCGATAAGAGTCAGGGTTTTGAAAAACCCTGAAGGGAGATCGATAATGGGTGTGGGCTTCAAATAACTTGAAATATCTGTGATAGTTGCTGTCCAATACTGCTATGGTGATTGGTGGATCTCCAATAGGGAAAATCAGTATCCAATAGTAAAAAGAGCTCGATCTTCAAGAAGGAGAGAATTCCAAAAAATCGCAAAGACACAGGGCAGCAGATATCGAACTTGATATGTGATTAAACCATCTGTTGAAGAGGTTAGATTGAGGGCAGCATCTAGATCGTATGATCACCTCATTAGTGCTGCCCTAGTCAGGGAAGAGAACCAAGGAAAAAAAGGAAGAGAAAAATAGAAGATCAGGTGGAAGACGGTGGAAGAGAAAAAACGATGGAGGGGATGGGATTTAGAAAACCTAGATCAGAGAGGTTGGCTCTGATACCATGTTAACAAAACAGAAAATTGGGAGAATGCTTGAATGATCGCTTTGATCAAGCAAGCCTTATATTAATAGCATTAAGAATTACATCCTAATGACCAAAACACCCCTAGCTTAGCCGACTTAGCTAGGCAATACACAAAACACATAATAAAACTCCAAAAAGACCAGAATACCCCCACAGTATTCTGGTTTACATTATTCAACAGTATAATCTTACAAATACTTTACCGGATGACACTTGAATTGAATGGTTAGATATATCCCTAATCCCTAAAAGAAGCATAGACCTTGCCTACTTCAAAACAGCTGTTTCACCAGAGCAATTAGGTTAAAGTAAAAATCTGCAGACTCTGTTGTCCTGGAAGGTCTTACAGTCACAATTATATCTTCTATGAGCCGGCCTACTCTTGTGAATTGCTGTGCAAATACAAATTAATGAGCAATAACTAAACTAATGCCACAGATAAAAAGGTACTATAGAATTGATAACCAAATGGATTTTGAGTAAGAAAAAGAAAAATAATACAGATATAATTAAACTTAACTAACGGTAACATCGGACTGAAGAACTTGCCAGATTTTCCCATCCCTTTGTTACTTGAACATTGAACCTTTTTGCAGACTCCAAATAAGTTTCAAGGAAAGCAAAATCTGACACAATATGTTGATTGACCAGTTGATAAATGATGTTATACAAAGTTGACTATTAAACAATTTGGCTTCATCGGTTTGTATGTAAAATATTTCAACATAAAATTTAAACAAAAAAAAAATGGAAACTTTTCTACTCATTTCAACAGTAATTTTGGGACCAACTAAAAACCTCACTAAATATTGTAAGTAAATTTTACTTTGCTTTTCAACAAAATTACTTAAAAGTGCAGAAATTTACTTCTAGTACTATCGAAAATGTAGCTATTCTCTATTATGCTATTCCATCATTTTACATCCAATCAGACAGAGCCATCAAATTGAAACTCTCATGCAAAGAAGGATAAACAAAGGGTACAAGACATAAAAGAAGGCTCTATGCATGAAGTACATAAAACATCAGGCAAGACAGATAGAAGAACAAGTTAGAAAGGACTGATGGATAGAGTTAGCCAATCTCAAGCATTAATCCAAATCAAAAGAGGGGCGTCTGACAGTATGTAAATATCTCTCTAAACAGGTGTGAATATCAACTATGGTAATGCCTCTAACAATGAAACAGCAAAGGAGTAAATTTGAGTTCAAAAAAAATATATATATCTATATTCCAGTGAACTAACATGATAAGTAAGGATCAGATTGGATCGGCCAATTCAGTCCAGGATCCAAAGTTTTAAAACCTTGAATGAAACTTCTTCATTTAGATGTGGTGTAACCATGGGAACAAGAAAAGAAACAAAAAAGTCCTTTAGTCATGGAATTGCCACATTTCTTAGCCTACTGAAGCACCAAGCTAAAAATAGAAAGCATCATGGACCCAAAACAATACAGAGTAGAAAGTGTCCATTGAAATGGATATATAAGATGTAGAAGATCAAAGGCCTTCTAATATTTTTGACACTAAGAGTTATAGCTGCACTTTGGTTCCTACACCAAATTGTGGAAGGCCGTCTACTCCATTTGAACAAATCAAACATTTTCTTTCTTTCCTGCTAACCGAAGAAATAATTCTGTTGAAGTGAAATAAAATGAGTCTTGTATAACTAGCACATGACCTAGACACCTGAATCACATATTACGCAACGAAATTGTAAACATGCCCCCAAAATGGACCGGTATGAAATGCCACATGGGATCAGCTACAGCCTCAAAAAAGACAAAAAAAGGTTACTCTTAATCATCCAAGCTAAGTGACCTAGACCATGGTTCAAAATTTAGGAGAAACAAGATGATATGCGAATTAAAAGATTACCAAATTTCTACGAAACAATACAAACCATTTATATTTAACCCATTTCAACTCATTTCTTCCAAATTTCAAGTCCTTTGCCTATTTTGCCCAAAAGGTGTAGAAACACTTGGAAAACCAGATTTTTTGCCAAATTCCTTCAGTTAGCACTTAGCAACTGGATAAGGTTTGGTGGTCGACTTTGGTGCAATCTTTTGGTGGTTTTGTGCAACATTTAGGCAAATTTCGAATGTGAAGGTAAAACCCCTTTTCTTGAAATGCGTTTTATAAAAAATAAAAAATAAAAAAAGGTAAAGATATATTGATTCATGTTCAATTTTTTATATACCATAGGCCAATCTGCAACAACAACAATAAATTATTTTTTATTTTCTGATTTGAAGATTTAATTTTCTTGAAACTAATTTTTGAAAAGAAAAATAGGGTAAATATATATTGGTTCAGGCTCAAATTATATATGGTATACTATGGTTCAAAATTTCAACCAAAATGTCAAAATTTTGGAGAAATGCCTCAGTTCCAACATGAGTCAAAAAGGAATCCAATGCAAAACATAGGTCACTCCAGATATCGGTACACAATTTCGGTCATTTCGACTCGTTTTGTTGAAATTTTGAACATGGGACCATTTATAAAAGCAAAATTTCGTTGAAATTTTGACTCATTGAGCAAGGCTAAACTTCGACTAATTTCATCGGAATTTTGAGTTTATGCCCCCTTTTACCTGAGAGCTCCAGAACTGCTACAAAACCTCTCTTTTTTTTTTCTTTTTTCTTTTTTTTTGTGCAAAATCTTTTATTTTGTTGTTGAATCAAGGCTTGGTGATCAATTGTGGAGCATCCATTTCAACATTTGGGTGGATTTAAAGAATCATTTGGCAAAATGTTTCCAAAATTTAAATTTCCCACTTATCGGTTGTGATATACTTTGAGAGATTACTAATGAAGAGGATGACATGGCCGTCATATGTCATAGAATCCAATGACACCATTTGGGGTTTTTTCCAATCTAATTATTCAAACATGTGTGCTTAAATAGGCATTTCCTGAACTTTCAGGGAAAAATTCCAGGTTTTGGCCACTGAAATGGAAATTTCTTGTTTTTCACAAACATGGCCCAATTTAGGTACCAAAATTACAGTAATTCCAAAATATTTAAGAGTTGGTGGGGTTCAAAATCCCAGCGAAATTTGAAATTTTAATCTTGACCTAGACAGAGGACAGAGGATACAACCTGGCTGCAACAATGATTGGCTTCCATGAAATATCAGATGCAGTTATGAATATAATTTAAGTAACATGGCTTTTTAAGTATTTACAACAATACAACCCAAGCAACTAATTGGATAGTTAGGATAGCCCAATAATTGTAGTTTTATGTGGTGGTCATCTAGGAGGCAGCCTAGAACTTGGCACTTGGCAGAACAAATTGCAAGAGATAAATACCATTTAGAAAAGTTCTAGTTAAGTGGTACAGTTTAGTTGTTTATATGAGACTGTAATACACCCAAAGACAAACCGGACATAAGTATCATTTGGAGTGAATGATTATATCGTCACTGTGAACATGGAAGCCATAAAGGATTCCCATAACGGTTATAGACAAGCAGAAAGATACTGAAAGTGTCACCTAGGCACCCAACAGAACCCCCAGCTTATGGCATTATTTGGATGAGTAGCAACATATACAAAATTTCTTTAAATAATGTTGAAAAATGAAAATAAAACTGCCGTGGCTTAATTAGAGATAGTAAAAATCATATTAAAAAAATTTCTTTGCTAAGATAGGGAAGGTGGGAGAAGGTGCTTTACACATGAAGTTTGAAAATTTCAAGGAAAATGTTCTTTCCTCAGAGTTTCTCCATTACTGCTCTTCAACAAGATTGCATAAGATACTTCACTGAGTTGCCGTGTTTATTAACATAGCACGTAAAATCAAATTGTAGACACCTAGCTCTAAGTTACCTGTTACCGAGGGAACCCCTGTACGCTTCGATGTCACCTACAACTTTTAAATTTGTTGCTTCACAATTATAATGGCCCAAATAACTCATAGCAGCTTTTCTTCTTCTAAATTTAAATATTTTTCAAACACTTTGTCATTAGATATTAACAGTCACAAATTTAATGCATCATTATTGAGGGTTATTACAACGTTTTAAAAACAACTCTGAGACAGCATTCAAAAATCTACAGCTTTAACTTGAAACTGTGGAACTCTATCAAACTAAGTCCAATGATTTCCATTTTACCCTCTACATACTCAGTTAATTGAGGAGGAATAAACCCATTGCACCACTTCGTCACATTAATCAGAGAGAAAAAGAGACTCACATATCATGCTCCCCTTAAACAAGTCCCATTTCCATCCCTTTCTCCTTATGAACTTGCAAAGGTATTAAAAAAAAAAAAAAGAGTAACCACAAGTATACCAAAACCCAGATGGAAAAAAGTAGAAAAGATTCTATTCTAACAAGTTTATCCACCCAAAACTAGAAATTTGAAATGAAGCAGAAGATGCTCAGATTCAACAAATGCCCCTAAGATTCATTTCTTGGTCTAAACGTGCAGTGTCATGTACAATGACGAATGGAGGATAGATAAGTACTAACAGCATAATACCCAGATGACATAAGGTTGCAGATATCTGAATTCCTCGAATTTATCCAAAATCGTGAATTTGAAAAGAACCATCCCAAATTGCATAGAAGTGCAGATATTCGAATGCCAGCATTTCTAACCACATAACCACAAAAGGCTTTAAAAAGAAAAGGAGCTACCGAAATAAAATGAAATTGCAGAGATTGGAACTCAGCTAAGCTTTTTAAAAACCATACCTTTTGTTATGGCAGATAATCCCGCAGGAGAACACTGAAGACAGGAAGGTATAGTAAACGACCCACGAATTAGAGAATCCATAGTTTCTCAAGCTAATGTAGAGAACTGCTAATGGGCTTCAAAGCCACCACATTCATTCACTCATAAACTCGACTGAGTCTGAGAAAGCTCAAAACATTGTATCGCACGCAATAAGAACGGAAAATTATCGCCCCCAGTATTACTGGGGATCCCATCGTGCACACATGAGCGATGCTGCGCCGCACGATGCGCACAGCACCCCAGTAGTAATGGGGGCGATAAAGTTAGTGTACAAAAAACGCAAGTAACTCAGTCACGATCTGAAGGACAGGCAGCTTTTTGCGCTTGCTTCACTGAAATTTCAGGTGTTGAAATGGACATTTCGTCGTAATCAAAAGTAGAGGTGTAAAGAGAGGGATAGAAATTCAGAATACTCAAATCTATCAACTTTTAGTGTCGGTAGCAAGTACGGAAGGCCAAGGAATTCAAATTAATTTAAAAAAAGAATAGGAAAAATTCTTGAGCCGACACGATAGGGATAGTAGTCTCTCTCTCTTTCCTCATTACATGAAATGACCTTATTGCCTTTTGATATATAAAACTGTTTTTCACCAAAAAAGAAAAAAAACAAAAGATATACAAAACTATTCACACTTCAGTAACTGATTGTATAACAATCTTCAATTGTCACTAAATCATAGTTGGAAAATCCGGTCTTGATTGGGATGAATCGCCCAAGTAGGGATCTAAATGGATATTCGAAAATTCGTAGTTAATCCGCATTCATATTTGTTTAGGAGAATCTGAATCCGTCCGAAACTAATCGGATTTAAAAAATGATAATCCCCCTATCCAATCGATTATTATCCGATTCGTTTAGCAGTCTGACGATAATAAAATATCTGAAATGATAATCCCCTATCCTTATTGGATTTTGTTATCTTATTTTTATAAATTTATTAGTTAAGATAATGTGATTCTTTTTCTAAATTTGCTATTAATTTATATATATTGTTTTATGCAATGTGATACATGGAATCACATGTCTATTAAAATAAATACAGGATAAAATCAAAAGTAAAAAAACGTAAGAAAATCAAAGACTAAGAAGAGTAGAAGAAAGGGTAGTTGCTGAACTCTCAAGACTCAACCCTAACCCTCATCATAAAAACAGTAAAAATGTCAACGGATAGTCGAAAATTCGTATTTGATCCGTGTTCATATCCATTTAGGAGAATCTGTACTCAAAAAATCACTATCCGGAAATTATCTGAATCCGTCCGAATATAAGCGGATACGAATATGATAGTGCCACTATCCGACCGAATTCAATCCGTTTACATCCCTATGCCCGAGTTAAAATTTTGAAAAATCTGGTCAAGAGTCGGGTAGACTAGACTAGGAAAAAATGATGAGATTGGGCATAAATCCTCCAAGTCAAATATGACTCGGTATTTTTACCCAAATCATGAGAAACTCGATGAGTTTAGTCTCTTTTAAAAATCAAAATTGGTTCACATACGAAAAAAAAAACATAAAGTTGGTTCACATAGAAATTTAGTTGAGTAAAACAATAAATTCATATTCTAAAATAGTAAGAAACCTTCAACTGCTCGACTCCCTTCTCTTGTTCAATGGTATAAACTCAAAATGCATTGATACGTGATTCCTTAATTATTATTTTTTCTTCTGGTTTTCCTATATGATTCTGTATTTTTTTTACTATATATATATTTATTATATTTATTACATATTACATTAAAATTTTAAAAAACATCACTCGTCTTGACTGGGTTTTACAAGGCCAAGTCACCAGTTTTTTCTTAAAAAACGAGTGGAGTTAAAAAACCTGATTTTCTAACTATGCACTAAATATGACAATTAATTAAATGAGAAAAAGAACGCTACTTGGTCGCATGAAGTACGCGGCCCCTACGCTCAGACATAGGGTTGCGCAAAATGATAGTTACGCCCTCAAGAATTTTTGCCTTTCCATTGGGCACGACGATCATTTCTGACGACCTTATGTCTAAGCGCAGGCCTATGCACCGCACACAACTAGATAACATTCTTTCTCCTTAATTAAATTTAGAAAAATTTTATTGTAACCAAAGTCATGAACTAAGAATTATTTATTTATTTATTTATTTTTTTGGTAGAAAAACTAAGAAGTTGTAATCTAACTTTTTGTCTTTCTAAGATAAACATATTTTTTTAAATGGGTATGAATCTTATCATTTCCCATAAATAGTTAAATACTAAACAGTTAAATGAATGGGAATTTGACCTTTTGTAAACCTTTTTTTATCCCTGTTTAAAATATGAGTTGTTATTCATGTAACTAGGATGGTTACGTTTGGAAAAATAAAAATAAAGTGAAATGACCAAATGAAATAAACAAATGAAAAAAGATTGAAATAAATAATAAATTAATTTTATGCTACACATGAGAGATATGTTTGCATCAATACACTGACTGACTGACATTAGCTTTTATTAGCCCAAGTGTCATACCCAACTCCCATGCACTCTTTCTCTCTCTTCCCAACTCCCAACAAGTTCATCATGTTTAACAAAAAAAAAACTCTGGTCCTTTATCTTTCTAACACATTCAGAGTTTCACACGTGTCCCAACTAACTCTCTCTCTCGCGTAAGTAGGGATGTAAATGGATAACTGAAAGTCCGAATTCCATCCACATCCATATCCGTTTAGGGACATCTGTTTTTGTTTCGAGATATCTGAGAAAAAATCTGAATACTCCAATAAAAATCAGTCTAGAAAAAAAATTTTGAATACTTAATATCAAAAAATTAAGTAAATAATGATCTTGAAGGTTTTTGAAGATTCAACACATTCTAGAATATGAGGAAAAGAGAATCATGATCTAAGAGATATGGATTGAGAGTGAATTGTCTCTACTAGGGGGAGGAAGGTCCAAGCCACACAAGGCAGAGATGTAAAAGGATGGTCGAAAATCCGAATTCGATCCGCATCCAAATCCATTTAGAGGTATTTATATCCGGCGAAGGAATATCCAGATCTGATCACATCTGATCCGTATCCGAGCCAAATCCGATCTGTTTACAAGCCTATACGTAAGTCCCAATTCTTTCTCATTCACATGCATGAATCTCTGTGACGCATTCATGCCTACTGCTACAATTAATGTAATGTATCATGTATGTATCCAACAAACCCATGGTTTTAGGTACTAGGTATCAAACTCGGGTATCCCCAATTCTATATCCCTTATCGTTGCTTCAAGGACTGACTTAAGCATCAGAGAGTTCCTCCAGTAATCTCCTATGCCCTTGTGTCTTATGTCTTGCGATTTAGTAGGAAATCAGAGCAAACATACCTTAGAAAAGACTCCATATGGATTGTCCCTATCCCCTCATATGCTTCCTGTGTTTGGAGAAGGATTGTGACTCTTAGGCCCCTTGTTCAATGCTTCATTTCTACTTTGATTGATGATGGGGCCTCTACTAGGCTTTGGTTGGATAACTGGCATCCGGCTGGTGTGCTTCTTCTTGAGGTGTGAGATAAAACTATCTATAATTTGGGCTCTGACAGATCTGCCATGGTCTCACATATCATCAGAGAATCTAGATGGAATCCCCCTCCCCCTCTCCTCATGTCCTCGATCCTATCTTGGCTACTCTTCCTCACCTCTGTAGGCCCCCTTGGAAGAGGTGACATCACTACTTGGACAACTTCTCCGTCTAGCTTATTTAGTTTGAAATCTGCTTGGAATCTCGTTTGAGCTCATGGAGATATAGTCATTTGAAGCAATGTTGTTTGGTTCAAAAGTCACATCCCCAGTTATAGCTTCACTCTTTGGCATGCCCTTCGAAACTGCCTTCCTTCACATGCTTTCTTCATCAATAGACACATTCCAGTGTCCCCTTGCTGCACTCTTCGTTGGACTAGCTAGGAGGATATTGATCACCTCTTCTTTAAATGCCCTTTCTCCTCTAAGATCTGGACTTGGGTTCTTGCTCGTTGCTGGCTGGCAAGGAGGCAAATTCTTCCTTTCCATAGAGAATGGATCTGGGTGGATGTGACTTTTGGTGGTTCTTCCTTCAGTGATCGAGTGGATAAACTGGCTTTAAGTACTATAATTCATCACATTTGGTATGAAAGAAATTTTAGAAGGTGGACTACCAAATCCATATCCTTTAATCAGATTTGGGATTCCATCTCCTTCAACATCAAAACCAAACTTTTAGTAGTTCCTGTTCGATTCATAGATTCCTAAAGGAATAGGCATATTGTATCCTCTTGGAATTTTACTCTCAGGTTGTATTTTGTTGTCTCTTTGTGCTTTCGGGGTTTTTTAGCCTCATATTTGTATCCCCTTCAAGGTTTTATCTCTTTTGGTTTAATGAAATTTTTATTCATCCAAAAAATAAAGGGATATGGAGTAACTGTAAAACTAGGATGATGAGTGTTTGATCCTTTACTTGGGGATTCCTCCACGTATTTATAGGTAAGCTAGCAGAGGTGGCGTGCAGACACCTCATTTTGTATTTTTCCCTAGAGGTTCCCCGTGGCGAGGATAAGCACCCTCCAAGGCATAGAGTTGTTGTATCTGTGGATGTAGCATTAGTGTGTATTGCCCGAGTCCGCTTACCGATCATCGATTCTCTGTGCCGGAGCCCAAACCAGAGCCTCCAAGCCCTCTAAGATCCTCTAGAAAGGCTAGCCCTAACCTAGACCCCTTGGAACTAGCCTGGCCCAAACAGCCCAATCCTTCGATGTCGACACCAAAGTTCAGGTCGACACTCAGAGACCCCGAGTCGACAATGACCCAACCTTCCATCGACATTGACATATTCCTATTAACTGTCAAGTAGAGCATTCCTACTTTCAAACTTACCTTGACATTCATAATGTTTACACCAATAGCTAAGCCATTTCCCTTGATGTCGAGTATTGTTCATCGACAGCCACTCGATGTTGACCTTACCCCTCTTCGATGTCGACTCGACCCTAGTTGAGGCCCAAACTTGCCATGTTTAGCTTCGATTTCGATTCCTTTCACGAACAAGCCCAATTTTGGTAACTTGGATGTGTATATTGGCTTCCTTTGCCCCAAGAAACATTTCCTAAGGCAACTAAACACTTGTCCACATCCCATTTGACATTGCCTTGATCAAACACCCATTGTCGATGCAAAGACAACCCTTTTCGAAAATCTGGATCAAGACTAACATCCTTACACGAATTTAGGAGTGCACACAACCCTCTACATCTATAAATACACCCCTTCTCATGTTGAGGAGGGTCCTAGAATCCCTTGCTACTGAATTGATGTCCAATTCAGCTCCCCCACTCAATTGCCCTTGAGCCTCTAGTCTTCGGCCCTCCACTTGGCCTTAGTCTACTGCCTCCATTGCCTGTTGAGCATCCATCACTTGAAGCTTCAAAATCATAGCTTAGAGTCACTTACCCCGGGATTTCAATGCTTGACAATAAAGTGACGCTTACAAGGAGACAAGAGAAACCACCACAAGTGGCGATACTTGCTTCCGTACATATCTCCTGAGTCACAAAAGGGAAACCTCCACATCTCCAGCTTTCGATCTCCTTCTAACTAGGTAGGTGACCTCTTCCTCTTTGGTTAGAGTACTTCAATCGAGTTTTATTGTTTACTTTACTTATCTATTTTGCATCTTCAGTGGAGTGTGATCCCATCTCTTTAGATGGTGGTCACACGTCCCCCTCTTTGTTTTATCTATTTTGCATGCATGCATTGATCCATGATCCCTATCCCTTGTAGTCTAAGACTCCCTCATGCTTGCATTCATGTTATAAATTTTACATGTATTTATATGCCACGCCCATCCTCTCCATGCCATGCATGTACATTAAGTTGTTGTTCCCTTATTTTCATGCACTCATTATTCTATCATGCTTAGTTTAGTGTTGATCATGCTTAGGTCACATAGGTTTCGAAGTCCTTTACTTTACTTTTTTGTACACTAACCCTTATTTTGTAGTCGAACCTTCGAGTATGTATTCCTTCACTTTCTTCTGTACCTTACCTTTTTTAGTGTATTCTTTGTACTTTACATTACCATCCCAAAAAGCATGTTATGATCCTTTCCTCCCTAGCAATAGAAAGACCGATAAGTTCGAATGGACTAGGGTGTCTAATACCTTCCCCGGACTGTAACTTGACCCATACCCAGATTAATGGACTTTTTATCCCCAAAAGAGCATTTCATGAGAGTCATTACATTAATTCACCTCTCTTTTTCCCCTCAAAGAGGGATGAGGTAGAGGACACATGGCGATCCCCCGCCATGTCATTGGTCCTCACAATGGCGACTCCACTAGGGAATACTTTTACTTGTATAAAATAGGTCAGACTTTTTATGTGCTTGACATATATGTTGTAGTGTTATAACTTGCTTTTTCTTTTACTGTGTGCTTTTGGATGCTAATTTCTATGCACTAACTTGCATCATGTCTTGCATACACTATCACACACCGTTGATCATGCCAAAAGCACATGGATTAATCCCATTTCTTACACCTCATGGTGTAACACTGGGCCCGGTGTGTAGACATGCGGGTTCTCCTTGGTGAAACCATAACTCATAGCACTGTACTTTCGGGTGTATTAAAAAGGCTTGCACTGTCGTACTGTTTGATCATCTTACTTGTAGGAGTGGTGAGAGGTATATAGGAGCACCTTGCTAAGGGAACCCTTATTTTATCCTATTGTCCTTTAACCAACATGCATCATGTAAGGATTTAGAGCCCAACGCTTCGGTGATGACACACTAACTATAACATTGTTTGAGAACCAAATCAACACTTTATTGGCCTTGTTCTTAATCAGTCTGATTATTCATAATCTTGTCTCGGGCCCGCTTCATTAATATGCAACCTTCGATGTATGGGCCAATTTGGAACTTGATCAACTTAGTGCCTACACTTACTAACCCATGTTTAGGATTTGCGTGCTTGTTGTGAAATTGTCTGCACATCATATTGCATATCATACTTCCTTTAGAGTGACATTCATGGGGTACGAGGTTTGTTGGCCTTGTTCTTAACCGGCTTGATTATTCATAATCTTATCTTGGGCCCGCTTCACTAATATGTGACCCTCGATGTATGGACCAATCTAGAACTTGATCAACTTAGTGCCTACACTTACTAACCCATGTTTAGGATTTGCGTGCTTGTCGTGAAATTGTCTGCGCATCATATTGCATATCATACTTCCTTTAGAGTAACGTTGATGGGGTACGAGGTTTGCCATAGGCCTAGGTTTTCCCAAATTCCCCTTTTGGTCTAATCGTGGCCCTATTCTAACTAGAAACCATTACTTCGGGATGACAGGATACCAGTTCTACAACTAGTTGGGCTAGAATTGGGAGGATGCTAGTTCGCGTTTCGAGTCCCCCTGAATTGGAAATGGGTGATACTGAGAACAATGGAATAGACATGGGAGAGTTGAAAGCTCAGATGCAACTTATAGTTGGCCAAGTAACTAAGCTAGTGCTGAGCATCATCACACTGATGGCACCGCAAACCAGTTTGGACCAGAGGCGTACACGAATCCATGGAGGCTCATTACTCAACCCCAATTTGGCTCTAAAGGAAGTAGTCATTACTTCTGGACCACAACCATCGGTCAAGACCATTGAAACCAGACTCTTGAGACAGAAGGTCGAGAAACTAGACATGCTATTAAGAATGTCAAAGGGGTAGACGACCAGATGATAGACTCTGAGGGACCTTGTTTCTTCCCTAAAGCACATTTACCCAAGGGTTTCAAGTGGAAATTCGAGAAGTTTGATGAAACCGGTGACCCATGAGCCCACCTCAGGGTTTACATACGTCAGATGAAAATCATGAATTTTTCATAATGGCAAATGGGCCAAGCATTTCAGATGTCTTGATCGGGCCTGCTTTGAGATGACCAATGTCCTTAGATTCCTCCCAAACCCACACTTAGGACAACATAATAAAGGCCTTCAAGAACCAATACTCATACAACACTGAGATAGAGTTAATCCGTAGAGATCTTGAAACCACTAAAACGAACACCTGTATATATGAACTATATTTTATATGTATTAGTATTATACTATATTAATGTACTATAATATATTGATACCCAAATTCGGTTTGGTTTTGGTTCTAACCTCCGGTTCCTATGTTGGATCCAGAAAGTAACCAAGTCCCTCCTTGGTTCTGTTCCTCAGTTCCAAATTGTAACCAAATTCTATTCGGTTCGGTTCAGGTCTAGTTTTGGTTCCAATTTGACACCCTTATATCATAGTAGGAAAACCACTTGCTAGATCAGTTCTAAACTTGTATAACTCAATGTTGCTTTCATAATTAGCCATAACCAAGGCCATGTATTTTGGCAAGAAATATATATAAAATAACAACAGTCTAATTTTTAATCATCTTTTTGTCAATAAAAGAAAAAAATATATTAAAATGAAATATTATTGTTACAAGAGTTAGTTTTCAAACCTCACAAGGCATCTAGTTTGCTTCTCCCAAAAAAAAAAATAGGGCATCTACTTTGCCATGTCGATAAATAATGTATCTATTCCCACACATGAATAGAGAGGACATGGTCTAGATTAACTACGTGTCAAATTCCATAGTGTAGTTCAATCATACACCCTATAGTCGCTGAATTTTGTCACCACTCCCAGCGATGACGACAACTGGACATAGATGATTGACAACGGACCCCAAGGACTCTTGCCCGCCCGCATATAAGCCATATCACCCCCGATATCCCTAAAAATAATTTACAAGACCCTTTTATCAAATGCTAAAGGAGGTACTGCTCACCTTCCCCGACCATGGCGGTCCCTAAAAATAATTTATAAGACCCTATGAAGCGTGAACCGCACGCGTGGTAGCATCACGAATGCAAGCACGATAGTCTAGTGCGGCACCACAGATAGGTGCAGCCCCGCTAGGCGGCACTGCAGACGGGAGCAGCAGAGCCGTAGAGCCCATTTTTACATATAAATAGCCCCCTTTCCCCCCTCATTTGCACATTCTAAGTTTCAAAGAGAGGAGAGCTCCCCAAAGCCCAGTTTTCACCCTTTTTCCAGTTTCCTTGTTTCGGGGCCCTTCCCCCTTCCTGTTTCCCAGCCTTCAAGCCTTGTCCCCTTGTCCGAAGTCCGGGTTGCCCAAACCCAACTTCTTCGATCCCTTTTTCGTCCGATTCTCAAAAACCCTCCATGGTGTAGCCGTTTTGTCCAATAACCAAGTACTCAACTCCTAAATTCCCGTGACGTCCTTACTCTATTGGAATCATCCTAAATTAGTTTTTGAAAGCCGTTACTCTATCCGACAAAGGGCAAAGTCAGTCATTTGTCTACACCTGAACCAGGGGATGCCTTTCGCATTATATTTTCCATAGTTGCATTGGTTTCAAGCATACAAGTATATATTTGTACTCTTAATTTTTAATTTGGGCACAATGTAGTCAGTCAAGTATTCCTTTGTAGTGTACATAGTAGTTAGTGTAATATAGTTTAATTTATTTAAACAGTTTATGCATCATTATTTAGCCAAGCATGTGGGTATAAGACATTCATAAAAGGAAGAATATTCGAAAACAAGCATCTAGTAGAAAGACCGGTTTAACTGGGTGAGGTGGGTGCCTAACACCTTCCCACTCTTGTAACTTAACAACTTACCCCGAATCTCTGACCAGACCAAACAGAATCTCGTAGTCCTTCACAGGGCTACACCAATTGGGTCCTAGGCTCTTATCCTAGGTGGTGATTCCTGTAGACACTGAATTTTGTCACCCCCCCCGATGATGATGATAATCAGACTCGGATAGATATCGGTACCTCTCTCGAGAAGGACTTTTACCCCAAACACCAAAGCCATCTTACTCTCACACCCTTGAAAAATCCCAAAAAACCCCTAAAGCCCAAGAAAAGAGCCAAATAGGCCCAAACAGACCCAAAAAAGCCCAAAAGAAGCCCATTTAGATCCCAAAAGTGCTTGGTGATGTCACACATTAAGCACCACATCATGAAGATTACCACGACACCGTGGAAGGCCTTCCACGGCATCGCGTGAGATCCACACGGCACCGGGGAAAAGGACAAATGTCATCTTGGTGACGTCATCCACGGTGCCGTGGAAACCCCTTCCACGGTGTCGTGAAGGCCTTCCACGGTGTCGTGAAGGCCTTCCACGGCACTGTGATTAATGGGTACCTCCCTCCTTTTCATGAAGAAGGAGTGTGGGGGAGAGGGTCCCAGTCCATTTTCTTGGTCTTTTTACCCCCTTTGAAGCCATTTCGAGTGTGGATCCTCCTTAGTCTCGGGTAAATCCTTCGATTACCCAAAATAAGAAGGAAAAGATCCTCTTCCCCAGTTTGTCTCTTTCGAGAGTAGGGAATCACTCTAGATCCTTCGATTACCCCGCCTAAGAAGTGATCCTACTAATTACCTCTTCCAGTCATTATTCTATTTGCATACGGACAACGAAGAAGCCTTCATCCCAGCTGTTATTCTATCTGTATACAAATAACGAGAATCCCTTATATAGTCGTTGCTCTGCCCGAAGTTTGAGTAACGAAAC
This sequence comes from Telopea speciosissima, assembly GCF_018873765.1. NCBI lineage: Eukaryota > Viridiplantae > Streptophyta > Magnoliopsida > Proteales > Proteaceae > Telopea > Telopea speciosissima. Next base: position 52,542,734 of record NC_057919.1, on the reverse strand, counting down.
TCATCTCATATAGTCCTTACTCTGTCCGACAAAAGAGAGGCAAGCCGACCATCCATCTCCACCTGAGCCGAGGGACATCGCATATTTCGTATTTGGTACATTTTCATTCATTTCTTTTATTGCTTGACAGGTATTTGTCTCTTTCCTTCTTATTATTTTTGGCACAATGTAGACCATTAAAGTAGTTCACTTTAGTGTACATAGTAAATGACTTTTTCCTTTCTTTGTCATGTTTAGTGCATCATAATCTAGCCTTGCATGTTTGTATAGGACATATTATTACGGGAGAACTTTTAAAATCTTGCATCTAGTAGAAAGACCGGCTTACCCGGGCGAGGTGGGTGCCTAATACCTTCCCACTCTCGTAACTTGACCACTTACCCCGAATATCTGACCAGACCATATGGAATCACGTAGCCCTTTCCGCTAATCCCGAATGGGGCTACACCTACTGGATCCTAGGTCCAAATCCTAGGTGGCGACTCCATTTATTTTAATTTATAAAGCATGACCCCAATCCCCATGATGATATATCGAAATGATACGTGATAATCCATGAAAGGCAATTTTTGTTGCCATAAGGCCGAGGAAACCTCCACCTCCCTCACGAGGACCGCGGTACTTATAGTGGCGACTCCGCTAGGGACGTGTCAAGCTTTTAACACTAGATGCTCTTGTTAAATGCAAGAATACTCTCCCTTATGCATTGTTTATATGATAACATGTTTGGCTAGCCTTTTTTTGTGTACTAACTACATCATGCATCATATTCAAAGTGAAATCAAACGACGAGGGTACTCTCTGTTGTGCCTCTACCCCTGGGGAGGTGGGGCACCTCATACTAAGTAGTCTGAGAACGGATGATAGCTGCTTCCTGCACCACTTTCATGTACACACACATGGCATGGGAACACATTCAACCCCATGGTTAGTCGTTGGACCCCATGTGTAGTCATGGGTAATTCATGACAAAGCCACACCCCTTGATATTTATTGTATAGATTTATAATCATAAGTGAGGATGGTCATTAGTGTGTTGTGGGGTACATTAGATACTCAAAAAAGGCATTATTTTGATCATTCTGAGACTGACTGATCTAATCCCTAGGTATATTAAAAGAGCCACATACCCATGACTCACGTAAACGACAGATATATCGGTTCTGTCAAGGGTGACATTTTTTTATCCTATCAGCCTACCTAATAGTATGCATCATGTAGGATATTAGACCATATATGATTAGGGTACGCCACAAGCTAATCTTGTAGATGTTTGGGTTTTGGTCCAAGATTCTCAATGGTACACTTTACATAATAGAGTGTGCCTAAATAGAACTCGGATTATCCTACGACATAGTAGCATGCTGTTATTTGGCATGACATGTCTAATGATAGAGTTCAAATTGTCCCGTGATAAAGGCACTCTACATTATCATAAATATACCATTAGGATATTTTTGTCCAAACCATTTTGGATTTTCCTCATGTGATGGTATCTGAGACCATCATATGAACTTTGTTTGTATATATTTCATGTATATATTGTTTGTACATAAGTATGGTAAAACAAAAAACAAAAAATAAAAGAAAAGACTTCTACAATCAAGTGAATTCCTTTTGGATCCTGAAATAATTCTCTCTGACTTATGTAAAGCATAATTCGCATAAAAGAAGTTTCTTGTTACCCGCATGGGTCCATTATAACGATAGGCTTACCTAAATTGGTTTGATCCAATCCAGAGGTCTTGAGAACTTCCCTTTCTCCACTCAACATCGCAGAATCCGGTCAAGCTTTTCCCAGATAGTAACACCATGGATTCAATAGGCAGTGTTCACCTGAAGTGCAGTTAGATTGGCAAGATCAGTTATAGGCTGAGACGGTAGAGATGAGATAGCTTATGGTGCCAATCTTGCAAACAGTACAAGACATGTCCCAAGGAGACACAACACCCATTTTCAGAGAGCCAGAGCATGCTCAACCTATGACTCCCAAGGCAACCCCGTCAATGTCTAGGGTACCCACCAGGATTATGATGGGAAAAGGAGAAGATGTCGCGATCAACGCACCTTAGAAGTATCTTGAAGCCAAAAGGGAGCATAAGATGAGGGAAGGAGTTGAGAAGTTAGAAGTTACTGTAAAGGGTACGATTCACGAGAAACCCAAAATAGACTGGGTGTTCTTTCTAGAAACTCGTACCACTCGCCAAGAGTTAGGGATACTAAGGCAAGGCCCGACTGAAGGGTTCTCCAATTTCATCATGAAGTTCAAAGAGAAAGCCGTAAAAGTGGGGGGTTTCCCAATGGAAGTAGAGCAGATAGAGACAGTTTGGGAGGAACTATATGGGAAATGTCATGATTGTTTGAACTACCAGTACTCTAAGGCTCTCGAGGCGTCCATGATTGCAAGGAAGCATACTGAAGACAAGACATTCATGAACTCACAGGATCAAGATCGTCACTCGGTACTGGGTCGGGAGTAAAGCCTGAAGAAAAGATCAATGAGTATGCATTTGCGTATGAACGCCTGTGCTTCAGTATCATCTCCAAGGGTGATGCAGTCTGATTCACCGTCACAACCAATATTAAAGTGACAACGGTAGTTTACCGAGCTGGGTATGGTTAGGTTTCTTGTATATGCTGAATTGAAGAAACTAAAGCTTTTAGGCATGGTTCCTCCACGACCGATCAAAGATCCTACACCATCTTGGTATGACTCGGATCAGTACTATGATTATCACACTCAGAAGGGGCACCCTACTGATTAATGCATTACACTCAAACATGCCATCCAAGATTTATTGGATGATGGAAGATTTAAGACAAGTCCACTAGTACCACGAGTACCCAAGAGGCATTTCTCAGACTTAAAGGACATGTCACTGACATTTCTTTTTGGTAGACTGAAGTAGGGAGGACTCATAGATACAATTCCTCAGTGACCAATCAGTGATCCTCTACCAAAATGGAATAAGCCTAACTTGTATTGCCATTATCATAACCAGAAGGGTCATCGGACTGATAAGTGCATACATCTCAAACACGCAATTCAGGATTTGCTAGATGTTGGAAAGATTGAGCTATCGCCCAAAGGCGTTAAACTACAATTAATAACTTGATGAGCATCAGTCTTGCTGGCTAACTTAAAATGGCTCCAGCACCCAGCTCCGGTTAGAAGGACACTTGTTAATGGTACAGACTGCATGGTCCAGTGATGAGGAAGCAACAGTACATTACTCTTGAGTAGATGGGGTCACACTGAAGACATTATCGGGTCCGCATCCCTTAGGTCTTTAGGTTCTTTTTCTGTCAAATTTCCTTCTGTAGTCTCATTCGCTGTGTTTTTCATAGTGATCAATGAATATGTTTCTTTTCCATCTATTCAATTTTTTTGCTTTTTGTCTTAATCCAAATAGTATTTTGAGATTATTTCATGGACTGTTGGCCCAAAAAAAAAAATCCATTGCCCTTTTTTGATGTCAAAGTCTTGTTGGTCAAAGATCTTGAGCTTTCCATACATCTGATCCCCTTCCAATGAGCCGGAAGCTTAGGTGAAGATTTAATCTTGTAAAGCCCATTAAGAGAGGCCTTCTTTGGCCGTCAGATATCCCAGAAAAATCCTAAGACTACAAAATCCGCTAGTCCCCCTATTGTGCCTTAGCCTTTTCTTCTTTTCTTCAGAAAACTCATCTTGGTCAATCTACAACTTATTATCCATACATTCTCCTGCTTGTTGAATGTCCCATCAGCTTCTAGGGTCTAACCGAAAGAAGTCCTCGGGTTGAAATCAGAAGGGCAATACCCTCCCCATTAATGAAAAAAGGAAAAAACTTTGTTCCTGAAACTAACATTGCGCCAACCTCCAAAAAAAAAAAAGAGAAGAAAGTTCAAAAAGAAAAAAAAAAGAGCAAAAAATGAGAGTTCAAAAAGGGGAAAAAAAAAAAAAAAGAGAAAAAGAGAAAGGAGGCATTGGCCCAAGATCTTGCAAGAAAAAAATTTGGGAACAATAATCAATCAGACCATGGGGGCAAAAAATTTCCAATTCTCTTTTAATAAAACCGTCAAAATTTTCAGCCCATCTCCGAGATGGAATTGTCAAAGTCTTCAGTTGAAGTATGAGAAGAATTGTCAAACTTCTCAATTACACTTCTGGAAAGAAAAATTATCGAAGACCTCAATGAGTTTAATCACCAGATTCCTGGTTAAATTTTGGGAACAAAAGTTACTAGTCATGGTTGGACCCTAGGTGCACATTTGAGCCTTTACCATCCTTTGGAACCTAGTCCTAAGTACAACCAAGTTAAGTCCTCTCCGGCTAAATAACAGTGAGATTCACATTAACAAATTTGAGTTCATATCAACCCCCAAATCACTGTTCACGTGAACAATAACTTTTTTTCTCCCCCTTGGTCTTCTTCATGCTTCGATCTACATCACATTGGCACTTAATTTCCTAAAAGAGATCATCTGATCATGTGAGAATAACAAAAACTTCATTACACAGTTGAGGACATATGTTATCCAAAATCTAGGCTAGGAAAACAGGAGAAACATGCAATGGGGTTTTGCATGAAATAAAATAAAACTTTTGAGACAAGAGAACTTCAACTTAGTATATATATAAGGATATTTCTAAACATGTATCCAGATAGAACAAGACAAAATTTTACACTTCTAAAATATAGCCAATTTTAAAACATAACCACATGGGAGTTATCAAGATTACACAGTGTGAGATGGATGTGCAGCAAAACTAGAAGAAATGACCAGATTAGAGTTGACTTGGGAATTGCCCCGATTCAGGATAAGCTCTGTGATAGTCGTTTGAGGTGGCATGGCTATGTTCAATGGAGGCCTTAGGATGTAGCAGTATGGAAGTGTGAATTTATTTTGATTGAAGGAGTTAAAAGAGCTAGGGATAGGCCTAAAATGACCCTAGGAGAAGTAGTTAAGAAAGATATGTATAGTTTATGTAATACCCCGACCCAAGAATTTTATTTTAGTACTGGTTTACTGTCTTACTTTTTTGTATGACTAGACTGGATGGTAGGGAATCGATTTTCATGTTGATATTGTTAATTTATGGTAAGATTTCATGTAATTATGATTTTTGCATGTTTTATAATGAATTATAAGCATGAATATGATGTAAGTCATGTATAGCCATATAAGGGTATTTATATAATTTTATAACCCTTGATCTATTTATATAGACTTTGTATTGATTTTATACACGATGGGGTACATTTTTATATACTATGATTTATAATTATAGACTATGGTTTAAAGTGTATGAAATATATGTTTGATTCACTATTTGATTCATGGTTTACTATTTGGCTCATATTGGTTCTTTGTGAGTTACTTTTTGATTCAATGAAATAGGGAAACAAGGACATTATAGGAAACTCACTAGAAAGATTCCAAATACTAATTCAGTATAGGTTGTGAACAAAAGGAAAAAAAGAGTTTAAGTGTGGGTTTAATGGGAAAGTTACAAAAGGAAAAGAAGAGTTAAGTGAAGGTTTAATGGGAAAGTTACAAAGGAAAAAAGAAGAGTTAAGTGGGGGCATAAGGGAGATTTCAAGTAAGGTATAAATTAATGAGGAGATATAATAGGAAAGAAGAAGATAATGGAGGGGCATAAGGGAGATTTCAAGTAAGATATAAATTAATGAGGAGATAAAATAGGACAGAAGAAGATAATGGAGGGGCATAAGGGAGATTTTAAGTGAGATAAATCTAAGAAAGAGAGAGAGAGAGAGAGAGTCATTTTTAAAAAGAGAGAGAGTCAATCTAAGAAAGAGAGAAGAGAAAGAAAAACAAGAAAAAGAAAAGACAGGGAAGGAAAATCGTGGAAGGGGGTTTGAGTGTTCAAATTTTAGGATTTTGTGAGAAGATTTCCAAGGCTGAATTAAAGATTGGAACTTGGAGTATGATGGAGTGAAGGGCCAAAGCTAGGATCAAGACTTTGTATTCTTCAACAAGGTAGGTTTTCCATCCTTGAATTCTGATTTGTAGTCTCTTGAGAGAAAATTTCATAAATGGGATGGAAAAATAGGGCTGTGATGCTTGAGAAAACATTATGAATTTTATATTGGTTAAGGCATACATTATTTTTGTTATATTGCTGTTTTTGTAATTTAAATCATGGTTGAGAAGCATGGAAAATTCGGATACAAGAGGTGATGAGAGAGAAAGTAACTGATTTTTCTTGTTTCCGAAATTTCTGGGTTGGACAGGACAGTAGCCCAAGATTGTTCATGTTATTTACCATAGTTAGGGATTGATTCATGGTCTTAAATAATTATTGGGAGTGTATATATGTGTTAATATTATCTCCTGAAAATTTCATTAAGAAATAAGTTCATTTGACATGTTTATAAATTCGTGCTCACAGACAGGTCACTGTGAGGGTAGTTTTTTGTACACGAGATTGAGAGAGGTGTACGAGGGACTTATACTTTGAATTTTGATCTAATTTTTGGATTGAATGAACTATAACGAGTCCTACAAAATATTGAAAAAGAATGAAGACATTTTAATTCTGGAAAATGGATTTATGATTTTTACAAGTTGATGACTCCAATTCTGTCTTAGTTAGAATGATGTTTTTGAAATGTTTGGAACTCTATGATAGGAGGGGTTTCAGGATGTATGGTCTTATTATGAAATAAATACTTAGATGTTAGCTTTCAGTATCCACTGATCTTGTTCACAATCAGCACATAAGCAAACAATGAGCAAGAGACGAAAGACTTAACGTGGTTCAACTTTCTAGGACTGGAAGCCTACGTCCGCAGCAGGAAATCCCTCTACTCACTCTTGATTGTGAGGAGGGTGATCTTCTTTCTTAAATAGAAAATTACAACAAGGATTACACTCTTGATAGGATAAGGATGAGCAACCCATAGAGTCCCAATTACACCCATCAACAGCTATAGAATCCCGATTACACTTACCAACCATATATACTAGATTCCCTAGTAGATCTGGTGCGCTAATCTCGCTAACACTCCCCCTCCAAGTTGGAGCAAAGATGTCTTCAGAGGTCAACTTGGATAGCATATTTTGAAAGATTCCTCCAGATAAGGCCTTGGTACACATATCAGCAAGTTGATCTTTACTCTGAGTATATTGAGTTTTAATGACCTTGGCTTGGATCTTTTCACGAATAAAGTGGCAGTCAACTTCTATGTGCTTCGTTCTCTCATGGAAGATAGGATTGGAAGCAATGTGTATGGCTGCCTGATTATCACCAAATAATTTCATGGGAAGATTTGAAGACTCTAGACCGAGCTCTGTAATCAAGGAACGAAGCCAGACCAACTCACTGGTAGCTAATGCCATTGCTCTGTATTCAGCTTCAGCACTTGAGCGGGCAACAACACTCTGTTTTTTGCTTTTCCAAGTGACTAAGTTACCTCCAATGAAGGTGCAAAATCCGGTAGTAGATCTTCTGTCAGTAGGAGATTCGGCCCAGTCGGCATCTGCATAACCAATGATTGTAGTGTGACCATTCTTCTTCATCCACATTCCTCTGCTAGGACAAGACTTTAGGTATCGTAGGATACGATCAATGAGATCCATATGCCTTTCAGTGGGGGAATGCATGAATTGGCTTACATAGCTAACAACATACATGATGTCAGGTCTTGTAATGGTTAAGTAGATCAAACGTCCAACTAATCTCTGAAAGCGTCCACTGTCAGGCAGCGAATTATTTTTGTTAGCGAACTTACTACTATAATCCATGGGAGAATCAATAGGCTTAGCTCCAAGTTTCCCTGTTTCTTTCAGCAAGTCTACGGCATATTTTCTTTGAGACATAAACAGTCCTTTACTAGACCTAGCAATTTCAATTCCAAGGAAGTAACGCAACCTTCCTAAGTCTTTAATGTCAAATTTCTCATTCAGATGCTGCTTGAGCTTGGTTATTCCATGAAGATCGTTACCAGTGATAACGATATCATCCACGTAGACAAGAACCACAACAATCCCTATGTTACTTCTCCTAGTAAATAAGGAAGAATCAGATTGTCCCTTTTTAAAACCGACTGCAAGAAGAGCGGAACTTCATTTTCCATACTAGGCACCCGGGGATTGTTTCAATCCATTGATGGCTTTATTGAGTTTGCATACATAACCAGGTTTGTTCTCTAAAGCATGGCCAGAGGGGGAAGATCCATATAAACTTCTTCTTCAAGGTCACCTTGTAGGAACGCATTTTTTACGTCCATTTGAAACAAGTCCCAATCATGATTGATTGCAATAGACAATAACACACAGACGGTGTTCATTTTAACTACAGGATCAAAAGTTTCCTTGTAGTCGACACCATAGGTTTGGGTATATCCTGTTGCAACAAGTCTGGCTTTATTATACCTTTCAATGGATCCATCACTTTTGTGTTTAATCCTATAGACCTAGCGGCACCCAATAGGGTATTTTCCATTGGGAAGAGGAACAACGTCCCAAGTGTGGTATTTATCTAGGGCTCTGAGCTCTTCATCCATAGCTTTGACCCATACAGATAAGGTCTTAGCCTCAGAAAAGTTATTTGGCTCCCTGTGGGCATCAATCTTAGCCAAAAAGGCCTTAAATTCAGGTGCGATTTTATCATAGCACAAATGATTCTGAATTGGGTAGGCAGTAGCATAAGATGTGGAAAAGTCACGTAACCTGACAGACGACTAAGTGGCCTGGGTAGATCGACGAAGAGGAGCAATGGGAGCGTGAGTAGTTTCTTGGGTAGTTTCTTCTATATTACCTTCATTCCCAGCAAGTTGAATCATATCATCCCTATTTTTGTGAGTATCAACCTGGACCGCATCGACCTGGGTATCATTCCCATTAGCTGATTCAGATACAATAGGCAGTGGAGCAAATTCCACATTAAATTGACTATAATCATAGTCATCACCATCGTTCTCCCCCTGAATTTGATCCCTGCCAGGAAAGAACATGTGAGTTTCATCAAAGTGAACATCACGAGAGATAATCACCTTTCGGGCCATGGAATCTTAACATTTAGAGCCCTTTTTAACCGAAGAATAACCCAAAAACATGCATCAACGAGCCTGAGGATCAAGTTTCCCACTGGTTTGAGAGTGAACATAACACACACTCCCAAAGACTCGGAGATGAGAAATATTTATTGGTCGGCCAAGGAGCTCCTCCATAGGAGATTTGAAATTAAGAACCTTACTTGGAAGGCGATTAATCAGGTAACAACTTTTGAGAATGGCATCAGACCAAAAACGCTTGGGAGCATTGGCATTAAATAAGAGTGCCCTTGTCACTTCAAGTAAGTGACGATTTTTCCTTTCTGCGATGCCATTCTGTTGAGGCGTTCCAACACAGGAAGTTTGATCAACAATGCCACGGGTTCTAAGAAAATCCCCAAAAGGTCTATTAGTGTATTCCGTCCTATTATCAGTACGCAAGATTTTGATTTGGGCATTGTACTGAGTTTGAACCATGTGACAAAAGTTTTAAAACTCAGTTAACACATCACTTTTAGATTTCAGTAGATACAGCCATGTAGTACGAGACTTATCATCTATAAAAGTGACAAAATATTTACAATCATCTCGGGAATCAACAGGAGCTCTCCCCCAAACATCAAAATGTACTAAGTCAAATAAATCTGCAGAGGTAGTAATACTATGAGAAAAGGGTAACCGGTGTTGTTTTGAGTAATGACAACTACTAGAATCAATAGAAAAGGAAGGGTTCAAGGAGTGCAAAACATGATCCGATGGATGTCCCAATCTCCAATGCCACAGCTGAGCCACTGTTTCTTTATTTTATTGTGCTGCAAAAGCAATACCTGGAATATCCAAAAAATAAAGGCCATTTTGAAAACGGCCTTCACCAATCTTCCTCCTTGAAATTCTGTCCTGAAAGGTTACCTTATCCGATGAAAAAATGACATCACAATTTAGTTCCTTGGTCAGCTTGCTAACAGATTGCAGATTAGAAGACAACGAGGGAACAAATAATCCATCAAAAGATTTAGAAAATAGACTAATGTTTCCAAGCCCTTGAATCGACACATGAGTGCCATTGGCCACAGTAATGGGAGAGGAACCAGCATTAGTACTTATTAGTGATAATGCATGTGGGGAGTTGCACACATGATGAGTGGCTCCAGAATCTATAACAAACAAATCTTTAGATAGGGTGTTAAGAGAAAATATATTACCAGAAGTATGAGCCATGTGACCAGCATCAATTGGTCCTGAACCGCCATTCATCGTAGTGGAACCACCATTTTTCATCAGAAAAGATTGAAGTTGTTGAGCCAGAGTTCCAAGAGATGTATGCAAATATAAAGTTGCAGTATTATGTGAAGCAGTGTTAGCATCAGGAACTTTAGTGTCCACCCCTTTCTCTGTACTTGGGCGAAGGTGCGAATAAAGGACCCAGCAGTGGTCCTTGGTGTGGCCATCACGAGTACAATGGTCACAGTGATAGCACCCATGATTTTTACCGCCGCGCCCACAAGACGAAGAGGATGAAGACCGCTGCCCTTGAGAACTACCATTGGCAGCAAGGGCAGAATTTTCAGATACCCCCTCGCTACCAGATTTAGGATTACAAGTCATGGCATGGCGACAAGTTTCTTCTCGGTGAACTGTGGCACAAACTAAAGCGAAAGAGGGCAGAGTAGGACTCACATCTATCTCCTTAGGTCTTCATATTCAGATCGCAGACTTGCCAACAATTGAAAGGTTCGATCCTGCTCTTCTCGTTGTGCATAGGTTTCAACCGAGGCAGTAGGAAGGCGATACAACTTCATTTCGTCCCACTTACGTTTCATATTACTGAGATGCTCGGTGAAGGATTGATTTGGAGCTTGCTCCATGTGTGAGAGTTCTTGTTGTAACTCAAACACACGAGCAACATTTTCTACTTGTCCATACATGTCTTTCAATGAATCCCATAAAGCTTTAGATGTATCCGAGTAAGCAAAAATTTCATATACTTGAGGATCCATTGAATTGAATAACTAGGACATGACCAAGTTATCGTTGGCCTGCCATTCACTAAGTTTTGGATCAGTAGGATCAGGAGGTTTGATGGCACCATTAATATAGCCAAGCTTTGAACCCACCAAGGGCAATAGTCACAGCTCTAGCCCAAGGCAGATAGTTAAGGCCATTAAGGGTGAGAGATGTAAGACAATTATGAGTCTTGGTAGATTTATTAATCTCAGATGAAGGGGATGAACCAGAAGGTTTATCCATGGCAGCCATAGCAGTAAAAAACAACAAACAGAGACGAGAGAACAAGACTTATCTGCAGGAGAAGAGATCGACAAGATTGTAGTAAGCATAATCAACTCAGAACATAATAAAGCTCTGATACCATGTTCACGATCAGCGCATAAGCAAACAATGAGCAAGAGATGAAAGACTTAACGTGGTTCATCTTTCCAGGATTGGAAGCCTACGTCTACAGCAGGAAATCCCTATACTCACTCTTGATTGTGAGGAGGATGATCTTCTTTCTTAAATAGAAAATTACACCAAACACTCGTGATAGGATAAGGATGAGCAACCCATAGAGTCCCAATTACACCCATCAACAGCTATGGAATCCCGATTACCCTTACCAACCCTATATACCAGATTCCCTACTATATCTGGTGTGCTAATCTCGCTAACAGATCTTATTCAATATTAAGCACTGTAAGTATTTATTTTGTATTTTGATATCATTGTAGGTAAAATAGTGACATAACAGAATTTTACAATTGATCTTTTCCACTAGAACCTATCTTGGATTGAAGAGATTTTGAACTTGTTTGAGGATCCAAGTTAAGAACCCTAGGTTTTGGGATTTTTTTTGAAGAACAAGGACCCTCGGAAGGCCGACTTTAATTGGACGATCGGAATGCAAAAGTGTTGATAAGGAAGCATTGTTAATCAATGGTTAATATTGTAGAATGAATACATATATGTTTATGCAATGTTTATGGTGATATTGAGTAAAGATTTCTTGATATGACTATGTTAGGTCTCTATATGGTTGAATGTTGAATGATCTTATGGTTATTAATGGGAATGTAAATGGTACAAGATTCTATGAATGATGGCTGAAAATGATTAACAAAGAATGAAAATGAAAAGAAAGTTAAGTGCCGACGGGCCCAGCCAACATACGACCCAGTGCTCAGGAAGTGCCTATGAAGAAGGGTGTTGATGCCATCATTGAACCCATTCCAGTGTTTTGTAACTGGAGCCAATTCAATGGTACAACTGAACCCATTCTAGTGGTTTGTCACTAGAGCTACTTCGGTAGTACGACGGAGATATGCTGGATGGAAGTTTAAGACAGAAATGAAATTAAAAATGATAAAATGAATGAAATGTTACCGAAAGATAAACGATGGAAAGATTTATGAAAATTGACTGATTGAATGATTATTATTCAAATGATAAGGAATGATGCCATGCTTATAAATAGAAAATGAAATTTTAATTGCATGTTATATTGTGAGCATGATTGGCAATGTCATTTTTTACTGGGCGATAGCTCTGATCGTGTCATTATGTGATAAAAAATAAATCCTAATTAGAACTAATAGAACAGTGGTAAGTAGTGATCGAATCCACGGAGAACTGGAAGGCTAAAATGCTAAGGATGAAATATAGTCGTTTCGGATTTTGATTAAACTAAACAAAAAGACAATAATTTAATTAACTATAAGGGATACTAAAAATCAATTTGAGAGATGAAAGAGAGAGACTGTCTTCAGGTTTCGTATCCACATTGATTCATTAGTTAATCTATGGCATACACTTACGATCCATTACAGCTACAAGCCTAATGACACCACAGAATGATAAATTGCAATTCGACCTAGTTATAACCTATCTTGCCGATCACTATCGTCTTTCGCTTTTGGCTTAGCACGCTTAGTTCAGTCAGTTATAGATTATCATCGGTTTCAATTACAATCACAGGAATACCATTGCTTGAATAGAGAAGATGAATCGAAAAAACAAATTCCCTAAACTAGATTTAGCAATAAAATCCATTTAATGAAATAAAATTATAAGTCTTAGCATCAAGCAATCAAATGTATCATCCATAAATTTAATTAACAAAATTCATTGCTTCATCACACTTAAAGGCAGAAGATACTTAACCACTCATGTGGCTAACTAATAGGGGGCAGGAATGGTGATTTTCCATGAACGTGATACGCAGATAGAGAGCTGGAGCGGTTTTAATGGTGAGGCTGGTCTTCTTGCAGAATGCTGTCTAGGAAAATCCTTAGAAGAAGAAGAAGAAGAGAGAAGAGGAGACAATGAGACGAAGAATAGAATGATGGTGAGTGGTATTGTGCTCGGTTGTGGATGTTGGAGAGAGCGTTCTAGGAGGGAGGAGCCGTTCTTCAAAAGAAATATTAGGGAAAAACAAAAGAGAGCGTGAGAGATGGAGAGAAGAAAATGAGAGAGAGAGAGAGTCCGTGAGGGAGTCGTGAGAGATGAGAGGCATGAGAGAAAGTTGGGAGAGAGAAGGAGAGCGAAAGGGACATGAGAGAGATAGAATTAGGGAAGGAGAGAGGGAGTTTTTTTTTTATTTAAATCTAAAATCATCCTAAATTCCAATTTGATCAAAATCCACTTTTTGAAAATATCTCTTCATTCTGATCCTGGATGGACATAATCTGAGAATTAAAGTTGCTCCAATTAATGTTCGGGACAATATGAGCCCATTATCGGATATCTTCTGAAAATTTCTAATTTTCTAAAATTATGATTATGCCCTTGTGCTTGATTGTCATTTGTTGCCCAATTTCTTGGTCATACTTCTAATTTGAGGTGAAATCTTTTCAATGCCCTTGGGTCTTCAATGAAACTTCTTTCCATCTCACCCTTGATCACATGTAAGTCAATCCATGGGTAGACCGGTGCCTAAATTGCATAAAATCCTTCCATTCAGCATCTTTTATGTGCATGACCTTGTAACACCCTGCAATCACAATTACATAGCATAATGGAATTTAAACCAAAGATACTAAATTGGAACCAACAATTAAGTAGAAACTTAATGCATAATTACAGCCCGATCACACTCCCCAACTTAGACTTTTGCTCGTCCCGAGTGAAAGAAAATAAAAACTTCTCTGCTTATCACTCCATCAGCTTAATTTAACCACTCAAAAGCAAGTAAAATCATCATCAAATAATCAATAGCAAGGACCCTTAAGCATGTCAATAAAATCCAACAGAAATCTAAACAAAGAACAAGAAACTCTTTCAAGTTAGCCAACTCCTACTCATACATTCAAATCACTCATCTTAAGCTATGTCATAACGTCCAAGTGTTACACAAGTCCACTATTCATTATCATGCTTTATTTTTTTATTATATTTTTTCTCTCTTTTTTTTTTTAAAATTTTTTTAACTTCTTCAATCAGTGCAATGTCCTGACCCCTTAAGCTTTCTAGATGGATTATGCAGCGAGCTTTGGGTCAATTACTCTCAAGCCAGAGGGCTTTAAGGAATTAGGTGTAAAAACACCCCTCGGACTTACTTACTCAACCTAAATAGGCTACAAGTCAAGACTGGATTAAAGAGTCAAACCTTTTTTTTTTTTTTCAACTTTCCAACCGTTTTATGCGAAGCTCAATGTTTGTGACAAAGAGACCCGGTTACTAAGTAGGAAGTTATTTTTTTTTATTTTTTTAATTTTTTATAGACATTCCAGCTGTTTGACGCGAAACTCAATGCTTGTGACAAAGAGGCCCGGTTACTAAGGAAGAAGTCATAAATGCATGATTTTGGAAAATTTTCAACCACAAAGACTTGCATAGTTACACATGAATCATCATAAACATTCACTAAAGATGAAAATCCATATCTCAAGCAAAAATTTAACCAACAATGGAAGAGAAATAATGTTCTAATTTTAAATAACTGGTAAAAACATCAACAAACTCTAGAATCACCTACTATAACTCCTGATAACGACATTGAATGCTCTAGATTGAAATAAAATTTCAGCATGAATTCGTAATAAAGATCAAAGTTCAAAGTTGTGCCCTCCCCAACTTAAATGACATTGTCCCCAATGGCATGCAAAAGAATATGACATTATAAAACAATGGGAAACAAATAAAAACAAAGGAAAGGAGCAATACAACCTTGTGAAGTGGAGAACGACGATCATCAACCCGCACCTGCCATGGCTATCTACTGTCTACCTAAAAAACTAAGAAAAATAAAAACCAAAGTAACATGGTGGGTTGCCTCCCACAAGCGCTAAGTTTACTGTCTTCAGCCAGACAAAGAGTGGGGGCTTAAGAAAACTCATAAATTGGGTCAATCACATCAACAGACTCAATGACCTGACCATCTATAATACCATCCACATAGGGCTTCAGACGCTGCCCATTAACCTGAAAGAGTGCCCTGTTTTAGGATTTTGAATGGTAATAGCACCATGGGGCGACACTTTAATGATCACAAAGGGGCCATCCCAACGAGAACGAAGCTTACCAGGAAAGAGGCGTAACTTGGAATTGAAAAGCCAAACTTTCTGGTTAACCTCAAAAGACTTACGGACAATATGTTTATCATGAAAATTGTTTATCCTAGCCTTATAAATATGTGTGCTCTCATACGCATCATTGTGCATCTCTTCCAACTCTAAGAGTTGAAGACGACGGGTGGAACCACCTTTGACCATATCAAAATTAAATTGTTTAATGGCCCACAAAGCACGGTGTTCCAACTCGACAAGTAAGTGACAAGCTTTCCCAAATACCAATCAGTATGGGGACATGCCAATGGGAGTCTTGTAAGTAGTACGGTAGGCCCACAATGCATCATCGAGTCTCAAAGACCAATCTTTCCTATTCGGCCTAACCGTTTTCTCAAGAATGTGCTTGATCTCCCTATTGGACACCTCTACTTGACCACTGGTCTGTGGATGATACGACGTGGTAATCTTATGAGTAATAAAATACTTTCGCAGTAGAGCCCCAAAAATCCAGTCCTTAAAATGAGAGCCACCATCACTAATGATGGCACGTGGAAATCCAAAGCGACTGAAAATATGGCTCTGTACAAACTTAACCACCACATTGTGATCATTGGTTCGAGTAGCTAATGCCTCAACCCACTTAGACACATAGTCTACCACAACCAAAATATACTCAAGGCCGAAAGATGAAGGAAAAGGTCCCATGAAATCTATATCCCACACATCAAAGATCTCAACAACTAGAATAAGATTAAGGGGCATCATATCTCTACGAGACATATTTCCAACTTTCTGGCATTGGACACAATTGCGACAAAACTCATGGGCATCTCTAAAAATAGTAGGCCAAAAGAAACCACTTTGTAAAACCTTGGCAGTAGTTTTCTTGCCACTAAAATGCCCTCCACATGCAAGAGTGTGATAAAAGGTAAGGATACTATGAAACTCACTCTCGGGGACACAACAGTGAATGACTTGGTCAGGACAGTACTTGAATAATTCCGGGTCCTCCTAATAATAGAACTTTAGCTGTGAGAAGAATCTATCTTTCTCTTGCTTACTCCAACTATCAGTAAGCTTCCCAATAGCCAGGTAGTTCACAATATGTGCAAACCAAGGAGAAGGAGTATGAGAAACTGCAAACAATTGCTCATCAGGGAAGGATTCTCTAACCAACTCAGTGGTGGAGGGAGACTCAACTAAGATCCTAGATAAATGATCTGCTACCACATTTTTGGAACCTTTTTTGTCCCAAATTTCTAAACCAAACTCTTACAGCAGAAGAATCCATCTAATTAATCTAGGTTTGGTGTCTTTCTTGGCAAGTAAATGCCTAAGAGCATGATCAGAATACACCACAACCTTGGATCCTAAGAGATAAGACCAGAATTTATCGAGAGCAAATACTACAGCTAGCAACTCTTTCTCAGTGGTAGTATAATTCAATTGGGTTTTTGAGAATGTCCTGCTCGCATAATATATGACAATGGGTCTTTTGTCGACTCTTTGTCCTAATACAGCTCCAACCGCATAGTCAGAGGCATCACACATAATATCAAATGGCAGGGATCAATCCGGGGCCTGGATTATGGGTGCTCTAGAGAATGAAGCTCTAAGGGTATTGAAGGCTTGGAGGCAGGCATCATCAAAGATAAAATGTGCATCCTTGGCAAGGAGATTGCACAAGGATCTCGATATATGGTTGAATTCTTTAATGAACCGCCTATAAAAGCCTAGATGGCCTAGAAAGGAACGGATCTGCCGAATAGAAGTGGGGGGTGGGAGATTGGCAATCACATCAAATTTAGCCCTATCAACCTCTATCCCACGTTGAGACACAATGTGACCAAGCGCAATCCCTTGTTGAACCATGAAATGGCTCTTCTCCCAACTCAAAACCAGATTTGTCTCCATGCAACGTTTCAAAACTTTAGTAAACTTGGAGAGACAATCATCAAAGGAAGAGCCAAATACAGAGAAATCATCCATGAAGACTTCGAGAAACTCCCCCACCATGTCAGAAAAGATAGACATCATGCATCTCTGGAAGGTGATGGGTGCAGTACACAAACCAAAGGGCATCCTCCTAAAAGCAAATGTAATATAGGGGCATGTGAAAGTGGTTTTCTCTTGGTCCTCTGGGCACACCAACACCTGATTATAACCTGAATAGCCATCTAGGAAACAATAATGGCTTTAGCCTGCTAATTTCTCAAGTATTTGGTCTGTGAAAGGGCGAGGGAAGTGCTCCTTGTAGGTGATGACGTTCAATTTCCTATAATCAATGCATACCCGCCAACCTGTGGTTGTACGAGTAGGGACCTTGTCACCCTGGTCGTTCTCAATGATAGTGATGCCCGATTTCTTAGGCACAACCTTAGTGGGACTCACCCACTTCCTGTCAGAGATGGGGTAAATAATGCCTGAATCTAACCATTTTACCACCTCTTTCTTGACAACTTTGCACATGTTTAGGATTTAATCTCCTTTGTGCATCCCGAAAAGGTTTAGCCCCAGTAGATACGATGCATACAAATCGATGGGCTAATATCCTTCAAATCAGCCACAGACCACCCGATGGCAGCTTTATATTCTTTGAGAACACCCAACAGTTTGCTTGTTTGATCAGATGTCAAGTTGGAAGCAATGATGATAGGTAGCGTCTCATTCGATCCCAAGAAAGCATATTTCAATAAATCAGGCAATGGTTTCAATTCCAACACCGGTGGGGACTCAATAGAACTCAATGGTGGCTTCTTAGCCAGGGAAGGAAGTAACTCATACTTGACAGTCCACGAAGGATGGACAGGAGGAGTAGAGCCATCTAATAACGCATTGACCTCAGTAGTATACGCATCAATATCAAAATCATCACCTCTAGAGAAGGCCAGACACTGCTGCAATGGGTCATCTGCTAACATCACCAGTGTGCACTCTGCTACTACCTCATCTATAACATCAACGGAAGCACTCTTCCTCGCATTGGGGCCCTAAATAAGCATTGAAGATGTTCAATTGGAGCTTCTTATTACCAAAGGAATATCCAATGCACTTGATCTACAGTTGATGCAAGCATTGGTAGTAGCAAAAAATGAACGTCTTAAGATAATCGACTGTGGTTTCCCATTAGTATGTGTTTCCATGTCAAGGACTAGGAAATCCACCGAAAAATAGAGCTCATCTACTTCAACCAACACATCCTCAATGAAACCTCTAGGTACTTTAATGGAACGGTCAGCAAGTTGGAGCATAACCTGTAGGCTTCAATTCTCCAAACCCAAAAAATGATCATAAACTGAGCTAGGTAAAATATTAACACTCGCCCCTAGATCAAGAAGCGCTCGCTTAATGGCAAGTTTGCCAATGGTGCAAGATATAAGAGGGGCTCTTAGATCTTTAAGCTTAGAGGGGATTTGATTAGACAGGACTACACTAACCTGCTCAGTAAGATGGATAGTCTTAGGAATGTGGGTCTTCAGCTTACGCTTTTGAGTGCATAAGTCTTTCAAGAACTTAGCATAAGCTGGAACTTGCTTGATAGCATCTAGAAGGGGGAGATTGATCTGGACTTGTTTGAACAATTATATCATCTCTTCCATTCTTGCACCCTTCTTGCCAAATGTAGAAGAAGCTGGAGATTCTAAACAAGAGGGAAAAGGGGCTCTAAGCATCTAAACATCAGGGTTGTTACCCTCCCCAACTTGTTCAATCTCATGGTCCTCGGAAACTTGGGAAGCTTTAGGACTAGGTTTTGGACTCACCTCTTTCTCAGAATTCTCTGCAGGGGAACTCTGTCCAGGGGTTCCCAATACTCGGCCACTCCTTAAAGTCATGACTGCCTTAGCTTATTCATGGAAAACTCGGTGACTAGGCTGACTGTTAGGATTTCCTACCACCTGACTTGGTAGTTGACCTTCTTCTCTCCTACTTATGGCATCAGCTAACTGACCCAACTGAGTTTCTAACTTAGTGAGAGATTGAGTATGGGAGTGTCAGAGTTGAGTGTTTTGGTCTAACCCATTCAAGGCACGCATCACCTTTTCCTCTAATGATGAACTCATAGGCGGTGGAGGAAGTGGTTGTTGCGGCTCTCTATAGGCATTCTGTTGATTGGAAAAATTCTGCCTATAGGGTGGAGCTTGGAATCCATTAGGTTATTTCTAACCAAAGTTTGGGTGGTTCCTCCAACCAGGGTTATAAGTACTAGAGAATGGATCATTACCCGGTTTAGAGAAACTCTATGCAGCCTGGGCTTGTTCTTGAACATATTCAGGGAATTGCCCAGCTAAGGGACACTCACTCATATAATGAGAAGGATTGGCGCAAAGAGTACACACATCCTGAAAGGTTTGAGGAGAATTTGTTGGCTTAGGAATTTGCCCTATAGATAACAAACGATCTAAATTTTGAGAGAGCATGTCCACTTTGGTGTTTATGGCCACAGATTGACCTACCTCATAGAGACCACCTTTTCTATGGGGTCCAGTCATGGGAATTTTAGTCCTAGAGGCCGACACATGATGCAATGAATTCTCACTCAGGGTCTCAAACAATTGTCAAGCCTCAGTCTCACTCTTATGCATGAATGTACCTCCGCAAGAAGCATCCACCATCTATCTATGTCTATATGTTAGTCCATCATAAAAGCATTGAACTAACTGCCACTTAGGTACAACATGATGGGGACACTTTTTAATCAGGTCCTTAAGTCTTTCCCAGGTCTCATGAAATTGCTCACCATCAATTTGCGAAAAGCTAGTGATAGCTCGCCTAATCTGATTGGTCCGACCTATGGGGAAATACTTTTTCAAAAACTCTTGTTGCATCTGCACCTAAGTAGTGATCACTACAGCATCCAAGGAATTGAGCCATTGTTTGGCTTTATCCTTGAGGGAAAATGGGAACAAGATCAACCTCAGAGCATCTTCAGAAAAATTATGGATTTTAACAGTTGAGCATATCTCTAAAAATTCATCCAAATGTTTGTAGGGTTCCTCATTGTTAAGTCCATAAAAAGATGGGAGCATCTGAATAACACTGGACTTAATCTCATATTGGGCTGCCTGAATAGCAGGAACCCTAATGCATGAAGTCGACATATAGGTCGAGGGAGTGAAGTGCTCACTCAATGGGCAGTGGTTTTGTGCGTTCTCTCCCATTCTTTTATTTTTTCTAATTAAACGCAAAGTTCTCTCAATTTCAAGGTCTAAATCAGTCAATGTAGGATGACAGGAACGACGACCAAGCATCAACTAAACTAAAAGCTATAAAAAAAAGTAAACTAATGACAAAAAGACTCACAATCAAGATGGGAAGACATCATAAAATTGAACTAAACAAATCAAATAGAAGAGATAGGGTATATACCTGAAACGCCTAGCTCCAATGAAGATCGATCCTCACTTGAACTTTGCCGCATACAAGAACGAATAACCAATAAAAAAAAAATTACACATATGATCTTAAGGGGAAGGGCGAATAAAATTCTACTTTAACAATGATGAGAACAAAATAAAAGAGTGGAAGATAAATAAATAAAAAAAAAATGTGTGCAAGGGGGTTGAATGCAAGCTCAACAAGTTGGGCTGAAAATGGCACACTTGTCCTTGCTCTTCAAACTGGGCTGCCTGCAAAACATAATAAAAGCAACTTAGACTGAACTAAAATTAAACTAAAAAAGAAATTAAAAAGAAAAATTCTGATTGTGTTTTTTTTCTTTAAAAAAATATCTGAAATTAAAACAAAAAAAAACTAAATAGAAAAAGAAACAACTAAATCAATCTTAGCAAACCATGCTTCGGTTCCCCGACAACAACGTCAAAATTTGATCGTGTGGTTATGTGATAAAAAATAAACCCTAATTAGAACTAATAGAACAGTGTTAAGTAGGGATCGAATCCACGGGGAATTGAAAGGCTAAAATGCTAAGGATGAAATATAGTCGTTTCGGATTTTGATTAAACTAAATAAAAAGCAATAATTTAATTAACTATAAGGGATACTAAAAATCAATTTGAGAGATGAAAGAGAGAGAGACTGTCTTCAGGTTTCGAATTCACATTGATTCATTAATTAATTTATGGCATACACTTACGGTTCATTATAGCTACAAGCCTAATGACACCACAAAATGATAAATTGCAATTCGACCTAGTTATAACCTATCTTGCCGATCACTATCGCCTTTCACTTTTGGCTTAGCACGCTTAGTTCGGTCAGTTATAGACTATCATCGATTTCAATTACAATCATAGGAATACCATTGCTTGAATAGAGAAGATGAATCACATAAATAAATTCCTTAAACTAGATTTAGCAATAAAATCCGTTCAATGAAATAAAATTATAAGTCTTAGCATCAAGCAATCAAATGTATCATCCATAAATTTAATTAATAAAATTCAATGCTTCATCTACACTTAAAGACAGAAGATACTTAGCCACTCATGAGGCTAACTGACAAGGGGCTGCAATGGTGTTCTTCCATGAACGTGATACGCAGATAGAGAGTTGGAGCGGCTTCAATGGTGGGGCTAGTCTTCTTGCGAAATGCTGTCCAAGAAAATCCTTAGAAGAAGAAGAAAAGAGAAGAGGAAATGATGAGACGAAGGATGGAATGATGGTGAATGGTACTCTGCTCGATTGTGGATGTTGGAGAGAGCATTCTACAAGGGAGGAGCCGTTCTTCAAAAGAAATATTAAGGAAAAACAAAAGACAGTGTGAGAGATGGAGAGAAAAAAACGAGAGAGAGAGAGAGACAGAGAAAGTTCGTGAGGGAGTCGTGAGAGATGAGAGGCATGAGAGAAAGTTGAGAGAGAGAAGGAGAGTGAAAGGGACGTGAGAGATATAGAATTAGGGAAGGAGAGAGAGAGAGTTTTGTTTTATTTAAATCTAAAGTCAACCTAAATTCTAATTTGGTCAAAATCCTCTTTTTGAAAATATCTCTTCATTCTGGTCCCGAATGGACCTAATCTGAGAATTAAAGTTGCTCCAATTAATGTTTCGGATGAAAAGAGCCCAATATCGGATATCTTCTAAAAATTTTCTAATTTTTTGAAATAACGATTATGCCCTTGTGCTTGATTGTCCTTTGTTGCCCAATTTCTTGGTCATACTTCTAATTTGAGGTGAAATCTCTTCAATGCCCTTAGGTCTTCCGTGAAACTTCTTTCCATCTCGCCCTTGATCACATGTGAGTCAATCCATGGGTAGACCGGTGCCTAGATTGCATCAAATCTTTCCATTCAGCATCTTTTATGCGCATGACCTTGTAACACCCTACAATCACAATTACATAGCAAAATGGAATTAATTAAACCAAAGATATTAAATTGAAACTAACAATTAAATAGAAATTCAATGCATAATTACAGCATGATCAAGCTCATTCCTCGAATGATAATTTTTTTACAGATAAGATAGGCATGAATAAGGGCAAGGGCATTGCTATTGTCGAGCAAGATGAAGACTGATGTTCTGAGGATCATTTTTGGAGTCTATTACTTTGAAATAGATAGAACTTTTTTTTGTCATAAAGCATATTTATTTTAAAGGAGGATCTTGAACCCGGATGACTGTAATTATTTTAAAGTTCTATTCCTCTCCTTGGAGAGTATGGATTGTAGATGTTAGAGCCATCAGTACCATGTTTTAAATTTTAAATCGTTATCTTCCGCTTACAGTAATGTCTTTAATTATATGCACTTTGATTATATTGAATGCTTGAGCAAATATTTTCCTGTGCAGTCCCAACTGGACTTTGGTGTCATGGGCCCCACCTAGTCCTTGGATTGGGGTCGTTACAGTCTTGGTATCAAAGCAATAGGTTTAGATAGATTCTGTAGACTAGTGGTCTGATGGCATAGGAATGCTAACTGAACATAACTGAATTGAATGAAAACTGGATGGAATTGATTGTCAATGTAAATGGACTATTTAGAATGATGGATGATATTGAATTGATATTCTTTTTTATGTATGAGGAATTGATTGAATCCATATTTTTGGTGACCTGGTAATGGCACCCAAGAGAAGAAGAGGTAGAGGCCAGACTGAAGTACCCCAAGAGAGCCCTGCAATACCAGTGAATGAAGGGCAACCTCATATGGAACAAGTACTAGATGCTATTGGAAACCTTATGGGGGCATTACAGGACCAAACTAATCGGGTAGAGGTGACTACTCAAGCTACACCAACTATTGGTAGTGGAGGCAGAAGGGAAGTGACTGAGACTAGGGGTGTAAATGAATAGCAAAAATCCGTTTCCGTATCCGTGTCTGTATCCATTTAGAAATATCTGAATCCATCCAAAAACTAAATGGATGCGGATACGGATAGGCTATAGCTATCCGGAAAGCTATATTTACATGTGAACGGATAAAATATCTTATCCGTATCCGTGTCCATATCCGTTTAGCACTATCCGAATCCGTCTGATAGCTAATCAGATGCGGATGCGGATATAGCACTATCCGAGCCAAATTCGATCCGTTTACAACCCTAACTGAGACCGAGGACAAGCATGTCCTTAGATTTTAAAGCTCCATTGCGTCCAAGTGTTGATCAACATAGTGGATCATTGATTTGGAGAAGGTTTATGAGATGATCATCCATTATGTGCGCCACCTTTTGTTTCAAGGAGAAGCGACGCGGTGAAAATGACTAAGCCATATTGGAAGTGTCACCTAGGATGGATTCAAGGCGCATTTGATGACAAGTATTTCCCACCTTGTGTGAAGCAAAAGAAAATCTTTGAGTTCATACATTAGACTCAAGGAAGACAAACTATGATGATGTATGAGAGTAAGTTTGAGGAACTATCTAGGTATGCACCACACATGATGAGTATTGAGGAGATGAAGGTTCGATAGTTCGAGTAAGGCTTAAGGGTGGAGATCCGAAGAGTATCTCTCCCTGCAACTAAGACATATGTAAGTAGTCCACAAATCTCAGATTTATGAGGCTATGGAGAAGAATGCAACAAAAGATGAAGAAGTTGAACCAAAGAAAAGTTCAAGAAGAGTTTTGCTACCCCTACAAAAACAAGGGCAATTGGAAGAAATTCCACAAGAAAAAGCCCCAAGGAAATGTTGATCGTAAGAAGTGTGGTAAGAACCACAAGGGTGATTGTTTGGTGGGAACATTCACTTGCTTCAAGTGTAAGGAACCTGGACATCTTACAAGGAATTGTCCATCTCTGAAGGAGCAGCCAGAGCGAAACCCCTAAGGAGGGCAAGCCAATCAAAATGCCCAGAACAGAAATGACACTCAAGGAAACTAGAAGCCAAGAGCCTCTAGTAGGGTTTTTGCAATGACTCAGAAGGATGCAGAGGCATCTTCTGATGACTCAAAAGTGCAATGACTCTGGTAGGGTTTTTGCAATAGTAGGGTTTTAAATTATCGATTGTGTGTGTCTACACCTTCTGGAGGAATAATAGAGACATAATTAATTTGTGAATCATATGATGTAGAGATTATGGAAAAAAAATTTGACTACAGATTTAATTCAAATAGAAATGAAGGATTTTGATGTTATACTTGGAATGGATTGGCTAGTAGCATATCATGCTAGTGTTCTTTGTTTTGAAAAGAGAGTGGTTGTAAGACCTGTGAAGGAACCAGAGTTTGAATTTTTTGGGATGATGATAGGAACTCCTCCATCGGTGATAATTTCGACAATGCAAGCCCGAGAGTTACTGAGGCAAGGATGCCAAGGATTTTTAGCTTCAGTTGTTGACATTGAAGTGAGGGGATTAGTTTTAGCTGATGTACCTATTTTGAGGAATTTTTTGGACGTGTTTCCAGAGGATTTGGTAGAATTGCCACCCGAAAGAGATGTGGAGTTTGCTATTGAGTTGGTTCCTAGTACGGTGCCAATATCCAAAGCACCGTACCGGATGGCTCTAGTAGAACTGAAAGAATTGAAGGGTCAATTGGAAGAGTTGTTGGACAAGGATTTCATACGGCTTAGTGTTCACCGTGGGAAGCTCTAGTCCTATTTGTGAAGAAGAAGGATGGTACCATGAGGATGTGTATTGATTATAGAGAATTGAACCGGGTAACCATAAAGAACAAGTATCCCGTACCCCGGATTGATGATCTATTTGATCAACTTCAAGGAGCAAAAGTCTTTTCAAAGATTGATTTGCGATCAGGATACTATCAATTAAGAGTTAAGGAAGATGATGTCCCAAGATAGCGTTTTGAACGCGATATAGACATTATGAGTTTTTGGTTATGCCATTCGGGTTGACTAATGCCCTGGCAGCCTTTAGGGATTTAATGAATACAGTGTTCCATGACGTACTTGATCAGTACGTAATTGTTTTCATTGATGATTTTTTGATTTACTCTAAGAGTAAAGAAGAACATGAGGAGCATCAAAGGGCAGTATTACAGATACTACAGAAAGAGAAGCTTTATGCTAAGTTCAAGAAGTGCGAGTGTTGCCTCAACAAGGTCGTGTTTCTAGGTCACATTATTTCAGCAGATGGCATTATGGTAGACCCTAGTAAAGTGCAAGCTGTGATGGATTGGGCTAGACCGACAAGTGTAACTGAGATTAGAAGCTTTCTTGGTTTAGCTGGTTACTACAGAAGGTTTATAGAGGGATTTTCCACCATTATTGTATCATTGACCAGGCTCACTAGGAAGGGAGTTTGATTCGTATGGGCTAAGGACTGCGAAAAGAGTTTTCAAGAATTGAAGAAAAGATTGATTTTTGCCCCAGTGTCGTTTATTCCACAGGGAATGGGAGGTTTCATTATTTATAGCGATGCTTCAAGAAGCGGGTTAGGGTGTGTACTCATGCAACATGGAAAGGTAATAGGTTATGCTTCAAGGCGACTGAAGGTTCATGAACAGAACTACCCGACCCATGATTTGGAATTGGCAGCAGTGATCTTTCGCATTGAAGATATGGAGACACTACTTATATGGTGAGAGGTGTGAGATCTAAGGTTTACTTCACATTTTTGGAAAAGTTTGCAAAGATGTATGGGTTCTCAGCTAAATTTCAGCACTGCTTTTCATCCCCAGACAGATGGACAATCGAAAAGGACAATACAAATGTTTGGAGGACATGCTTTAAGCATGTGTTATTGATTTCAAAGGAAGTTGGGGTGAACACTTATCATTGGTTGAGTTCGCCTATAATATCAGTTATCAATCCACAATTGGAATGGCATCGTATGAAGTCTTGTACGAAAGGATCGTCGATTTGTTGGAGTGATGTTGGTAAAAGATAATTGTTGGGGCCTGAATTGGTACAACAGACTTCAGAGAAAGTAGAACTGATTCAGAAGAGACTAACGATTGCCCTCAGCCGGCAGAAACGCTATGCAGATGTGAGAAGGAGGCCTTTATAATTTGAGGAAGGGGATATGGTGTTTTTGAAAGTTGCACTAATGAAGGGAGTTATGAGGTTTGGCAAGAAAAGAAAGTTGAGTCTAAGGTATGTAGGACCCTTCGAGATTCTTGAAAGAGTTGGACCAGTGGCTCACATGCTTGCTTTACCGCCGGAGTTGTCCAATGTCCACATTGTTTTTAATGTGTCAATGCTGAAGAGGTACGTTGGTGATCCATCTCATGTTTTGAACTACCAACCGTTACAATTGAATGAAGATCTATCATATGTGGAAGAATCTGTGAAAATTCTAGACCGGAAGGATAAAGTTTTGCAGAACCGAGCTGTCTCGTTGGTGAAAGTCCTTTGAAGGAATCATACAAGTCAAGAAGCATTATGGGAGCTTGAGTCCGACATGTGGGATAAGTATCCCCAATTATTTGATGATCAAGGTACGTCAATTTCAAGGATGAAATTTTTATAAGGAGGGGAGGATGCAATACCCCGACCCAAGAATTTTATTTTAATATTGGTTTACTATCTTACTTTTTTGTATGACTGGACTGGATGGTAGGGAATCGATTTTCATGTTGATATCATTAATTTATGGTAAGATTTCATGTAATTATGATTTGGGTAATTTACACATACCACCCCCGAGGTTTAATGAAAGTATAATTATATCCCCTAGTTTTGGATAATTTGGTGTACCCCCCCAGAGTTTTATAAACGTTAACATATACACCCATTTTGTCAGTTAATGACTAACCACATAAAAAATAGGGTATGCGTTTCCAACCATTTAGACGTTTAGGGTTTGAAATTGTGGAAACCTTTGCACACCTGGAACTCGTCTTCATCCCCAAATCAAAACCCTTTGCGCACTGCAACTCGTCTTCAAAACCTGAGGGACATTAGCCAAGTGGCCCGATTGGCTGAAGTGGAGGATAAGATTAAGAATAAGAATAACTCAGAAGACGCAGGCAGAGGATCATCATATCTCACCTTTTTTTCCCTCTTTTATGTGATTGATAGATTGAAATTGAAACTCACTCTCCCAATTAGGCAATTAGTCAGAAGCGTAATGCAGAAGAACTTCGAACTTAATCAAGAAAGGCTTCCCGAAGCACGTGTTTCTATTTCACATATATATAACATTGATTGGCGGCTGTTTGAATAAAGCACGAAACCAAAGCGCCCAACTCCCAAACCCAACAACGTTGAAGCTCTTATTACCCTTCAAATCTCTCTAGCAGTTCCTATAAATATAAACAATTTAATATCTATTTTTAATCACCTGCAACTGTAAAACCCATCTGTCTCTTCTATCTCTTTAAATTGATTCTCTACTACCCATTTAATTTCTCTCTTTTTCTTTCTCTCTCTGTATATCCCCTTCAATTAAGTTGGATATATCGTATTTCATGGCGCCAACAGCATCATGGAAGTCTGAAGACAAGTTGCAGGTGTGCAAAGGGTTATGATTTGGGATTTTTTCCCAATTTCAAACCCTAAACTTTTAAACCGTTGAAATGGTTTTGAAACCCAATTGCAAGGGAAATTTTGTCAGTTCACACCCTATTTTTAACGTTGTTAGTCATTAATTGACTAAATGGGTGTATATGTTAACCTTTGTAAACCTCAGGGGGGGTATGTAGAATTATCCAGAACTGGGGGTAAAATTATACTTTCGTTAAACCTTAGGGGTGGTATATGTAAATAACCTTTATGATTTTTGCATGTTTTATAATGAATTATAAGCATGAGTATGATTGTTGGTCATGTATAGCCATGTAAGGGTATTTCTATAATTTTATAACCCTTGATCTATGTATATAGACTATGCATTGATTTTATACACTATGGTTTATAATTATAGAATATGGTTTAAAGTGTATGAAATATATGTTTGGTTCACTATTTGATTCATGGTTTACTATTTGGTTCATGTTGGTTCTTTGTGAGTTACTTTTTGGTTCAATGAAATAGGGAAACAAGTACATTATAAGAAACTCACTAGAAAGATTCTAAATACTAATTCACTATAGGTTGTGAACAAAAGGAAAAGAAGAGTTTGAGTGAGGGTTTAATGGGAAAGTTACAAAGGAAAAAAGAAGAGTTAAGTGAGGGCATAAGGGAGATTTCAAGTAAGATATAAATTAATGAAGAGATATAATAGGAAAGAAGAAGATAATGGAGGGGTATAAGGGAGAATTCAAGTAAGATATAAATTAATGAGGAGATAAAATAGGAAAGAAGAAGATAATGGAGGGGCATAAGGGAGATTTCAAGTGAGATAAATCCAAGAAAGAGAGAGAGAGAGAGAGAGAGAGAGAGAGAGTCATTTTTAAAAAGAGAGAGTCATTCTAAGAAAGAGAGAAGAGAAAGAAAAACAAGAAAAAGAAAAGAGAGGGAAGGAAAATCGTGGAAGGGGGTTTGAGTGTTCAAATTCTAAGATTTTGTGAGAAGATTTCCAAGGCTGAATTAAAGATTGGAACTTGAAGTATGATGGAGTGAAGGGCCAAAGCTTGGATCAAGACTTGGTATTCTTCAACAACGTAGGTTTCCCATCCTTGAATTCTGATTTTAAGCCTCTTGAGAGAAAATTTCATATATGGGATGAAAAAATAGGGTTGTGTAGACACTGAATTTTGTCATCCCTCGGCAATGATGACAACAGGACATGGATAGACATCGGTATCTCTCTCAGGAAAGACTATTGTCACATCTAAGCCAAATCACCCTATCATCCCTAAAATGACTTATAAGACCCTTTTACCTAATACTGAAGGAGGTACTGCTCACCTTCCTCAACCACAGCGGTCCCAAAAATGACCTATTTGGACCCAAAAGGTGAAAAGAGGGGGACCACATTATCCACGGCACCGTGGAGGTCCCCCACGGCAATGGTGTATGGAGCCATGCCACCGTGGAGGTTTTTGACGTCAGCAGGATGATGTCATCCATGATGCCATGGAAAAGTCCCCCACGACGCCGTGGTTGTCCTCCACTACGCTGTGGAGGACCTATTCGGGCCAGAGGTGTGGGGCACCCCCCTTATAAATAGGAGGGTCCCCCTCCCCTCATTTCAAGGAATTGTCAGGGTAGGGAGACCCTTCTAGTGTGAGATCCACCCCCTTTCAGCCCTGGTTTTCTCTCTTGAGAGTGTCTATTAAAGTGAGGTTCCTGTGTATGGGTAGATCCATCGATTACCCACTTGAGTGAAGAGCGCTCACCTCCTAGTCAAGATGTTATTTCGTTCGCATACGGATAACAAAAGCCTCCTTTTATAGCTATTATTCTATTTGTATACAGATAACGAGAATTTCTTAAACAGCCGTTGCTCTGCCCGAAGTCTGAGTAATGAAACCCATCTCATATAGTCCTTACTCTGTCCAACAAGAGAGAGGCAAGCCGAACGTCCGTCTCCACCTGAGCCATGGGACATCATATATTTCGTACTTGGTGCATTTTCATTTATTTCTTGTAGTTCTTGACAGGTATCTCTGTCTCTTCCTTTTTTATTATTTTTGGCATAATGTAGACAATTAAAGTAACTCGTTTTAGTGTACATAGTAAATGATTTTTCTTTCTTTGTTCTGATTAGTGCATCATAACTTAGCCTTGCATGTTAGTATAGGATATATTATTAAGGGAGAATATTCAAAAACAAGTATCTAGTAAAAGGAACGGTTTGTCTGGGCGAGGTGGGTGCCTAACACCTTTCCACCCTCGTAACCGGACTACTTACCCTGAATCTTTGACCAGACCATATAGAATCACATAGCCTTTTCCGCTAATCCCGGATGGAGCTACACCTATTGGGTCCTAGGCCTTAATCCTAAGTGGCGACTCCATTTCTTTATGAAGTATGATCCCAATCCCCATGATGATATGTCGGAATGATACGCCGTTATTCATTGAAGCCAATCCTTGTCGCCATAAGGCTGAGGAACCCTCATCCCGAGGACCGTGGTACTTACAGGTTGTGATGCTTGAAGAAACATTATGAATTTTATATGGATTAAGGCATACATTATTCATATTATACAGATGTTTTTGTAATTTAAATCATGGTTGAGAAGCATGGAAAATTCGGATACAAGAAGTGATGGGAGTGAAAGTAACTAATTTTTCTTGTTTCTGAAATTTTTGAGTTGGACAGAACAGTAGCCCAAGATTGTTCATGTTATTTACCATAGTTAGGGATCGATTCATGGTCTTAAATAATTATTGGGAGTATATCTATGTGCTAATATGATCTCCTAAAAATTTCATTAAGAAATAAGTTCATTTGGTATGTTTATAAATTCGTGCTCACGGACAGGTCACTGTTAGGATAGTTTTCTGTACCCGAGATTGAGAGAGGTGTCAGAGAAACTTATACTTTGAATTTTGATCTAGTTTTGGACTGAATGAACTATAATGAGTCTTATAAATTATAGAAAAATATTGAAAACATTTGAAGTCTGGAGAAGGGATTTATGTTTTTTACAAGTTGATGACTCCAATTCTGTCTTAGTCAGAATGGTGTTTTTGAAATGTTTGGAACTCTATGATAGGAGGGGCTTCAAGATGTATGGTACCATTATAAAATAAATACTTGGATGTTAGATTTCAGTAGCCACTGATCTTGTTCAATATTAAGCACACTAAGTATTTATTTTGTATTTTGATATCAATATAGGTAAAACAGTGACATAATCGAATTTTACAATTGATGTTTTCCACTAGAACCTATCTTGGATTGAAGAGATTTTGAGCTTGTTTGAGGATGCAAGTTAAGAACCCTAGGTTTTGGGGTTTTTTTTTGAAGAACAAGGACCCTCGGAAGGCTTATTTTAATTGGGCGATCAGAACGCGAAAGTGTTGGTAAGGAAGCATTGTTAATCGATGGTTCATATTGTAGAATGAATACATATATGTTTATACAATGTTTATGGTGATATTTAGTAAAGATTTCTTGATATGATTATGTTAGGTCTCTATATGGTTGAATGTTGAATGATCTTATGGTTATTAATGGGAATGTAAATGGTACACGATTTTATGAATGATGACTGAAAATGATTAACAAAAAATGAAAATGAAAAGAAAGTTAAGTGCCGACGGACACGGCCAACATACAACCTGGTGCTCCTGAAGTGCCTATGAAGAAGGGTGTTGAGGCCATCGCTGAATCCATTCCAGTGGTTTGTAACTAGAGCCATTTCGATGGTACGATTGAACCCATTCTAGTGGTTTGTAACTAGAGCTATTTCGGTAGTATGCCAGAGATATACTGGATGGAGATTTAAGACTGAAATGAAATTAAAAATGATAAAATGAATGAAATGTTATCGATAGATAAATGATTGAAAGATTTATGGAAATTGACTAATTGAATGATTGTTATTCAAATGATAAGGAATGATGCCATGTTTACAAATAGAAAATGAAATTTTAATTGCATATTATATTGTGAGCATGATTGGCAATGTCATTTCTTACTGGGCGATAGCTTATTCCTCGAATGATAATTTTTTTACAGATAAGATAGGCATGAATAAGGGCAAGGGCATTGCTATTGTCGAGCAAGATGAAGACTGATGATCTGAGGATCATTTTTGGAGTCTATTACTTTGAAATAGATAGAACTCTTTTATCGTAATGGATATTTATTTTGAAGGAGGATCTTGAACCCAGATGACTGTAATAATTTTAAAGTTCTGTTCCTCTCCTTGGAGAGTATGGATTGTAAACGTTAGAGCCATCTGTGCCATGTTTTAAGTTTTAAATCATTATCTTCTGCTTACAGTTATGTCTTTACGTTTATGATTATATTGAATGCTTGACCGAATGTTTTCCTATGCGGTCCCGACTGGACTCTGTTGTCATGGGCCCCATTTGGTCCTTGGATTGGGGTCGTTATAGTTTAAGCCTTGTCCCTAGTATGACTTCATGTAGAGCTGATTGAAGGGCTAAGATCCATGTAGCTGGCCCCATTTAGGTGGGTTTGTTGAGTTGTTGTTGATGTTGTTGTGCTCTTTTCTTTTTCCTTTTTCAATTATTCTTATTATCTTGTCTTTGCAAGGATCCATGGAGCCGACCCCATTTAGTTGGGATAAGTCTTAGTAGTTGTTGTTGTATTATATTTCTAACTTATTATATTTCATCAAATTCTCAGGGATTGACATATCAATTGGTGGACGATGTTCTTGATTTCACAGGCACATCAGCTTCACTTGGAAAAGGTTCCCTATCTGATATTCGCCATGTAATCTGTCCATCCCCACCACTTTAAATCAATTGAAGGTTGGAGTTGTAGGGAGTCTGAGCTACTTGTCTAAGTTGTAGGGTTCAATGAGTTGACGAATGTTAAATACTATCATAAGACCTAGTTCCTTTGAGGTCCCTCCTGCAGTCTCATTGGCCCATTCAACTGTATGTCAAGTTTTTGAGAACTTGTACTTGACTTGTGCAGGCATCTAATTGGTTTGGGACCCTCTAACTTCCATACCTACTCCTTTTTGAATAATTTTATCCCTTCCCCAGGAAATTTGGATTTATTGGTAAGCTCCATGCGGTTCTTTTTAAATACAAATGTAAATCGGAGATGGGCCTGAGGCCCAGCTGGTCCGCCCACATGGGGCAGGCCGGCCGAGCCAAAAATGAGAGAGAGAGAGGGATCGATCACTTGGACGGTCACTTAAGTGACCGATCCCTCCTCTGATTGGCCGATCCCAGGGTTTAGCCTATATATAGATATAAGGCATAAACCCTAGGGGTGTATTAATTAATTAGATCTCTCCCTCCTTCAAGTGTGTGTTATCCTAGGGTTTACATTCAATTGCCTAGGGTTTTGTGATGTGGAGTTCTTCTTCAAGGAGAAGCCTGTAGAGATCGCGTTGTGCTCGTAACTGCAAGCCACCTTTGATCATCCCTTCCGCTGCGATTCCATTCGGTTCAGGTAATCTCTAAGCCTTTGTGATTAATGGAATGTTAATATTCTAACAGTGGCATCGGAGCCCGTTAGGGCTTGTTGTTCGCAATTTTTTTTCTTCCCCTTCGCCTATCGATTGACCCTCCTTGGCAGCGGCCTTGGCGCACGGCACGGCTGTAGTGCGCGACTGTTGTTGCTACCATGTGCAAGGCGCGCTACAGCCGTCTACAGGTGTTTTTATTTATTTTAAAAAAAAAACCAATGTTGAATGGCCCCGCTGCAATCGACAGTGGCAAAGCACGGCCGCTGCAATCGACCGTGGCTGGTTTTTGGTTCTTTGGTAGTAGGTGGTTTAAAAAAAAATTAAAAAAAGGGGGAAAACCTAGAAGAAAGAAGAAAAGAAAAAAAAAACAAAACCCATTGCATCATGAGTTTTTTTTATAAAACAAAAGGTAATGATTGCATTTTCAATTTGTTTAAAAAAATTAAAAAAAAAAGCCAAAAGCATCTACGCTTTTCTTTGTTTTTTATGTTCTACAGATGTTATGCTTGTGCGCACAGCAGCGGGCCGTGGCCTGCGGCTGCCACGATTGTGTGCCACATGGTTGCTGGTATGGCGGCCAGTCCTGTGGATATAAAAAAAAAATGGGAATCACATGTTTCTTTATTAACAAAGTGGCCTTGGGCGATCTCCAATACACATGGAAAAAATATGGGATGGATTTGGTACTTGTCAAGTGACGTGTTTATTTGGATAGATGTGCGTTAGAGTTAGTACCTGGAAGTGATACAAAGTGCAGTGCATGTCGGTAGTTTGTAGTAGGATCTTGAATGTAAAGAGCCGATTGTAATTTTAATATTTTTTGAAAAGCCATGTAATGGGAGCTACTGCACTGCGTATCACAACCTAGTATCGACTCGGCATGTCACTTCAAGTACCAAATTTGGGTCTCTTGTGTGAGTCCCTTGCGCACCCGTGTGTATGGCGCATTAAACTATGGTTCGGAGATTCTTGTTTTTTCTCCTACATTTGTCCGAAATTAGTTAAAGTTATACGTCCCCAGACCCACACATTGTGAGATTTGATTACC
The DNA here is from genome assembly GCF_018873765.1 of Telopea speciosissima. Classification (NCBI taxonomy): domain Eukaryota; kingdom Viridiplantae; phylum Streptophyta; class Magnoliopsida; order Proteales; family Proteaceae; genus Telopea; species Telopea speciosissima. The sequence goes on along the minus strand of NC_057919.1, from coordinate 52,507,874 downwards.
AGCTTAGCGAAGTTTTTAGTCTCACTGTGTGGGGAAGGGTACTACTAATTTTAATTAGGGTTTCTTGAACAAATTTGTGGATTTATGGATGTATACTAAATATTATCCCTTGCACATTGTAGTGATGGCCTAAAAAATTGTTGTTACTGACCTTAACCAGGGCAACAAGTTGGATGGCACCAACTATGACATGTGGCACCGAAAGGCCAAGTTCTTGCTTAATGAGCAAGATTACCTAAAACTCCTAACCACTGAGATGGCCCCACCCAAAGTGGGTACTACCGCCCATCACCGTCAAGTAATAGAGGCTTATGACAATTAGTTTAAGAGAGATCGTAGTGCGTGCTTTCTTATGTTAAGCACGATGCACGATGATCTTATTGGCCAGTATGAGAAGTGCGAGATTGCTAAGTCCAAGTGGGACTAGGTAAAGCTCGACTATGGTGGTACATCCACGACCAGACTTAGGTCTATGACCACCTTACTGATGGGTCATAAAAGACATGATCCAGAAATTGGATGATGCTGGGGTACACCTTACTGATGACCAGTAAGTACAGGCCATCCACACATTACCTGACACATAACGACACATAACGACATTATCAAGACATTTAATGACATTGCCGCTCATGTGGAAGTAGAGGCAGAGCGCCTAGAGGCAACCCAATCACATGCCCTTGTCGCCCAAGTGGGGCAGCGCAAGAATAGGTCTAAGTGCAAGAGACAAAGGACCACTGGGAATCAGGATCAAGCTCAGAAAGTTGTGCCAACTGGGCATAAGACCACCAAGCGCCGACGTGGCAAGCGAGGTGGAAAGAAAGATATCACCAAGGTCAAGTGCTATAATTGCCAGAAGATGGGACACTTCGCTTGTGACTGTACTGAAGCGAAGCAGGTATCATTTCTGCCTCTCTCTCCATGTACTTTTGTATGTACACAAGTTTTGGTTGCCCAAACCCAATCTGACTGGATTGTGGATACAGGTGTAATAAGACACATAGCGTGAGATCAAAGAGGGTTCGTAGATTATAGAAAGATTTCAGATGGCGTCCAAAGTATCTACATGGGGAATGGCACAAGTGAAGCAGTTCGAGGAGTTGGTACCTACCAGCTCACCTTGCGCACTGGGCGCATCTTGCTACTTCATGATGTGCTATACGCACCAGAAATCCAGCATAATCTACTTTTCGTTACTGCGTTATTGACTTTAGGATATTCCTTTATTTTTTATGATGACTCTTTTGAGGTTCGTTTGGATGGTAGTAATTTTGGATATTGTAGACTTGAGAATGGTTTTATTAAATTAGATTTGATAATTCCTATTGTTTCTTCTTCATCTTTTGTAGTTGATTCTAATACTAGTCCGGATTCAATTACTTGGCATGCTAGACTAGGACACATAGGTCAAGATAGGATGGGACGACTAGCTCGAGAAGACCCTCTTGGCTCACTCGCTAAAGTCAACCTACCGACATGTGAGGCCTGTTTAGCGGATAAGGCCCACCAAAAGCCTTTTGGAAAGGCTAAACGGGCAACCCATACCCTAGAGCTTGTCCATTCGAATATCTGCAGACCAATGAATGTGAAGGCACGTCATGGTGCTTCCTATTTTCTCACCTTTATCGATGATTATTCGCGATATGGTTATGTATATCTGATCGCTCACTGCTACAAAGTGCTAGATTGCTTCAAACGCTTTGTAGCAGAGGTTGAGAATCAGTAAGCTAAGAGGTTAAAAACTCTGCGCACTGACCGAGGACGTGAATATTTGTCCGACCAATTTAAAGAGATGTGTGAGGAAAAAGGAATCACTAGACAGCTGACTATTCCCCACACTCCATAGCAAAATGGTGTAGCAGAGCGGAGGAATAGGACACTTTTAGATATGGTTAGATCGATGATGGCGCATGCCAACCTCCCAGTATCTTTCTGGGGGGATGCTATGTTGACCGCTGCCTACGACCGTAACTGCGTGCCATCACAGTCAGTTCCCTCCACTCCCTATGAATTGTGGAAAGGCGCAAAGCCCACTTTGGGGCATATGCGACCTTGGGGATGTGCACGCTATGTTCATAGTACCTCCCATAAGTTTGGAAAACTTGGCCCTAGAGCTAAAAAGAGTATCTTTATAAGATATTTCGATACCTCGAAAGGCTATGTAGTGTACGGTGAACATTAAGATGTGGATTTTTTAGAGACTGATTTCCCTAGCATTAGTGATGGTAGCAGAGAGCTTGATCTCTTTGAGATAGAGACTGATGAAAGAGTCTCACCTACTCTTGGCGAGGGTGAGGAATTAAACACTCATCATGAGATCGCTAGAGAGGGTGAGAGTGATCATCAGCCCAGTGGGAGTGCGCTACCTAATAAAAGCGCACAACCCACGGGTCAAGAACCCTCTGCATGTAAGAGCGCATGTGGACACATTTTCCAATGTCATTTTGAGATTAAAGGGGACACTGCCCTCGTCTGTGTCCCAAGGGATGAGGATGAGCCAGCCTTAGTGAGTGAGGCGCTCTCTTCTCCAGCTAAGAAAATGTGGTAAGCTGCTATGGAAGATGAGTTGAGTTCTATGAGTAAGAACCAAGTCTGGGAGTTAGTTGATCTTCCACCTGGGCGCAAGGCCATCGGGAACAAGTGGGTCCTGAAGGTCAAGTGAAAGGCAGATGGATCAATTGACAAGTATAAGGCACGTCTTGTGGCGAAGGGATATACCCAAAAGGAGGGTATAGACTATGCTAAGACATTCTCCCCTGTGGTGAAAATGGCCTCAATACGCCTCATTCTAGCCATTGTCGCGAAATTGGATTTGGAACTCTACCAAATGGACGTTAAAACTGCTTTTCTCAATGGAGAACTAGACAAGGAGATCTTTATGGCTCAGCCTATGGGCTTTGAGAAGAAGGAGATGAGCGCAAAGTATGCCGTCTCAAACGTTCCATTTATGGCCTTAAGCAATCGTCTAAGCCGTGGTACATTAGATTTCACCATGCCATTACCACTGCGGGTTTTGACATGATTGAAGAGGACCACTGTGTGTATGTTAAATGGTCCAAGGCGGGGTTCCTTATCCTATCATTGTATGTTGACGACATCTTGTTGGCTGGGAATGGCATTGAAATGATTGTCGCCACTAAAGAGTGGTTGTCCTCTACTTTTGAGATGAAGGACACGGGTGAGGCCAACTTTGTGTTGGACGTGAAGATTGTGAGGGATCGCACTAGGAGACTACTTAGTTTGTCTCAAGAGACTTACATAAAGAAAGTCCTGGAGCGGTTTCATATGAGCAACTCGAAACCCGTTGACACTCCAATGGACAAGGTATGCATTTTGAGCCTAGACCAATGCCCTAAGAGTGATGAAGGGAGAAACCAAATGTCCAAAATACCCTATGCAACGGCAGCAGGCGGTCTGATGTATGTGATGATGTGCACGCATCTAGATATTTGCTTTGCCGTTGGAATGGTGAGCCGTTAGCAGAGTAACCCAGGGCTAGCTCATTGGCAGGCAATAAAGAGGATACTTCGATACCTACGTGGCACTGTAGACCTCTCGCTCACCTTCAGTGGTTCAGACTTGAGACTGAGAGGCTACAGTGATGTTGATTGGGCTAGTGATAGAGATGATCGCAAGTCTACTTTGGGGTATGCGTTTGTCCTGGGAGGCGGGGCTATCACTTGGAGTAGCAAGAAACAGACCTGCATCGCCCTATCTATGATGGAGTCGGAGTACGTCACCTGTTCAACAGCAGTACAGGAGGTCGTCTAGCTCAGGAGGTTATTGCAGAGACGTAGCGTTTCTGCTCACTCAGACAACGTTGTGCTTATACACTGTGACAGCACGGCAGTGCTTGCATTTACGAAGGACCCCAAGTTCCATGGTAGAGCTAAGCACATTGACATATGGTATCACTACATTCGAGACATGGTAGCGCCAGGTGAAGTGGTTCTGTAGCATATCTCCACTGGCAATATGTTGGCTGATCCATTGACTAAGCCCATTGCCAGAGATGTTTTCCTAGTTCACATTAGGAACTCGGGACTCAAGCTGATCTGATATGTATTTGCTTTGAGAACACTTTGTTTGTGATGGACATTTATCTGAATTTCTCTTACATTTATTGATGAGCATATATTTGTTTGAGTAATCTTGTGTGTATACATTCATTGTTTGTAAAGATGTCACTAGGCTTAGAATCGACCCACTCACACGGGTGATTCGCCTTGGCACTGGGGTGTAGCGAGCAAGATGAGCCCATGAGCATGTGTGCTCTATGGCGCCTTAGTTAGAGCTAAGATGAGACCTTTACTTGGTCCAACTTGGAAGACACCACACTTCCAAGTAGCCTGTTAGAAGCCAGATGTGAGGTTCTAGGCAGAAACCATGAGAGTGACTGCACTAAAGACTCAGGTTAGGCGCTTAGAGAAGCGACTAGACTAAGATCTGTATGGCGTTTATTTACTATGAGTGACATGCCCACCCTAGTGGGAGTTATGCCATAGCATGCACATCATACTGCATGTGTTCATGACGATCGATAGTGAGAGTGACCGAATGGATCCCTACTTTGTCACTGTGTGAGCCACGTGGATTATATTAATACCACAGTACCCTTATTACCTGAGATAATGTCATGAAAAAGACACCCAATGACGCTACTTTGACGTTCTCCTTAGGACCATGGATGATGCGGTCCAGTGGGAAGCGATTGGGAAAGCTGTTGGGGATATTTGGATTGACATGAGGGGCTCAGGGAAAACCATTGGACGTTGCATCTTTGTTATGTGACTCATTTCCCGGGCGACGTGTCGTATTTGTGATCAACGCAGTCATGAGTACATTACATACCAAGGATTAACGCTGCTCATCATGAGGGGTTGAGAGTGTTAGATCGGGTGCAAGTGGATCGTTTGGGGTATTTCGAGACTTTTGAGAGTGAAGTACTATGTTGGCTAGATGGAAGTTTAATATAGTACTCCTACCTTATATCATCTCAACAGGTCGCATGCCCCATTACCTGTAGGGAGGATAACGCAGAATGAGAGAAACTTGAATGCATAATATATGCGCCATGTGTGGGCGAGTGGGAGATGTAAATCGGAGATGGGCCTGCGGCCCAGCTGGTATGCCCACATGGGGCAGGCCAGTCGAGCCAAAAATGAGAGAGAGAGAGGGACGGTCACTTAAGTGACTGATCCCTCCTCTGATTGGCCAATCCCAAGGTTTAGCCTATATATAGATATAAGGCATAAACCCTAGGGGTGTATTAATTAATTAGATCTCTCCCTCCTTCAAGTGTGTGTTATCCTAGGGTTTCCATTCAGTTGCCTAGAGTTTTGTGATGTGGAGTTCTTCTTCAAGGAGAAGCCTATAGAGATTGCGTTATGCTCGTAACTGCAAGCCGCCTTTGATCATCCCTTCTACTGCGATTCCATTCGGTTCAGGTAATCCCTAAACCTCTGTGATTAATGGAATGCTAATATTCTAACAACAAATATTTTGTAGTCAAAGGCCTTTGCCTTTATGATAATCACGATCAGACACTAAATGGGTACGTATACTTAAGGTTTGCTTTTGCCAAATGCCAGTATGATGAGATGTTTCTTATCTATTTGATCTGTATGTTACGTAGTTATCAAGGCATCGCCTAGGCGTCCAGGCTCCTTGGTTGCCTTGGGCACCTTGGTGTTGCCTTGATTTAGACCCTCTCCAACACCATGGTTGCCTTACCGCATTGATAACTATGGTATATTAGCTTTCAAGCTTTCAAAATATTCCTTTCCCCACCACAACCCCCCCCCCCCAAAAAAAAAAACAAATTCAACTCAGTGCAATGAAAGTGCACTGCTCCCTGCCCCTATTGTTCTTTTCATATGACTTTCATATAGACACTTAATTTGTCAGGACTAATCAGTGAAAGGGCCAATCCTTAGCATAGGTCCATCTTTCCCCCAAAGTCTTATAAGGAAGTGTATCTCCCATTATTCTAAATTAACCACCTATCCCAAATTGAGGTCTCCCATAAAAAAAAAGTTTAAAGAAAAATAAAAGATTAAAAAAAAATACTAAAAACAAGAGGGAGCCCAAGGTAGATAATACATCTATCCCTCAGAAATCGAAACAATGGTTCCAAAGCTGTAAGGTTGCCATATAGGTTGACAGCAAGGGAACCCGTATAGTCTTCACAAGCCACCTACGGGCGACTCCAAATGGATTCTGATGTAAAGTGGATGGCTACTATACGTTATGTTTCCAACGCTCTCACTATGTTGCTTTCTGTTATCAAGAGTGGTCACCTCCAAAGATAAGTCACATGCCACTCCAAACCACCCAACGAATCAAGGGGCACCAAGATTGGCTGGGTTTGGGCATATGAAGGACTGTAGATTGGGTGCACACTATTTGAAACATAAGAGAAATAAGAAGAGGTTTTCAAAAATTGATTTTTTTTTTCAGAAAAAGAAGAGAATAATAAACTAAAACACTTCGAACTACTTAAAAATCAAAAAAATAAAATGGACTATAATCTCCCAACAACAGCGCCAAAAACTTGTTTGAGTTAAAATAATACCGCAAGCGTACGGGTCAATCGTAGCTATGGGTCGAACACAAGGAGATATACACCACTCTATTTAACTAACTTAAAAGTAATGCAAAGTGAACCAAATTAAAGTGTTAAATTAAACTAATTAAATTAATAAAAATTAATGCATCCTAACTCATAAGCATCTAACAAAATTAAGGGATTAAATTGACGTCCTAACACATGAGCATTTAACCTATCAGACTAACGTAAATTAAAAGGAATAAAAATGCAGCCACACATAATAACCACATAAAAAGGAATAAGGGAATAAAAGTGCATCCACAAACCACAACCATATAAAAAAAAAATAAAAGAAATAGAGGGAGAAGAAGAAGAAGATAGAGAGAGATAGAGGAGAGGGAGAATGAGATTAAGGGTTTAGAGAATGAGATACCTTGATGTGCTTGAATACTTGAATAAACTCTCCATGGCTTCCTCTTCTAAATCTCCATGTCTTGTCATCAACATAGGAACTGAGACTATGAAGCTTTAAACTAAAACTATTACAACCATTAAACTAGACTTATGAAATCAAAACTAAGAACTTGAAATCAAAACTAAGAACTTACACCAAAAATAGGAAAAGAAGAGAAAATTTCACTAAGTGAATGAAGTAAAAATTACACTAAAAACCTGAATTAAAATTGAACTAAAAAACTAACTTCTTACAACCCAAAGGGCAAGGGGTATGTATAGAGGGAAGAGAAGAGAAGAGAGAAGAGGGAAGTGTAGGAGAAATATTCCCTAAGAAAAGAGAATATTCTCTTCTCCTTCCTCTTTTACAATGCCTTGAATCCTAAGAAAAAGAAAAAATAGAAAGAAGAAGAAACGAAGATTGTTTACATAGACCTTCTATTTCTAGAAAAGTAAACTTCCAATTCTAACAAGTGCTTCCTTTTCTTTGTAGATATCTTCTCCAAGCAATAAAATCAAAGCATCTTTGATTTTTCAACTTTCCATAGGTGAGAGAATATCTTTCAAAATAAATCTATCCCAAGTAGAATTTCAGAAGTGCCCTTGAGAAGTTGGAGGAGAGAGAGAGTAAGGGTGATGATTAGGATTCCTTCAAGAATAAATAAAATACCCATTCTGTCCTTCAGGAAACGTGGAGCATGGGATGCTTATATAGGCCTCACCATTGTGTTCCTTGCGAAAAATCACCCAAAATAAACCCAAATTTCGTCCAATTTGGAGTTCGGGAGCCCAAGATATCTCAAGTTGAAGTTGGACTGTCCAGAGCCCTCCAAATGGAATCTTTCGGGTACAAGAAATATAACTTCTTATAATTACGTTAAGGCCCCTGTAATCTGAACTTTCGCTTCACTTTGTCTCCAGCCGACTGTCAATAATTATAAATAAACCCCTATAGACCATTTTCGTGCTTCGTTATGGAAACGGCCGTAACTTCTTCGTTCAACTCGGAATCATGTGCCGTTTAAACCGTTGAGAAGTTGACTCGATGGGCTACGCATCCAAGCCATTAACACCTCTAAACTGCTTAAAAACATTTTCTTAGCATCATCTCCTCCATTTTCACAAGAAATCACCTACAACCTGAAAAGCACAAGAAAGCACCGAGTAACTCTGTCCAATGTGGTAAAATGTATGCTTTATGCCCTAAGATTTCACACATAAATGTGCTCATCAGTACTGTCATACTGGTCTTTTGTAGTCAGTAGCATATGGCAGGAGCTAGGATCCAGTTAAATTTTTACTTACGCCTAGATTGTAGGTTTCTTCTATGTGTACATTGTACTTTTGTATGTTCATATGCATGCTTGTACGTACTTGTTGATGCTTACTTCAATTTTTGCTTCTCAATTTACCGGTTAATGCAGCTGCAGACTTCTTGGCTATCTTTAAGCATTACCTAGCTATTTATAACTTTTGGTCACAACATGGTCCAATGGTAGTCAAATTTCTTGTCAGTTTTTCATAATACAGTCCACTGAGGAAGTCTTACCTAAACGGACCTAAAAATATGCCACATGGCAGATCCATGTGACCCAAATTTTGTAAACAGGTAGACCCATAGGTCCCAGTTCACATTTCAAGTTTTAGCCCCATTGGAGTTTGCCAATTGGCAAATCCAGGACTATGGAGAGTACACATTAGTGGCCAGAGTACTATAGGTGTGCATAGATATGCACAAATACACAAGAGGGTAGTTGGTTGAATTAGACTCTGAAATTTGACATGTGGCTAATCTAGATCATGTCCTCTATATCCAATGGTCAGAATTCCTCATCATCTATCCATATTATGGCTTGAATGATTGACTATTTATGAAGCCCTTCCAAAATGGGGCAATGTAAAGGCAATTTTCCCTTCTATAAGATGATGACCTATACAGACGTTTGTACAAATATTATTTAGCTAAGGAAGATTTTTCTAAAGAAGAGAACTAATAAATTGCTTCTACTATAAATTTCTTCATTTTCCAGGGAATTGTAACTGCTCCAATATTATTTGCGATTGAAGAGTTCCCTCAATTGCGGGTGGTTGTTGATCGGGGTTTTGAAGACCCTGTAGATGTTGACCTTGTTAGTTACCTTATACTATTAAACCTGCCCCAGACTGACTGAAAATTTTTGCCTGAAGGATAGGAGCCTGTGACCAATCACCCAAGCACACTGTGGAGTGTCACCCCTGTAATCAAATTTAGTGGAGAACCTCCAAGGATGTCATCCAGTATACCTGTGAGAAGATGGGTTGCAGACCCATGCAACTGCTCAGTCCACAGCCTGATGTACAGCTCCAACTCCAGGTAATCTCTCTCCCTCCCAAATACATAGGGGTAATACCTATTCATATGTGTATTTGGTCTTGGAAGGGGTATTGGTGAAGTACCCAAGTGTTAGACTTAACCCCTGTACAAGCCCAAGGCAATTATAGCAGAATTTCATTCTCTGGGCGATGCACTGGGCGATTGACCCAAACGCCCAGTAAAATGCCCAGAGTGTCTGAAACTTGTATTTTTGACTCCAGACACCTGGGAACCATGCATACAGCCTATGGACACCTCCTAGAAGTAGATGGGGATTCTAGAAACCATTACCCACCTCTGGAACCAAGTGGACCCTACCAATGCAACTGGAATGGCCCAGAATGCACTCAAAAATGCATTCTTAGAAGAAGGGGCTCACGGTAAAACAGACCTTAAGAGGTTCAAAACTATAAATAGGAGGGGCCAGCCCTCCCATTTTCGTTTGCTGCCACTACTAAAATAGAAAGAAAGAAAGAGAAGGAGAAGGAAGAAGAAGAGAAAGAAAGAGAAGGCAGTCCCTAACACTGATGTCCATTCAAGTTAGCTTTCAATTCTTATGCCAGTCTGGCGTATCTCTAGCCAGTAATGCTCAGAGCCTCACCTAGATGCCTAGTAGGGCTCTGGATCTTGCATGCATGAGCATTGCATGCAAGATCTAGTCGTTTAAAGATTAGATCTGAAGCTGTTACTGTAGTTGAGATTGATGTCAGTCTTTGAGATGAACTGCACTACAGACTTGCACCCAGATTGTCAAACCCTGCCCTCTGACTGGCTGGAATCTGACTGAAGTGCAGGAACCTTTGATCAGGCAATCAGATTCACTGTGGAGCATCGCTCTAGTGGTAAGGATCAATGAATAAACTCAGTGCATGTCCTCCTATACACCTGTGAGAAGATGGACAGCAGACCCCTGCTCTTGTACAGCTCACAACCTGATGTATGACTTGGATCCCAGGTAATCTCTCTCCTCCTTCAAGTGGTGGGACCCACCTTTGAAAAATCATATAAAAACCCATGGTGGGCATGTGGGGAGAATACCCTAACCCAGGGTCAAACCCCTGTGCTTTTCCCCTTTGAATTCTGTTGCAGGAATTCTCTAGGCGATGGCACTGGGCGATGCAGCAACCCCTAGAGACATCGCCCAGTGGTTGTTTCTGAATATTTTTAATTATTTAAATTGTGGGGACCACCCAACTTGACCATGGACACCCTCCACTGATAGAGGGGACTCTGAGGGACCACCTCATATCCCCCACCAGTGGACCCTGAACTGAACTGAATCAGTTCCAAAAATCAGTTTTTAAAAGAGGGGACTATTGCCAAACAGGACTTAGTTGGCTTTTGGCTATAAATAGGAGGCTTTTGGGTTCATTTAGAACCCTTGGTAGAACTGAATCCGAAAGAGAGAAGAGAGGGAAGAAAGGAGAGAAAGAAGAAGAAGGAGAAGAAGGAAGAAGGAAGGAAGAGGGGAGGCTACTGCCATCTCCCATAGGGGCTGATTCGAGCCCCTCCCCTGCTGTTTTCAGGTATAAAAATTATATGTATACCTGCTGTATCTGTTCTCCTCTTTCATTCTCTGCATTTCCTCAACCCTGGGCAGCCCAGACAAGCTAGGGTTTGCCCAGTCTTGGTCCAGATCAGCCATGCAGACCTTGTGCATGGTAGATCTGGGCATTTTATTAAAAATCAATATTCTAATGTGCTGCTCCCTTGGCCGAAATCCAACTCGTGCATGCATGCACCGCCTGCACCCTCTTCTCCTGGCCGCCGGATTGAAGCCTGCATCGCAAGCCAGGGCTGCAAAGACCAAACCCTAGGTGGTTGCAGCCCTGGAACCTTGTTAAACATACATATCCAGCCTTGCATGTGGCTGAATCCCAAGTTCTCAGATTTGCAAAACCCTGAACACTATTCACCAGGGTTATTTGGGCAGCCAGATCCAGCCTGATGGTGGATTTGTCGGGCGATCAGCCTGTGGCAAATGGTAGATCACCACTAGGGGTACCCAACCACCCCAACATGCAGAGGATCCATTGGACCCTTGGCCCTACAAAGCCCAGCCTAGGAAGCTCAGCCCTGCTGTCGATTGCAGGCACTGGGCGATGCAGCAAGGCCCAGAGCCATCGCCCAGTGAAGGAATCTTTTGATACAAAAGGGTAGAATTGTAATTTCCTATGGGATTTGATCCTTGGACACTATGGGATGTGGGAAATGACAAAAATGACCTTCCCCCACATCTGTCCATATGTGAAAATTGGTTGGAACCCTAAGTGGGCCTCGCAGGCAGCTATGCCTTGCTGTGCTTGATCATACTACACTGTCCTGAGTTAGACAGTAGTATGTTGTAATGTAAAATATATTGTAGACTAAATCTGACTTAGAGGCAGGTGTGGGCACTGTAAATGACCAAATTGCCTCTGTGCCCTAGGCACTGGCCCATGCACCGAGACATGACCTAAGACCCAATGCAAGGCCCGGTGTTTCCAAATAAGACCAACCAAACCTCGGGTCGACCCAGTAAGATAAGGTAACCCTAGGGCACCAGTGTAGGGCCAATAACTGAATAAAACACTATTTGATTTTTATGTTTAGGATCTGATCCCGTGCTCGAGGACAATAATCAGACAACAGCTGGAATTGAATCTATGACTGAGTACCTAGAGCCAAGTACTGTGAGTGAATGATACTATCGTATGTGCAAATGTAATTATGATCTGATGCCGGCTATTAATAATTGAATCTTGTCTGTTATGCTATTTACATACTTATAATCAAAGTTACTCAAATCACTACAAAATGACTGTTGTCGGTCAACACTATGAAATGAATATGATGATTGTGATTGTTAGAATAGATGTCATACTCGGCTTGGAAATGAGGCCTGCGGTAGCTCGTACTATGAATGCAGTTGACACTGCTTTACTCATACTGTCACACCCCCATCCCTGAACCACGGGAAATGCAACCAAAGCATACAACTACGCTCTCCAACCACCAGAATCACTGATGCAGTACCCAAGACTAACTCATTCACAATGACAGATAATAGGTAAAAGGAAAGGATTAATATTAATAAAATCAGAGTTAGCAGAAGCTAGGTGATAGCATATAAAATATTGTCTATTCAAGTTTACCCCTTCAAGTACAATTCGTTCTAATCAGGATCTATGTATTATCACTGTATAATAAATACACTTATCAAGAAAGAAATAAAAAGAATACACCTTTGAATCAGAAGATAGTTTATCAAAGTGTAACAAAAGATGGCCACCAGCCAAGAATCACTGTTCCCTCGTGGAACACATCTCATAGTAGCACTCCGGTACATGATCCTCATACTCCGGAGTCCACCACTCTTTATGACCTTCTTCAAGAGTCTTGAACTCCGTGCCATCCTGCTCGAATGTACCTGTATCGACTAAAAATATGTTTCCTCGAGGAGTGAGCTCCAACTGAGCCCAATGAGTAGCTAAGCCACACAAGCATACACAATAATAATAATGCATGGGGTTGACTGCAAACCATACATGATGGACGGATACCAAGGTGTCCCATACCACCAAGGTAAACCATACATCACATACACTTTACAATCATGCTACATGAATGAATGATGATGTATAGTTTTATTGTTATCCACCTAACACACAACTAAGTCAGGTATAGTATTATAGCAACACCTTAGGTAGCATCCCCGACATCGGTACCATAAACGGATGATATACCGGCGATGACAAACCCAAGTCACACTGGAAGTCTGCCATACCGGTCTCTACCAAGAGATATACGCAAACCCCCAAGTCAAATCCTTTCCTGGCGTTCGGCCCAAAATACGATCGATGCCCGAACTTCCCGGGTGGGTATACCCGAATAACGGTCGAAACCCACGGATTTGACCGACACCTAACCCCCTGTCGGTAAGGGTCATAGTACTGGGTAAATATTTATCCTAGCCAGCATTCACCTATTGTATGAGTGAGGTACACATGTGCATAGGCCAGAGGCCGAGTCCATAGATACCCAAATACGATCGGCCAGCTATCCTCTCGCCCCTCTAGCCCATATGTATGTCTATAAGTACGAGATGTGAATACCAAAGGCAGTCGATCGGTCACCATCCCGTTTCCACCTAATGCAATGGACAACTCTAATGCAATTTCAAGTACGGCAATCTCAAGCCCAGTACCCACCGGCACTTGGATCCCGCTTCCGAAGCCCTAGATCTACATGCCATGAGTGAGTCCATATTATAGAATCCCCAGGTCCAACACCAACCGGCACCCGAGTCCCATAACTAAATCCAATACCATTCGCACCATAGTGTAATAAAATAAATAATATCGCAAGACAAGAATGTAAAGTCCTATCAACATCTTAACATTTATATCGTCCAATATCTTATCGTCCTATATCTTACCAATAATTATACATTATAGCACACATGCATGAATGGCATTCGCAAGACACGACACACAAACATTCCATAAATTAAGACGTTTGCTTAACTCTCTCACCTTGATTCTCAGTCAATCGTCAGTACGTAGTTCTTCAAATCAGAGTTCGATGTCAAGTACACTGTCCCACGTACTAATACACCCCCGAACCGGGTCAGTCAACCTAAAAAGAGTGTACAACGTGGGGAGAGATTAGTGCCTTAGGGCTAGAAGAGTTGGGCCTCATAAGTTATCAAACGAGGCTAAAATAGGGGACCGGCACATACAGCAAGGCTATATCATGTGCCTGTCCATGTGCCTGTCCCTCTCGGACTTCCCACCGGCAGATCTAGGTTCTCAGGGATTGGCACTTGCATGTGCCTATCCATGTGTTTGTCTCTCTCAGGACCGGTAGATCTAGTTTCTCAGGGACTGGCACTTGTATGTGCCTGTCCATGTGCCTGTCCCTCTCAGACTTCCCACCAGCAGATCTAGTTTCTTAGGGACTGGCACTTGCATGTGCCTGTCCCTCTCGGACTTCCCACCGACAGATCTAGTTTCTCAGGGACAGACACTTGCATGTGCCATTCTATGTGCCAGTCTTGCTGTTCATGCCATTCTGAGAATGGTTTTACCTTGGGGTAAAATGGGGTATTCTTAGGGTTATTTAGGGGTTCTTGGCTACGAGTTCCACTCCATTAAAGGTGTCATCCCCCACATGGGTTCATGAATCCAACGCTTAGATGGGTTTTCCTTATTAAGAAAACTCATCGATTTCTACCTCACACCTAGGGTTTTCCATAAATGGTTGGTGAAACCCATAAATGGAGGTAAAACCCCACTTAGGGCTTATCAATGGGGAAGGGTTTAAGGTGAAATAGAAATCATAAGGGTTCATTGGCTCTCATTACTTAAGAATGATACTATCCATTTATGGCTTCTTTACTTAGGTAAGTAATGATCCATCAATGGCAGTTCATTCGCAAAACCCTAGTTAATAGGAATAGATGTAGAGGGAGAGAGGCTCAATGTGAGGTTAGGTACCCCCACAAGACACATGGTCAGCCATTAATGGCCTTCCAATTGAGTAGATGGAGCACTCAAGGTGTGCTCAATCGATTCAAACCCCAGGTAATAGAATTAGGGAAAGAGAGATGGAGAGAGAGAGAGAGAAAGAGACTCACCAAGGGTTGATGATGATAGCTTGTGCTCCACCATACTTCTCCCTTCTCCTTCCTTCTTCCTCTTCTTCTTTCTTCTTCTTTCTTCTTCTTCTTTCTTCTTCTCCTCTTCTTCTTTCTTTTTCTTCTCTCCTCTCCACGATTTAGGATTGTAATGTGAGGTGAATAGTAGTTTTGGGTCTTTAATAACCCATCTAGGCATTAGGTCTTGTTTGGTTAGTCTCAAGTCCTTAGGTCCATTTGCTCAGGAGCTTGTTTGGTTAGGTATAAGTCCAAGGTCTACTTTAAGTCATTGGGCCATTGGATCCACTTGGGCCCATGGCCCATGTCCTAAGTTCTAGTTACAAATAGAAAGAGGCTAAGTTCCTAAGCCCAAGCCCATTCTAGTTCTTATGCTTATTAATGGTCATGCATAGACATGAATTATTCGGATAGTGACTTACTCCCAGTCATCGCTAAGTGGATAAGGGCGATTCAAGTACGGGCCCCGCGGATCCCCATCATAAGGGAATTCCAAGAATATGCTTTTGTGGACGATTTTCCCCCTGTCTCTAACGGTGGATCTTTCCTTAAGGACTTCCCCTGTTTCACGGTCGACAATCTTATGTGATGGCTTGAGTATTATGACCCACAATTCATGAGCGTACTCCACTCCCGATTCTACACAAAAGGTTCAAACCAGACCGGTGGTCAGATCGGATTTTAAACTGGGTTTTGGGCACGGATTTAACATCCTCCCCACCTTATAAGAATTTCGTCCTCGAAATTTAACATGTCTAGGTATCCGCATAGGTGGGGATATGTCGACCGCACTTTACCTTCTCATTAACAAGATGCCCCTTTAATTTATGAGATTACAATCCATCGAGCTTTAACAAAAGTTACAGTTTGATTGTGAGGATTGCTGTCCCTACAATCAAAGTTTTCTTCAGGTAGCTCTTCGTATGTCAATCCATGACAAGCTGATGTGGCTTTTTAGTCTAGGCAATGTCAATGTAGGGGTGTATCTTCCCAACATCAATACGTAAAATACATTAACACACTTGCCCTCTTTGTCGAAGCGAATTACTCCCTTAGTTGGCGATACCAGCAAGAAAACATAATCGGCATAGCTCTTCCATTTAGATTAAGCCGCCATAATTCGGTCCCTCATCAAATCTACTTTTCCACAAGTGGCTTGTATCAATTCAAACCCCAATATTCTTTGCTAATCACTTCATCTAATATAGTGGTGTTCGGAACTTTCTATTATACTATGCTTTGAACGGTGTCATAGCTATAGTCGTCTGGTAGCTGTTGTTGTAAACAAACACTATGAGTGAGATGTGCTCATCCCGACTACCCTTCATATCAATGACACAAACCCTAAGCACGTCCTCTAGGGTCCGAATAGTCCTCTCTGACTTACCATTAGTTTGTGGATGGAGAACCGTGCTAAAATTCAACAGTGTACCCATAGCCTTCTGGAAACCGCCACAGAACTTCAATGCAAACTTAGGATCACGATTAGAAATGATATCCACTGGATCTCCATGTAAGTGAGTCACATTATCCGTGTATAGCTTAGTCAACTTGTCCATTGGATAGATCTACTTTATTGGGATAAATGTGCTAACTTGCTAAGTCGGTCAACAATGACCCAAACAGCATCAATACATTTGGCTATACAGGGCAATTTAGTGACAGAATCCATAATGATGTATTTCCACTTTCGTTCGGAAATAGGAAGTGATTGCAATAGTCTATATGGTCGTTGCCTCTCCATGCCACCTTAACTCGCTCACCATTGGGTACACATAACCTATCCCTGAACCGCAAGATGTTATTTCTGGACAAGGTAAAATCTGATTCCTCCTGCATCTCTTCCTGAATGCCATCTATCAATTTTTGTAACTCCGCATCGGTAGGTTGGGCTTCCTTAATCTTCTCCGCCAATGAGGGTTGTACTGTCAGGGTGACAAATAACATAGTAGCATCATCAATTAACACTTCCAACCCCATTCTTCTGGCTTCCTCTATAAGTCGCTCATTGACTGTTAAAGCTGGCAAGGAAGGGTTTGTGATTTCCTACTAAGTGCATCTTCCACCACATTGGCTTTGCTTAAATGGTATTGGATAGTGCCGGATAGAGGGCTTAAAATTGTGCTCAACTTTCGCTCCGGGACTGCTTAGTTATTTAGCTTAAACTAAGTTGTATTGATTTGTCCTCTAATAGTTTCCATCTTACACAATGGTATAAATCAATTCCGATTTAGTTAATATAAAGTCCAGTGTCTATAAGGACCCAGTGAAAATCAAACTCTGAGCTTATACTTCTAGAAATAAAGAGATGCAACTATTTCCATATACTTCGTCCAGTATCTGTACTCCTAAAATTTTGGGTTGAATGACACAAGGCTGTACTACTTTGCTTACCTGGCTTTTCCTATGAGGACTTTCACTTTCGATCCTCCAATACCTAACTCAGCTTTAGAATGAATTGGAATATTGATGGAATCCCTACTGTTCACTCCCAATAACGGAGGGAACATTCAGGGACCCATTACTCCACTTATATCTATTGTTGAGCAAAGTTTTGTCGAATCCTTCAGTTCCAGCTCCTTTTAGTTCTTGACTGCACTTGGCTACACTAACACCCGATATAATACTGTTCATCAACTTAAATTACTAGATCTATCATTCTCTTCCAACTACATGATATAATCCATACCTCCTAGCATCCGTCCTAAATTATCCTCTCTAGATATCCATCGGTTCGTGGGTGTATAGACATATCGAGATTCAACTACGTGCCTATATATATATTTTTTTTCACCGTCCCTTCAGAATCTAGACACAAATCTGGGGTTTCCTACTGGACAAGGTCCCTGAACGTACCAGGCCCATACACCAAGCCAATCCTAACATTCCCGGTAGATTTACCAATAAGTCCCAAAAATGGCTCTCCTGAGAGACATGTGGGGCCATAGGCTTACCCAAGGGTACTTAGGACCAATACTCAAAATTTCTAGGTGGTTCTCAAAGAAAGCCCAGGCCAGTCATTGAGGCCACGAGAAAAATGAAAGATAATTTTCCCCTAATCATTAGCCTACGTAATAAGTCCTGCGGAGAGTCTCTTACCAACAGCTAGCTTACGCAAGTTGGAATTACAACTAACGACCGTGGGTGACTAAATTGAGTCGTAAACTCTAAAATCAATAATGCGTGCACAGGTAATAGGTATAGACATAAGGTACCTGACGCAATGAAATTTACCTTATTGTCATGCTAACAATGTAAGGAAAATAACGAATGCTAAGCATTAGTGAGTTAGGTAAGGTACCTGCCACTGCGCCTGATGATGACTCTACCTCATCTGCAGGCATGTTGAGCTGGGGTTGCATGGGACCGATGGCCTGCAGGTTTGACACATACACGGGCTTACTGTACGAGCAAGTCTTGGACATATGCCCCCGCTTGTTGCAGTTGTCATAACGAATGCCCAGGTGATGAGTTTGAGGTGTTTGTGAAAAGGCTCAGGTGAGCTTTTCTTTTGTATAAATTAGCTATTTGCTAATCCATCTCAATGTGTAAGCTTCTTCCCGTTCCCACACTTGCTTATGGTATGATTCACTATTCAAAATGTTATTCGTAATGTGCCTAACTGTTGCGTGTGAAAACCTTCGGTACTTGGTTCGCCCGTGGATGAACCTGCAAAAACCAAGCAATGAGCGCAAGAGGGCCGGTGTGGCTCCGGCCTAGGACTCTCCGATGCTCAAGTCAGGTCTTCAACGCGACAGCGTAACTGCCTAGTAAAAAGCAAGATGTGGAATAGAGCTCCATACCTGGGTATTTATAGAGTAAGGAGGGGATGAGACGGCTGGGAGAGTCCTAGTATGGTAGGAGTCCTTCTTTCGGAAGGTTCTCTCGCGTAGAGCGGAGTGGAGAGTTATTTTCGGGGTCGGACTCTTATTAAGGTAAGAGTCCATGTAGAGTGTGATTCCGTGTTGCGCTGGGATCGTGGCTCGGTCCTTATCCCGTGATTCTCGGGATGTGCTGACGTGGCCCGGAGATCCCCGGTGGGGTGTTATGAGAGCCTCAATGGAGGAGGGCTCGGCCTACGAGGTCGGCCCGTGGGGTCGGCAATGGAGGTCGGCCCAGGAGGAAGTTGGTCTCGGCCATGAGGTCGGCTAGGAGTCTATGGCTGACCCGTATAATCTCGGCCTCAGCCACCGGCCAGCTCGCTCAAACCAGGCTTTGTCAGGTGACTTATCGGATATGGGGTCGGCCCAATTTCCTGCTCGGCCCAACTCGGTTCTCGGACTGAGGTCGGGTCGGCCACGTGGCAGCCTCTGATAGGTGGGGTGTTTTATGCCTCATCACTAACCACAACTTTTCTTCTTTTTTTTTTTTTGTTTTTTTTGTTTTTTTTCTTATAGACCAAGGGCTCCAGTTCTTGATTGGTATTGGTGTATCTTGAAGTCGTTGGACTTATGCAACAGCAATCCTATAATGTATAAATTTTTCTAATATATACAATAGCTCTTTATGGTTAGGCTAATCCCAATTATCATTATATTTTACATCATTGTTCATGACTTTACCCTCATAAACCTTAGTATATATCTTCTTTTTTTTTTTTTTTTTTTGTAACTCTTAGGGTTTAGTATGTAGTTTCTCATCTTTTCTTCATTTCTAAACTGGTTTATGTTCTATGGAAATCTCCTACCTTTATTTGTATTATCAAAGCATTGTTCTATCAGTAAAATTTATATATTCTTCCTTGTTCTACTGATTCTTGTTTGTGGATAAGGCTTTTAATATTTAACCCTAATTTAGAGTAAATCGGGTCATGTGAACACTGAATTAGTCTATGAGGTAGAGCATCGCGCTCTGATACCAAGCTGTCACACCCCCATCCCTGAACCACGGGAAATGCAATCGGAGCATACAACTACGCTCTCCAACCACCAGAATCACTGATACAGTACCCAAGACTAACTCATTCACAACGACAAATAATAGGTAAAAGGAAAGGATTAATATTAATAAAATCAGAGTTAGCAGAAGCTAGGTGATAGCATATAAAATATTGTCTATTCAAGTTTACCCCTTCAAGTACAATTCGTTCTAATCAGGGTCTATGTATTATCACTGTATAATAAATACACTTATTAAGAAAGGAATAAAAAGAATATACCTTTGAATCAGAAGATAGTTTATCAAAGTGTAACAAAAGATGGCCACCAGCCAAGAATCACTGTTCCCTCGTGGAACACATCTCACAGTAGCACTCCGGTACATATCCTCATACTCCGGAGTCCACCACTCTTCATGACCTTCTTCAAGAGTCTTGAACTTTGTGCCATCCTCCTCGAATGTACCTGCATCAACTAAAAATATGTTTTCTCGAGGAGTGAGCTCCAACTGAGCCCGATGAGTGGCTAAGCCACACAAGCATACACAATAATAATAATGCATGAGGTTGACTGCAAACCATATATGATGGACAGATACCAAGGTGTCCCATACCACCAAGGTAGACCGTACATCACATACAATTTACAATCATGCTACATGAATGAATGATGATGTATAGTTTTATTGTTATCCACCTAACACACAACTAAGTCAGGTATAGTACTATAGCAGCACCTTAGGTAGCATCCCCGACATCGGTACCATAAACGGATGGTATACCGGCGATGACAAACCCGAGTCGCACTGGAAGCCTACCGTACCGATCTCCACCAAGAGATATACGCAAACCCCCAAGTCAAATCTCGTCCTGGCGTTCGGCTCAAAATACGATCGGTGCCCGAACTTCCTGGGTGGGTATACCCGAATAACGGTCGAAACCCACGGATTTGACCGACACCTAACCCCCTGTCGGTAAGGGTCATAGTACTGGGTAAACATTTATCCTAGCCAGCATTCACCTATTGTATGAGTGAGGTATGCATGTGCATAGGCCAGAGGCCGAGTCCATAAATACCCAAATACGGTCGGTCGGCTATCCTCTCGCCCCTCTAGCTCATACGTACGTATACAAGTATGAGATGTGAATATCGAAGGCAGTCGATCGGTCACCATCCCGTTTCCACCTAATGCAATGGACAACTCTAATGTAATTTCAAGTACGGCAATCTCAAGCCCAGCACCCACCGGCACTTGGATCCCGCTTCTGAAGCCCTAGATTTACATGCCATGAGTGAGTCCATATTATAGAATCCCCAGGTCCAGCACCAACCGGCACCCGAGTCCCATAACTAAATCCAATACCATTCGCACCATAGTGCAATAAAATAAATAATATCGTAAGACAAGAATGTAAAGTCCTATCAACATCTAAACATTTATATCGTCCAATATCTTATCATCCTATATCTTACCAATAATTATATATTATAGCACATATACATGAATGGCATTCGCAAGACACGACACACAAACATTCCATAAATTAAGACGTTTGCTTAACTCAGTCACCTTGATTCTCAGTCAATCGTCAGTACGGAGTTCTTCAAATCGACGTTCGATGCCAAGTACATTGTCCCACGTACTAATACGCCCCCAAGCCGGGTCAGTCAACCTAAAGAGAGTGTACAACGTGGGGAGAGATTAGTGCCTTAGGGCTAGAAGAGTTGGGCCCCATAAGTTATTAAACAAGGCTAAAATAGGGGATCGGCACATATAACAAGGCTATATCATGTGCCTGTCCCTCTCGGACTTCCCACCGGCAGATCTAGGTTCTCAGGGATTGGCACTTACATGTGCCTGTCCATGTGTTTGTCCCTCTCAGGACCGACAAATCTAGTTTCTCAGGGACTGGCACTTGCATGTGCCTGTCCATGTGCCTGTCCCTCTCGGACTTCCCACCGACAGATCTAGTTTCTCAGGGACTGACACTTGCATGTGCCTGTCCATGTGCCTGTCCCTCTCGGACTTCCCACCGGCAGATCTAGTTTCTCAGGGACAGGCACTTGCATGTGCCTGTCCATGTGCCAGTCTTGTTGTTCATGCCATTCTAAGAATGGTTTTACCTTGGGGTAAAATGGGGTATTCTTAGAGTTATTTAGGGGTTCTTGGCTATGAATTCCACTCCATTAAAGGTGCCATCCCCCACATGGGTTCATGAATCCAACGCTTAGATGGGTTTTCCTTGTTAAGAAAACTCATCGATTTCTACCTCACACCTAGGGTTTTCCATAAATGGTTGGTGAAACCCATAAATGGAGGTAAAACCCCACTTAGGGCTTATCAATGGGGAAGGGTTTAAGGTGAAATAGAAATCATAAGGGTTCATTGGCTCTCATTACTTAAGAATGATACTATCCATTCATGGCCTCTTTACTTAGGTAAGTAATGATCCATCAATGGTAGTTCATTCCCAAAACCCTAGTTAATAGGAATAGATGTAGAGGGAGAGAGGCTCAATGTGAGGTTAGGTACCCCCACGAGACACATGGTCAGCCATTAATGGCCTTCCAATTGAGTAGATGGAGCACTCAAGGTGTGCTCAACCGATTCAAACCCCAGGTAATAGAGTTAGGGAAAGAGAGATGGAGAGAGAGAGAGAGAAAGAGACTCACCAAGGGTTGATGATGATAGCTTTTGCTCCACCATACTTCTCCCTTCTCCTTCCTTCTTCCTATTCTTCTTTCTTCTTCTTTCTTCTTCTTCTTTCTTCTTCTTTCTTCTTCTCCTCTTCTTCTTTCTTTTTCTTCTCTCCTCTCCACGATTTAGGATTGTAATGTGAGGTGAATAGTAGTTTTGGGTCTTTAATAACCCATCTAGGCATTAGGTCTTGTTTGGTTAGTCTCAAGTCCATAGGTCCATTTGCTTAGGAGCTTGTTTGGTTAGGTATAAGCACAAGGTCTAGTTTAAGTCATTGGGCCATTGGATCCACTTGGGCCCATGGCCCATGGCCCATGTCCTAAGTTCTAGTTACAAATAGAAAGAGGCTAAGCTCCTAAGCCCAAGCCCATTCTAGTTCTTATGCTTATTAATGATCATGCATAGGCATGAATTATTCAGATAGTGACTTACTCCTAGTCATCGTTAAGTGGATAAGGGCGATTCAGGTGCGGGCCCCACGGATCCCCATCATAAGGGAATTCCAAGAATATGCTTTCGTGGACGATTTTCCCCCTGTCTCTGACGGTGGATCTTTCCTCGAGGACTTCCCCTATTTCACGGTCGACAATCTTGTGTGATGGCTAGAGTATTATGACCCACAGTTCACGAGCGTACTCCACTACCGGTTCTACATAAAATGTTCAAACCAGACCGGTGGTCAGATTGGGGTTTTAAACTTGATTTTGGGCACAGATTTAACACATACTATACCATATAGACATGGAGCTAGAGTTTCATCACCCGTGCTATGAACCCTTGCCAATAGGGGTTAAGGTGCTGGATGCCTGGGAAGAAATTATCAGGGAGTGAATAGGATTGGAACACCGAAAGGTGCAATTATCAGAACACCGAAAGGTGCATATATCGGAACACTGAAGGTGCATAGATACAGAACACCTATATGGTGCATGAGGGAAGAAACAGTTGTTTACCAGGATAATCACAGAGGGCTGGTCGGGCTGGCCTAGGAAGGGATGCTGGAGCCGACTATTTTTCTCCGACAACCCCATGAGTGTATCGCGGGAAGAGGTAACCAAGCCTACACCAGGGATACATGCATTGGGATTGTAGTAGCACAGACCTGACTTAGTTGTAATGATAGGTGGCTAATAATAAAATTGGACTTGCATATCATGTAGATCATGTGAACTGTGGATTGTTGCATATGCATGCATGATGGATGTTATTTGCTCACGAGCTCAGTGGGGCTCACACTCTCTTATATGTTGTTTTGTTCTTAGATGATCTTGTAGGTGGATGCCGCTGTGGCATGGCGGGATATCTCAAGGAGGAGAGTGCTAGTGTGTATGATGATGTTGGTATGGACCCCAACGAAGGTCATACCAATTCTGCATATTTTCTCGATGGTCGTGGATGAAGACCGTTGAGGAGTGCTTCTGATGTTTTGTGTTGGGAACTCCTTTTTAATTTGTTAGGAGGTTTCCTATTTTGACTGTGGATCAGTTTTAGTTACTGCTTTTGTTTTCTTTCTCTCTTTTGGGGTTGGGTACCCTAACCCTATATATAATCATGTATGTAGTACTGTGCTTATCGGCTTATGTTTTCTTTTGTTGTGGGTTTTGTGTGCTGGGAAATGTAACAAACAAGTTTCTATGTGTATATATTAACACCATTTCCCGTATCACTATGCTTCCGGTTATTTGTTTAAATTGTAGATATTCTGCATTACTCTGATTTTACTTGTGGTTAAGATGTGGATGTTGGTTCATGAATGTAAGCACTGCTTCTAGATCCGTGGGATTTGGCGGATTGTCGTCGTGTAATTCAGGTCACCTACCCAATCCTCCCAGGGGGTGGTTTGGGGTGTGACAGAGCTTGGTATCAAAGAGTGAGGCTCTTCTTACATTCATGACTTGCAGACTAGGGTTAACAAGATATAACTCATAAATCGCGTAATAAGTAAAAGCTACAGGGGAGGTAGATGCAAATAAACAAAGACACAAAATTTTCATTAATATAAGTTTGATTGCATAAACTGCAATTCAACAAGTACATAAGCTGAAGAAAAAAAAAAAAAAACCTTATTACATTAGGTAAAGGACTAAAATACATAAATTACTCAAAAAAAAAAAAGATGATCATAATCATGTAGCCTCAAGTGTCTGGAAGATGCTAGGAGCTACTCTGTAGGAGGCAGGTCATCAGTAGGAGGCTGAGGCTGGCGTGAGTCAACACAGAAGTAGCGGTCCCAGAAGTCTAGTCTCTGCTCAACTGCACCTACTCTGCCGCCCAAAGAAGTGAAACCCTAATCATCTCTAGACCCTAGGTCTAACATCTGTGTGCCGAGGCTCTGAAGCTGTGTCATCACTTGAGCCCAATCTGGAGGCCCTAGAACCTACGAACTAGTGGCACCGATCATCTCGTAAGCAGGTAAGTCCGTAAACGACGTGCCAAAACCCTCAAGATCATCTGGATCTAATCCCTGCTCCTCTCCAATCTGGCCCTCATCATGTGCATCACCAATTCGACCCTCGTCCTGTGCAGCATCACCATGAAGCTCACCCTTTGGTATGCCCATCTGCTCCTCACCCTCTACAGGATCCTCCCCAGGCACCTTCATCTTCAGAATAGAGGTCTTGTCTATTGGCCTGGATATGGCCTTGTCAATGTACTCCCCCTCTAACGGAACCCCAAAGTATCAAAAGACCAATGTAAGGAACTTCCCATAGGGAAGGTTACCATCAGCTGGATTCCGTGCGTGGTAAAGCATCACCTGAAGTAGTAAATATGGGAGGTTGATGACTGGACCCCCCTGACCGGTACCTAACAGGCAATAGGTAATGTAGGCCCACATTATAGAAATGCTACCCTTGTTACCGCACTTCTGGTAGATGTTATAGGTTACACATCTACTAATGACCCTAGCGTGGTAAAGCATCACTTGAAGTAGTAAATATGGGAGGTTGATGACTGGACCCCGTTGACCGGCACCTAACAGGCAATAGGTAATGTAGGCCCGCATCATAGAAATGCTACCCTTGTTACCGCCCTTCGGGTAGATGTTATAGGTTACACATCTACTAATGACCCTCGCACTAGGCTTATAGACGGTCTCTGATTTGGGAGTATCCCCTGACCCTATCAAAGCTCTGAACACAGTCCGTCTAGTCTCTGAAGAGAACATGTCCGATATATCCATGTGGGGTTGGTAATAAACCTTATCACCTGTGTTAGGTAAACCCAAGATCTTCGCCAATAGGGTAGTGGTCAGCCTGATATCCACTCCCTTCACCCTACTCTCCACCCCGAAATCCTGGGCACTAGAAGGCCCCAGGTTACAGTAAAAGTACCGAACCAGGTTGGGATAACAAGGCTTGGTAGGAGATAACATCGATGCCCAGCCTAGGATATTAAATTTGGCAAAGAGGCCATTTTGGTGGAAGTCCTCTACTCGCACCACCCGGCCATTCACTATTTTTACGGAAATGAATTTTTCCACTCCTTAGCGTACTCATACCTGGAGAAAAGATGGTGGCCAAAATCAGGTTCCTCTAAAGATGAATCCTCCCTAGGAGATGGAGGAGGAATCTTTGAGTAGGAAGAATCCTCAGATTCAGCCCGTAGCCTCTTCTGGGCTACTGATTTACGTGTAGTACGCCTGCTAGTGGACATTCTCTACAAAAGAGAAAGAAACCCCATGGTTAGGACTAGCAATTTGGTAAGAATCAAAACCAAAATAAGAGGGAAGTGAATAGAGATATGAAAAAGACAAGTTTGACCTAGAAAGCTTACCGGAGCGCGTATGTGATCGCAAATAGCCCGAGTAATCGATGAGAAATAGTGTGGAAGTGGTCCCCTTATCCTTCAAGAACTCTTCCCTAAGGTTTGGAGAAGTTTGGAATAGAATAGGGAACAAATGGGGCCCTCTCAGACTTAAAAATCCTAAGCCCGATTCTCTGGGCGATGGCACTGGGCGATGTGGCAACGCCCAAAGACATCGCCCAGTGAAGGTAAAATTGTAGGAAATCAGTATTTTCACATGTAGATTCTATTTTTGGGCATACTAACCTTATAGGACATTAAAGTAAAGACTTTTAAAAAAAAATTTAATTGATTATTATTATTAAATAAATAAAATATTAAAATATATTACATAATAAGAAATTGATAACTTAGGGACTTAGGTTTCATAAGCTCAAGAAGGTAAAATTTCACAAATAGGGGCTAAGGAAAGGACGTATATGATTAGGTTTTAAAATGGAAGTGTATTATATACTAATAAGTATAATTATATATAATTTGTTATATAAATATAGTCTATGGTGTGTATTATAAGTATATAATATACTTGTTTGTTGCAATGTATGAACCCAATTGAAATGTTGTGATGCAAACAGAACATAGCTACCTAGGTATGTTGTGATATGTGCGTAGTACGTGTGAGAGGCGTAAATCCTATCCAAACTCTGGTTAGAATACCCGAGAACAGGACCTAATAGTACCTCTTAGTCAATCGGTCACTTAGACGTTAAGGTACCTCGAGCCAACCCAAGAATCTATTATGTTGGTGTATGGTTAATTAAATTTCCATAGCCAAGTACTTAATTCTTTTAATTAAGTAAGCTCTCATGCCTAGAACCATTTTGTACAACAGGACCTAATACCTCATTCAATCTGGAGACCCCAGTACCATGCTTTATATTAGACATCTATGAGAGAGACTGAGGCGGATACAAATAGTATTACCCCGGGCTAAAAACTGACTGGACTTGTACTTAACCATTGCAGCCATTAGTGGACCCGAGGAGCAAGAGCATTTTCTGAGGTTAGCTGGAGAGGTAATAGCTAACATAGAATTTTTACGGGCAGTGGAGTTCGAGACCGGGAAGAGGCTGGAGATGCTTGCCTGCTAGATCAGGTAATTAATTAAAAGTCTTTAATTAAAAGCTTGAAATTTTATATAGCACCATTCATAGCATATTGATACATAAAAACATGTAAGCAAGAGGAAACACAAAGTAATCAATGAAACACATCACCTAATGAACTAAGATAAAGAATCTAACAAATTCCACCTTACTGGTATGACTCATGTTACTCATTTGAACTGTGGACTGGATTTGAACCTGCTTAAGTTAGAAAACAACTATTTACCCACATAGATAAATTGGAATAGAGAAGCAACAATGGTCAACACTAGAAGTTCTCATGGAGGTCGGAAAGGTAAACAACCTAGAGTTGTGCCGGAAGTGGAGCTGCCCAATGGGATGGAGGCTCAAAATTCTGAGGCATCGGCTGCTTCATCAGAAGCACCAGTAGCTACACAAGCTACTGCAGCAGCACCCCAGTCAAGTGTGGCAGTCGGCGACGTGACTGCGTTCATGACCACGATGATGCGAACCATCCAACAACAATAGGAGTTGCTTGGTCAGATGTCTACACAATTTGCAACTATGATGCACAAATGCGCTGCACCACCACCACCACCTAATCGACCTGTACTGTTTCCACCACCTGTGCCCCAGCACTTAGCAGAAAATTCTACCGCCAAGGTTATGGAAAGGTTCAAGATGCTCCTACCGCCTGCATTTTCTAAAATAACATTAGAGGCAATGTAGCCAGAATGATGGATTAGTGCCCTAGAAAAGGCATTTGAAGTACTCGAGTGCACGGACGCACTAAAGATTACTTGTGCGGGTTATCAGTTGCAAAATGAAGCCGAAGCTTGGTGGAAAGCCACGAGACCTAATTTGGAAGCTACTCACCCGAATCCCACATGGCAACAGTTTAATGAGGTTTTCTTCAAGAACTACTTTCCTGAAAGTTTCAAGGATAGAAAGGAAGCAGAATTCATTGCACTGGTGCAAGGGAACAAGTCGGTACTAGATTACCAACAGTGATTCGAAGATCTGTTCCACTTTGCTCCAGAACACTTGAAAGGGGAAGTTAGTAAGGCCAAGAAATTTGAGAAGGGACTCAAAACTGAGATTGGATCAGTTTTGTCAATCATGGATATTCGGGATTATGCTCAAATGGTTGATAAGGCAAAGACAATGGAGGATAGATTCAAGGAAAAAGATAAAGAAAAGGCTGTGATGTCACCTGGTTTGAACAAAAGGTCGAATAATTTCCAAACCTATGGTTGGCCAAATAAGGTTTACCGGGGAACAAGTTCAAGCCCTACTCCAACTCTATATCGTAGGCCGAGTGTAGGTCAGAGTTCTTTGCACCCTACATTTACTCGATCTGCTCAACCTACTATGAGTCAAGCGATGACAGCAGTTTCGCCAGCTCAACCAGCAATAAGTCAAGCTAGCAAGGCCTCAACACCTGGAGCTCTGCCTTTCAAATGCTATCTGTGCAACAAGGAAGGGCATATGGCCAGAGATTGCAAATCGCGTGGGTACGGTAACAATTCATTTAATCAGTCCTACGCTAGGCCATTCCAACCGCGTGACAATCGGACACAAGGAAAGGTGTACACTTTAACCAACGAAGAAGCTGAGGCAAACCACGACGTAATGACAGGTATGTTGCTGAACGCTACTTAACTAGGGAGAAATTGGTTTATATCATATAACTTAAATTACCTACAAACCCTAGGTACCCTGAATGTCTCAACCATACCTGCACGAGTATTATTTGACTCGGGCGCAACCCACTCTTTCGTCTCCTCAAACTTTGCAAGTAAGATGAAAGACCAACCAAGGGACATTGGGCATGAGCTAGTAGTCAGCACGCCAACAGGAAGTATTGTAAGTTTGAAGGAGGTTTATGACCCCTGTCAAGTCAAAATTTGTGGGAAGGGATTAACCGCCCGATTGATAAAAATGGAAATAAACGATTTTGACGTGATACTAAGCATGGATTGGCTATCTGCCTATGGTGTAAACGTCTTATGTGCGGAGAAAAAGATAAGGTTTAGATTGGAAGATGGATCGGAGTTCACCTACCAAAGTGAACCAAGGAGAAAATCTAGAAGGATAACGTTGTCTGCACTCCAAGCACGAAAGTTACTAGGAGAAGGATGCCAAGGGTTCTTGGCCACTGTACTTGATACGGAGGCAAAGATAAGACCTTTGGAAGAGCTTCATATAATTAAAGAATTTCTTGATGTATTTCCAGAAGATCTGACACAGTTGCCACCGGACCGCGATATAGAGTTCGCGATTGATTTGATTCTTGGTGCAGCACCGGTATCTAAGGCACCATACAGGATGGCGCCAGTCGAATTGAAAGAGTTGCAGATACAACTTCAAGATCTGCTGAAGAAGGGATTTATTCGACCCAGTATGTCACCCTGGGGAGCACCTGTGCTATTCGTGAAGAAGAAAGATGGAAGCATGCGACTGTGTATCGACTACCGCGAGTTTAATAAGTTGACAATCAAGAAGCAATATCCGTTGCCACCTATCGACGACCTTTTTTATCAGCTACAAGGAGCAAGAGTTTTCTCCAAGATTGATCTTAGGTCAGGATACCATCAACTGAAGATCAAGAGCGGTGACATCCATAAAACGGTGTTCCAAACTTAGTACGGACATTATAAATTTTTAGTATTGTCGTTCGGACTAACCAACGCCCCGGCAGCATTCATGGATATGATGAATAGGGTATTCCATGACGTGCTAGATAAGTTCGTCATAGTGTTCATTGACGACATTCTGGTGTACTCCAAGAGTGAGGAAGAGCACGCGCAACATCTTACATTTGTGTTGCAGCGATTGTGGGAACACCAGCTCTATACCAAATTTAGTAAGTGTGAATTTTGGCTCAATCAAATTGGTTTCCTGGGGCATATCGTCACCAAAGACAGCATCAAGGTAGACCCCGGCAAGGTGAAAGCGGCACTCGAATGGGAGACTCTGAAAAATGCCACTGAGATTCGAAGTTTCTTAGGATTGGCCGGTTATTACTGCCGATTTATTGAGAACTTCTCGCGCATTTTGGCACCCATGACAAAACTCACGAGGAAGGGTACTAAGTTCGAGTGGAATGAAGCGTGTTAGAAAAGCTTCTAGGAATTAAAGAACTTTTTAGTGTCAGCTCTAGTTCTGACCATTCCAAATGGAACCTGAGGAATGGTAGTATATACGGATGCATCTAGAACAGGCCTAGGCAGCGTCCTGATGCAGAGAGGTAAAATAGTCGCATATGCCTCCAGACAATTTAAAGAACACAAGAAGAATTACCCTACTCATGATTTGGAGTTAGCAGCAGTAGTCTTCGCATTGAAAATTTGGCGACACTATTTCTACAATAAAAAGAGTGAAATCTTCAGCGATCATAAAATTCTGAAGTATTTCTTCACCCAAAAGGAGCTTAACATGAGACAGAGGCGGTGGTTAGAACTAGTAAAAGATTATGACTGTGAAATCTAGTACCACCCTGGCAAGGCCAATGTTGTGGTGGACGCATTAAGCAAAAAATCTCAGACTGCGTCTCTCGCATCTTTGGTCGTAAGTGAGCAACTAATGGAGGAAGCTCATAAATTTGATTTGGAGCTCGTGATCGGGGAAGCAGTTGTGCAGCTAGTAGCATTGGATCCGCAACCATCGATACGAGAGGAGATAATTATGAAATAACCATTGGATCCCGAGCTAGCCAAAATAATTTGGGAAATTCAACAAGGCGTCCACAAGGACCCGGACTTTACACTGGCCCAAGATGGAGCATTGAAGTTTCAGGATAGATTATGCGTGCCTGAGGATTTTGATGTCCAAGACCAGATTCTTAAAGAGGCGCACAGCTCACCCTATACCATCCACCCTGGGAGTACGAAGATGTACAAGGATTTGAAGAAATATTACTGGTGGATTGGAATGAAGCAGACCATAGCAATCTACATGTCTAAGTGCCTTACATGTCAATAAATAAAAGCGAAAAGACACTGACCATATGGACTCTTGCAACCACTTTCCATACCTGAGTAGAAGTGGGAAAGAATCACTATAGATTTCGTAACAAATCTGCCCAACACCAGGAAGGGCATGAATGTAATTTGGGTGATCATAGACGGACTGACAAAGGCAGCTCATTTCATACCGATTAAAATAAGCTATCCGATGGAAAAGCTTGCCCAGATATACATTGACAACATAGTCCGCTTACATGGCGTGCCTGTCAGTATTGTGTCTGACAGAGATCCTCGATTTACTTCAAGGTTTTGGAGAAGTCTACAAAAGTCATTGGGATCTCAATTGAATCTCAGTACAGCTTTTCATCCACAGACGGACGAACAGTTAGAAAGAACCATTCAGACTTTGGAAGACATGCTCCGAGCCTGTATTTTGGAAATGAATGACAGTTGGGATGCTCACATACCACTGGTGGAATTTGCATACAATAACAGTTACCACTCCACCATTGGCATGGCACCGTTCGAAGCACTCTATGGCAGGAAGTGTCGAACTCCGATTTCTTGGGATGAAGTTGGTGAGAGGAAGTATCTCGGACCTGAGATGATACAAGAGACCTGCGACAAAGTGGATGTCATAAGAGAGAAGATCAAGGCAGCCCAGTCGAGACAGAAGAGTTATGCGGACAACTGAAGAAAGGATATTGAAATTGAGATCGGAGAAACGGTGTTTCTTCGAGTGTCTCCAACCAAAGGACTGCTGCGCTTCAACAAGAAAGGCAAGTTGAGCCCAAGATTTATTGGTCCATATGAAATTCTCAATAGAGTGGGACCCATAGCATACAGACTGGCACTACCGCCATCTTTATCAAGCGTCCATGATGTTTTTCATGTGTCAATGCTACGAAAATACATAAACAATCCGACGCATGTATTATCAGCTCAACCCGAATAGTTGGATGTGGATATGACTTATAAGGAACATCCCACAGAGATATTGGACAGAAAAGAGCATAACCTCCGAAACCGCACCGTCGCTTTCGTGAAAGTTCAATAAGGAAATAACCCAGCAGAAGAAGCTTCGTGGGAACGTGAGGAAGAAATGAAGGAGAAGTATCCTCAACTTTTTGGATTACTAGGTAAGCAAATTTCAAGGACAAATTTTTTATAAGGTGGGGAGAAATGTCAAACCCTGCCCTCAGACTGGCTGGAATCTAACTGAAGTGTAGGAACCTCTGATCAGGCAATTAGATTCATTGTGGAGCATCGCTCCAGTGGTATGGATCAATGAGGAAACTCAGTGCATGTCCTCCTATACACCTGTGAGAAGATGGACAGCAGACCCTTGGTCTTGTACAACTCACAGCCTGATGTATGACTTGGATCCCAGGTGATCTCTCTCCTCCTTCAAGTGGTGGGACCCACCTATGAAAAATCATATAAAAAGCCATGGTGGGCATGTGGGGACAATACCCTAACCCAGGGTCAAACCCCTGTGCTTTTCCCTTTTGAATTCTGTTGTAGGAATTCTCTGGGCGATGGCACTGGGCGATGCAGCAACGCCCAGAGACATCGCCCAGTGGCTGTTTCTAAATATTTTTAATTATTTAAATTATGGGGACCACCCAACTTGACCATGGAGACCCTCCACTGATAGAGGGGACTCTGAGGGACCACCTCATATCCCTGGTTTAGTGTGGACCCCACCAGTGGACCCTGAACTGAACAGAATCAGTTCCAAAAATCAATTTTTAAAAGAGGGGACTGTTGCCAAACAGGCCTTAGGTGGCTTTTGGGTTCATTTAGAACCCTTGGCAG
Organism: Telopea speciosissima; assembly: GCF_018873765.1. Lineage (NCBI taxonomy): Eukaryota > Viridiplantae > Streptophyta > Magnoliopsida > Proteales > Proteaceae > Telopea > Telopea speciosissima. The sequence continues at coordinate 52,474,651 of NC_057919.1, read as the reverse complement.
AACTGAATCCGAAAGAGAGAAGAGAGGGAAGAAAGGAGAGAAAAAAGAAGAAGGAAAAGAAGGAAGAAGGAAGGAAGAGGGGAGGCTGCTGCCATCTCCCATAGGGACTGATTCGAGCACCTCCACTGCTGTTTTCAGGTATAAAATATGTATACCTGCAGTATCTGTTCTCCTCTTTCATTCTCTGCATTTCCTCAACCCTGGGCAGCCCAGACAAGCTAGGATTTGCCCAGTCTTGGTCTAGATCAGCCATGCAGACCTTGTGCATGGTAGATCTGGGCATTTTATTGAAAATCAATATTCGATGTGCTGCTCCCTTGGCCAAAATCCAACTATGCATGCATGCACCGCCGGACCCCTCTTTGGCTCCTCGGATTGAAGCCCAGGCGCAAGCCAGGGCTGCGGAGACCAAACCCTAGGTGGTTGCAGCCCGGAACCTTATTAAACATACATATCCAGCCTTGCATGTGGCTGAATCCCAAGTTCTCAGATTTGCAAAACCCTAAACACTATTCACCAGGGTTATTTGGGCAGCGATCCACTGATGGTGGATTTGTCAGGCGATCAGCCTATGGCAAATGGTAGACCACCACTAGGGCTACCCAACCACCCCAACATGCAGAGGATCCATTGGACCCTTGGCCTGTAAAGCCCAGCCTAGGAAGCTCAGCCTGCTTGCCGATTGTAGGCACTGGCGTGCAAGAAGGCCTAGAGCCATCGCCGATGAAGGAATCTTTTGATACAAAAGGGCAAAATTGTAATTTCCTGTGGGATTTGATCCTTGGACACTGTGGGATGTGGGAAATGACAAAAATGACCTTCCCCCACATCTGTCCATATGTGAAAATTGGTTGGAACCCTAAGTGGCCCCGCAGTACTGCTTTGTCGTGCTTGATCATACCGCACCGTCCCGAGTTAGACAAAGAGTATGTTGTAATGTAAAATATATTGTTGACTAAATCTGACTTAGAGGCAGGTGTGGGCACTGTAAATGACCAAATTACCCATGTGCCCTAGGCACTGGCCCATGCACCAGGACATGACTTAAGACCCAGTGCAAGGCCCGGTGTTTCCAAATGAGACCAACCAAACCTCGGGTCGACCCAGTAAGATAGGGTAACCCTAGGGTACCAGTGTAGGGCCAATAACTGAATAAAACACTGTTTGATTTTTATGTTTAGGATCTGATCCCGTGCTCGAGGACAACAATCAGGCAATAGCTAGAATTGAATCTGTGACTGAGTACCTAGAGCCAAGTACTGTGAGTGAATGATACTATCATATGTGCAAATGTAATTATAATCTGATGCCAGCTATTAATAATTGAATCTTGTATGTTATGCTATTTACATACTTATAATCAAAGTTACTCAAATCACTGCATAATGACTGTTGTCGATCAACACTGTGAAATGAATATGATGATTGTGATTGTTAGAATAGATGTCGTACTCGGCTTGGAAGTGAGGCATGCGGTAGCAGGTACTATAAATGCAGTTGACAATGCTTGACTCATACTATACCATATAGACATGGAGCTAGAGTTTCATCACCCATGCTATGAACCCTTGCCAATAGGGGTTAAGGTTCTGGATGCCTGGGAAGCAATTATCAGGGAGTGAATAGGATCGGAACACCGAAAGCTACAATTATCAGAACACCGAAAGGTGCATATATCGGAACACCGAAAGGTGCATAGATACAGAACACCTTAATGGTGTATGAGGGAAGAAACGATTGTTTACCAGGATAATCACAGAGGGCTAGTCGGGCTCACCTAGGAAGGGATGCTGGAGCCGACTGGTTTTCTCCGACAACCCCATGAGTGTATCGCGGGAAGAGGTAACCATGCCTACACCAGGGATACATGCATTGGGATTGTAGTAGCACAGACCTGACTTAGTTGTAATGATAGGTGGATAATAATAAAACTGGACTTGCATATCATGTTGATCATGTGAACTGTGGATTGTGATTGCATATGCATGATGGATGTTATTTGCTCACGAGCTCGGTGGGGCTCACACTCTGTTATATGTTGTTTTGTTCTTAGATGATCTTGTAGGTGGATGCCGCTGTGGCATGGTGGGCTATCTCGAGGAGGAGAGTCCTGGTGTGTATGATGATGTTGGTATGGACCCCGACGGAGGTCATACCGATTCTGCGTACTTTCTCGGTGGTCATGGATGAAGACCGTTGAGGAGTGCTTCTAATGTTTTATGCTGGGAACTCCTTTTTGATTTGTTAGGAGGTTTCTTGTTTTGACCGTGGATCGGTTTTAGTTACTGCTTTTGTTTTCTTTCTTTCTTTTGGGGTTGGGTACCCTAATCCTGTATATAATCATGTATGTAGTGCTGTGCTTATCGGCTTATGTTTTCTTTTGTTGTGGGTTGTGTGTGCTGGGAAATGTAACAAACAAGTTTCTATATGTATATATTAACACCATTTCCCGTATCGCTATGCTTCCGGTTATTTGTTTAAATTGTAGATGTTCTGCATTACTCTGATCTTCCTTGTGGTTAAGATGTGGATGTTGGTTCATGAATGTAAGCACTGCTTCTAGATCTGTGGGATTTGGTGGATTGCCGTTGTGCAATTCGGGTCACCTACCCAATCCTCCCAGGGGGTGGTTTGGGGTGTGACACAGATCATGCTATATGGGCATAGATCTTTGCATGCAAAGGGATTTCTTCATGCCTTAGCATAAAACCCGACCTATTGTGGGTAAATACAAGTGATACATGCCATGCATGCAGCCAAAACTGAATTCAAAGCTTGAGCTCAGCCATGATAGCCATTCTCTGTGCTATCAGAGCTCAACCCAGTTTCCAAATGGATAACCAGACCTTGAATCCATTAGAACCAATCCATTTAGCTCTATTTTAGGTCCACAAACCTCCTATGATCATCCCTGATCGAAGTCATGGCCAAGCCTACAGCCAAATCTCGTGTTAAACAAGCTCTGGGCGATGCACTGAGCGATTGACCCAAACACCCAGTGAAACGCCCAGAGTTGTTGTTTGGGCTCAGATGTAATTCCTGCTTTTTGGACCTTCACCATTGGGTCTAGAACAGCATGGGGAGGATGAAAATGACTGAAAAACCCTTCCCCATTGGTCCTTGCTGTCATCCACACCTCAGGTGCTAAGGTAGGCCCCACAGAGCTAGGAAACCACACACAGACCTGGTCTCTCTTGAGCTGTGAGCCCTTGCACTGGTTTATGAGATTGGTAGGGCCATGCATAGGCAGACCATGCTGTAAAAATACTAGAAAAGGTGAACCTTACATCTCTGGATGATGCACTGGGAGATTGACCCGAAAGCCCAATGCGAGACCCAGAGAATTGTAAATGATACCCATGTAAGCTGAGTCGAGTCCAATTAAACCTAGACCAACCCTAGGACACTAATATGATCTTGAACATTGTTTGACATACTTTAATGATCTGGCTAACCAGGTTTTGATCCTGAGCTTGAGGTGCAGTGTCAGATACCGGCCGAGACCGAGCTGACTGTTGAGCAAGCGAGACTAGAACAAGGTGAGTGAAATTACACTGTGTGTGTAAATGTAACATGACTAACAAGTCATGACAACTACAATAATACTATTTACTCTGTTCTTTTAATTCAATTGTTTTATATTCTGTTAGATACTGAATTCTTAACTGATGGATAATGAGAATGGACAATGATGCTTGAATGTGCAACTGCTAGACTAGATGCCATAGCCGGCTTGGAAATGAGGCCGGTGATAGCCCATAGAATGGGATGCGGTTGACACCACCCAACTCATACAAAGCCATATAGAATGCATTGGGTTAAAGAATCATCACCAATGCTACGAACCCTTGCCAACAGGGGTTAAGGTGTTGGATGTTTGTCAGAGTACCTATATGAAAGAGAAAAAGGAAAAGAGAAAAAGGAATAGAATTGTTTTGCATAAAAAATGTGATTATGTGGCTGAATGCCAGCAAAAGGAATATCTTATATTGAAATGATGATGGGTGTCTCACAGACTAATCCCAGAGGGCTGGTCGGGCTGACCATGGAGAGCATGCTGGAGCTGATCGGTCCTCTCCGATAACTCAATGGGTGTATCACAGGAAGGGGTTAAAAGCCCGCACCAGGGATACATGTATTGGGGATTGTAGTAGCACTTTTACCTGCCTTAGTTGTAATGTTAGGTGGGTGATAAATAAAAAGAACTGCATTCATGTAGGACTCATTGGGTTGTGCTTGCTTGTGCATGCATAGTTATGTTTCATTCATGGGCTCGGTGGAGCTCACACTCTTGTATATGTCTTTCGTTAGATGATCCTGCAGGTGGATGGTTCGGTAGCGGGGAGGCTCATCTCGCGGAGACGGGCCATGATTCTTATGACTGTGCTGGTGTGGACCCGGACGGAGGTCATACCTCTGGTGCAAGTCTTTTCTGTGATAGTTGATGAGGACCCGTGATGGGCAGGCAGCTGACTCTACTTCTGACCATGGGATTCTTTTGTAGTAGTTAGGGATCCCCTTTTTGAAAAGCTGTGATTTTCTTGTGTGCATGTTTAAAACTCCGTCCCGTATTTTTTGTTTAATACGTCTTAAGATACGGCATAAAAATGGATTTTTTCTAATCAATTGTTTTCAAAACACGTTTCCGTCTTGTAGTGATCATGCTTTGTAATCCTTTTAGTCTGGGATTTTCCCCACGACAGTGATCCGTAATAAAATTATAGATTCAGATAAAAAAAAAAATCATGGTTTGTAATCTCGGATTGGATTAGCCGATATTAGTCTCCGATCCAATCCCGATACTAAGATTACGAACCTTGGTATTGATGCAATGTATGGCCGAATATGAGTAATCAGTTATGTTTAAAGTATCAAGAATAGGGAATTAAAATCGAATCATTTATTATACGATTTCAATATCCCAAATCCAAACCAATTTCTAAAAAGTTTTGATCGTTTTGATTTCGATGTTGTTTATGTTACTAGTTTGAGTTAAGGCTAGGGAATAAACCTATTTTTTAATCTCAATAAAAGAAAATTCTAATATTATTAAACTTGAACAAAGCATCTAAGCCAAATTATGACTTAAAAAAATAAAATAATTTAAATTAATGTACATAATGTCAATCCCACTATAAAATATTAGAGAGTATATGTAAAATGCCAAAAGAAAATATTAGTTTAGTTATAATCGATTCAAAACCAAACCTAATTGTTTAATAAACAATTTCATTTTTAAAACTAAAAACCAACCGATTAGTAAACGAGTTATTGGTTCTAATGTAAACGATTCGATTTAAATTTGCTACTAGGAATCCTAATAACCAAACTATCATGGTGGGCCATGTCTCAATAAAAATTAATTTAGTATCATATCATATTTTATTTTAAATTAACTACATTTGATCTTAGCCAAAAGGCCAAGTGTTGCTTACCGAAGACTGCCTAATTTTAGTCCATATGATGTTAGGGATTAATAAATGTTGATTGTTTAGTATCAAAATCTCTCCTGTTACTGCACGGTGCAGTACTGCATCGTGCGGCGCTGCAGAGACCATGTGGCACAACAGATCCCACATGGTGCACATGACCTCTGCAGCCGCCGCACGATGCATTACTACACCATGCAGTAACTGGAGAGGATAACGATTCATGGGCGCATAGGCTTTGGGTCACATTTCTCAACCCAAGTATATGGAGGGCGTGACTTGTAAAGTATAACAAGTCACTCAAACTCACATTTTGTCATTTGATGAGTGTCATACAAACCCAACCTTCCTTGGGTTGTTGGATGAGGAAGACCATATATAAAGATTCTCCTCTTCTTGATTGCAACTGACTACAACGATGGGTGTGGAAATTATCCTCTAACGTTCTCTGTCCGGTACAGTTCCCGAGTGAATCGTTATCCTCTCCTATTATAGCACGGTGCTGTACTACATCGTGCGGCGGCTGCAAAGGCCATGTGCACCATGTGGGGCCCGCTGTGCCACATGATTTCTGCAGCACCGCACGATGCAGTACAGCACCGTGCTATAACAGGAGAGGATAAAAATTTGTTCTCTAGTGCCTCTAATAAGATGGGTATGGAAAATTATCCTCTAACGTTCTCTGTCCGGTACAGTTCCCTAGTTAAGGCTTTGATCTTGAGACAGGCCTTAAATGAGCAATACCTTGGAATGCATTATGTTTTATTTTACTTGGGTTGACCTCAAGTTGCTTCTTTTCTTGGGCAAAATTGCCTGTGAAATATGAATAACTGAGTGGTAGAACAAGGGAAAATGCTATCCAAATTTGTACTGATTCTTAATAGTAAACAATACTCTAGTTTTGAGTTCTGCAACATCCCCATAGTTGTCATCCTATTATTTTTTACATTGGCATTGCAATTGTTGCTCATCTTTTCATTTCTCTTCCAAATAAACATTCTGAGAGGGAACATATCGAACTATGCTTTTAATGTCATAGTGGTTTAGAACTTCATATTTTAAGCACTACTATCTGTTCCTTCATGCTTTTAGTGTTGCATATAGGTTGTCATTGTTGGCAACCAAGTGCAGTGCAGTGTTGAGATGGCCAGTCTTGAGGCTATGGCAATGTCCAGTGGCTCAAGAAACTTTGTTTGGTAGTGATTCAAAGTGTGTGGAGGTGTTTGGTGGTCTTTGGATTCACTCTTGTATCCTAATTCATAGGTCGCTGCAGTTATAGTACCTTCAGGGATTTTTTAATGGATCCCGCATCAGATTTTGGAAGAGCTTTGAACTAAAAAAAGTTAGTTCGTTGAGTCCTCTTTTCATCGGTTCAAACGGTTCGTCAATCCGACGTCAGACGAGGGAGTTATGAATTTTCTCATATGGGTGTGCAGAATAGAAGCAAATCTGAAAATTTTGGATTTCATCTCATGCTCTCGGCCAGCATCACAGATTCAATTTGTGTCTCAGGGGTTTGTTTGCAAATAAATATAAGTTTTGTCTTCAATGACACAAATAGGTGGAACAAGAGGTTCTTTTGAAATTTACAAGACGTTGGTGATGTAAAGTTGCTTTTGAGAACAAAATAGTTTAAAATATTTTATTTTGAAATTACTTCTCCAAAGAGCTCTCAAAAGACGTGCCATTGACTTTTCCAAAAAGCTTTTTTAGCAATACCCATTTTGAAGATTCTCTTTGTGAAGATTTGATTAGTTCATCTCAAAGGATTATTTTGGTACTTTTTCTAAAGTCCTTTATTGTAAAAAGATAAGTGGTCTTCTTCTCCATAGAGAGAAGTACAGAACCGTGAATAGCAAAAGAGAAAGAAAAAAAAAAAAAAAAAAGAAAGGGGAGAAGAAAAGAAAAGAAGAAAGAGGGGTTTTTGCTTGAGGAAAAAGAGCAACCAAAAGGGTAAAGATGGAATCTCTCTCTCTCTCTCTTTCAAGCTTTGATTTTTGAAGAAATAGAAGGTTGTTTTGGGTTGCATCAAGCTTATTCTCAATGGTTTTTGAACATTGCAACTTGCTTATTGGAGTATTGTTCATGAGGAAATTGGGGTTTTGAGTGGTTTTTGAAGAAATACAAGAAGAGGAAGAGACAAGAAGAAATGAGCTATCTGTGGTCCCCTTATGGCAGTGTGCACTTGAAAACCCAAGTCTCTCCTTACAAGGAAAGAGTTGGTAGTTCCAGTAGGCTCCATCACATCTGAGATCGATACAGACAAATGGTTGTAAGGATTTTTATCTCCTATTTTTCTTTGTGATTGTCTGTGCTCTCTATTATTACTAGTGTTAGGTGATGCATGTTGATAACCTAAGCTAGTCTGAGCTTGATTGTAGGGTATTGCTATAAACCCAACTCTATTGATTTTTATTCTGTATTTAGTGGGTGCTAAATACTGGGAGTGGGTGCTCTCAGGCAGTGGGTATTTTTTGTACTGGCATTAATTGCCCTCTCAGTTCTATGCTGAGAAAATTTGGGTGTAGGTGCTCCCAGCTGTAGGTGCAGCGAAGTTGAGTATTGGGCAAATACGAAGCCTTTAGTGGCATTGCTCCGTGGATGTAGGCAACTTGCCAAACCACGTATACCTTGTGTTGTGCATGTGGATTTTTGTATTATATCTGTATTAGCATTTGAAGTGTGTGGGCTGCAGGATGGGTGTACACACTTGGTAGAGCCTTTGAGTCTGGCTGGGGTGTGTACACGACTTTGTTGTTTGTATTCAAATCCGCCCAGTAATTACTAGTGCCAGTGGGGAAGAAATTGATAAATTGGATCACTGATTCACCCCCCCCCCTCTCAGTGATAGCCATCGAACAACATTTAGATGCTCTTTTGTGGCAAAAAAGAACAAGCTAGACACTGGAATGCTCTGCTAACAAAGCAAGATGTCCTGTGAGATGAAAGTGGTCCATGCATCCTGGAACACATCAGTTATAGCAACTGAGGAAACATGATTTCAAACTAAAGCCTTTACCAAAAAGACAACCACATCCCATGAATGATTTTCTCCAAATATTGTTTTGGAAAGAAATAGTAGTACCTGGAGGATGCCAAAGGCTTTTCCAGTTAATCATTTTTTAGGGGGGTTGCACCCCTCTGTTGCAGTTTTTCTGGGTGACACAAACTTACTCTCTGATAAGTCTTTCTTTACTTGTGAGGATTCCTAGTACCACCCGCTATTCGGCCATTAATGGATCTGAATTTGAAGCTGGACCACTTGTTAATGTGATGGCACAATGCTCTTGTAGGTCACGCTACGGTCCATGGGATTACAGTACTCATGTATCAAGTTGAGCTCACAAATTTTGGAAAGTTTGGGTTGCCCTGGGCACCCTATTAAAATTTTTAGGGTTTCCCATGGATGCCCTACTGTGACCCTATAATGATTTGGTATGACAAACCAATGCCCAATCATTCTCTTTCTTGTCCCATAAAAGTATGGGATCCATGACAAGGAGAAAACACATCTCTATTCCATCCCATGGAAAGAGAGATCCATCCCATACCCGAATACGTAGCGGAAAGAGATCGATTCGGGTTTCTTTCACATCCCATGAATAATCACATAATCAAAACAACAGGATTAACATAAATTTGCTAACCTGATGAGCCTTAAGTGTTTCTCCTCCAATAGACAGTGGTTCTTCCTCCAATGAACACTCTAAGTAAACAGATCTGAACCTCTAATGGTGCAGCCAAGGTTCTCCAAGCCAATCCTAGATCATTTTCAATTCTTCAAGCACAGATCTCGATTTCTAAAACCCTAACTCTCAATAGGAGAGAGTAAGAAGAAGGAGAGAGAAAAGATCACAAGAGAGAGAGGGGGAGATCCAAATTCGTCCAGGGGTGGGGGGGAGGTAGCCAAATTCGTCCAAGGCAGGAAAATGTGGGCTGCCCCACTTCCCCTTGGTGTGTTGAAATAATAGGGTTTCTAAAACCCTGCTTGGATGAATCCCAGTGAGAGTATGACACTCTCTCTCCTCATTGGCTTAATCCTATTTAATCCTAAAGAGCTTCTAATTGGTGAAGAAACGGAATCTAATAGTGAATAGTATAATTAATTAATTATTTTAATTTATAGATAATTATAATTAGCACCATATCCATTAATTAAATAAATAATCAATTATTTTAGTAAATTACAAATAAACCCCTACATGATAATAAATCATCATTTACCAACCCTCCACTAGTCAACGCCATCATTATGGAATCTAGGGCATGTACACTAGTACTGCCAAACCCCATTCCATAGTACATGTCTATATAAGAGTGTCGGTGTACATGATCGGGTTTCGTAAAACTCGATAAAACATTTTAATTAAATGACTACATATAATCTATCATTTTATGTAAAATAGATTTTGCAAAAACCATTTCTAAAATGGCATTGGATCCAGATTTCGATCTGACCATTCACAGACAACCTCAATCTTGGTGTTCCCCAATCGGGCAGTGGTGACCATGTTGAGTAACTCTTTCACTCACAAAATATTTACGTATTCCAAGAACACCAGTTTTGACTCACTTGAGTCTCAGTCATTGATGAACCAAAGAATGCAGTTACGTACATTTTGTAGTGACAGGGTCCCCTCAAGTACAGGGTCTCGGTGACTCATGTCTATCCCATCCCACATCGGCAGTAACACATAAGGGAATCGAAAAAGTAGATTTTTCGTCAATACACACATCAAACATGTGAGTACTCGCATTCGTACCCTGACATCACATGTCTAGGCATACTCAATGTGACGACCATATAATAAGGGTGTCCAGCCCAAACCCTGGTCGTGACTATCATTTTAAGTAATACTTATAGATACATAATGTTCAAAAAGTTTATATCACATATGATAATATTAAACCAAAATGTATAAAGGTTCAATATAAAGTAAAACCGAACTGAACCGAACCGAACCGGGTTTGATGGACACATAAATCCAACAGCTCCTATAAACCAAAATTTGCAAAAAGTGAGAGATTTTTTGGGTGGGGGAGGAACTGCAGTAAGTAATTTTAAAAGTTATGAGCTTAATTAATTACTTGGACCGGTTAATTGGTGGGGATCCTAATACTGGAGCTGGTTCAAGCATGTCACCAGGTTCTAATTGGATGGGCCAGCTCTAGCCCATTGTGGAAGTGGGTTAGGGTTTTGGGACAGTATTATTATAAATACTAATAAGGAGGGTTGCTATAGTCACGTCATTCACTTCCCTATTTCTCCCACAAGAAAAAGATGCTCAGGATTAAAACGGGAGATTGCAGAAGATCCCTTCAAGATTTATTGGTCTAAGACTCCAAATTAAGGAGGAGATTGTTGGGCATTATTATTATTATTATTATTATTATTATTATTATTCATCAACATACTACGGTGAAAGATACAACTCTCCTCCTATTTTCATTCATGTTGTGTTCTAGGTTTCATATAGGCATGATAGTGATAGGTTTTATCATTGTTTAAACTCAAAAGGATTATTTTAATCTAACAAGTGGCATCAGAGTCGTCCCATATAACCTAGAAGCAACGAAGAAGTTTTTGCATAAAAAATTTAAGGTGTAAGAAAAGCCATACGTTTCCACTGCCCGAATTGAGATTGAAGGTGAAAACAAAAAAAAAAAAAAATTTAAGGGCAAAACATAGTCCGTTTTGGTGGTTTTTGGCCAGAGAAAGGCAAGGTTTTCAGCCGTATCTTGATCACTAGAAAGCCGACAAGGGATGGCGATGGTCGTTTGGTCAGAGGCCTAGCCGGCGGTGGGCTGTATCGCCAAACAAAGTTGCGATTGGTGTTGGTTTCGTTTCATTCAAAAAAAAAAAAAACCAGATTTGTTTTAGGTTTACTGCCGACCGGAAAGGTAATTTTCGGGCACTGGATGGCTGGCAGGGGTAGGGCGTTCCTTCACCAGGAGGTTGCATGGCCGGCGGTGGCCTGTTGCACGTCGTCATCGTCTCCGCTGCTTGCGGTTGAAAACCTGCAAAACATTAAGAGAAGAAAAGAAGAAACATTAAAGAAAAGAGAGAAGTTGGGGATGATGGAATATTCCAGATTTCCAAAGTATAAAAGTTAAAAACTACAAAAAGGCCAACGTTTGAAAATGGATTTCCAAATTTTTTAAAGTTTAAAAAAAGAAAAAAACAAACGTTTGAAAACGGTTTTTCCTTTTGCTTTGAATATTCCAATGGAATATTCTTCCCTTGAGGGTCAAGGTTGATCCAATCAAATCTAACCTGACCCAACTTTTTGACCTGGTCATCAGACCCAGTCAAAGATGTTTGACCCGGTCAATGGTAACCCGACCCGAGACCCAAAATGGTGACCCGGTTTTTGACCTTTCGACTCTTTTTTATGACCCAATGGATCAACCCGATCGGTTCATCTTTGACCCGGTTCAATTCACCCAGACCGATTGACCAGGCCGAACCAGAATTGAACCAAAGTTTGACCAAGGAGAGTGCAATCACTCTCCAACTTTGACCGGCTCATCTGAGCTCATGCCAAGTCTGTTTTGGCTATTCTCGGACTCTGTGGCTTCATTTTTTTGAGGCCTACGTCGTGGTGCCCTCTGTTGGTCAAAATAGTAACTATAGGGGCACACTTTTTGAGGTTTTGTATGCCTCCCTTTGTGGGGTTAAAATTTTGAATTTTTTCATTATGCTGGTTATTTATGAGAACTTAAACTTGCCAAAACTTCTATTTGTGCATGACAAGATTACATATTTACACTGGTTATGTTGTTAGAAAGATGTAAATGTACATTCTTCCACTTATTTGATTGCAAACCTTTTCCTTTTATGGGAATTATCGAAGAATAAGATGTTGACCACCAAAGTGGCACGTCGAGTTTCTCTGCAATTTTATCATGGCAACAAAGTTGGTAGTATATGCCCAAAGGTGATGCTACCCAAGTTTAAAGAAAACATATATGCACATACACTTTTGAGAAGGAATAATAATTTAGGGGTTCTATATACCCAAAGGTGATAGAATTCTTGAATTAATATTTCTTTAACGGTAAATGTGGTATTATGAGAGAACCAGTATATCTTATGCCCCAAAGGGTAAAGATGTAGGGCGATTGAGATTCTCATTTGGATGATATTGCTAGTATTTTACATTGTCTCTCATACTGGTTGATTTGATTATTTTAGTGTGTTTATAACATACCTAAGTTATGCTCCCAAAGATTTAGTGTGTATATTTATCTGGCTTGTACTGTCTCCAGGATGTCTACTCAGGGTAGTCTATTCTCTACTATTCCTATCTTATCTGGAGATAATTATAAAAAATAGAAAGAGGACATAGATGTGGCCCTTTGTCTGATGGAGTTGGACTTTGATTTTAGAACGCCGAAACCCATAGTTATAGCCACTAGCACCATTGAGGGGAAATAGAAATTAGAAAAATGGAAAATTGCTAACAAAAAGTATGTCACCTTGATGAAAAGATCTATCCCTGAGAATATGAAGGATAGTGTGGAAGAGATGGACACTGCAACTAAATATCTGGCTGCCATCAAAGAAGTTTTTGAGTTTTTCCAAAGCGCTGAAAAGGCAGAATTGATGAGTCAGATTCTCTCAGTCAAGTTTGATGACAATGTGAGTGTGAGAGAGCATATTCTAGAGATATCTTCCATGGCTAAGAAGTTGAGAGATCTAGACACTGACCTGGATGATGATTTTCTAGTCACTCTTACTTTGAAATCTCTCCCAGATCAATATGAGACCTTGAAAACCACCTACACTACCTTGAGGGACAAATGAACCATGAAAGAGTTGGTCTCCATTTGCACACAGGAAGAGAAAAATAAGAAAAGAAAAAAAGAAAATTGAAAGTGCAAATGTCACCACTTCTAAGGGTGGTGTTGAACCTTATAGGAATAAGAAGAGGTTTAGCAAGAAAGGCAGATTTACACCTTATGACAGGGCTAATAGGGACAGAGCATCTTAGCAGGGTCAGTCTCAAACAGGCAAGAAAGATATGGGTGGTCTGGAGTGTTTCTGGTGTCATAAGAAGGGGCATATGAAGAAGGATTGTAGGGTTAGGCAGTCTTGGGGGCAAAGAAGGATTCTGGGGCTCATCAAAAGGAGGACACCAAGCAAGGATGAGGTGGTGGTGTTCGTCAGTAATGGAGTAGAGGTTGCTGTTGAAGCCATTGGAGTAGTTAGAATTTTCTTGTTTGGTGGTTTATTTTTAGATTTAGAAAACATTGTGTATGTTCTCTCCATGAGGAAGAATTTGATTTCTGTTTCAAAACTTTCTAGAGTGGGATATTTTTTCAATTTTAATAAAGATGGCTTCAATTTGTTACATAATTCTGTTGTGGTTTGCAATGGTAGTCTTATTGATGGGCTTTACAAATTAAACTGTGATTCTCTAATAGTTTTAAATGTTGGTTCCAAGTGCTCTATGTTAGATGAGCGATCCTCCATGTTGTGGCATAGGCGCCTGGGTCATATATCTGTGCAGAGGATGGAGAGATTAGTCAGAGATGAGATCCTTAGACCTTTAGATTCCATGATTTACATAATTGTGTGGATTGTATGAAGGAAAGATGACTAAAACAAGGAGGATGAAGGCAGCTCGTAGTAGTGGTTTACTAGAGCTAATACATATAGATATTAGTGGCCCATTTCCTACTCTTTCACTAGGTGGTCAGTGGTACTTCACTACCTTTATTGATGATTTCTCACGTTATGGGTACCTCTATCTCATTTCTGAGAAGTCAAATTCTTTGGATGCCTTCATGATCTACCAAGCTGATGTGAAAATTTTTCTTTCAAGGATAATTAAGACAATGAGGTCTGACAGAGGAGGAGAGTAGTATGGCAAGCATGGAGACTCTTTCCAACTACTTGATCCATTTGCTAAGTACTTACAGGAGCAAGGCATTATTGCCCAATATTTTATGCCAGGCACACCACAGCAGAATGGAGTTGCAGAAAGAAGAAACTGTACTCTGAAAGACATGATGTGGAGCATGCTTAGTAACACCAATCTTTCAGAATCCCTTTGGGAGGAAGCAATCAAGTCAACTGCTTATATTCTAAATAGAGTGCCTAGTAAATCAGTTCCAAAGATGCCTTTTAAACTTTGAACTGAAAGAAAGCCTAGTCTCAATCACTTGCATGTCTGGGGTTATAGAGCTTAAGCGAGGTTATTTAATCCACATGATGGTCAGCTGCTTCTTTGTGGGATATCTTAAGAGGTCCCAGGTTTACAGATTTTACTGTCCTAATTCAGTTAACAGGATTATGGAAACCAGTCATGCCAAGTTCATTAAGGATGATGGTAGATTTCCTAAGCCTAGGAATTTTGTTTTTGATGAAGAGAACACTGTTGGTTTTGGTGTAGTGTCTAGTACCAGTCTCCAACTACCTATTATTGTTGATCAGGCTACACCTAGACCTGTAGAAGAGGTGATTGTTGAGCCAATGGCACCTATTAAGCCAGTGGCAACAGCTGATCTCATTGATCCCGTTCAGTCAGAGGAGGTTTTGAGAAGGTTTTCTAGACCATGTAGGTTCGCCATCGGATCCGATTATATGTTGTACCTGACAGAGGGTGATTTTGATATTGGGCAAGAGGAGGATCCAACCAGTTATAAGCAACCTGTCGGTAGTGCAAATTCTCAAAAGTGGTTGGAGGCAATGCAGGATGAGTTGTTGTCTATGGATAACAACAAGGTTTGGGAATTAGTTGATCTTTCAGAGGGTTGTGCACCCATAGGCTCCAAATGGGTGTACAAAACTAAAATTGATTCTCAAGATAGAGTTAAGCGCTACAAGGCTAGGTTGGTAGCAAAAGGCTTCACACAGAAGGAAGATGTGGACTTTCATGAGACCTTTTCCCAAGTGTCCACAAAAGATTCTTTTAGAATCGTTATGGCACTTGTAACTCATTTTGATATGGAATTACACCAGATGGATGTCAAAATTATTTTTTTAAATGGAGATCTTGCCGAGGATGTTTATATGAAGCAACCAGAAGGTTTTGAGATTGAACGGAATGAGAGGAAAGTTTGCAAGCTGAAGAAGTCTCTATATGGTCTGAAACAAGCCTTAAGACAGTGGTACCTCAAGTTTCATGAGGTGGTAGTCTCTTTTGGGTTTTCTAAGAACCCAGTAGATCATTGTATCTACCTGAATGTCAGTGGGAGTAAGTTCATCATTCTGATGTTGTATGTTTATGATATCTTACTGGTATGTAGTGACATGGCATTGTTACTTGAGACGAAGAGTTTTCTGTCCACGAGTTTTGAAATGAAGGACATGGGTGAGGCCAGTTTTGTCCTTGGAGTTGAGATCAAGCGCGCTAGGAAGCAGGGATTTCTAGGGCTGTCTCAAAAGGCTTATATTGAGAGGGTTCTCAAGAGATTTAATATGTCTACTTGTTCAACTGGTGATGTACCAATAAGCAAGGGAGACAGACTGAACAAGCAGCAGTGCCCTAGAAATGATATTGAGAGGAGTTCCATAGCTGAAAAGCCCTATGCTTCTATTGTGGGGAGTTTGATGTATGTAGAGGTTTGTACTCACCCGAATATAGCCTTTGAAGTCAGTGTTTTAGGGTGTTTCTAGTCTAGCCCTGGGTAGCACATTGGATAGCAGTAAAGAAGGTCAAGAGGTACTTATAGAAGACCAAGAATTTTATTCTTATCTACAGCAGGGGTGATACTCTTAAGCTCGTTGGGTTTTCTGATGCTGACTATGGAGAATGCACTGATGATAGAAAGTCCACCTCTGGTTACATCTTCAAGATGACAGGAGGTGCCATCTCTTGGAAGAGTGTCAAGCAGTCCATCTTGGCATCCTCTACTATGCAGGAAGAGTTTATTGCTCTTTTTGAGGCTACAAAGCAAGTTATTTGACTTAGGGGTTTCATCTCAGAGTTGAGAGTTGTAGATTCTATAGCTATACCCACAATGCTGTATTGTGACAACACCTCAGTTGTTTGCTTCTCCAAGAACAACAAGAAGTTTGGAAGTTCCAAGCACATTGAGATGAAGTATCTCATAGTGAGAGAAAAGGTCAATGAGAGGCAAATTATTGTGGAGCACATTGTGACTGACAACATGTTGCAGATCCTTTGACAAAGGCATTGTCAATGAGAGTGTTCAGGAAACATATTTCTTGTATAGGTGTTGTTGAGTCTGTTGACATGTTTGTCTAGTGGGAGTCCTGTATTGGTTTACCCTTACTTTTATCTTTTAGACATCTATATGAGCATGGTTATTTATTTATATATATGTTGTCTTGCTCATTGGTTTTGCATATGTTTTGCACATATGTGACTTATTTTGATTCACTCATCTGGTATACCAGTTATTGGCAGTTTGCCAAAGTTATAGGCGGTTTGCCAAAGTTACAAGCGGTTTGCCAAAGTTCGATATTAACCCAAGGTTATGACAGTTTTCCCAAGTATTGGTTAATATCAAAGTATGTGTCTATAAGGTTGTTCAAGGCATTCTGATTTTGTAATCAGATATAGGACCTAAATGAAGTTTCAGCTTCATAGTTATACATCTCAAAGAGGTTTATTTGACAAGTGTGTCCTGTTCGTGATGACAGAAAGTTGTATACCGTATATTGAGTTATATCTTCTGCTATTATTCAACATGGTATGTTGTTGAGTAAATCAAAGTTGTGACATATAAAGGTAGAGGGATTCCATGGCCACATCAATTGATATGGACTCAGTAATTAATCTAGCCCAAGTGGAAGATTGTAAGTAATTTCCAAAGTTATGGGCCGGCTTAATTACATGGGCCAGTTAATTGGTGGGGATCCTAATACTGGAGCTGGTTCAAGCATGTCACCCAGTTCTAATTGGGATGGGCCAACTCTAGCCCATTGTGGAAGTAGGTTAGAGTTTTGGGATAGTATTATTATAAATACTAATAAGGAGGGTACCTGCAATCACGTCATTCACTTTCCTATTTCTCCCACAAGAAAAGGATGCTCAAAGTGAAAACCGGAGACTGTAGAAGATCCCTTCAAGATTTATTGGTCTAAGGTTCCAGATTAAGGAGGAGATTGTTGAGCATTATTATGATTATTATTATTATTTATCTACATACTAAGGTGAAAGGTACAATTACCCTCCTTCTATTTTCATTCATGTTGTGTTTTAAATTTCATATAGGCATGATAGTGATAGGGTTTTATCATTGTTTAAATCCAAAGGGATTATTTTAATCTAACAACTGCTGCAATAGTCAAATAGCTCCTTCCTTCCCTGCTGTTCATGACCTTATCTCTTGCTCTAACTGCTCCATTTCCCTCTACATTTTGTTATCAGAACGCAGGGTAAAAAAGCGATCAAATTAGTTTAAGATCTGAGAACCAATACGGGAAGAAACATTAGGTAGCATATGGGGTATACGACAATAAGGAGCTCGATTGCCTTGCCAGTGTTGTTCCTTGAACTTTAGGGAGGTGATAATATTGTGGGGATTGGATCCAAGGATTAGAAACTCGGTATATTGTTGATTTGGTATTGGCTTTAACCCCAATATGGATTGGATTGACCGACAGACACGATGCAATTTTGATACTTGGAACCATGATTCGTTCTGGAAAAATATGAACCATAAAATAATTAACGAATGTCTTGAGTGAACGTTTGAACTTTGGTGGCAGGTATATGGCGATATGCTTACTGGTATGAACTGGTTTTGTTTCCTATTGGAACCTATGTTGTTGAGATAAGATAAGGAAACAGAACTGATTTGATTGAGGAAACCAAGGCCTCTAACGTATATACGTTTGATTTATAAACTCCAAAATATCATTCTCATTAATTTACTCTCCTTAAATAGAGGTTACAACTGATAATAACAACCTACCAACTTAATAGGAGTTAACCCTAGGTGACATAATCACAAATAGAGACGCAGATCTTATGACTCATTAACTTATGACCCATTCAAATAACCACTAACAACTAACAGCCCACTAACACTTGAACTCTATCTATTCAAACCACTAACAACTCACTATCCAAATTAGTTGATAGCTACCTACACCAACACGTCACCCCTCAATCCCATTCCATACTCGACTCCCACCACAGACAATAGAAATGACATGTAACACTTACTGAAACATTATTTGGTTTTTTTTTTTTTAAGTTATAACCATTATTTAGTTTTTTGATGATATATAGACAAGTTGATTGGAATGAGAGAAAACCATTAAGCTACTACTTGCCTGAAAAAGTATTTGAAAATCATAGAATGTAACACAAAATATGAAAATTTAAATCTGTATAATTTAGATTTTAAAAAGGATATATAGTTGAAATGGGCAAAGATTGGGCATGCTGCCCGCTCTAGGTATGCGGTTGACCTAGACCAATGGGCAGGGAGGTCCTTTCAATGAGGGGGGTAGGAGATAGACAAATGGGTGGGCACGCCGGGGTGCCACATCCAGTTTGATAGCATTTTTTTTTTATTAATAAAAGTGTGGAGTGTAAAAGTCCACCCGACTAGGAGGTTTTGGGTTCAAGCCTCCTAGTTCTCATCTTCCTTCCCTCCCCCATAGAATAGATACCTATTAAAAAAATCTTCTTATAACTAAAGTTAGTGAAAAAGAAAGGACCGAGTTTCCCTCCACCCATGGTGAATGGGATCCCATTCGCCAAAGGGCATGAGAGGGAAGGAATGGGTATTGGGACTACATGGGTGATGCATGATAGCAAGAATGAACTACTAAGATGCATTTTTTTTAACATCCAACGGTCAATATAATGCTAGTGTACAAGATTCCATTATATCCTACTAGATTTCAATCTTATGAATTAACTCTTGTTCGTTTTCCATGGTATTTCATTTAGAAGCTCAACTTACACCTTAAATTTAAAATTTTTCTTTGGAATGTTTAAATAAGGCAAAAGCGGACGACCTGCATTAAATGTAGTCATATTAGAATAAATGTCAATCTGAAATGACATAAAAACCCTTTGCACCTCTTATTTGATGGAGTTGATGAGAGAATCTCCCGTGTACGAACACCTTCTCCAATAAATTGTCCAACATTTTTTGTTATGTGATAGTCATGAAGTCTTTTTAGCATATCTTTTTCAGTTATTTGTTTCAAAACGGCTTTGAGCAACAAGTCCTTTAGGAATGAGAATAGAACGATTGGTTGCTGTCTTGGAAGAGTTTTCCAAATCTAATTTGAGTACTGTTTTGATTATGGGTTCAATTATTATGTTTTTAATATGGTTTGAAAGAAACTCAGTTTTAATCGATTTTAAAAACCCAAACCCCCAACATTTAATACTCTCATTTTTTCGACGGGTTACTTCTCACTTTCAAAGACAGATGATTCTAACTTATGACTCTTCCCAACCTAACCTTGTCCAATTATTATTTTTTTTTTTTGGTAACCAACCTTGTCCAATTAAAACCAACAGATGGTCATAAACTTATTATCACTTATGGTAGTTTCTTAACAACATAACAAGGAAGCAGGATGTTTACCAAAAAAAAAGCAAGATGGACATCTTGTTTATTTCTTGAAAATAATGAAATATCTAATTATATGATTATGAATTTACTAGGTTGAATAGCTGAAGCTGAAGGGAAAGCAATTAAACAAGGAGTCAAAGATGCAACAGGACAGGGCGTCGAGCATATAGAAATCTGAATGGACTTGACCCAGATGGTAGCATGGTTAACATCTGATCAGCACAAGGACTGGCCATGGGCTATTTTTGCTTTACTTTCAGACATTAAACTGATCTTTTGAGTTTTTCCAGTGGGTAATAGTTAAACAGTTACTCTCATGTGATTCTAGCTCATAATTTTGCTACTTCAACTAGGACTTTTAGGCTCTCTGATGGTAAGGGAGCATTAACTATACTTGAACGTTCAAGTTTTATCTAAAATTTCCTTTCCATAAATTTTTTTTTTTAAAAAAACACAGCTGAATATGGAAGAATAATGCAAAAATTTGGGGAGAGACACAACATAAGCCATGAACAAGAAGATACCAGTTGTTGCAGTTTTTTGAAATTCCAGTTTGAACTTTCGAGGTTCTACACACAATATGCATAATCGAATATCGCAATCCAGGCAAGCTCTTGTTCTCAGTTGTCGAAGACAGTGACAAAGGAAATTACTTGATGACAGAGTCAGTAACTATGAAGAGGTGAAATTGCGGACATCCTTAGTGATCAGTTAAAAATAGATGATTTAGTACACTTGCCAAACCCCTTATTGCTCCTATTATAAACATCAAATCACACCTTTCAATTTCAATTTCAATTTCAATTTCTTTTTATCAATGCAAAGCCCCTTTTTTATCATTGCAAATCTAGATGCATTCCCACTCTAAGCACAATACAGTAATGCCTCCTAAGTTTTTACTTCACCCCAACATACTCATTTGTGCACTAGTTAACAAATCTTGAATAAAACCAAAGGAAAAACTCAAACAATATCCAACTCAAACCTTTTTCTACTCCAAAAGTAGCGCAATAACAAGTCGTAGACTTGCATCCAGCTGCATTTACTTGCTCATCAATTCATGTGTACCTACTGCATTGTTCCTGAGCTTTGAAATCTATTGACAAAAATCCATCCATCAACCCCAATTCAACATGTTAAGAAATGCATACTGCATTATGTTGATGGTAATTAAACCACGTCGAATTAGTAATCACTACTAGATTTCTTTGGAGACAAAACACCAACCAAACTCAAGAGTATGAAAGTAAACACTTTCAAATACAACAAAAAAGAATCCCAAGGTGAAGGGAAGAAAGCTGAACAATATTTCATTATTCACATTTCCTGCAAAAGCACCTGGATTAAATTGCTTTTGAGACAACATGCATGTGAGTAAACATTTCACACGCAAGAAAAGCCTACAGTAAAATGAAATCTTTCCAAAACTATGGGGCTCTTTGCTCGACATAGGAGCCAGAAAGTCCAGAGGTTCCAAGAACTGTCACCTGTAATCCAAAACCAGAGAACGTTAGTGCAAGACCACAAATATTGGCTGACTTCACAGGAGAACAGGACAAGTTGATAAAAATGAGTGGAGTTGCAAAATTTCTTGCTAAAACCACATCACAAACTTCTGTGAAATTGCAGAAAATCCCACTGTCCTACCAAAGAGGAGAAGAGACTGTGTGTGATGCAATTAAGATTGTCCAATTTTGGCTCATGGATGGGTTTTATACTTTTATAGCCTTGATGTCCTATTGTTAATCAGTAGTTTATGTCGTTTGAAGTCTCTTCTATAGCAAGTATTTCGTTACTTTTAGTCAGTTTTGGAATCCTAAAGTTAGTTTATTTAGTTTTTACAAATAGGATTGTAATCCTACACAAATTTTAGTGAATGAATTGATTTGATTTTGTTGTTACCAATTGGTTTCTCTCTCTCTCTCTCTCCCCCCCCTGAAATCCCCCATCTTTTTTTTCCTTACCTGCAATGTTCTAGTTGCAGGTTTCTTTTCTTATCTTCTTCTCCTGGTTATTATCTTATAATCATCTATGGGATATCAGGTCAGTTCTGTCTTCCTACGCATTGTATTTCAGTTTCTTTTTTATTTTTATTTTTTAAGTTTAACAATTGCTGCCCAGTTCCTTTTGATCAATACTTCTTTATTTTCTACTCCGAGTCTATCCTGAGATTTATTCCTATTCCCTGGTTTCAAAATCTGATTTTGCCTTCGTTGCATAGAGTCCTATTGCTAGCAGGTTTCTGAATTTCATAGCTCAGATCTCTGATTTCTATTACTGATATTCTGGCATATCTGATTTTTCCAATATGTCTATTCTAAGTGCCTAATTTTCTGAGATTGAATTCTGGTTATTTGATCCTGTTCTTGAGTGTCCTAGCCTCAAGTTGGACTGGTTCTTGGTTTGGGCCTCCAAAGTCGGTCTTGTTTGTCTAGCCAGGCTAGAGCAACTGCATCAGACTAAGTGTTTGCAAAGAGACAATTTGCAAGAGATGCTTCAGCTCTTACTCAGAGAAGTGAAGTTTCACCATCTGGCACCTCTTGAATTTAAGCATTTCAAATATTCATGAAATCACCACCTTCTAGCGGCATCAACTCAAATGATCTTTAATTGAGTAGCTTCCGTTTTGTTCTTGTTTCTAAAAAGACAAAAGAGAAAACGAAGACGAGCTCTGCTTTGTCTACTCTCTCTCTTTCTCTCCTCTTTGTTTTGCTCCTAAAAGGACTCTTTTATTGATTTGCAATTGGTGTAAAAGTTGTGTTGATAGTTTTGTCCTTCTGAGAAGTTTAAATAACCATGTCTACTTCTCTAACATAATTGAAATACACTTAAACAGAAGGGGTTGTCTATCTGCTGAGTCAGAGAACTAGAAAGGAGGACACAAGAATTTTAGAAAGACAAGGAGAAGACTCTAATTGTCAGAAAGAGGGTCTAGGTGTTATTTTGCCATTTTTTGAAGTGCTTATATTATCGAGCATTTTGTAGAACTTTTTATGGTAGATAATAGTCTGTAGATGTTTTCATAGTTTTGAAACTCCTATATCGTTGACATTTTTTGCTGACAATATAGGTCCATATGTCAGGCCCTGCACCAATTCTAGACCAAACTACAGGCCAGGATGTGTCCAGGCTTTCCCAATCTAGCTTCCTCCTTAAATAGTGGCTCCTTTCCAGTGTAGTTGCTTAGAACTTTTCCTTAGGTTCCTAATCCACATCAAAGTCACATTTTAGTTCCTTACAAACTACATGGTAATGCAAAATCGACCTCAAACCAGGGAAACTAGCGGGAGATCGGTTGCAGCAGGATCAATACAATAAAAGGAATAAAATTAAATAACTGAAACTCGTTTTTTATTGTTATTTTCTGTTTACATATGAAGAAGAAGAAAGGGATATATATAGAAGGGGGAATAGGATCAGCTATCTCAATCAGGCTATCTCAGCCCATCATCCTCTCCCCCAGGGCTTCTCACCCACGGTATCTCACCGTTGCCGCATCTCACAGCTTCATCAATAGCTCTTTTTGTGAAATCCACTATAAATTTGAACTTTGGAACTTGTGTGATTTGAGGTTCTGGTTCAGTGCCTATGCTAGCCTCAATGCTGTGGGCTGCATCAGTGGTGGATTCGGACCAATCCATTAACTCACCTATGGAGGATTATGGGGAGCCAACACAGTTAGCCATTCTTGAATCTGAAGATCCTGCCGGGTCCCTGCATCTGAGCTACATGTGTCAAACATGCTGGGTCGACCACATGCAGAAACTCTCAATTTCTTAGGCCGGATTATAGGTAAGAATCTGTTCTTGTATGTATGTATAGTATAATTGCTTAATTACTATAATATGACAGAAGGGTACTTTCCTCTTGTGGGACCCACATCCTGAGCCATGAATCCAACTTTCCATAGTTGACCCCAACCGGATTCCCATATATGTCACATGACATCACTAATATGACTTAAATATAGGTATTTTAGTAGTTTAATCTATTTAAAACTGTTTAGAGAAGTGTTTCTATAAACTAATTCTGCCTAGGCCTAGGCAAACATGCCTTATTTAGGCAATATATATACAAATCCTTAGCCTTAGTCTTCATATCTACCAAAACCAAATCGATTCAGCTTGAGAGAAAAGGGAGAGAAAGAAGAAGGAAGAAGAGAGAAGGAACCTAGGGCTTGGAATTGCTGTCAATTGGGAGCAAAATACTTGGAGTTTCAACTACAAGCTTGGATTTGGAGCTGTTCTTCAACATCTCTACACTAAATTCAGGTTGGTTACACAACTCCAAATTCTGACTTGCTCCAATTTCTCTCCTTCTCCTTCAATTCTGCTGGGTTGTAACCCAATTCAGCCATGAACTTAGAAAATTAGGCAATCAATGGAATAATCCCCAAATTTGACATGCAATTGGGTTAAATTGACCCAAGTAGTCATGTCTTCTTCCCCCAAGCCCATTTTTGGTGTTTTCAGCCTTTGCATGTCAAGATCCAAAGCTAAACAGCCAAAAACCCCATTCTGTTATGGGCTATCGGTTGGTCCCTGCTGTGAATCCGGTTCACCTTATTGTGTTGGTTTTGAACCTAATTGCTAGGGGTTTGACCTAGGGCTTCTTCTATGTCTGATTTATGTCTTTCATTGACTAATTAGGACTGTTAGTATGCTGTTGGTGAGGTTCTTTTGTGCTTTGGGAGTTATTTTGGCTAGGCTTCTTCTACAATCTAAGGTAAGGGAGTTTTGGACTTAATTTCAGTATGTTTGTAGTATTAATTTCTGTTTGTTATTGTTTGTCATATCGTGCATCATGTTAATATATTGATCACCTAGTTTTCTAGCTTTTCCTTATTTGCATTAAATGATGTATGATGTTAGGGTGCATTTTCATATTGCATATGCATATAGTACTTGATCTTTGAAGTTGTTATTATTACCTATTGCTGGACAAAATTACTTATTTATTTGATATTGAATCATTTGTCATCATGTTAGTATGCATATGGTTAGGATTGGCATGAACCCAATGCTACGGCTCTTACCAACAAGGGAGAGGTGTTGGATAACCCGCGGTAGGTTCGAAGGGATGATTCTGGGATGCCATTCACTGTCCCATATCCGAAGAGTACTACAGGAATGGGAACAAACAGTAGGGTTAACATTTGGGGGTTCGTTGGCGTCAGATGGATAATACCTGAGCTGGCGGGTCCCCACCATGGTAGAGTGGTATCGCTCGGGTGACCGACGTCTGGTTTGTGTTTCCAGGACCGAGGATATCATACCTACTACAATAGCATTTATACCCCATGAGACTTAATACTGATGTTAGGAGCATACTTAATTTTAGGTCATTCATCATCGACTATTTGCATTTGCTTGTGTGTTTCCTTTGCTGGGCTCAGTGGACCTCACCCCTGTGGATATCCTTATTTTACAGATGACTTGGCTACTACTGTTGGTGTTTCTCTTGAAGTTGCCTCCGCCTTGGATTCTCCTTCTAGTGTTGGAGTTGAGGCTCTGATGTATGAGGTGCACGATGCTTCGTGCACATGTGATGATTATGCCTTCTTTTGATCCTGGCTTGACAGTCTAGGCTATTTCTACCCTCCTCTTTTGTGTTTATACCCACTTTTGTATAGAAATGATATTATAGTTTGTAAACATGTCTTGGGTTACTTTTGGAGAATTGTACAGTTGTAACTAAGCTTTAATTATAATTATATGAATGAATTATCACTTAGTCTTCCCTATTACTGATGTTATCCTTATTATTTAATCTCTTCTGCTGCGTTTAAATTATTGTATTGTGATAATTGTTGTGAATAGGGTACTGCACTTGCGATCCTTGGGATTGGTTGGATGTCGAATGGCATCCAGTCACACGAGGCCCTTATTAACTGGGCCGGGGTGTGACACTTTTCTATTCAATCTCTGTCTCTTTTCTGTTCAGCCACATACATGTATTCATAATAAAACAACCCAATCCTAATCTAAGTAAGACACTAATTAATAAAACCTATAAAATAGAAACTAGATTCTAACTAGGATTCCTAACAAAACTAGGATTCCCAGTTAAGATTACAACTCAAATAGGAAACTAAATAAGTGTGTAATAATAAAAATAACACCAAAAATCAATTTCTCTAAACCAACAGTCCAAAATCCAGGCAAGGAAAACAAGAGAAACATGCAATGGGGTTTTGCATGAAATAGAATACAAACTTTTGAGACAAGAGAACTTCAACTGAGCATATAGAACAAGACAAAATTTTACACTTCTAAAATATAGCCAATTTTTAAGATTTACACACTAACCACATGGGAGTTATAAAGATTCCACAGTGTGAGAATCATCAAGCTTTCATGGACTCCGGACAAGTTGTAATTAGTATGTAAATCTTAAAAATTGCCACAAACAAAGAACTGAGAAGGAAAGATCCCAGAGAAGTCTACCTTTCCCCATTCAGAACCAAGGCCACTGCACCTCATCTTTAGGTGTATCATCTTTGTCCCCAATTCAGTCTCAACTTTCTTCCGTAGATAAGTCTCATCAGGACCAAATGCATCCAAATATGTTGTGTAGCGTTTGTGGGCTGCACGGAGTGCATCTGCAAGCTCATCTGGCAAGGGACGGACATTCTACAAAATAAACAAAATCAGAAAATTACAGTAACCTCAGAGAGAGAGAGAGAGAGAAAGGGGGGGGAGGAAGCAAAAAGACAATCAAGTCCGAGATCCAGTAATTAATTGCATACCTCACCACTCAATCCAATGGTATCATCAATCTCCATCCTCAAAGATACAAGAACACCACCAAACTGCTCTACAGCCTCAGCTGCACGAAAGACATTTGCAAGGATCTCCTGACTGGCCTTGTCCTCTGTATTTTTGGACAATGCCTTCTTGGCATCATGAATTAAGGCATCTGGGAGCTCATCCCAACTTGCAGCCATTAGATCCTTGAACACATTCTCAATTTCATGGTCAGCTATGGCAGGCAGGTGTGTTAAACCTTCACTGAATGAGCGGAAACTGCCAATGCCCATTGCAAAAGGAGGCCTGCAATCTGAGGCCATTTGCAAAAATAGAAAATAAGTAGTATACCCATAAAAAAAAAAAAAATTTGCTTCAGTGCCTGCAATAGAGATGAGAAAATTGAAGCCATCCATCTGATAAATTGTATACGGGTAACAACATCATGGCAGCCGATCTGCACATGTACATGCCAATTGGACTATGGGATGAGAGGCCCATTGAAAAGGGCACGATATGCAGTACCTCTTAAGAATGTACCTATATATATTATCAATATTTATCTATTGCAAAAAAACATGTGATACTTTAGACAGACAATCATGAATTTAGCCCGTCTAAGAATTAAAAAACCTACTAGAGACCTTTTGATGCTTGCATGCGAGACAACCTAGTGAAATGCTACTGGTAGCTTACTAATTTACCACTTTAGCTTTTTAGTTATTGAGGTGATTATTACTTACACTTCTGGTAGATAAACAAATATGACTATAATAATGAGAAAGTGAATAATAAACAACCGTGAGTCCATAAAATCTGGAAGAAAGCCAAAAAACTACTTCTCAACTCTACCAACAATATCATTCTTTTTTATTTTTAATAGATAACAAATAATTTCTTAGTTGAGAGTTTCCCATCTATTGCAGATCTTGAAACCGGTCAAAATTATACACGAAAAACCAAACAATTCAACCCATCATTACATACTATTGACACTGATATCAAATAGCCACCCTATGGAAAGGCTACATATGTCATTGGCTAGTAGCCACTCTACTCCTCCTCAGCCAAGAATGGCAGTGGCTACGCGACCACCATGGACTTGTTCAAGTGAAATCACAAAACCATGATCTCCTGCAAACAATTTAAGATATCCCTCAAAATGGCAAAATGTATATGAGATATACTTCTAGTTCTCTTGTCCATCCAAAAACTTCTCACCAAACCCAATCTACTTGCATTGGGTAGGAGCCCACTGAATAAAATCAGTGACTAGGGTGAAAAGAAATGGAAGCAAGAAGAAACAATGACAATGGGTCACCAACTGCAGAAGAAAGAGAGAAGTAGAGCAAAAATAGAACTAGAGAGAAAATAGTTGTCAGATGCCAAGTGAGAAGTGCCTTCTCAATCTGCTTCAGCTTCTATTTATAGGCCACGGATTTGAAAGAATTTGAAATCCGGAATTACGATTTGATGAATAGCAATATGCCTTGTCACTTTACTACTGTAGTAAAAGTGAAGTAAATCGTGACCATTGTGTCGGTGGTCATTTGTCTGCTTCATCTACTGGAGGATAAGATCGAATCTTATCTGTGCAGTCGCTCCCAGACATTTTCTTAATTAAAGCTATGTTTTTCTTTTTAAAAGCAGATACTTTTATTTGTCCCCACCTGTCATCCTTCAGCCATATTATCAATGTTGTGCTGAGTAACACTGTCTCCGCTGTCGGTGGAGTAAGTGTCAGTCCCTTATTGTTCTTCAAGAAGGATTTGATCAGCTTCTATGACTATGAGTTCTTTGGCCTCAATTAACAAATCATATGGTACATCCAATTGGTCAAGTTTTAGACAATTGGTGATGAGAGTATTAGTTTGCTGTTTTTGTTCTTCAGTAAACATATAATCAACATCAAAATCTGTACAAAAAATCCGTCGACCATCAGTGATTCTAGTAGTAGAATTGCACCAAATTTTTGTAGCTTTGTGTAAACACCAAGAACATATACACCACACCCCTCCACGATTTTCCTTCCCTTCTTTGATTCCCATATTATTTTATTTTTTTCTTCTTTTTTTTTTTTTTTACACCCAATAAAAGATAAAAGATCTCTCTTTCCAAAAAAAAAAACCGTTAGATAGGTGGGGTTTCGAAGAGCAAAGAGAATCCTCTCGCCTATTTTTTTTCCTTTTTTTCCTCCATGCAATCCAATCCCAATTTTTTTCTCCACCACGGTTTTGGGTTGTGAGATGGTGAGATCTTGAGAGAAAAATTAGGGATTCCCCTTGATAGGACACGTTAGATGGGAGAGGTGATTTGATTGCTTCTCCTTTCCCTTGTGCTCCACGATTTCTTGTCCATGAGATGTGGAAGAATTTAGATAAAATAGGAAACCCAATCTCCTCGAATAAAAATCCTTCCAAATAGGTGTAGGAGACAAATTAGAAAAGATAAATCTCCTCCCTTCAAGCAAAATTTGGTCCATATATTGTGGAGAGGTACAGACAAAATAGGAAAGATAAATCTCCAAAATTCCAAAATCCTTCTCTCCCCTGAAAATGTGTAAGTGGGTCCCATGGTGATTTTCTCTCTCCTCTAAAAGTGAAAAACGCAGAAAGGGGGGGTCTTTGCATGAGAAAATCTCAACCCTTGACCATGATTGTCTTCTTTGATGCCAAATATACCCCTGGGAAATCGCAGACTGGCCCGGGCTTGCATTCCAGCTCATTTCTGGCCCAAAAAGAATAATCCCATGTATAGATGTCAAAACTAATGCGTACTTTTAATGCATCACGTCCATCTTGCTCAGAATTCAGCCCTCTTCACAACCATGAAAAGAAACTGGACCACTTTACGTGTAAATTTGAAGACATGGCGCCTGATAGTCCAGAACAACCTTTAAGCTCACAAATGGACCTAAAACCTGAAAATGACAGAAAATACCCAAGGTAGCTCCATTCTAAGTATGTAAAATGCATGCTTTATACCCTAAGATTTCACACATAAATGTGCTCATTAGATTCCCCCACACTTAGACTTTGCTAGTCCTCGAGCAAAGCAAAAACAAAAAGTAAAACAAAGAAAAATCCGAACTCACTTTTGTAAGAATCACGGTTGCATTAGCATGTGCAACAAGCCTTTAAATCACTAGGTTACCCGTAGGAGACGAGTTTTGTCTCGTGGGTGTTTGCAATGAATGTACACCCAAAATTCATGATTCCAAAAATTATGTAGATTTTAACCTTGGCACGAGGCAAGAGAGTGCACCCAAATTCGGAAACCATAACACTCCACTTAAGATTAAGACAGCAAAGGGACCCCCACACTTGAACTTTATTACCCCGTATTGATTCTAGCAACAAACACACATTTTAATTAGGTCCAAACACCACTTCACCCTAAGCCAAGACCACTTGTGACATCAAGGGAACCAAGGACTTAGGTTTTGGAGCATTTTTTACCACACCATTTATCAAGGCAATAAGGTAATAACTCTTTTTTTTTTTAAATTTCATGCCATGCCATAATTTGGTCTCAGCTCCTAACCAAAGGCTCAAGGAACCACAAAAAAAAACAGAAGGTCCGTCCATTCAGATAAGGTGGTGTTTTTATTGTCTGAGTCAAATCCCACCTCAAGATACACACTAGTTACCTTCCTCTCAACAGGATTTCTATTTCTTTTCAGATTAGGGCACCAAGTCTCTCTCTCTCTCGCTTCGCATCAAAGTAACAAAAAGAACACTCACATACTACCACAAGCCAAAATCAAAATCTACCAATTAAGCTCACACCCTCCCCCACACTAAAATCATGAAATGTCCTCAATGCATGTAGAAAATAAAGGACAAAGAAAAGGGAGGAATTATACTTGATAGTGTCAATCATCGAGACAAAGAGGCTCGTGGAGATCCATAACCTCTTCCACTTTATCAAAAGGCAACTCCAAAAACAGTTTCAAACGCTGTCCATTTACCTTAGAAACAGCTCCTGTACTCGGATTTAAAATCTCAACAGTCCCATGAGGAAAAGCAGACTTAACAATGTAGGGCCCATCCCATGTAAATCTCAATTTATCAGGGAAAATGTGTAACCTGGAATTGTACAACAGGACCTTATCGCTCCCTGGAACGACTTCCTAGTAATGTGCCTATAATGGAAGACCTTAGTCTTCTCCTTATAGACCTTTGCACTCTCATATGCATCATTCCTAAGCTCCTCCAACTCAGATAGTTGGAGTCTCCTGTGGGTACCCGCTTCAGATATATCAAAATTGAGCTTTTTGAGGACCTAAAATGCTTTATGCTCAAGTTCTACTGGAAGGTGACAAGCTTTCCCGTAGACCAAATGGTAGGGAGACTGACCAAGGTGGGTCTTATAAGCTATTCTGTGTGCCCATAAGGCATCAACCAACCGGGTAGACCAGTCCTTACGGGATGGGTTAACAGTCTTCTCCAAAATTTGCTTTATCTGCCTGTTAGAGAATTCCACTTGGCCACTCATTTGAGGATAGTAAGGGGTAGCTAACTTATGCGTGATACCGTACTTTTTCATCAAAGATTCAGAAGGACGGTTGCAAAAGTGCGTACCCCTATCACTGATAATAATCCGAGGTATACCAAAGCGGGAAAAAATGTTTTCTTTCAGAAACTTAACAACCACCTTGTAATCATTAGTCTTACAGGTAATGGCTTCTATCCATTTTGAAACATAATCAACGGCCAAGAGAATATAGAGATTCCCAAAAGAATTCGGGAAGGGACCCATAAAATCTATACCCCAAACATCAAAGATTTCAACCACTAGGAGAGGGGTACGCACCTGTGGAGCCCCTTGGACCCTATCCACCTCCATTCTTAAACCCTCCATTATTGAACCCCCTACATTAGAGTTGAAAGCGTTGCCCTTCAACTTAAAATATGCCTTCCTAGGACAAGATCAGACTCCTCCTATCATTATTGCCTCTGATCTGACTTTAAGTCAAGAAAAAGAGTTTTTTTTGGGTAAATAGAAAATTCATTACCAAAGAAGAAAGGAAAAAAAGAACTACAACCCTCAAATAGGAGGGGAAAAACAAACAAATGTACCTAAGCCTCAAACAGAGGGGCCCACAAAAGAGAAAATAGAGGGAATGCTCCAGAATCAACAATGAGCTCTCCTTAGGAGTCATTACAAGTAGAGGGAGCAACCAAACTAAGTTTGGTTTTAATTTCAAAAGAGATGGAATCCCAAATCTGATTGACATTTCGAGATTTGGAGGTCCATTTCCAAAGATTTCGCTCCATCCACATATGATTGATCCCAACACCAAAAACCAACTTTCCCACCACATCACAAAGGGATGAACCACCAAATGTCATGTCGACCCAAATCCATTATCTGTTAAAAGGAAGAATCCGACGGTTTCTTGGCCAGCATTTAGCAAGAATACCTTTCCAGACGCAGCAAGAGAAAGGGCAATCAAAGAAGAGATGATTGGAGTCCTCCATCCTACTCCAACAGAGACCACAATTAGGGGGGACAGAGATGTGTCAGTGCCGAAGAAAGGACTACGTTGGAAGGCAGTTAGAGAAAACTATCCAGACCGTAAAGCAGTGCCGGAGAATGTGGTGTTTGAACCAAACAAGCTTCCTCCAAGGGACAAGGGGATGGCGAGTCCGAATAAGATCCCAAACAGCTTTGGAACTGAAAGAACCCGAAGATTTTGGGAGCCAAGTGACACAGTCTTCCCTATGATGGGGCCTTCTTTGAATAGAGGGAAGGAGATTCTAGATATTAGTAAGCACAGGGTTTGAGGTATCAGGAGGAGCCCAGCCATTAGCATCAATGATATCAGCCACCAAAGCATTTCTAGGTAATCCAGAGCCATAAATAGATCTGGGGCTGACTTGATGAAGGAGAATTCCCATAGGGTGCCAATGGTGCAACCATAAGGAAGTCGAATTCCCATTACCAATGAGAGAGAGAATAGATCCAAGGACATTAGGGCGAGAAGCAAGAATTTTGCGCCAAACCCAAGAGGAGTCCGAAGAGATGGAGACAGTCCAAATGGAATCCGAACGAAGGAGCCCAGAATATATCCAATCCACCCAAATGCTTTTTTTCCTGGAGACAATCTTCCAAATCAACTTGATGATGCCAGCTGAATTCACCTCCTTTATTCTTCTAATACCCAAGCCACCTTCCTACAGACTGAAGCCCAACTGGCAGGCCGGAGAAATCTAGAGCAATTAGAGCCTTTCCCAAGGAAAGAAGACAAAAGAGATTCCAGAGATTTGATGATGGAATGAGGCAGCCCATAGATTCCAGACCAGTAGATATAGGAAGCTTGCAACACCGATTTGACGAGAACCAGACGACCCGCATAAGATAGGAGCTTGCCTTTCCAGAGTTGAAGTCTTTTCCTGATAAGATCCAACATGGGAGTGCAATGATGAGCTGACAATCTGGCTGGAATTAAAGGAAGGCCCAAGTATTTGATTGGGAGCTGACCAATAGGGAAACCACATATAGCCTTCAAAGCAACATTGTCCAAGTCAGAGACCCCAGCCAAGAAGAGAAGGGACTTGGTTGGGTTGATCTGGAGACCCAATAAATCTTGAAAGAGCTGCAAACAGCGCATAACAGACTCAAAAGAGCTAATGGAAGCCTTGGAGAAAATCATGAGATCATCAGCGAACGCCAAGTGAGAAAGCTTGAGAGCTTTGCATTTGGGAATGGGGGTAATGAGCTGCTGATCGGTGCATAATTGGATCTCCCTTGAAAGAACTTCCAGAGCTAAGGTGAAAATATAGGGGGAGAGGGGGCACCCTTGCCGAACACCCACAGAAGAAGTGAAGTAGCCCGCCGGGCTGCCGTTGACAAGAACTGAGAACTTGGGCATGGAAATACAGCAATGAATCCAATGGATGAAGACCGGAGAGAATCCCATCTTAGCTAGCACCTTAACAATGAAGTCCCACCTTAGAGAGTCAAAAGCTTTGTGAATATCAATCTTCATAAGAGCAAATGGTGGATGGTTCTTTCTCTCAAAACCTCTAACTATCTCATTGCAAAGGAGAATGTTATCCGAGATGTTCCTCCCTGGGATGAAGGCGGATTGGTTATCACTGACTAGGAGATCCACCACAGTCTTTAGCCTGTAAGCAAGGATTTTTGCAATGAACTTGTAGATCAGGTTGCAAAGGGCAATGGGCCTGAAATCGGGCATCACTGAAGCTCCCTCCTTCTTTGGAATGAGACAAAGAAAAGTATGGTTCACCCCTTTAATCTGGCTAGGATTAAAGAAGAAGCTTCTGATAGCTTTAATAAGATCATTCTTAATAATGTCCCAAGTAGCTAAGAAGAACCCCATACTGAAACCATCTGGCCCGGGAGCCCGATTGAGCTTGAGAGAGTGAATAGCAGTGATAATTTCATCCTCTGAAGGAATGGCACTAAGAGACTGAGTAAACCCATTAGGCACAAGTTTATTGAGCAGGTTGTTGGGAATCGGATCTGCAGTATCAAGAGGACCAGAGAAAAGATCCTTGAAGTAGTTCACAGCCAAGTCTTTGATGTCTTTCACAGTAGTAACAGTAGGACCATCAGGAATAACCAGTTGAGAAATGGAATTGGAATTGGATCTTAACTTCAAGGAGCGATGGAAGTATGCTGAATTAGAGTCCCGTAGCTCCAGCCACTTAATCCTAGCCTTCTGCCTTAAAAAGCTTTCCTCTTGGGATAGAAGCAAAGAGAGCTCAAGGGAGGCAGCTTTTTCATCTGCAGCAAGTTGGCAATTTAGAATGTCCGATTGGATTTGCTGCTGAATGGAGGCTAATTTATCCTTGCAGTCCTGAACATGCTGGGAAATATTTCCAAAAATGTTAGAGTTCCAATCTTTGAGAGAAATCTTCACATTCCTAAGCTTCCTTGCAAGAGCAATAAGGGGGGAAGAAAAAGCTTGAACAGGTTGGTCCCAAGCATCCTTGACAATGGTAAGAAAGGAGGGGTGAGAGGACCACATGTCAAAAAATTTAAAAGGTTTAGGACCAAAGGAATTGTAAGGCTGAATTGAAAGAGAGATAGGGTTATGATCAGAAATTCCAGGGGTATCAAAAGTAGCAAAGGAAGAAAGAAATGAAGCAAGCCAGTTATCATTGACAATAACTCGGTCAAGCTTACAATCGATCCGGGAGCTCCCAGCCCTTTTATTGCTCCAAGAGAAAGTAGGACCAGTCCAACGAAGGTCATCCATGCCCAAATCCTTGATACAGTCATTGAAAGCAGCCATAGAATCAAGGCCCAAAGAGTCACCACCCTGTTTTTCAAAGCCAAATCTGATGACATTGAAATCTCCAGCAATGCCCCAAGGAAGAGGGCCTATAAGGCTGGCAATGTTACGGAGATCATTCCACAAAGAAATCCTCTGTGAAGGGCAGTTAGAAGCATAGATGACAGTGAGAAAAAAGGTGAATTGGTCTTGGCAATCCGAGAAACTTAAATGGATGTACTGAGCCGAAGAGGAGATCATGGAGATCTTAATTTTTGAAGAGTCCCATAAAATCCATATACGACCATCAGGGTGATGATTGTAGTTGGATAAGAAAGACCAGCCCGGAGTAATGGAATTTAAAATTCTGTCAGCATTGGGCTCTTTAACATGAGTTTCCAGCAAGCAACAGAAGGTGGAGTGATGAAGCCGAATACGGTCTATAACAACAGCATGTTTACAAGGGGAATTGAGACCCCGAGTATTCCATACAACTCCGTGATTCATATGGGCTAGGAGAGAGCTTGCACCTGAGTCCCCTCAAGCCGGGACAAGATACTTCGAGACGAGGAGGAGCTGCGATGACGCCGGTTATAGGAGCAGGCACGAGAATTCACAGCAGCAGGAGCCAAGGTAACAGGGGAGTTGCAGGTGTTTTTGGATAAAGGAAGAGGTTTTTGGAAGCTAAGGGATCCTCAACCCGATAATCCGACCCAGTTGGGTCAGAAGCAGGGTCCACAGGGGTGGAAGATTTATGGGTTTTCTTTTTCTTTTGGGTTTTTGTTTTTCTGAGGAGGGCTTTTGTGGGATTTGGGTCACAAGAGGAGACAAATGGGCTGAGGGCCCCAGAAGAGTGGAAACAGAGGGATTAACAAGAAAAGGGTAAGTATCGGGTTGAGTGTGGGAAAGGGGCGTCATCGAGTCATTCGCAAGAGGAGATAAAGGGAGATCTCTCACAGGAGAACTCGCAGGCTCCAGCGGAATAGCAGAGAGCAGAGCAGGTGAAGTCATCGACAACTCCCGAGAGGGAGAGGCCAGAACTTCAGCCAGCGGCGATGCCATACGGGATCTACTTCGATGAACAACAGAATCGAGAACCTTATCGGGGCAAGGGTCAGGGTCAGACTCCAGAAGAGCTTCGTCAGATAAGCTGCTAAGCGATTATACCCTGTGGATAAAGCATGGTCACCCAAGATGCTGCCTCGATGGGTTGCTGCTGCACGACTGAGCGGCCAGCGGTGAGCTCTGGTTCGAGTTCTGCCTCTGGAATGGGAAGAGAACCTTGGAGGAGTTCCAGGTAATGTGATGTGGTCTGCAGTGGTAGGAGCAGGCTCAGATGGAGAACAAAGAGACTTATCATGTCCAAACTTCTTACAGATCAAACATTGAGGAGGCTTCCAATCGTAGTGTACTTCCTGTTCAAAGGAAAAATCGTTCCCATTGTTCACAGTGATGAAAGAGGGCAAAGGATCATCAGCAGCGACTTCCACACAAATGCGAGCATACGCCAGCCTTAGCTTTCGCATTGTTCGCACATCAGAGAACAGTGGATTCCCCAACACAGAGCCCACAGAGCTGAGACCTTCAGAGCACCAGTAGTGGAGAGGAAGGCCAGGAAGGGAGACCCAAAGGGGGATGGACGAGAGATCGACGCGGCGGAGCTGCAAGTGGCGGTGCCATTGCCAGAGAAAGAGGGGTTTTTTCCCAACTTGCCAAGGGCCTCCATCTAGAACTCGCACCTTGTCAAGATCGTCCGAGAACTTGAAGATGAAGAAACCATTATCAAGAAGATAGGTGTCGACAGTACCACAAGTTCTCCATTGCTTGGAGAGCGACGATTTTACAATGTGGAAAGGAGAGCGAGAACCGAGAAAGTGGCCCACAAGACAAGACTCCCAAAGCTTGGCTTCATCATCGAGAATTTCAGAGGAACAGCAGGCAACCTTGGAAGACCCAACGACCGATGGAGCAACAAAGTGGAGAGGGAGGCCTTCCGATGAGAGAGATGGATTGGTGGATGAGTTGAAAAAGAAGGTCCATTTGGGTTGGGCAGGAGAGAGAGGAGAAGGTGGGATAGAACCAGATGGAGAAACAAGGAGAGGGGCTGAAGGGGAGGAAGTCATCGAACCGGCATTACAAGTTAATGCGAAACACTTTTGCAGGCTTTGTAAGTCCGTCAAGAAGAAGAGTTAATCAAGCTTTTATGGGTCCCTTCCCGAATGGTTGAAATCTTTTATGTTTGGGGAATAGATTTTATGGGTCCCTTCCCGAATTCTTTTGGGAATCTCTATATTCTGTTGGCCGTTGATTATGTTTCAAAATGGATAGAGGCCATTGCCTGTAAGACTAATGACCACAAGGTGGTTGTTAAGTTTCTAAAAGAAAACATTTTTTCCCGCTTTGGTACACCTCGGGCTATTATCAGTAATAGGGGTACGCACTTTTGCAACCGTCCTTTTGAATCTTTGATGAAAAAGTACGGTATCACACATAAGTTAGCTACCCCTTAGCATCCTCAAACGAGTAGCCAAGTGGAGGTCTCTAACAGGCAGATAAAACAAATTTTGGAGAAGAC
The DNA here is from genome assembly GCF_018873765.1 of Telopea speciosissima. NCBI lineage: Eukaryota > Viridiplantae > Streptophyta > Magnoliopsida > Proteales > Proteaceae > Telopea > Telopea speciosissima. The sequence goes on along the minus strand of NC_057919.1, from coordinate 52,437,139 downwards.
TGTTAACCCATCCCGTAAGGACGGGTCTATCCGGTTGGTTGATGCCTTATGGGCACACAGAACAACTTATAAGACCGACCTTGGTCAGTCTCCCTACCGTCTGGTCTACGGGAAAACTTGTCACCTTCCAGTAGAACTTGAGCATAAAGCATTTTGGGCCCTCAAAAAGCTCAATTTTGATATATCTGAAGCGAGTACCCACAGGAGACTCTAACTATCTGAGCTGGAGGAGCTTAGGAATGATGCATATGAGAGTGCAAAGATCTATAAGGAGAAGACTAAGGTCTTCCAAGATAGGCACATTACTAGGAAGTCGTTCCAGGGGAGCGATAAGGTCTTATTGTACAATTCCAGGTTACATATTTTCCCTAATAAATTGAGATCTAGATAGGATAGTCCCTACATTGTTGAGTCTGATTTTCCTCATGGGGCTGTTGAGATTTTAAATCCGAGTACAGGAGCTGTTTCTAAGGTAAATGGACAGCGTTTGAAACCGTTTTTGGAGTTGCCTTCTGATAAAGTGGAAGAGGTCATGGATCTCCATGAGCCTCTTTATCTTGATGATTGACACTATCAAGTATAATCCCTCCCTTTTCTTTGTCCTTTATTTTCTACATGCATTGAGGACATTGCATGATTTTAGTGTGGGGGAGGGTGTAAGCTTAATTGGTAGATTTTGATTTTGGCTTATGGTAGTATGTGCGTGTTCTTTCTGTTACTTTGATGCGAAGCGAGAGAGAGAGAGACTTAGGCACCCTCATCTGAAAAGAAATAGAAATCCTATTGAGAGGAAGGTAACTAGTGTGTATCTTGAGGTGGGATTTAACTCAGACAATAAAAGCACCACCTTATCTGAATGGACGGACCTTCTGTTTTTTTGTGGTTCCTTAAGCCTCTGGTTAGGAGCTGAGACCAAATTATGGCATAACATGAAAGTTAAAAACAAAAACAAAAACAAAAAAAAGAAGAAATAAATAAAGAGTTATTGCCTTATTGCCTTGATAAATGGTGTGGTAAAAAATACTCCAAAACCTAAGTCCTTGGTTCCCTTGATGTCACAAGTGGTCTTGCCTTAGGGTGAAGTGGTGTTTGGAAGATATGAGGAGAGTCCCTAATTAAATGTGTGCTTGTTGCTAGAATTAATACGAAGTAATAAAGTTCAAGTGTGGGGGTCCCTTTGCTGCCTTAATCTTAAGTGTAGTATCATGGTTTCCAAATTTGGATGCACTCTCTTACCTCGTGTCAAGGTTAAAATCTACATAATTTTTTGAATCATGAATTTTGGGTGTACATTCACTGTAAACACCCACGAGACAAAACTCGTCCCCTACGGGTAACCTAGTGATTTAAAGGCTTGTTGCACATGCTAAGTACAACCGTGATTCCTACGAAAGTGAGTTAGGATTTTTCTTTGTTTTACTTTTTGTTTTTACTTTGCTCGAGGACTAACAAAGTCTAAGTGTGGGGGAATCTATCTTAGGGCATAAAGCATGCATTTTACATACTTAGAATGGAGCTACCTTGGGTATTTTCTGTCATTTTCAGGTTTTAGGTCCATTTGTGAGCTTAAAGGTTGTTCTAGACTATCAGGCGCCATATCTTCAAATTTACGCGTAAAGTGGTCCAGTTTCTTTTCATGGTTGTGAAGAGGGCTAAATTCTGAGCAAGATGAACATGATGCATTAAAAGTACGCATTAGTTTTAACATCCATACATGCGATTATTCTTTTTGGGCCAGAAATGAGCTGGAATGCAAGCCCGGGCTAGTCTACAATTTCCCAGGGGTATATTTGGCATCAAAGAAGACAATCATGATCAAGGGTTGAGATTTTCTCATGCAAAGACTCCCTTTCTGCGTTTTTCACTTTTAGAGGAGAGAGAAAATCACCATGGGACCCACTTACACGTTTTCAAGGGAGAGAAGGATTTTGGAATTTTGGAGATTTATCTTTCCTATTTTGTCTCTACCTCACCACAATATATGGACCGAATTTTGCTTAAAGGGATGAGATTTATCTTTTCTAATTTATCTCTTACACACCTACTTGGATGGATCTTTATTCGAGGAGATTGGGTTTCCTATTTTATCTCAATTCTTCTACATCTCATGGACAAGAAATCATGGAGCACAAGGGAAAGGAGAAGCAATCAAATCACCTCTCTCATCCAATGTGTCCTATCAATGGGAGTCCCTAATTTTTCTCTCAAGATCTCACCATCTCACAACCCAAAACCATGGTGGAGAAAAAAATTGGGATTGGATTGCATGGAGGAAAAGAAGGAAAGAAAATAGGAGGGATGATTCTTTTTGCTCTTCATAACCCCACCTACCCAACGTTTTTTTTTTTGGAAAGAGAGATCTTCTATCTTTTATTGGGTGTAAAAAAAAAAAAAAAGAAGAAAATAATAAAATAATATGGGAATCAAAGAAGGGAAGGAAAATCATGGAGGGGTGTGGTGTATATTTTCTTGGTGTAAAAAAATTGTATAAGAGGGGAGAAAAATCGTGGGCCAAGGGGGGGTGAGCTTGAGAGGTGTAGTTTTATTTTTCTCCTGTGGAGAATTGTCTTCTTCATTGAGTTCTCAAGTTGTATTCTTCAATGAATGCAAATTTAGTTCAGTTTTTTTTTTTTACAAGCCAATGAGTGATTCTCGGTATAACGACTCAGGGCATAGTTGTCTAGCTGATTGTAGAGCTATGTCATCTTCAATCTTGGGAGGGCCAACAAAGTCGTTTTCATTGGCACGTCTAAAAATCCAAAACTGATATGGTTGGAAAAACTTGTCACGTTGTCTCCATCCAAGTGTTCCAAAAATGTCGATGACAATGTGATTCTGAATACGCCAATTTTTGGTACAATGATAGATCATGGTTTGGATCATCATAGGAAATCCATGCAGAAGATGTGAATTGGGAAGGATAACAATTCTACCGACTATTCCCCATTCAATAGCATTAATTTCCCAAGGTTCATTTTCTTGTATATAAAATATAAGTCGTAGATGATTGAATTGATTTTCAAACATGTTTTTAAAATAGTGTAAAAACATTTTTATATTTAAAATATTGCTCTTGTTCGCAATAATGAGATATTTTTGAAAAAAAGTTCTGACGGAAAAAGTTGTTTACATTTTTCGTACAGACAAATCCGTTTAATTCGATAAAATTAACGACTTTTTTAAATGTGCTTTCATCGAGAAATTCGAAAATCGATGAAAGCACATTTCCAAAAAATCGTGAATTTCTCGATGAACGCACATTTTAAAAAAATTGTGAATTTTATCGGCTTAAATGGATTTGTCTGTACGAAAAATGTAAGCAACTTTTTCCGTCAAAACTTTTTTCAAAAATCTCATTATTGCGAACAAGTGCAATATTTTAAATATAAAAATATTTTTACACAATATTTTAAGAACATGTTTGAAAATCAATTCAATCATCTACGACTTATATTTTATATACAAAAAAATGAACCTTAGGAAATTAATGCTATTGAATAGGGAATAGTCGGAAGAATTGTTATCTTTCCCAATTCACATCTTTTGCATGAATTTCCTATGATGATCAAAACCATGATCTATCATTATACTAAAAACTGGCGTATTTAGAATCATATTGTCATTGAAATTTTTGGAATACTTGGATGGAGAGAACATGACAAGTTTTTTCAACCATATCTATTTTGGATTTTTAGACGTGCCAATGAAAACGACTCTGTTGGCCCTCCCAAGATTGAAGATGACATAGCCCTACAATCAGCTAGACAACTGTGTACTAAGTCATTATACCAAGGATCACTCATTGAGCTACACAAAGCTGCAAAAATTTGGCGCGATTCTACTACTAGAGTCACTGATGGTCGACGAATTTTTTGTACAAATTTTTAAGTTGATTATATGTTTACTGAAGAACAAAAACAGCAAATTGATACTCTCATTACCCCCAATTGTCTAAAATTTGACCAATTGGATGTACCATATGATTTGTTAATCGAGGCCAAAGAACTCATAGAAGCTGATCGAATCCTTCTTGAAGAACAACAAGGGACTGACGCTTACTCCACCTACAGCAGAGATAATGTTACTCAGCACAATATTGATAATATGGCTGAAGGTTGACAGGTGGGGACAAATAAAAGCATCTGCTTTTAAAAAGAAAAGCATAGCTTTAATAAAGAAAAAGTTTGGGAGAGACTGCACAGACAAGATTCGGTCTTATCCTTCAACACATGAATCAAACAAATGACCACCGACACAATGGTCACTATTTACTACACTTTTACTACAATAGTAAATTGACAAGGCATATTGCTATTCATCAAATAGTAATTCCGGATTTCAAATTCTTTCAAATCTGTAGCCTATAAATAGAAGCTGAAGCAGATTGAGAAAAACTGTTAGGAACCACATTGATTAAGATAGAGTAATGGTTGTTGGTGTTGCAACCCTTGAGCCATCTCCTCCATCTTGACCCAAAACCCTTTTTCCATCACCTAATCAAGGAAGTCCCATGAGACATTCTAATAAAAAATAAGCTTCTCAATATCAATCTTGTATACCAAAACCCTCCCCCAGTTCTGTTCACAAAAAATTCTACAAAATCATTTGCCACTAAGAGCCGATCTGAATTTCCTCTTCTCGACAAATGCACCTCTATTCTGGGACACCACATCTCATTATTGACAACACTTTGGCACCAACCTTATAAATACTCATTATCAAACTTATTGGCCCAGAGTTGATTTGACAGAAATAATCTCCCCCTGATTCTTCTTGGGAATCAAAGCAATGAAAGTGGAATTGATACCTTAGTGTTAGGATATTTCGGGCCTAAGAAGCCTTATGCAGAAACTGGATGCTCAAAACCAGATCTCTTATACCTCCTAATAATCCCAGCTAGACTTATTGATTAGGACTAAACTTTTAAGGTTGTAGACTACAAATACCTTCTTCAAACTCTGAAATTGCCTCAACAAAGGAGTTGATTTGGTGGGTCGACTTGGAAGGCCAAAATTTTCATTTCTGAGAATTAGAAATCTGTCCATAACAAAAATAGACTAAGCTCTTTGAGGAGATTAATGTTGTATGCTTCATTGCTTCTGCTTCATCTAAAACTTCACGGATGACTTCGTTTATGAGTTAAGAAATTTTTACACACACCCTAGGTCAGTTGAACTGAAAGTTAACTCAATTCAAGTTTCTTTTGGTGTTGAATTCTTTATTTTGTCTTGAGGTGTTTACTTGAAAGAAGCAAAAACTATTTTTTCTCATTTTCTACTAGGATTAGGATTACTTGACTTCATCCTACATCACTCTATTGCTCTTGGAGAATTCTTATGAACTGCGATATATAAACAAATGCAATTCGCCTTATTCAGTTATCATTTTCTTCAATCCAGCAGGTTTTAGTGATATTCTTAAAGGATCCACAATATCCCTTTTCGCCTTTCGCCATAGGGATATCTATCTTTGTACCAGAATATACTTTTATTGATCAGGATAAAAAGAAATGCATTCACTTCAAGAAAACAAGAAACATACAAAAGAATTTTAAAAAAGAAAAAAAAGCAAGCCTTTCAAGTTTCAAGAATAAATACCAACAAACATTGGGAATTTCAAAAAATCCTCCCAAGTAAAACATGCCAGCCAACTGTTCCCAATTTTTAAGCTGAAATATTCTCCAGCCAATGCATAGCTTTCCAATATGTTATAGTCCAAAAAAAATAATAAATAAAGGGGCCAACATGAATAATCTCATTTGTTTCCTTCATCCTATAGAATAGATAAAACTTGTTTTGATTAAACTCAAATATGCAAATTTCAACCATAAACACGAAATTTAGGGGGAAATGATCCACTCAAATATAAGGTAGTAAATTACCAATAGTAGTTAGATAGTTAAAAGGCTGAAGTACAGTAAGATTCAACAACTCCTATCGTCTCCTCTAAGTCTCTCCGAGTAAAACAAAACCAAATAATGGGTTATCTACCTCCAATTGCTACGCTGTTGGACAATCCACTGGTTTACATAATTCAGCAGATGTAAACCAATGAGAGGTACTGCAGAATTTAGTTTTAAATTGAAAATGAAAATGATACCTTAAATTTCAACTGATATTTCCCATGTTAAAATGCTAATTATGAACCTCTTACTCTAGGACCTTCTACCTGGATTCCAATATAGATTTCGATAGTCATAAAGAAAGAAACGATAAAAGCGAATGGGGAAAAAATGAAAACCTTAATAACATAAGCAAAAAAACATGACTAGTACCTGATACCTCTCCGATTCCACCTCTGAGGTTGCTCCTGGATGTAACCAAACTTCGTTGACCAGCAACAGTTCGGCATTTACCTACCAACTGCAACAAAATAAACAAACAAATTTCATTCTGAAAGGTTTTCTCATTCAAAAAGCAAATAACATCTCAAACAGATCCATTTAGAAAGCTAAAACAATCAAAATCATTCAAAAAATAAATAAATAAATAAAAGGAGCTTCCCATGTAGAAACTCACAACTCCAACACTGGCATTATCAGGAACTGTATCAGATAGAATCGAATCTCTCCACCAAGAAGAAGTAGATCGAACTCCAAAACTCGAGTTTATTCTCAGAATTCCCCTGCAAATTGCAGTCCTCAATGCCATGATCGGTCCGTTTAAGCTCCTGAAGAAGTAAAAGAACTATGTGTTAAATAGATCAATCGAATAGAACGGAGTAAATGAAATGAGGTCCTGGGAGAGAAATGGAGAGTGCTAATACCTGAATCGAACACTAGTTGAGAGGATCGAAGAAAAAGAACAGAAACCTTCTTACCCTGCCGTCTTGAGGGTATTTTATTAATAAAATTAAGTAAAATAAAATATATTAATATAGGTTTTTTCTATGACTTCTTTGCCCATGTTTTCCATTAATTTATTCAATATATTGGAACCGTATAGAAATTTGACAAACTTAGAAAACTGTACCAAAACTTGGGATGTAAATGGATCCATCTGTGTTGGAATCCCGTTTAGGGGTTTCTGAATCCAAAATTTTGGTTTTCGAAAAATATTCCAATCCGTCTCAAAGATAATTTGATTCGGATATATTCATTTCGGATCCTGATAATATTCAATTAATTTACTATCCGATTTTAAAATGCGATTAATTTAATATTTTTGTAAAAACATATAATATATAGAGAAAAAGATCTCTGTCCGGGAGTGTGGCCTACGCCAGCACTCCCATGAGTCTATCTCTCTCCTCCCCATGTGAAAAGACACCTCTGCCCCTTGTTTTAAGGAGGAGAGAGATAGACACATGGGAGTGCTGGCGTAGGCCACACTCCCGGACAGAAAACTGTTTCCCTAATATATATTATCATATTACTCTTATTATAAACACTTTTTTATAAGAATATATTTTGGTAGTCGAAGTCGGTAATCGGAGTTGAAAATCCGTAATCAATATAGATCAAATATGTTTACTAATCGGATATATTTTGGTAATTCGAGTCGGTAATCGGTAATCGAAGTTGAAAATCCGTATAATCAATATAGATCAGATACGTTTACTAACCGGATAGTTTATCGGATCGGATAATTTATTCGAAAATCCGATAAACTTTTGGATTCGAATATGATAATAATTTTTTAAATTCCCTTGGATACCGGATCGGATACGAATATGTCATTCGGTAACGGATTCTGATTTAGACTCGGATAGTAGCAAATCCAAGCCGAATCCGATCAGTTTACATCCCTGTCCAAATCCTTACAGTGGGTTCCCCTCTCCCGTCCCCACCCTGCCCTTTGCATCTCCATCCCCACTTCCATGCTCTCACCCATGATTCGTAATCTCGGGATCCGTCAGTGCCGATACCGGTTTGAATCGGTTAAAATCGGTTTGTATTAGTAAAAAATTACCGAAAATCAGATTTTGTTGGATCAATTCCCATATCAGCCAATATCAGTAAGAAAATATTAGAAAAATATATGAAAATTAAAAGTAAATTAGGAAATCACAATTGATAACAATTCGATCCGAGCAAATCGATCGATCTGGACCAATTTGATCCTAAGATTACAAACCATTTTAGAATTGTAATGATTGATACCGATCGATCCGATCCCAAAATTCGGGCGATCCAACCGAGTTGACTGATATAGGGAACAACCCACTAATACTGGGTAGGATCGGTCTAAGCCAATACTGATTCGATCCGGATGATTTTGACCGATCCAATCCAAGATTATGGACTATCGTCCCACTGTCCTCCCCTAACCTTTCCTCCCGCCGCTCGCCTCCCGCCTCCCATTGCCACCCCCTTTCCCTCAGTCTCCTCTTACCCTTTGTATCTCAATTCTCACCCACCCATCCCCTGTATCTCTTCGCCCTATGCATCTCCCACGCCCCCCGCCCCTTGTATTCCTCTCCTACCCGCACCCTTTCTGCTCATCTCCACACCTACCCAGCCTCCACCTTTGATCTCCTTTTTCCGTGAACCTCAAACAGTTGCACCCTCCTCTCCTCCTGACTCCGAGAGCATCACTCATTCCTATTTTCAAATCAATTCAATTTGAACTCCAAATCCAATAGAAGAAAGCTACTAGAAAGAGTGCTTTGAGACTCGAGAGCTATTAACGTCTAATTAGGATCACTTGAGGCATTTTGGGACCTTTTATAGTTGTGGATTAGCTTACAAAACACTCTTAATCTAAAGAATGACTGGTGCGAATTTTTCGGAAGGCTCTGGGAAGGCGACCCTGGGTGCTGCCCAGGATCCCACGGACAAAATTTTGCAGATCTGGGAGGCTTCCTAAGGTTCTCGTGCCTGCAACAGCCATCGAATACTGCAACGGCTCCCCCTCTGTCTTATGCAGCTATGGCCAAGCCTCTGTTACCGGAAGTAGAGAGTTTACCTTCGCTAGTTCGAGATGGCTCCCTAACCAGAATTAAGATTCCCTAGGCTGCGTATGTTGCTCAACTAGAGAAATTTAAGTTTTCTCTACTGGCGAGGCTGAATTTTCGTTTTACAACAATGGATAATTTACGTGAAGCAACTATGGGTTGGGGGTTGAAGGAGGAGGTTATTTTGAAGTCCCTTGGAAAGGGTTTTGTTATATTTCAGTTCTTTAATGAAGAGGATATGAAAAGCATCTGGAGGAGAGGACCTATGCGTGTAGATGGCCAACTGTTGAGATTTCAACGATGGAAAAAGGATTTCAAGGTTGAGGATCAAGCCATCACTCACAGGCTACCTTGGATCCGTTTTCCTAATCTGCCACAGGAATACTAGCATGAAGATGTGTTATTTTCAATTGCTAAGGCGGTGGGGAGACCTATTACTATTGACAGAAGAACTAAAGACTCATACTATGGCCACTTTGCAAGAGTATGTGTAGACATCGATGACTCGATCCCCCGGGTTGATGAGATTTTTGTTGAGCGAGAGCAATAGGGATCCTCTGAGATGTATGTTTTTAAATAAGTAGTGATTTATGAGCACCCTCCATCTCGTTGCCCATTATGTCGTCGCTATGGGCATAGAGTGGATTCTTGCCCTAATCAGGAGAAGGAGCATGGTGAGGACGATAATATTCCTGGAGCCAACTATGTAGACTACCAGGTTCAACCTCAACGACAACGGAAAGTTTGGCGCCCGAAGGCATCTCCGATAGGTCTTGCGGTTCACGGTGTTGAGGTAGAAGCTGTGTGTGATATGGAAAGGGTTGATAACGTAACAGACTCTACTCCAATTACTTTAGAAACTTCTGCTGGGAGGGAGGGAATTCAGGCTATTGTTAGCAACGTAAATATCCTAACAACTAATTGCCGACCATATCTTCTCCTAGAAGATCAGATTCTATCAACCATATTGAGAAGATAGTGCACTCGGATGGTGGGCCCGGGGGGTCGGGTGATGTTGCAACTGCTCTACGTGAAGGGTGTTTGACTTCTCCTCCTAGTCGGGTCAAAGTTTCTGCTCTCTATCCTATCTTAGTCACTAGCCACGATAATGAAAGGACTGCGGTGGTGGTTCACATAGAGATTAACCAATATGTTGCCTTGGGAGGGGATGAGTTCATTGAAGTTACTAAGCGCAAACATGTTAGGGAAAGGCACATAGGCCAAGCAAATGTCCTTTCTGGAGCACGAAGACGTGGAAGATATACTGGTGAGGTTGTGTTGGTATCTGATTGCATGCTTGCTCAACGACAGGGCATTGATGAACGTCAAATTAACTCCATTTCTCAGTGATCATGAATTTCATTTTTTGGAATCTAAGAGGAGTAGGTAATAGTAGGGCTCGGGCTCACCTCTGAATGCTAGTGAAGGAGCATAAACCTGACTTCATATGTTTAGTTGAACCCAAGATTGGTGTTGAGCGTTGCCCCAAGCGTCTCTTCATGTCGCTTGGAATGGATTCTGATTTAATTGCTCATAAACGAGATGAGGGTCCATCGAATATCTGGTTTTTTTGGAAAGAAGGATTGATGAAACCGGTGGTTATCGTGGAGTCTGCTCAGCATATTTCGCTCCAAATTGAGCTGAACAGAGTTAAAAGTTTTGTCTCGATGTTTCATGCAAGCTGTTTGCGGGCGATTAGAAGGCAACTTTGGTGTGATTTGGTTTCTCTTGCAGGGGTTGCTTGTCCTTGGTTGGTGATTGGGGATTTTAATTCGTATTTGTATACCAATGAAAAAAGAGGCCCTAGGCGTTTCAACTTAGGATCAGCTGAAGAGTTTGCTACATTGGTAGAAACTACATCTCTAACTCCGATCCCCTCCACGGGTAATAGATTCACGTGGTCCAACAATAGAAGAGTGGGTAATGTTCATGCAGTACTTGATCGTAGTTTTGGTAATGATGCATGGTGGCAGCATTTTTATTGGCAATGTGTAGCGGGTTCTTGTTAGAGGTAGCTCTAACCACTCTCTTCTAATGATTTCTTGTGATGCTTTGCCACGTTCAACTAATATCCTCTTTCGAATGTAGAGATTCTGGGCAGATCATGCGGGCTTTCGGCCTTTTGTGCAGCGTTCTTGGGCTGAACCAGTCTCTGGTTCCCCTATCTATGTGGTCACTTCTAAATTAAAGCACCTTAAGGGCCAGCTTAGAAATTGGGTCAAAGAGACGTTTCCTCATATTGATCATGAAGTCAGCCGCTCTAGGGCTTGTCTTGAATCAGGTCAAAGTATTATTGATTCAGAGGGGCTTACAAAAACTTTGTTTGATAATGAGATGCAGGCCAGAAAGGACTATGATGAGGCTATTGAGCTTCAAGAGAAGCTTTGGAGCGAAAAAGCGAGGGATAAATGGGTTAAATATGGAGATAGATGCACTAAATTTTTTCACTTTTCAACCCATTTACGGCGCACTCAGAATGCTATTTGAGAATTAAAAAAAGATGATGGAGTAGTTTTATCTGATGCCAACAAGATTGGTGAGCACATTGTGTTTCACTTTGAAATTTTTTTCAAAAGGGGCAGAGCTACTAGTAATGCAGATTTGCTATCTGTGATCCCCACTTTGGTCTCCGATAGGGATAATGAAATGCTTACTAAGTCACCTTCTCATGAAGAAATCAAGACTGCGGTGTTTGATTTAGATCCCTTCAGTGCTCCAGGTCCAGACGGCTTCCCAGGTACTTTCTTCAGAGTGTGTTGGAACTTTATTGGTATTGATGTTTGTCGTGGTATTCAGAAATTTTTCCAAGAAGGTGTTGTTACTAAAGGGGTGAACTGCAATTTTTTATGCCTTATCCCAAAAGTGGAGAATGCTAACAAGGTGGGACAGTTCCGTCCTCTGTGTTTGGAGAATTTCTTCTTCAAAATCATCCCAAAAATCATGGCGACAAGACTATCCTCTGTATTACATAATCTGATCTCTGTCGAGCAAGGCATTTTCCAAAAGGGCAAAGTTACATTTGAAAATATAGGTGTGGCATCAGAACTCACTAATCTGATGGAGGTAAAGTGTAGAGGAGGAGGCTTGGGCATGAAATTGGATATCCAAAAAGCTTTTGACAATCTTGAGTGGAGTTTTCTATTTGATGTTCTCAGTGCTTTCGGCTTTTCCCAACAATGGATTTTCTGGGTGCATCAAATACTCCTTTCAACTAGGATTTCGGTTTTGATCAATGGTGGTCCAGTTGGATTTTTTGGGATGGAGCGTGGTCTGAGACAAGGTGACCCTCTGTCACCGCTTTTATTCATCTTATCGGAAGAAGTTTTATGTAAAGGGCTTAAGGCGATGCGTGATAAGGAATGGATTAGGGCTCTTCCTGGTCCTCGTCATGTGTATACTCCTTCCCACCTTCTATATGCTGATGACCTATTTATCTTCATGAAGGCAGAGCTGAGTAATGTGAGATGAGTTAAGGCTTTCTTGGAGGCCTATGGGGAGTATTCGGGCTAGGTGGTTAATCTTGCCAAAAGTAAAGTCTTTTTAGGCAATATTTCCAGTGCTAGAAGGCAGCGTTTAGCTTCAATTTTGCAAATCCCAATTTGTATCTTCCCATCAAGGTACTTGGGTGTTACTCTGAAGAAAGGAAGGGTGAGGAGTGAATTAGTCCAACCTCTAATGGACCAATTCAAAAAAAGGCTTTTTGCTTGGAAGGGGCGGCTTCTGTCTATAGCAGGTCGTATTGAGCTAGTTCGATCAGTGATAGGTAGTATCCTGGTTCATAATTTCTCAGTTTATCTTTGGCCCACCGACAAGATCAAGTTAATGAGGTAAATCCGTAATTTCATCTGGTCAGGGGAAGCTGGTAATTCCAAGGCCATCATAGTGAGATGGGATGCTTTGTGTAAACCTAAATAAGAGGGTGGGCTTGGAATCCGACGTCTTCGAGATCTTAACCTTGCTTTGATTGCTAAGTTGGATTGGACTATCAAAACTGAAAACTCGATGTTTGCATCTTTTTTGCGAGGGAGGTTTGTGAAAGAAGATGGCTCCCTGAAAAATTTTGTTGGAACTTCTACGCTCCTTCCTGGGCTTTGAAAAGTTTGGGACTTTGTTCAAGCTATTGAACGATGGGTGGTCGGCAATGGTCTCTCCATCAGATTTTAGTACGACATGTGGATTGGTGATCAGAGCATTGAGGATTTGGTCCAGCTTGCCAGAATTCCTTGTCTTCTTACTGCTATTGTTTTGGATTTTATAGAGGAGGGTCTTTGGACTTTTCTTGCTGTCCCTGAACCAGCACTTTAGACCTTATTCACTAACATTTGAGGATTGAATATCTCTATTTCTGACAGGCCAGATAGGTGGTTTTGGGCTCATACCAAATCTGGAGCATTTTCTGTGAAATCTGCCTAGGAGGTTTTGAGAATGAAGGCTGCTATTCCTGAGTGGGGTTGGGCGGTCTGGAATAGAGATCTTCACCCCCGCTCTTCAGTTTTTGGCTGGAGACTTGTGCATGGTGCCCTTCCGATCGATGATAAGGTGTGTCGCAAAGGGGTGCCTCTAGCTTCAAGATGTGAGCTATGCTATTCTGCTTGTGAATCTATTGCTCATTTGGTGCTGGATTGTGCTTTTTCAACTCAAGTTTGGAGAGATATCCTCTTTTGTTTTAATGAAAATTGGAGTGGTTTTCCATCTATTGAACTGCTTTTCTCATGGTGGCGAAGAAAGACTAAGGTGGTTCCTCTTGCTATACCATGGAGTGTTCTTCTCATAATCATATGCCAGTAAATTTGGATGGAGCACAACAGGCATCAGTATGACAATTTGAGAAGAAACCCATTGCAAGTGATGAAATTATGCCTTAGAGAAGTCATGGTTGTTCTCGCATCAATGGGGTTAATATCAAATCAGTTCAAGAACTGATGTTGGCCAGGAAATTAAATTTACCAATATCTAGATCTCCAGCCACGAACATTTTTGAGGTTCGATGGAGGCATCCTCTTGCAGGTTGGTGGAAGCTTAATACGGATGGGTCTTCTTTGGGTAAACCAGGAGCATTAGGAGCTAGTGGGATATTACCTGATCACTTGGGAGCAGTTTCTAAATGTTTTGGGTTGTACCAGGGATTGGGAACCAATTTCATGGCAGAGATGGGAGCGTTCTTTGAAGGAGTAAAGCAAGCTCGGGAGTGTATTTTTGGGCTAGGGCCCTCCTATTTATAAGTCAGCCTTGACTAAGGCCTGTTTGGCTGTGCAACCCCTTACTCCAAAATGCATTTTTTACTAAATTTTGAGCCATTCTGGCTGCTCAGGTGGGTTACACATGGTGCCAGGGGTGGGTAATGGTTCCTAAAATTTCCATCTACCCCTAGGGTGTGTTCATGGTCTGTATGGGTGGTCCCCACATGTCTGGAGTCCAAAATTCACAATTCAGCTACTCTGGGCGATTCTCTGGGTGATTGGGCCAATCGCCCAGTGCATCGCCTAGAGAATACATCAATGTTGTATAGGCCCTGTGCTTGCACAGGTGCTTCGCCCAGAGCTTGGGCTTTGCACCAACACCTCACCCAGGGTTCAATACACATCTGCACAGGTGTGGGCCCCACATTTATGGATAGGAGAGAGTGTACCTGGGGTTTATACAGTACATCATGCTATGGGCAGTGCAGCCGCATGGACTTGTAATCCATTTTCTGACAGGTATATAGGAGGACATCCTCGGGGGTTCAACCACTGGAGTAATGCTCCACAGGGTGTTTGGGTGACTAGTTAGAGGTCCCTGTCCTTCATAAAAAATTCCAGTCAGTCAGGGGCAGGCTTGATAGTTGATGCACCCGGAATACCTCTCGACACGATAGGATTCATGTAGTGTAATTGCAGTTAGGTTTTGTTCCCTATGCTATGACTCTTACCAACATGGGTTTATGTGTTGGGTGATTAGGGCTCGCTGTTGCCTGTGGAGTGTGAGAGAGGCCAGGTTAGAGATGACCACTAATCATTGGGGTCTGCCTTTGGGTGGTCTGGGACTATGGCCGACGCAGGCCCCATGATAATAATTGAGGATTCACGGTGGTGATAAGTTAAGTGGCCCACGGCATCTCCCGAGTTGTTACAGTAGCATACACCTAGTGCCCTAGATTTATGTGTTAGGTGGAAAATATGCTATTAATCTACATGCATCATGGACTATATGTGAATTGTGTGTATGTGGATCCCCATCCCCTCATTGGCTCAGTGGAGCTAACCTCCTTGTGTACATTCTTTTTAGATGTTGATGCAGATGGTGGGTACTTTGTGAGTCTTGAGGCCCAGTCCTCGAACTACGATGCAATTGGTTCTGAGGACCCAGAAGCTATGACAGATGAGCACGGCAATGGATGTCCTTGTGATGATTGTGCCTACGGGGCACCTTGAGTTGGGATTTATTCCCTTTTGATTATTTTGGGGTTTCACACCCTTGTATAAACACTTTCTTGTTATACATTTATATTTTGAGTAGTTATGTCATGGTCAGTCGGGTGAACTATGTTAATATCTTATCATGTATCACTTAGCTGGTAAAATATATTGTAACTACTATTTTAAACGCTTCCGCTACTTTTGACTCTTTGGAAATGTAATATTTACTTGGTTTTCGTGACTGAATATTCATGTGATGTAATATTAGTTTCGACTGTGATTTGGGACACTGCATTGGGATCCTGGTAGTATTGTGGGATGACACGTGTCATCGCAGTCATACCCTTTATTGTACTTTATCCCTTAACGGGATGGGGGTGTGACAATCAAGGTGGCTAGAGGAGCCCCTAAAGTAATACATCTCCTTTTTTGCAGATGACACTTTTGTTTTCTGTAGGGCAACAAATGAGGACATTTTGACCATTAAGTCTATTTTAGATCTCTTCAGTGATATCACTGGTCGAGAAATTAATTTCACAAAGAGTGAAATTTATTTCAATAAAAATGTTCCCAAAACATAGAGATCCAAAATTAATGCAATGCTGAAAATCCGAGAGATGTCTTTGAATTTCAATTACCTTGGAACCAAACTTGGTCTGTCTCGCTCAAAAGTAAGGGATTTGGAGGTCATCATCAAGAAGGTACAATCTAAACTCTCTACTTGGAAATCTAGGTTTCTATCTTATGCTGGTAGAAAAGTTTTGATTCAATCAATTCTTGCATCCACTCCTTATTGAATGTCTTGTGTGTTATTTTCCAAAAAAACTTGCATGTCTCTTGATTCCATATATTTACAATTCTGGAATGGATCTTCAAAAGATCATAAAAGAGCTCATCTAATTGGTTGAGACAAAATCTGCTCCCCAATCCCATCGGGAGGGTTAGGATTAAGGAATCTTTGATTCACAACAAAGCTTTAATCTTGAAATTAGGAAGGCGCCTTCTTACTGAGGAGAAATCTACATGGGCTTCAATCCTCAAGGCAAGATACTATCCTAATACATCCATTTTTTACCCAAAAGTTAATAAGAAAAGAGGCTCTTGGCCCTGGAATAGTATATGTTCCATGTTTCCAACCCTCAAATCAATGGTTTGGAGGATAATTGGTAATGGCCACTCTACCAATAGTTGGTTCGATCCTTGGATACCAACAATACCTGGTAAATGTTTACCCGAGACTCTATCCCAGAGTACTCTTGGTCATTCTGTTGGAGAATTTAACAAATAACTGGAATCATGAATTGCTCTCCCTATCCTTACCCAACTTATTCATTAATGAAATTCTGATGATTCCTGTTTCAGATTATGATGATCAATGGAGATGTTCCTTATCTTGTTCTGGGAGATTCTCAACCAAACAGGCTGCAAACTTCCTTTCTAACAATATTTATAGGCCTATTCCAACAAAATGGTGGCATTTTTTCTGGAAACTCAAAGGGTATCTTGTCAAAGCCGCAATTTCGAAATGGAAGGCAATCGATTCTACTTGTGTTTTATGTTTTTCATGTCATGAATCCTTGTGGCACCTATTTTTATCTTGTGAATGGACCAAGCGTATTTGGGCATCTAGCGCTCTTGGATTCAGAACCGAGCTTCCCTCCAGTCCTTCTCTAGCACATCTTTGCACTCCAGTTTTCCTATCCCGAGAGTTGGACAAACAATCTTCTCAATGGTACTGTTCAGTTTTTATTATTACATGTTATCTTATATGGGTTGTCAGGAACAATGTAGTCCATGGATCTTCCAGTGCTGATCATAATCTAGCTATGCGGTTTGTAACAAAATGGTTATGTGATTTGAGTATTTGTCCCCTACTATTAACCCTATATTTGATAGTATATCTAATAGTGCCTTTTTTTTATTATTCTCAGAATTTATCTAACTACCATATACATTGCCCTGTCTTAATATGTGCAGGCATTTCTAATCCAGATTTAAGTAGGTCAGGCTGGACTTTTTGCTTTTTGATAGATGGACAAAATGTTCTAATAGATGTAGGATGCTACCCTACCACAAATCGATCAGAGGCAGAGCTCATTGGACTTGTGGAAGGATGGAAGGCGGCCCAAAGATCAGTACATTTGCCAGAAGAAGTATGGTGTACCACAAAACACACTCACTCTAGTTTAATTAATCCAGACAATACTAATATTCCTTGGAATTGCCTCCTCTTGGTTCTAGAATTAGCGGACGCAATTGCTAATTTCACTGCTGTTAAGTTTATATTATGCTCTGGTGACACTCTAATTAGTATTTAGAAGGTATAGCTTTCCCGACATAATAGGATTGGGAAATTTGTACAAACTCTTGTTTCTTAATGTTTATAAAAAAAACCCCTTTCCCATCATATTTAAGATACTTTCTTTTTTGATTTTGTGTTAAAAGGGGCTGGAATGCTGGACCTGGGTTTTAAAAAATCCGGCCTAGCCGGACCAGGTTGCACCCCCATCTTCCATCGGAACCCAATAACGAAACTCAGCGAAGACCACAAAAAATACACCTCAAACCAACCCCCTCCCCACACCTTCAAAACCTAACTCTTATCTGCATTTTTCATTCTATCATCTCCAATAGTATGGTTTCACTGAGATTTTTCTACCCTTCTTCACTTCTCCTTGTTTGAAAAATTATTGTTTTGAGTTTCTGGGTTTGTCTTGGATTGGCAAGTGCAGTTTCGGGTATATTGGTTTGATTTATGGTGATGGGTTGAAGAAGGAATTTTGAACACTGAGACTTTGTGATAGAGCGAAGGGGAATTATGGAGTGGGATAGTGATACAGACGGGAGTGGTGATGAGGAAGGGTTTTTACTGAACGATGGAGGACCTTTGTCATTTACAATTGGAAGTTTGCTTCAGACGTCTACTTGTGGGTTTGCGGTTACGGATGCTTTGGAGCCTGACCATCCAATTATATATGTTAATACTGGGTTCGAGCTGGCTACTGGGTATAGAGCAGAAGAAGTCCTTGGACGGAATTGGTAAGTTCTTTTTCGTTTGCCTTTTAAATTTTTGATTTGTTATCAAGGTTTTTGCTTGATGGAACAGTTATCAATAATATGATTTGTGGGTTTGGGCGTGGATATTGGGTTATGATATGTCAGATTAATGTTTGTAGTTAGGTATTTTTTTTTAGCTGGTTCTGTTTATATCATCCCGAATTTATGTTGAGCAAAATCTGATACAGTGTAAATTTGCAATATCAACTTGTATTAGTGGATGTGTTGGTATTGTTATGCTGTTGTTGTCTTCTAGTTGTTTAAATCTTGTTTGTGCTAAACTTCCCTAGCTCGCACTAAGCATTGATAAAACACTTGAGAATGTAGTTTTTTTTTTTTTCAGACTGTTGGGAAGTGGGTAATTCAAAGTGTTGATAAATTGGTGCCTCGCGGTTGATGTTGGATTTATGTGGCCATCATACCCAATTTAAAAAGTTTAATAATAAATTAATTTGCATTGATTTAGTTGGGCATTTGATTGTCCTAAGGTTATGCTTTAAATTATTTGCAACTAGGAACAGAGTTGGACACTCTCTTTTTTTTGGGTGAATGGTAAACATATTAAAGAAAAAGAACAGATTACTGTGCAAAAGCCAAAGAGGCTAGCCATGGGGGTGATCCTAACAATTACAACAAAACAACGAACAAAAGGATGATAAAGCAAAAGCCAAGGGGAGAAACAAGAATTAAAAAAAAATGATACATCAAAAGACCCATACATGCTTGTTTCTAGGAGTGTTAGGACTCTCAGTACGAATCATAGTTATCAAGGCGGGAAGGCGACCATGGCGTTTTAGAGGGTCAAAAAGCAAGGTGACACCGCCATGGCGGCAAAGCGCTTGCCATGGCACCCAAGGCGTCCAAGGCGACGCCTTGGCACAAGTCTATTTTTGACCTCAAAAGAAATGGCTCCCCAGATCTGCTCAATAGTACGCATCGAGGATGATGTAGTCCTAGGTAGGAATAGTCCCACTAGGAGCCAGGGTAGTAGGATCACTTAACAAGGCTGGCCGATCGGGACAGCTTAGGCTAATTAGGGCAGAATTAGGGTTAAGGTTAGGGTTAGGGTTTCGAGCTAGGATTTTATTTGGTAATGATGTGCAGGTTTTTAGGAGTCTATTGGTGTAGGTTTTATGATGTTTGAGTAAATGGAAGTAGGTTAGATGAGTTGGACAGCAAGATAAGGTTATTGGAGACAATTCCTAATGGAGGTAGGAGTAGGGGATTCTAGGGTTTAGGGTGGTGGGGGTTTGATGAAACTTGGATCGAGTGTCAATAATGATGTAAGGGATGTATGCTGAAAGTTTGGATTGAAACTAATGGACAGATTTGAAGTTATGGAGGAATCCTAGTTAGGGTAGGAGTGAGAAGAAGAAGGTTTAAACAAAGTTCAGATTCAAACTTATTGGATTTGAAGAGATCTTTAATGGCAGCAGCTTTGAAGATGAACAATGGGGTCTCCCGATCTACAAGATGCAAGGAGATAAGTAGCAGCCCTCCCGATCTTCACGATGCAAGGAGTCGATTGGAGACCCACCAATCCCTTTCCACCTTGATATTACTCACAAGGCAACCTCGATATTACTCACACGGCACACTCACGATGGAGCAAAGGCAGCAAGCATAAAGCTAATTTTTATTAATCAAAATTCGTATTCAAGGCTTTGCCCCCTTACAACCTTATATAAAAGACTCAAAAATAGACTTCTACTTTAAAAAGGAAAGGCCTAACCCTATCCCTAACCTATTAGGTAACTTAAACTGACTAGGAAACTGAAATACTAAAGGAAATAGACTCAAAACATGGCTGGACTTATAGAGTCCTAATCTAGCCCAACTTACATCACATTACCACTTAAGTTGTCACATGACCACTTAATCAAGTCCCATGATCACTTAACCAAGTCACATGATCACTTAAATTGAACCAATTGGATGCAACCAATTTGAACCGGTTCAATTAAAAACATAAAAATAAACTAAGTATTGGGCTAATCCCGTATGTAACCTATATACCCCTAGTTTAGGATCATTAAAGTGGCCTATTACATAGAAAACCCCTGGGATCAAAGGCCCAACATATATATATCCTAACCCTAGACTTATTCCTAATAAAAGAAGCCCAGTTTGGTGATAAATCTGCATCAAAGGAGGTTCATCTTCTTTTATTTCTTTCCCACCAAACATGATGAATCATAGCACCAAAGGCAAGCAAACCAATAAAGTTACAGGTTGATTTACCATTAAAAATTTTCAAGATTCATTGCCATTATCTCTGAAAGGGAATGATAGTTTTATAATGGGGCTAACATTTCTTGAGGACACCTTTCCAAACAGTCCTAGAGAAAGAACAAGAGAAGAAGAGTTGCTCCACATTTTCTAGAGTTCCAATAGAGAACAATTGGAAATTAACAAATTTCTCTTGAGAAGGAATTCTTTGGTAGGGAGGGATGAAGTCAGAGCTCTCCAAACATTGAAACTATGTCTAGGAATATTAGAGCAAAACCAGACCAACTTGCAGCAAGGGACTTTTGTAGCTTTGGATCTAATCAAATTCTAGGCAGAGGTAGAGGAAAATTTCATAGAAGAGTTGGGGAGCCATCGGACCAAGTTACCTCTACCTCTAGGTCTCAACAGGAAAGGAGAGAGGGATGAGACTAGTCTTCAATGGGCTTAGTGGAGATACTAGGACCAGGACGCCAAATACCATCACGAATAATGGAAGAGATATTAGCCATTCTATCAAAGGCAGCATCATATTTGATACGATCACCATATCTGGAAATGAGAATTCCCTTGGGATGCCAATTATCAAGCCAAAGATAGGTATCACACCCATCATCGATATTTGAACAAATGACATTACGAAAAGGTTACTGATTGGGGAGGGGATAAGGAAGAGGTGTTTGGATTGGAATCAAATCCAGAGGGGAGAGGGGATGAATACAATTCCGCACCAGCCAAGGAAGCAACAATGCCATTTGCAGCCAGGGGAGAAAATCTACTCCCCAAAATCTGCACAAGATTGGTAACATCTTTTTCAAAAGTTTGAATTTGGGTATCATTATTCTGAATTGTATCCCCATTAGAAAGTAATTTAAAACTCTGGGATGGATTGCTGGAATCAAGGGAGGATACTGTAATTGAAACTGGATTCTGCATTGAAGGACTGCAATGGTTGGAGCTCATTGGAATAACATCCATTCCGGCCACCATTTTGGGCTGAGAAATGGAAGACAACCTTGTCGGGGATAGAGAGGAAGGACTTCTCCACAAGAATCTGATCTAGAGGAGATCTCAAACCCTTTGCCGAGTCAATAGAGTGGATCTGGACTTAAGCAGAATTACTTGATTGGTGTTGAGCAGATGGAACAGGAACTTGCTGAGAACTCGGTAATATCTCATTTTTTTGCAAAACTGAGACGAGATCAAAGGCAAAACAAGAGAAATACATTCTCGGCCGAGATCTCGGTGGTCTTAGTCATCTCGGTAGGAAACCTTGGTATATAGACACTTATTTATGCCAGAAACCAAGACAGACAATTATTTATGCCTAACATCATTTAAGTAAATGAAATTATTTCATTTACTTAAGATATTATTCATAAATAAGCAAATACCCCCTATTTGAATCCAATAAAAATAGTTCAAAAATAAATTCCATGAGGATAAAAGTCAACCCCCCCAGTTCAAGAACAATAACTAGATTTTCGGCAGTAGGTGCAATTCTCAACTTTTAAATGCTAGGGTTTTTCTTAATTCTAAAAGTTTTATAAATCTTGATATGGTAAAACATTGCTAAAAATCGATTTTGACAGCATTCGTGCACACCAAATAAGGTTTGACTGAAACATAACTCCTTCAATGTAAATTAGATTTAAGCAATCTTGGATTTGTTGGAAAGCGTGAATGCTGTCAAAATCATGTCTGAATGAAAATATTTTTTAGGCTCAAACTGGACGTGCACCACACCAAGTTCATCCCTAAATTCTAGAAAACTCGAGGACGAGTTTCTTGTAAATGGGGGACAGTTGATGTAGATCAAAGCATGAAGAATGGGACAAAAAAGGAATTTACTGTTCACATGAACAGTATCCGAACTACTGTTCACGTGAACAGTGAAATGGGTCCATAAGCCTTGCATGGAGAAGGAAATCCAAGGAAATATTTGAGATTCTATGGGTCTCACTGAAGATAGCAAGAGAAGGAAGATTTTATTGCTGATTTAGTTAGTTACTATTTACTTAAGTTTCTATTTTTGTTTACTTTCTAATTTATTTCAGTTTACTTAAGTCTTACTTAGTCAAGTCTTGGATTACTTGGTGTACAAGCCTTGATATTCTCTTGTAAGAGGCTTCTAGTAGTTTCCTTTTTCATTACTTTCTAATTTTCAACTTTCTATTTTGTAAAGCTTAGGCCAAGCTATAAATAGGCCTCATGAGTTGTACTAGAATTCAGACTTGATTAATGGAATTTCTACTGCTTGCTTGCTTTGGTCTGAGAAAGACTTGTGTTCAACAACTGAGATAGCTATGGGTGAGAGACCCAAGGCTGAGGTAGCCCACCCCCTCCCTATCCCCTATCCATCCTTTCCTTTCTTCTTCCCCATCAATTCCTTGTTGCTATTTTCTGTTCTGAAATTTTTTTTTTTGCGTAACTGAGATAACCAAGGGCTACTAATGCTGTTGAGATTTCCCATTGGTTTAACAGAAGAGTACCCATTCACTACTGACATTGTTGCTGATTAGAGAAGGTTTCAAATCACCTGCGGTTCTGCAGATCTGAGTTTTATTGCAGGATTTGCAGCAACTTCAAGCTCTCTGATCTCCAGATCCATCCATCAGTTGTTGATGATATTTGGCGGCTGAAGTACCCTCATTGAATCTTTCCTTCGATGGTAAATTGAGTCCAATTCAATGGTCAGGTTTGATTATATCTGTGAGTTTCTAAATCTGAACTTAGCCTTCTAATTCTGAGATCGGTTGATAACTCAGCATCTAGCCGTCACTTGTGGCTGAAATTTTGAAGGTTCATTCAACCCAATAAGACCTACCTTTGATTGGTCCCCCAGCTCCATCTGAGTTACTAAATCTGCTGCTGGTTATTTTCTGGTTAATTTCAGTCTTGGACAGGCCGGCTCTTCATCATCATTACCCTCTGCCTATGAGTATGAGGGTCAGTTACACTCACACACTGAGTCAGGTTTTGTGGAAAGCATCTTTGGGGTCCCGGCCCCCCAGCCATACATGTTCGTGTCGGTTCTGGTTCCATGGGCACCATCTAGTAGCGGTGGCTCTCAATCTACTTACGTTTCGGAGATATATACCCTAGGTTAGGGTACCTCTAGTACGTTGATGACTCGGTTTATAGGGCTGTTGTGCACGACTTCAAGCATTACTTCCACCATCATATGTCATGGCCAGCTTTTGTGATGCAATCAGGGCAGAGCTTGATTCGACAACAGCAACAACAACATGGTCATTATGATGATCCAGCCCGACACTCGATTCAGTACTAGCTTGTATTTATTTAATCTATGTGACTATGTCTCTTTCCAAGTTTCTAACAATTATGAACAAACAGGTGAACCGTCAGTCCATCACTATATAGTATGTATGAAGTATGATTACGAAATATGAATGTGCTGCCTAATGCTTAAATGGTTTATGGTTTGATGTATTTTAGTTCCTAATGCTTATTTAAGTTGTTTTGCACTTCTACTTTAATTATATGAGTTCTAAATATTGTGTGAAATAGCCTAGGGTAGACCTCACACACGCCTTAGACTACAAACTTAAGGTCCATAGTCAAAGTACCATTTTGGGTTTGAATTTGTAAAAACTAATGGTTCCACGGTGCTCCCTGTGCCATATATGGATGTTGGTGTATGCTACTGGTCCCCATGATGAATACCACTCTCCATACTCATGCCTCCAATATTGTCAGTCAAGCTCCTGATCGTGTCATCCATGCTAACTTGCTCCTCCCTAGCTGGTTGTGCGAATCAGTGACATGAGCCTCTCTTGTAGGTAATTCCATCATGGTCCTCATCCTGTGGCATGAGTGAACTGAGTGTCTCCCGTGAAGCGCACTGGCTCAGTCCCAGGCTTCGGCTCTGGCTCCTGGTAGTGATACCTCTGGCGCATACTCGCATCACCCCCCATCATCCCCATCATCATCATCAATATCATCACCTTGTCATCACTCATCAGTATCATCACCATCACCATCACCATCATCACTACCATCACCACCATCATCGTCAACCCCACCAGCTTGAGACTCGCAACGTATGGGTAACTGTGAATGCACACAGCCCTCGCGAGATGACATATACTCGTCCATGTCAGTACCCATCCGAGTAGCTATCTCCGGGTCGGGCCTACCCTCGACCTGATCCATAACTCACGCTCCTCGATTCCTCACCCACTGGTATAGGGGATCCTCCTCATCATCTGAGTCGATTTGGAAAACCATGGCAAGCTCGATTGGTACGCTATCACCCTCCATGGCTTCGCGTATGTGTTGCATCTTCAGTCTTATGTTAATGCACAAACACCAACTGCTCCAATCGTTTGTGACCCAGTCGGTTCTGCCTCTTGCTGTGGATGAGTGAGAATGTACTCCAGTTGCGCTTGTATCCGGAGGTAGAACAAGTTTGAGAGAGCACCTTGATTGCTATCCTTCTTAAGTGAGGTACATCTTTCCCATATAGGACCCACCATTCGCCTGCATTATAAGTTTAGAATATTAGGATTATTTATAGGTACATGATTTAAATGGAGACAATATGACATCATGACTAATAATTCAGTGGACCTACCAGGGGCTGAGGTTTGTTTACTAATCACCGCGGCTTCGTAACTGAAACTACCATTTGCATCCCTAAAGATCTTCATCTATGTTCAGACATGAAATGCCTTGGATTAGTACACAATATAGTTGTAAATTACTATTAATAAGTAAGTACCAAATACCAACTCTCACCTCATTGTTGCATTTTGCCTGCTCTTTAGTATTAGGGACCAACTTTGCCACCACTAACTCCATTGCAGCTATCAGTGTATCATCCAGCCCAAGGTTATACTTGTATTGAGATAGTATGCTGATATTCCATAAATAATTTGTCAGCTTTTACGAATAAGTAAACATATAAAAGTATAAAAATAAAACTCACCAGTTTTATGTAGTGGATGGGACAAATGCTTCTCCCATCGGTCCTCAATGATTTTGATATACCCCTTCCCACCTCTAGGTATTGCTGCTCTCAGTCTTTCTTTCATTAGTTCCATGGCAGCATATACATGTGGCAAGGTCGGCTTCTTCTCTGTGTCTACCATACTCAGGACCCTTACCACTGAATCCAATATAAGGACCCTCTTCAAATCATGCCAAAATTGGTTACTAGAGATGGTAGTTTGTGCTGCCTTACCCCCTGGAGAACCCGACTCTCTCCAACCAAACCATTCCTCATTAGCAAACATAAATCTCAGGCCAACCATCTTATCCTGAAAGCTTTGTAATACAATGAATTCGGTGGCAAATTGAGTAATGCCAGGCCTCACCAAATGCCCTCCGCATTTCTCCCTCAATAATTGTAAAGAATATCCATAGTTATACACAAATGTGGTCACTTGTCTTGCTCGCTCAACCACACCCGCTACCAAGGATTTCTTACCCATGTCTTTAAGCATGAGGTCAACGCAATGGGTAGCACATGGAGTCCAGAAAGATGCATCCTCTTGCTTTTTCTATTAATCAATTTCTCTCCTGCCTTCTTAAAATTACTTCTGTTGTCCGTCACTACTTGAACAACGTTTGCTGCCCCTACTTCTTCCACAACTTCTTTCAACAACTTGTATATGTACATTGCATCCTTTTTCTCCTTGGATGCATCCACTGACCTTAAGAAGATGGTCTTGCCATCACAATAGACCTTGAAATTGATGATGGACTGTCTAGTGGGTCCAGTCCAACCATTACACATATTAGTGACTCCATACTGCTCCCATTTCGGCCTTAATGAATCAATGTAAACATCAAGCTCCTGCCTTTGCTTAGGCAAGTAAACATTCATCATTTCCCATGGAGTGGGCCCCTTCACTCCCGTGCTAGCCCTCCTAGCAGTGTCAATCACAGCCTGATAATTTGTCCCCTAAGCAGCATTAGTTGGGATGCTATGATAGAAGAAGAACTTGGACATTGCATCACCAACTTTCGCTTTCCAACCACCCCATGATTACTTTATAGTTCTTTGTTTGGTGTCCTACTGTCTGTATATAAGGGGATTCTGTGAAAGAATCTCAATGGGATCATCAGGATTGAAGGGTGGGGGTGGGGATGGGGATCCAACTCCTCTCACACTCTGGGTTCTCCTAAAAGGCAAATCCCCCTATCGCTGCTTCTTCCTCCTATCCCCTGTCGATCGCGCATCTGAAACAACTTGTTCAGAACCAGAGCCACTTGCTCCTCTGCACTTCTCTGTAGCCCTAACCCTTTCCATCTCAGCTGTCACTCGGCTATCAATCAAGACTCTCTGGTACTGTCTCCACTCTACCTGTGCGTCAAAATCCTCCCACCTGTCCATGTACGCATCATCTTGTGGCTGTGCATGGCTCTGTAAGACTGCCTCATGAAACTCTTTCTCTGCTCTTTGCCTTTCTGCCTTCTTTAATCTTCCTCCCTTCAAGTGCTTAGACATGCTTTGTTGCACTGCATAAGGAACTTGTGTGCATTTGGCCACATCCTTATACTCACCAACCAAATGCTGCTTTAATCTGGTAGCCCCTCTAGAATTTAGAATTTTTTTGCAGTAGTTACATCTTGACTTTTTCTTGTCATTTGACATTGGCCCTCCATGTAGCCATGCTATATCTCCACCTCCACCTTCAGCCATTGTGCAGTAGTTTTAAACCTTGGCACATTGTTAAATCAACAAATGCATGCATTTTTGATGTATTCAACATCATTTCAAAGTCCTAAGTTAATCATGTAGTTATTTCCTATTTCCCCCTTACCTCTTGTATTTTTTTCTTAATTAAAAAATAAGTTCTATAATTTTTGTCATAAATAATCATGTCATAAGTAATACAAAATTATAATGGATGAAACAAGAATCATCATTTTCCATATTTAAATGCATTAACAATGCTTTCATTAGTTTTAAATAATTTTCAACACAAAACAGATATTTTTCACTATTTTTTTTGGAATTTTCTTTAATATTTAAAATATATTTTAAATTTCAGAAATGAAAATAATTAATTTACTAACTGAAAAAAGCGACACTGTGAAGCCGTAGATCGGCCAACGGTGTCCAACATATATTTACTTGAGTTCCAAACAATGAGTATGAACAATATTTTTTTTTCAATTTGTTTTTACAAGAAATTCATTTAATTTTACAGAAAAATAAATAATTTAAAAACAGGAAAAAAAATTCGCCTCCGTCAATCCATAGATCGGTGGACATTGTATAACATATAATAATTTCATAGTCAACATACAAGGTTAGATCATGTTTCTATGCAAATGAAGTCTCATTCGAAGCTTTAGACAAAGGTGCTATTGAGAAATTGGTTTGAGATGAATAGTTACCTTTTAGATGTTCTTGAGATGCAATGCAGCTTGGAGGTGAGATTTGCAGCTTCAATCTTCAATGAATCAAGTTTTAGTGGGGAACTTGGGACTTGGAGGTGTGATTTGCCAAAAAAAACTGAAAAAAGTACCCAAATATGGAGTTTCCCCTTCACAGAGGCGGGACAGGCAAGAGAGAGGCGAGAGGGGTCGAAATCTCGTCAAGATGTGGTATTTTATAACCTGTAAGAAACTGAGAAATATCACGAGATCTCAGCGAGATACCAAGATCTCGGTCGAGTTATTGCATTATTCCATTATCGCCTTCAATCTCGACTCGATAAGCTACGAAACCGAGATAATAGTGAGATCTCGCCGAGATCTTGAACCATGGTATAAACCAAATGTGAGACTGGGTATACCAGGCCGATGACCAATTCCAAGAACAGTATAAACCAAATGTATGTTTTGATTGTTTCAAACTTCCAATATGGTATAAACCAAATGTGAGACTGGGTATACCAGGACGATGACCAATTCCAAGAACAGTATAAACCAAATGTATGTTTTGATTGTTTCAAACTTCCAATAGCTTGCTTCTTCTGTTCTGTTGTCATCTAGTTCTATGTTGATTTTTGATGACTTGATGTGGCTTAATGTTGATATTTAATGTTTTAAGGTATATATTGTAGCATACCAAATAATGTTAGAAAAGAAAGGAAATAAAAGATAACACTTGGGCGCCTAGGCAACGCCTAGACATGCGCCTTGTTGCCTAAGCGCTTAGGAGCCTTGCTACCTTGACAGCTATGTCATATATCATACGAGTCCTAAGCTATGCATGTCTTTCCTCACCACTTCTCATATGATTAATTTAGGCCTGCCCCTAGCTCTTTTATATCCGTCAATCTGAATCAAATCACTCCTCCGTACTGGAGCATCCCAAGGCCTCTATTGCACATGGCCATGCCACCTCAAACCACTTTCTCGTAGTTTATCCTGTTATCCAAATCAGCTCTAATATGGTCATTCCTTACCTTTTGCTTCCTAGTTTTGCCACACATCCATCTCAACATCCTCATCTGCGCTGCACTTAGTTTATCTATTTGACGTTTCTTAAGTGCCCAACAATCCGTACCATACATCATTGCCGGCTGTATGACAGTCCTATAAAATTTTTCTTTAAGTTTGTATACTGCCAAAATCATTTGGAGGTCTAGAGGCCTTTACATGTATTTATAGCTTAGTCCTTAGTCCTTAGTCCTCTAATCCAATCAGAATTGATTTAAATAATGTAGAAACCAAATCTGATTAGATAAGGAACGAAGGAAACCAAACAGAAATCTGAATCTAATTCTTCCAATTGACCAATCAAGGAAGAGATAGAAATTGACCAGAAAACTGAAAGTAATAAAATATTAGGGCAAATTTCACGGACACCCCCTGTAAGTATTCAATATGTCACGGATGTCCCGAACTTGGTCAAAATGTCAACCTTCGCCCTGAAGTTGAGCAGGGTTACCACCCAAAGTTAAAATGTCGATTTTACCCTCTTAGTAATTTTAGAAAATTACTAAGATTCCATCCTCTTCCATATTCTTCCCGTAGGAGAACTCAACCACCGTGGGCGACCATCAGCTGCGCCAGCTCCAGCTCCAGCTCCAGCTCCGTCGAAAATCAAGTCCGGCGACGTAGCGACGGGTATTTCTCCCCAGAGCTTCAGCAATTCCTCTCCGTTGCTTCTCCTCTCCATCGTATTCGTCGTTCTTGTCCTCTCCATCGTGTCCGTGAAATTTTCCCTTTAAATAATAACCTCTCCTTCCATCTTCTTCCCTCTTCTTCCTTATTCTGTCTTGCTTCAACAAGAATGGAAAGTATTTCCGATTTGCCGGGGTAAATCACTGGGAACATTTTGCTGTCAATATTAGAGCAAACAGTGAGAAAAATCAAAAAGGGGATCACGAAAATCCCAAATCCCAAGTAATACTTGATCAGCAAATTTCTGAAGATGGGGTATGTTGTAGTTGCAGAACTGATTTCAACGGTAGGTCTGTTACTCATGGTAATGGAAGACTTTGAGAGTGAGAGTCAAGGACTTTAATTGCCCTAGGATATATGGCCTATGCTCCAAGCTAGTAACCGGTAAGGAGGGAGGGAGGGAGGGAGGAATATTTCGATGTATAGATAGAGCTCAACGAATATTCAGGCTGAATGATTTTGAAAAGCTCTCCATTTCTATCTGTGACAAGGTACCCTTCTTCGATTTTGAATTTTTATCTTGATTCTTCCTCTCAGAACCCTACTTCTCTTATCCCCCGATTATTCTGCTCAATAAACTCGGTCGAAGGCAATTCCCCCGACGTGGATACGATTTTCCGTATTATTAGCAGCGCTTCCTCGAGTCAGAACTTGAAACAGTCTCTCAAGGTGAGTGGTATCTTTCTCTCGAACGATTTGATCGATAGGGTTTTGAAAAGGGTTAGATCAGCCATGGGAATCCTTTGCAGGCTTTGGAATTCTTCAATTACACAGGAAAGAAGAGGGTTTTTTTCCATACTCCCTTCTCGTACGATACTATGCTTTATATCTTGGGAAGAAGCTGCAAATTTGATAAAGTTTGGGAGCTTCTGATCGAAATGCGTTGGAAAGATCAATCTTTGATTACAACCCGTACTGTTTAGATTGTTCTTAGCCCGAATCGCTAAGGTTTGTAGACCAGAGGCCCTGTGGTTTCGGAGGCTGAGGAATTGAGGAGAACGAGTGGTGTGGAGCTGGCGACGACGATCTTCGAAGACGGTGAGCACAGAGGGGTGTTTAAGCGGGGAAGCTGCTTGGTCGGTGGTTAGAGTAGTGGAGAAGCCGTGAAAGCCGTGAACTGGGTGTTGCAGATCAGTCTCCTTCCCTGTTCTTGCTTCTTCTGCCTCCAGACCAACGAAGACGATGAAGAGATGGGGGTAATTTGGGGTTTTATCTTTAAGTGTATTATGGAAAGTTCACCCTGTGGTAAGGGTATTTTCGCCATTATAAAAGAGTTAACAACAACTTAACTGCACAGACCTAACGGAGTGGACTAAGTTGAAATAAATTCATAAAGTAGGGGGTGCTCTGATATTTTGACCAAGTTTGGGAAGTCCGTGACATTGCATACTTACAGGGGGTGTCCATGAAATTTGCCCAAAATATTATTACGAAACCAGGGCTGGGATTAAATAACCTAAACCGGCCTAGGTAATAGCGTACCTAGTGCAGAATCTGACCATGAACAGTAACCGAGGGCTGTCATGACATTGGATCTGACTGTCAGATTGGATGCCTTTTGTAATTCTGGAATCTGATTTCTTCTTCCTCCACTGGTGTTGCTTCTGGAACCTTGATTCTGCATCACAGGGGACAGATTCTTTCAGGAATGAGAAAATTGTTAGGATTTAGATCCGATTTTGGTTTCAGGTTGAAGTCAAAAAGTTTCAGACACTGTTGACTTGCCATGTGTCTTGAATATTCCTATAATTTCTGTTGCTGTCTTTTAATTTGACTGATTTCTTTGCTTGGAAAAAAATGAATTATTTCAATAATTGCAATTGAAGTTTATTGAATGTTATTCCATGTAATCAGCTCAACTCATCCTTAAATTCCACTGGAAGTGTGTGTATATTCAGGATCCATGTATGGAAGGTTGACTTAGGTTTTTTGTTAATTTTTTGGGTAAATTAAATGCTGGTTGTCAGGCTGGTTTAAATGCTGGTTGTCAAGCGGGTGATTAAATGCTGGTTGTCAAGCAGGTGATTAAATGCTGGTTGTCAAGCCGATGCATATCGCCTTCATTTTTTAGGGACAAAACTGAAATATATAAAAAATCATGTCTCTGGTAGGTAACCTCGAATTTCAAAAAAGCTTCATTGCCAATTTCCTTTGATAAATTAAAAGTTACTTATATTTACTTATTTAGTATGTATTTAATACCCATACATTAGAGTCTTAAAGTCAAAACCTTCCACTCGGCAACCCAGCCATGTTTTAAGTTTTTGGATGGTCCAGATTCCATTTCATTGAATGAGAACATAGATTTTGGAAGAGAGATTTTTCTCATTTGGTGATGGTTATGAAATTTGGCTACTTTTATGCAGGATATAAAGTATCGATGGCGGGAATTGTATTGAAAGGGTGATTTTAAGAGACGAATCGTATCATATCTGAGATACTCCAGATACACTAAAGATGCATATGGAAACCGTCAAGAAACATATGGAAATGCTTAGGATATATGCACAATATAGTTTTTGAATTATAGAACACTATAAGTAAGTAACATGTAATATAGATCAAGTATAAAAAGGAGAAGGAAGTACAACAAGACAAGTGCATTCAATTGATTATGTATCAAAAATGAGTTTTTTTATGTTAGTAGCAGAAAAATAGAAGAAGAAGAAGAAGAGGAGAAAGAAGAAGAGAAGAGGAGAGAGCAAGCTGAACTCTCGGTAATGAGAGAGCTCAAAAAATATCTCATATATTAGGAATCCTATACAGGGGCATAAAGGGAAACCAGAAAAATAAAAAGGAGAAGAGAGGGATCCCTTCTCGGTATTAGCGCCAGATTCCTTGACGCTAATCCCGAGAAGGGTGAATGCCCTATTCTACCCTTCTAACACTCCCCCTCAAGCTGGAGCATACATATCAATCGTGCCCAGTTTGTTATAAATCAAGTCAACCCTCCCACTCACTAGAGACTTAGTAAAAATATCAGCAAGTTGTTCTCCAGTCTTGACATACTTTGTACAGATTACGCCCTGTTGGAGTTTTTCTCTCACAAAGTGACAATCTACCTCAATATGCTTAGTTCTCTCATGGAATACAGGGTTTGAGGCAATATGTATTGCTGCCCGGTTGTCACACCACAACTGCATTGGTGTAGAATTCTCAAACCCAAGTTCAGTCAACAACATCTTCAACCAAACCAGTTCACAAGTAGCATGTGCCATAGCTCAATATTCTGACTCGACACTTGATCTAGCCACTACGTTTTGTTTCTTACTCTTCCACGAAACAAGGTTTTTTTTTGGTGAATAAGAAATTCATTACCAAACAGAGAAAAAATTGCAGGGCCTCCGGAGAGGAGCAACAAAACAAAAAATAGAGGCCAATGCCTCAGCTATGAGAAACAAGAGATACAGAGGAGAGACCCCAGGAGACAACAATGAGTCTGTTCCTTAGGGTGTCAGGACTAGAGGAGGGAGGAGCAGACGATGATTTCGCCTTAATTTCAAATGGAATGGAATCCCAAATCTGCTGATAAGACCTAGATTTGGAGGTCCATTTCTTGATATTATGCTCCATCCAAATATGGTTGAGAGTTGCACAAAAAGCTAGCTTTCCAACTGTATCACAAATAGAGGAGCCGGCAAAGGTCATATCTATCCAAATCCATTCCCGAGAGAAAGGGAGAATTCTTCGAGGAGCTGGCCAACACTTGAAAAGGATGCCTTTCCAAATAGCTGCTGCAGTAGGGCATTCAAAGAAGAGATGGCCAGTGTCTTCCACATTGTTCCAGCAGAGACAGTAAGATGGGGTCACAGCAATTTGGCAATGACGAAGGAATGCCTGAGTTGGAAGGCAATTAGTGAAGATCCTCCATGCCGTGAAGCAGTGCCTAGGAATGTGATGCTTGAACCAAAGAAGTTTTCTCCAAGGGACCAAAGGACCTTTGAGACGGACAAGCTCCCAAGCAGATTTTGATGAGAAGGAGCTTGAATTGCCAGCTTTCCAAGTAACACAGTTGCCTCTTCTCATAAGACTTCTTGGGATAGAAGAGAGATCATTCCAAATGAGGTTAAGCTCTGGAGAGGAGGTAACAGGAGGGGTCCAGCCATTCGGATCTAATATGTTTGCCACCAAGGAGAGTCTGTGGAGGCCCGAAGCATAAATGGTTCGGGGGGTAATCGAGTGGAGGAGAATCCCCCTTAGGTGCCAGTGGTCCAACCAAAGGAAGGAAGAGCGGCCATCCCCAATAAGAGAATGAATGGCATGAAGCACCAGGTGACGGGATGCTAGGATCTTGCGCCAAACCCAAGAAGAATCTGCTGATGCTGAAGCCGTCCAGATGGTATCCTGACGAAGAAGGCCCGAGCAAATCCAATCCACCCAAATGCTTTTCTTTTTAGAAACAATCTTCGAGATTAGCTTAATGATACCAGCCGAGTTCACTTCTCTAATTCTTCTAATGCCCAAGCCGCCATCCTTCTTAGGCAGACACATAGCTGCCCAGCTAAGAGGATGCAGAAATCTTGAAGAATCATTACCAAAGAAAGGAAGCCAATAGGGATTCTAAAGATTTGATAGTAGTTTGAGGAAGATCATAAATCCCAGACCAATAGATATAAGAGGATTCCAAAACTGATCTGATAAGCACCAACCTGCCAGCATAAGAAAGAAGCTTTCCTTTCCATAACTGAAGCCGCTTCCTAATGAGATCAAGCATCAGGGTACAGTGATGAGCAGAGAGCCTAGCAGGAATCAAAGGGAGCCCCAAGTACTTGACAGGAAAGGATCCCTCTTGGAAACCAAATTTGTTAAGGAAAGCAATTTTGTCCAGCTCAGAAACACTAGCAAAGAATATAAGAAACTTTGCAGGATTGATGCGAAGGCCCGAGAGCTTGTGGAAGTGCTGAAGATAGTACATAGTAGCCTCAAGGGAGGAAATTGAAGCCTTAGAAAAAATCATCAGATCATCAGCAAAAGCTAAGTGAGTTAGCTTGAAGGCTTTACACTTTGGCAAGGGGGCAATGAGCTGCTGATCAGTGCAAATTTGAATTTTCCTAGAGAGGACTTCCAAGGCCAAAGTGAACAAGTATGGGGAAAGGGGGCATCCTTGCCGAATTCCCACAGTAGCTCCAAAGTAACCTGCCGGGCTGCCATTAACTAGCACTGAAAACTTTGGGGAGGAGATGCAGGCCTAGATCCAGTTGACAAAAATCAAGGGGAAACCCATCTTGGTCATCACTTGTCCAATAAATATATAGTAACCTGTAGTTGATCTCCGATCAATTGGTGATCCGGTCCACAATCTGCATCAAAGAAATCCCTCAACTCGTGTATGTCCATGATGAGTATACACTAACCCATGTCTTCGAGCTTTCTTGAGATACTTAAAAAATGACAGCATCCCAATGAGGAGTCCTAGGAGATGACATGAACTGACTTACAACATTGACCGAAAACAAGATATCAGGCTGAGTGAATGTCAAGTAATTCAATTTTCCAACCAACCTTCTATACTTTTCTGGATCATCAAGAGCATCTCCCTCATGTGCAACAAGTTTGACATTGGGATCCATTGGATTATCAAGAGGTTTACATCCTAGCATCCCAGTCTCTGTAAGCAAATCCAGAGTATACTTCCGTTGTGAGAGAGATATTCCCTACCTGGATTGAGCTACTTCAACTCCTAGGAAATACTTCAATTTTCCCAGATCCTTAGTTTGAAATCTCTGTTGTAGATGAGTCTTCAAACTATCAATTCTTGTAGAATCATCGCCAGTAATTACGATGTCATCTACATATACAATCAGAAAAATCTTGCCAGTGTTGGTCTGACGATAGAAAAGAGAATAGGCACTATTGCACCGTGACAAACCAAACTTAAGTACTACCTCTGTAAAGCGGCCAAACCAGGCCCTCGGAGATTGTTTCAATCCATACAATGATTTCTTCAATTTACAAACTAACCTAGACTCCCCCTGAGCAACAAATCCAGGAGGTTGCTCCATATACACCTCCTCCTGCAGATCACCATGGAGGATAGCATTCTTAACATCCAGTTGATGCATAGGCCACCGATGAGAGGTGGCAAGGGAAATCAGGATACAAATAGAAGATAGCTCGGTAACCGGAGAAAAGTATCCAAGTAATCCATACCATACACCATAGTTGTCTGGCGCGCCATGGCGTCGGCCAGAGGGCTGCATGGCGACCTACGCCAGCGACCCTCTTGATTTCTTCCTCCGACTCTCTTTCCTCTTCGATTTCTTCTTCGCTTCGATTTCTTCTTCCCTCTTCGATTTCTTCTTTCCCTCTTCAATTTCTTTCGATTTCTTCTTCGATTTCTTCCTGTCTTCTTTCCTCTTCGATTTCTTCTTCCGTCTTCTGCCCTCTTGATTTCTTCGATTTCTTCTTTCCTCTTCGATTTCTGAATTTTCTTCTTAAAACTTGAGAAACAATAGAGAAAAATAAAACATGGCTTGAGTATACATCTATTAACACATTAAAAATAGAGAAAAAAAAATAAAACATGGTCGACATGCTCGCCATGCAACGCCATGGCGCGACATGTCGATATATCGACGTGACACCCCTCCACCGACTTGGATCGCCGTGACGCCGTGACAACTATGCATACACCTATGCATATCCCTTGACCACTAAGCGAGCTTTCAGGCGAGCAAGAGAGCCATTAGCATTAACCTGGACTACATAAACCCAACGACAACCAATGGTAGACTTTCCAGGAGGCAATGGAACAAGATCCCAAGTGTGGTTATGTTCCAAAGCCTGTAATTCTTCTTCTATAGCTGTCCTCCAGCCAGAAATAGATTATGCCTCTGCAATTGGTTTAGGAATAGGATGAGATGCAACAGTGGAAAGACAAGTTTGAAAGGTAGAAGATAAACCAGAATAAGAAATATAAGAAGATTGAGGGTGCTGAACACATCGACGTTTACCTTTCCGATGAGTAATGGGCTGGTCCAAGTCAGAAAAGATAGGGGCAGGAGAAGGATCAGCAGACGGCAGTGGCGCGGCAGTAGGTGGAGAATCAATGGGGTCAGCATCTTCTTCCTTTGGATGATGGGGGTAAACATTAATAACCAGAGGCTTCAAAGGAGGCTGAACAGCAGGAAGCTGCAAAGGAGGCTGAATTACACAAAGAGGAATATCCTCATCCATGGAAGGATCAACACGAGGCTCATCCATATAGGACTGAGACTCAAAGAAAGAAACTCAGCAGTAATAAAATACTTACGAAGAACAGGAGAATAACACCGATAGCACTTTTGAACGCGAGAATAACCCACAAAAATGCATTTAATGGCTTTAGGAGCTAATTTAGATAGCCCCGGAGTATGGTCTCGAACAAAGCAGACGCACCCAAAGACACGTCGTGGTAATGGAAAGAGAGATTCCGAAGGAAAAAGCAAAGCATGAGGAATGCCACCACTTAAACGATTAATTAGGTAACAAGCAGTTAACACTGCATCAGCCCAGAAAGATTTGCCCACTTTCATTTCAAAGAGAAGGGACCGAGTCACTTCCATCAAGTGACAGTTCTTCCTTTCTGCTACACCATTTTGTTGGGGATGTGTCAGAACAGGAAGACTGTTAAATGATCCCACGAGTGGTCATAAGTCAGAAAATGGGGCAGAAAAATATTCTCGTGCATTATCACTATGCAAAATTTTAACATAACAGCCAAATTGATTCTTAATTTCAGCAATGAATGAGGAAAAGATGGAAAACAATTCAGACCGACATTTCATTAAATATAACCAAGTAACACGAGAATAGTCATCAACAAAAGTAACAAAATACTTAAAAACCAGTGTGGACGTTACACGACAAGGACCCCACACATCAGAGTGAACTAAAGAAAAGGGATGTGTGGGCCGTTTATTGACACGAGGGGGATAACTCACACTGTGGAGCTTCCCAAATTGACACGACTTACAATTTAAAATTGAAAGGGAACGAAAACTAGGAAATAGTTTCTGCAAACTATGTAAGGACGGATGACCAAGCTAACAATGGATCTGATGAGGGGAGGTTGTGCTCGAACAAGCAACCGAAGGTGTGTCCTCAAGAAGATATAGTCCCCCAGAGACCTTGCCTCTACCAATCGTCTTCTTCGTCTGCAAATCCTGAAATACACAGGAATCAGGGAAAAAGGTTATGGAATAGTTGTAGGCATTGGTGAATTGACTAACAGATAAAAGATTAGAAGGAAATTTGGGTAAATACAATACAGAAGATAATGACAAGGAAGAAGTGGGTTGAACAGTACCAGTGCCTCTGATTGTAGCAAAGGAACCGTCAGCAAGAGTAACACTTGAATTAGAGGTTTGTAAAGTGGAAAAGATACCTGAAGTTCCAGACATATGGTCTGAGGCCCCTAAATCAATAATCTAGGGCCTAGAGATGGAGAGACACGTAGTGGCATTACCTGTCTGAACAAAAGTAGCAGTGGAAGAAATGTCCTGACAGGCCTTTCCCTAGTTGTAGTGAACATATTCCTCCTCTGTCATGGTCAAAGTCACACGACGGTCCTCCATAGGTACAAATGGGGCCGCTGGTTCAACACTAGCGGTGTTGGCTATCTTGGACTGTGGGGGTTTGCCATGTAACTTTCAACAAAAACGCTGAATATGGCCAGGTTTACCACAATGATAGCAAGTCCTTACAGGGCCAGACTTCTCAGACTTATTAGATGAATCATGAGTACTAACAGGTATTGCAGCTTGGGGAACTTTAGCAGGCTAACAGCCCCCACTACGGCGACTACTTACAAGGGCAGTGCTATCACTAGAAGAAGCTCGAGTTGTGTCATGAGACACACAGAGAACCCGAGAAAAGGTATCCACAAGAGATGGAACTGTAACACCTCAAAGGATTTGAGATCGAATAGATTCGAACTTTGGGCCTAAGCTGCCCAAGAAACATATAACCGCCAACTGCTCACGTTGTTGTTGCATTTGTGTCACATCAGATGTAATGGGCAGCAAGGCATTCAGTTCTTCATGCATCCTCTTAAAGTTGGCAAAATGTTTTGCAAGAGGACGACCCTTCCGATCATACTGATAAAACTCTTTGGACAACTATAAATCCTGGAGAGATTATTGTGTCCAGAATGCAAAACAGCTAGATAATCCTATAGGTCTTTAACAGTATCAATGTGAGTCACAAGATCTACGATAATACTATCCATAGAGTTCAACATCTGGCCCAAGATACGAGCATCAGTAACCTCTCAAGTAGTAGCATCCATGCTATCAGGTTTCTTCCCAATCAAGTGATGTTTCTCACCCCTTCCTGTGAGAACCAGGGACACAATCTTGTGCCATTGCTGAAAATTTTGACTGCCTTCTAACTTCTTAGAGGTCAGAAAATTTGGTGATGAGGACACCACCTCAGTCACAATCTTAGTATATCCTTAGATGTCTCACCCATGAATGCCACCAAGAAAATACCAAATAAACAATAATAGCACTCAAACAATCAACAGAAATAGAGGCAGCAGGTCAACCAAAGCACAAATAGGCACGAAAGAACCACCGGAAAGTGTATAGCAGATCAACCGAACAGTACACAGACCAGAAAAATCAACAACAATGACTCAAACAGTCCATAACAGTTCACAGCAGTCCCATAAAAATCGATATCAATGCCGAGATCAATCCAGCAGAATATAAATCCCAAAAATCGATGCACAAGATCGATATCAAGGTAAAGACACCAAAATCAGGCCAAAAAAACGATCCAATCAACCATAAATCAATGCAGAAGACATCGAACCTGAGATTGAGTATTGACCGATGTCTTTAAACCATCATAGCAACCTTCAAAACCCTTTAAAACTTCAGAACTGGGGTAAGATACCCCTTGCGGTAGCGAAGAACCCTAGAGACTGCAAAACTTGATTGAGTGTATCCCTCTTTCTTCTACCGATTGTAGAAACAAGAAAGGAACCGAGAGAAAGGAATGGAAGTGAGTCCTTCTTGATCAGATGTGCTCTGATACCATGTTAGTAGCAGAAAAATAGCTCATATATTAGGAATCCTATACAGGGGCATAAAGGGAAATCAGAAAAATAAAAAGGAGAAGAGAGGGATCCCTTCTCGGTATTAGCGCCAGATTCCCTGATGCTAATCCCGAGAAGGGTGAATGCCCTTTTCTACCCTTCTAACATCTTACATTTACTAATACCAATTTTTTTTTTTACGTATCATATTGGCACTGTATCGTATCGGTACCTTAAAGATACTATATGTATTGGTTAATATTGGCGGATACAGAAGGATACTTTAAACCTTACTTATATGATATGAATACATCCTCTAGGCAATAAGGTAGAAGTGGAATCCTCTAAAAACATTGGTTCATGTCACAACAATATAATTAGGCCAATTACACAGCTTGAGTTCTTATGACATTAAGTTCCATTGGCAACCAAGGAGTGCAGATGTGATTGCAGATGATTTAGCAAAACAAGAGGTTGTTGGACCCTAAATCTGTTTTGGGAATTCATTCCTCTTGGAGATGTAGCTAAGAATTGTAATGGACTGGGGTCTAGGGATTGGTCAAGATAGTTTTTATGGACACAGAAAAGAAGCAAAAAAAAAAAAAAAAAAGCTTTACTGCTACAGAGAATGCTGTGCAATAGGTACAAAAGATGCAGGTAAAAGAGAGCATATGTAATATGCTAGATTCAGAAAACCAAGTACTGAAAATCACATGGGATTCATGCTAGGGCATTGAATGAAACTCAATAAAGCCTGTTGCCAACCAAATGGGGTAGCTAGATGGGTCCTGTTTAAAGCCACATTTGGATGCTATGGAATTTTGGCTGATTGAAATACTGAAACATGGGGCTGCTGTTGGATAATGTGTTTGGGCTACCAATTTATGATACCTCCCACCCCTAACCCCCAAAAAGAAATGATGGGCCTAATTCTGTTCAATTGCCTAACTTTTGACCTCTTTCCAAATCTATTCTTCATATTTGTGAAATGATGGAATTCAAGCTGTTCTTCAGATATCTTCAGTTGATATTTTCTTTTTTATCCCCTCTTCCCTCTATATCAATTTGCATCAGTCGTTTCCTGAAGGTCTCTGCTATTTAATACTGATTGCTGAGATTAAACTGTTCCTGCTCTAGTCCTGCTGACTCATCTTGGAAAGCTTGGTGCTGTTGACTTTTTTAAAACTTTCTTGTTTATATTTGAAAATATATTTGGTACTGATACTGTGACATCCTGTTGCAGCCGCTTTTTGCAATGCAGAGGACCATTTGCTAAAAGGAGGCATCCGCTGGTGGACTCTACTGTGGTTTCAGAAATACGAAGATGCCTCGAGGACGGGGTTGATTTCCAGGGTGACTTGTTGAATTTTAGAAAAGATGGTACTCCCTTGATGACCAGATTGAGGCTGACCCCTATACTTGGTGATGATGATACAGTAACTCATGTTATTGGCATCCAGTTCTTCACAGAAGCAAATCTTGATCTGGGTCCACTGCCTGGATCTTCAGCAAAAGAATCAACAAGATCATCTGATCGGTTTCATTCGGATCTTTCCTCTTACAGGCATGTTCCAGCTGGGCAAGGAATTGTTCCTCGTGACTTTTGTGGTATATTTCAATTGAGTGATGAGGTCTTGTGTCAAAAAATACTTTCACGGCTAACACCAAGAGATATTGCTTCTGTTGGTTCTGTGTGCAAGCGGCTTTACTATTTGACAAGGAACGAGGATCTGTGGAAAATGGTTTGTCAAAATGCATGGGGCAGTGAAACCACTCGTGTGTTGGAGACAGTGCCTGGGGCTAAAAGATTGGGATGGGGCCGATTAGCCAGGGAACTAACCACACTTGAAGCTGCTGCATGGAGAAAGTTGACTGTTGGAGGTACTGTAGAGCCCTCTCGCTGCAATTTCAGTGCCTGTGCTGTTGGGAATCGGATTGTTCTCTTTGGTGGAGAGGGGGTCAACATGCAGCCAATGAATGACACATTTGTGTTGGACTTAAATTCTCCTAATCCAGAGTGGCAATATGTCAAAGTGAGCTCCCCACCCCCTGGCAGATGGGGTCACACGCTTTCCTGTGTGAATGGATCTCACTTGGTTGTGTTTGGAGGCTGTGGAAGGCAGGGTTTGCTCAATGATGTTTTCGTATTGGATTTGGATGCACAAGATCCTGCTTGGCGTGAGATCTCTGGTTTGGCCCCACCACTCCCAAGATCATGGCACAGCTCATGCACCCTTGATGGCACCAAGTTAATAGTATCTGGAGGTTGTGCAGATTCTGGGGTACTTCTCAGCGACACATTCTTGCTGGATCTGTCAATGGAGAACCCTGTGTGGAGGGAGATTCCGGTAGCATGGACTCCTCCATCCAGGTTGGGTCATACACTCTCAGTCTATGGTGGACGGAAGATATTGATGTTTGGTGGTCTGGCAAAGAGTGGGCCACTTCGGTTCCGTTCAAGTGATGTCTTCACCATGGATCTTAGTGAGGATGAGCCAGGTTGGAGATGTGTAACTGGGAATGGAATGCCAGGTGCTGGAAATCCAGGCGGTATAGCTCCACCTCCCCGGCTTGATCATGTGGCTGTGAGCCTCCCTGGTGGTAGGATCTTGATCTTTGGTGGGTCTGTGGCTGGTCTTCATTCCGCTTCTCAGCTCTATCTCTTGGATCCGAGTGATGAGAAGCCAACCTGGAGGATATTAAATGTACCTGGACGACCTCCAAGATTTGCTTGGGGACACAGTACATGCATTGTTGGAGGA
This sequence comes from Telopea speciosissima, assembly GCF_018873765.1. Classification (NCBI taxonomy): domain Eukaryota; kingdom Viridiplantae; phylum Streptophyta; class Magnoliopsida; order Proteales; family Proteaceae; genus Telopea; species Telopea speciosissima. The sequence goes on along the minus strand of NC_057919.1, from coordinate 52,394,672 downwards.
ACGAGGGCTATAGTTCTTGGAGGACAAACTGGAGAAGAGTGGATGCTGAGTGAGCTTCATGAACTGTCACTGGCAAGTTCTGTCGTGTGATGCAGGAGAAGTATAATGGTAAGTTTCATAGTTCATACACATTTAATACTTGTCTGTTGTATGGGTAGAAAGAATTTTCTTTAACAGTTAGAAAATGGAAGAACATTTCAGTAGCAAGCAAACAGGTTCTATGTTGGTCGATTGTTGCTTACTTGCTTGTTAGGGAGTCTGCTGGAACTGACTAATATTGCTCTTCAGGACACTGCTTTCCATCATTTGTCTGCATTGCAGTTTTCCTCATACCAGGTTCTCTTCATGAAGGCTATGTTTATAAATGACAGTGTTCTATTGACTTTTGTGAGGCGTGAAACTGCCTTATATTAGTGAGCACATTGCACTGGGATCCTGTCTATTTGGTCAGGTAAGTAGTCATGGGAAATAGGTAATGTTATCTATGTACGGTTCGGTTTCTTTTGTATTTTCGTGTTGCTTTGGCCCCCATGTATTATGGAGAACAGAAAGAAAGAGAAATGAAGAGCGCTGTATATAATGAGTTGTTCTGTTTGAGTCATATATATTTAAGGTGGGGGTTTACTCTCCTTCCTACTGTTGTTTATGGCTTGTGTAGACCTCTTTAATTTTTTTCCTCGGTTTGTTTGGTTTTATCATGTGGTTTTGTTTTATTCTTCTTTTCTTAACCCCCCCCCCCCCAAAAAAAAAAAAAAAGAAGAAGAAGAAAAACCTCTCCATTCATGTGAAGACTAGATGCAGTAACGACTGTTCATAGAAAAAAGCTCAGAAAGCGGATTCTAACCCCCTAAAATCGGGGGTTTAGAAAACCAAGAGATCTCCTAGAATCACAAGAAACCGAACCAGATTAATAGAAAATTCTGCTGAATAAAACGATTCTGATTGAGTTAAAATACTGTTTGAAGGATCTGGTCTAGTAGTAAAACAGTTCTGCTGAATAAGATCAAGATCTGATGGCAAATGTCCACTTAATGGTGCAATTCTATTGGGACTAGGAAAGCTGAAATTGCAGAATCAATGGGCAGTTACAGATTCTTAGTTTAGGATAAAGAAAGAATAATAATCAGTAGGTTATGGGCAGTGGAAACCAGAACTAAACGAATAAGCAGATATCAGAAATCGGAGCTGCGGAACTGATTTTGAAATCCTAGTTGCAGTAAGATTTCGAGTGTCAGATTGGAAAAACTGAATTTTGAAATTGAAACAAGGTTTGGAGCTGGTAACAGCACAATATTCTGGAGATAGATCTCGGAAGTCGTTCGAAAACGGAGAGAATTGGAGAATTACACTAGAAGTAGGAAACTAGAAATTGACCAGAAAGAAAGGATTTTGAAAACCGATTCGAAATCAGGACTTAGAACTAGAAAACTGAAGAACACTAATGCAGGAAACTTGTGACAAATTGACAAACCAGAATGTAAACAGAAAAAGGAAATAACTCACAGAACCAAAAAGCAAAAGCTCATTCATCAAATTTGTATGCAAGGTGTTGCATCAAGGAACCTTCAGTTGATTCCTCCTGGATGGAATCTGCAAAGAGAAAAAGATGAGCAAGGGAGAGCTGGTCTTCTATGGTAGGGGACTCTCCGATGCCTCAGTCAGGTCTCTTTAGCAGCTGACAATTCAAGAGACCTTGGGAGAAATAAGTTAGATGATTTACTTGACCCATAGGTCTTCTATTTATATGCCAGACTAGGTTGAGGTTGTGCCTCACTAAGAGATGATGAGTCTTGTGCTCTACGCTGAACTTGTTGTGGCAAGAGTCTAGTTAGGGAGAGTGATACCTGGGGAGTCCACCATTGATGGGGGTTTCCATATTGTTGATCAGTGGGTGTTCTTGTTTCCTTATTGGATTGTACTTACTCGTTGGCAGTGTTATATTAGGATTTGGATATGTTTGTTGCCTTCTATGTGGGGATCGTATCCTCACATGACTAGGTTTCTTGATCTGGATCGGTTGAGTGTCATGCGGGTATAACCTAACGGGTTGGGGTCGCTTTGCAAGGTTGTGGCCTAGCTAGCCATGTGTCGTGTTAGTATTGACGGGCCTTATTTAGGTTTATTACAAGGCTAAAGCCCTTTACAATCTTATACAAAAGGCTAAAAAATAGACTCAAACTGAGTTTAAATTCCTTCAGCCAAATAACTTGTGAGGAGGTAGTCTTAACCAACTAAAACTCTACATAAAATAAAGGAAAGCATAAAAAACTGATGCAGTTGCTCTAGCCTGGCTGGAACGGATTGACCCGCTCTGGAGACCTAAACTGAGACCGAACCTACCCAACCTGGTTTTCTGGTTTGAAGGGGGTGGGTAGTTGTCTAGTTGATATAGGGTGCAATCTTTTATTTTATTTTAGAGAAAAAGATCTCTACTTGGTGGTGTTTCCGACGCCCTCTCACAGGGCACCGTGAAATGATGTCTCTGCCCGCTGAGTAGATACCCAAGCGTGCTCCCCCATTGACCCAGACGTTTGTGTAGAGACCATGCGACCAAGTAGAGTTCTCTTGCCCTTTATTTTATATGTGTGGATAGATTAAGTAGGAACTGTTTTGCTTAATTTATTTGAAGCATTGCCTAATTTGTTTATTTTCTATTTTAGTTTGGTTTTCATTGCTGTCTTGTACTTTTTTGTGGGTGAAGTCTAGGCATGCTGGCGCTGTGTCTAGCACTGTCCACCTCTCTCCTCACCCCCATGCCCCTCCCATCCCAGCCCCCCATTGGTTGAGGAGCTAGCAGCGTACCCAATCTCTGCCCTTTCTTTATATTGCCAATGTAATGCGGTAGACGAGATTTGAATGAATATGAATGAAGTGAAAACGGTTTTGAGTTGCTCCTTGGCTATGGCGTGAGGAGATTTCCCCCTTCCTATCTTTTTCTTCTCTCCTTTTTTCTTTCATTCTTGTTCTTCTCTCTTTCCTCCTTGAACCGTTTTTTTTTTTTATTTAGCTCGTCGGTTGTGTTCCAATTTAGGAAGAATAAGGAACTCCCTGTACACCCTGATTTTTGGGGCATTGAATCATCACCCTAGGAGATTCATACCTTATACCCAAAAGCTTTCCCTATGGTGAGATTTGAGCCTTTGATGAAACCTGCAACTAGGAAGTTCTTCTGTTCTTATTTCAGAGATTAAATGCTCCTTATTTAGTTGATACTGGAAACTATAATGATTTGGAGTCCATAGAGCTCTGAGCTGAAACCCTTGGCCTGAAAATGAAGCTGTAGAGGAACTTCAGTCGATTGAGTCTCTCCTTATGCCGCTAGTGTTCACGATTAAAGGTTGAAGACAATTCCTTGTTTTTTCCTTTGACAATTAAAACTCGGGGAATAGAATGCTACTCGGTCGCCTTGTGTGGCGACCATGCTAGGCACAGAATCGCCTAGGGGCGCCTGGAAAATCTACTTTACATGGGGCTAAGGGTGTCATTTCTAGGTGCCCCAAGGCGATAATGAGTGGGTGTGGTCGTCAGGCTAAGCACAGGACCAGGTAGTGTTCTTTCTCCTTTAAGACTCTTTTAACTCACTTTTCTTATATTTCCCTCCCCTTTTCCATTATTACCTTTAAATCCATATTTTGCTTCCCTTGGCAAATTACCCTCCCCACTTATACATTACCTTCCCTTGTGGTTTAACTTTCATTAATAATGATACTACCACTGTGGTTTATAATTGGGATTAATTGTTAGGGTGGATCCACAAATGACCCAATAAGGGTTATTCCAACTTGGGTTTGGACCACCAATATAACTAAAGGGAGAAAGAACGCTAGGGTTATTCTAACCTGGGTTTGGTCTGCCAATATAACTAAAGGGAGAAAGAATGCTACTCGGTCGTGCGCTTAGACACAAAAACCACCTTGGGCAACTAGAAATGACCATCTTGCCCTTATGTAAAGCCAGAAATTCCCCAAGCGTTACCTGGCAGTTTTTGTGTCTAGGCGTAGTCGCTACACAAGGCGCACGACCGGGTAGCATTATAAAGTATGATAATTTGGACCTGTGAAGAAGTTGGGTACGCATTCTTGGAACATCCATGGACTATTACAACCCATCTAAATTCACAAGGGATGAAGATGACTCACTAATCATCGTTCTCTTCTCATTGGAGAACATGAAAGGCCGACACCAAAAACTTTGCTTAAGAAGATAAGTCAAAGAACACACAAAATTTCTTATTACAACTGCAGGGCTTTTCACTGTTGCTTTTGCAGCTTAACATCCATGGACTATCCACCTAAATTCACACGAAATGAAGATGACTCATTGATCATCACCAAAAACTTTGCTCGAGAAGACAAGTGAAAGCACACAACAATTTTTATAGGGTAAATATCATCCCCTCTCGTCCAAGTATCCATTATATCAAACCCCTCCCCCAAGTTTTGAATAATGATAATGCCCTCCTCTACTTTTGAAAGATTCTATCAATCGTATCCTAAGTGGTAACGGTGTTAAAATAGCAGCTCAAAAGACAATATTACCCTTTAATTAGAGTTAAAAAAGGCTTCGCACAACCTAGGACTCAGGTGGGTTTGAGAGGAAATGGTCCACACCAGGCCATGAGTTGAGGTAGCCAAAGGAAGGGACGACGATGAAAGTGCCGAGATTAAGACGGTTGTGGACGATTGAATCGATGTCTTCGGGGAAAAACTCGGTTGTGGAGAATCGGCGGCGATAGAGTAACTCAACATCGAAAGGGGAGAGTTCCACAATGTGGACTTGATTGGTGATGGAGACCCGGTGATCAAAGATAGGGTGAACCAAGATGCATGGGTTCGGTAGAGAGCCTTAATGAAGCTTCGTTGTCCTTCTTGGTAGCCATGTATGAGTACTCTGCTCCTTTCTCTCTGAACCACTCCTCCATTTTACATTCCAGCTTCAATCTTATTCCCATTCGCCTGCAAAAAATTTTCACAGTTTTGCAAAAAGTTTCAAGCAATGAGATGCAATTTATATTACTGGGGATGTATGCTTCACAGAAATTCAAACAGCTGTAGGGTTTCTTTGCTATATTCTAATTCTCTACCAATACAAAAGCAAAAGCAATTACCAAGAATCCCTTTTCACTTTAGCTATATGACTTACATTTTCTCGTTCATACAAAACCCTCAGATTACCTAAATGTAGTAGTTCACAATGGAAATTGGTCATAACAAAGATGAATTAGAGTTCCAAGAACTCTTCCAAGGCATACAGTTTAAGAAACTTTCATCTTAACATTCTGTTGCGTCAGGAAATCGTTGGTGGTCCCTTGAGTGCTGTAACCTGCAAAAGGACCAGGGTGACAAAGGAGAACCGGTGTGGTTCCGGCCTAGGACTCTCCGATGCCTAAGTTAGATCTCTCTGAGCAAACAGATGAATAGTTAGAATTCAAGATGGGTTGATGGGGTAGAGTACCTTCCCTTTTATAGTGGAGTGTGGTGGTGTGGAGAGTCCCAATTGATGGCGAGTAGTCCTCATAGTTGATAGAGTCTCTAGGTAGCAGGGTTCTTCCTTGATTGGTTGTCCCCTACAGGTGGTAGTGTCCTTGTAGGGCTGATGTACCTAGCGGATAGACGCTGATACGTTGTCAGATAAGGTGCCTGGTGCTTGTGTTCATTTGGGACTGTACAGCTAATAGGCGGTGGTCTAGAGTCCTAGAGATGATGCATGTCTTGTTGATGGCGGCAGTGGTACCTTGATCTCAAACCAGGGTCTATGCCTGTGCTTATCCGAGGTCATGCCCATGGAGGGTGGTCATTCGGATTGGCGTCTGTGGAGGGTGTTCATTTGGATCGGCGTCCGTGGAGGGTCCTTCACTGGTTTTGTCATGGTCCAATTCCCTGGGCCAGGACAAGTGGCGGCCTCTGATTGGTTGGTGTGATTTTGGGTTCATCATTTACCCCCCATTCTCTTGGATCAGAATGTCTAAGAGAGTAGACTTTGCATTTTTGCTTTGAAGCTTTATCTCCCTTGCTCTCCTCTAGTCTCTTCCTTTCTTGGCTATTGGCCCTTGGCCTTCCTGAAGGCTTGCCTAGCCTTTATTCTACTTAGTGTTGCTTACTCTTGATCTTGATCCCGTCCGAAATTCCGGTCACAAGCTTGTCGCCTCCTTGCGCCTGTGTCGCCAGTGCCTCGGTCTCATGTTCTTTGCTCGTACCTAGGCCTGTTTGTGCTCGTCCACGCCCGTTGGCGCCACTTGACTGTCCGTGCCCTTTGGCGCCACTAAATTTTCCACTCTCGTTGGCGCCGCTCTTCTGGGTGTTGTTGTTCCTCATCCTTCGTATGTGGCAGATAGGCCTTGGTAGTTGTTCAACCTTGGTGGTTGTCGAACCTTGGTGGTCTTACGCCTCGGTGGTCCGTGGACCTTGGTGGCCTTGTGCCTTGACGATTCCTGGACCTTGGTGGTCTACGGACCTTGGTGGCATTGCGCTTTGGTGGTCTATGGACCTCGGTGGCATTGCGCCTTGGTGGTTTACGGACCTTGGTGGTCTACTAACCTTGGTGGCATGGCGCCTTGGTGGTCTACAGACCTTGGTGGCATTGCGCCTTGGTGGTCTACAGACCCTGGTGGCATTGCGCCTTGGTGGTCTACGGATCCTGGTGGTATTGTGCCTTGGTGGTCTACGGATCCTGGTGGCATTGCGCCTTGGTGGTCTACGGATCCTGGTGGCATTGCGCCTTGGTGGTCTACGGACCCTGGTGGCATTGCGCCTTGGTGGTCTACGGACCTTGGTGGCATTGCGCCTTAGTGGTCCACGAACCTTGGTGGCATTGCGCCTCGGTGGTCTACGGACCTTGGTGCCATTGCACCTCAGTGCTCTACGGACCTTGGTGGCATTGCGCCTTGGTGGTCTACGGACCTTGGTCGCCTTACGCCTTGGTGGTCCTTCGACCTTGGTGCTTAAAAGTGCTGAGGTAGACGACGAAAGTCGATGGATGTATCCCAGAACAAACTATTTACTTCAAAGTCCAAAAAATTTCAAATCATTCTTGAAAATGGAATACTGTAATGCGATACTAGCTGAAAGTCGACTACTGGTACTCTACTGGTAGTATTTCTTTAGATGCTCTGAGTTCCAGGCATGGTCTACCTTCTTGCCCCTCAAAATTTTCAAGCGGTTGGTCCCTGGACATATCTGCTTGGAAATTATGTAGGGTCTTTCCTAGTTAATCGTCAGCTTGCCCTCCTTCCTTGGCTGTGATGCTCTAGCCCTCCTTTATCTCTTTCTAGCAGTGTTCTGTTTGTCACCTCCACCTGACCATTGGCCTGTGGGTAGGCTACTGATACAGGCCGATAGTCAATGTTGTAGAGTTGGCAAAAAGCCTTGAATTTTGGATGTCAATTTGGTGGTGGGTAGATGTGGTACTGGGGCGAACAATTGACATTGCTCACAAGTCTTGGCATACTGTATGGCTTCTTCTTGCATCTGTGGTCAGTAGAACCCTTGGCGGAGGACTTTGTAGACAAGCGCTCGCCCTCCCATGTGATTTTCGCATATCTCCTCATGGACCTCAGCCAGGGCGTACTTGGCTCCCTTGGGGCCGAGGCACCTGAGTAGTGGTGCAGTGACCCCCCTCTTGTATAGTACCCCATCCACGATTGTGTACCTTGCAGCTCTCATCCTTATCTTCCTTACCTCGACCTTGTCTCCTTGTAGGATGTCGTTCTGTAGGTAGTTGAGTATAGGGTCCATCCAGCTTGGCCCTTCCTCAATCTCGACCCTTGGTACTCGATCCTTGGTATTCAAACCATCTCGAACTTCTCGAAGTCCACGAACTTCTCTGACTCTGCCTCTAAACCTCGACCTCTCGTCAAATATGACGTCTCCCCCTTTTTTTTTGTTGATATTGACTCGAATTGGTCTTTGGCCATGGACACATCTTTGCTCGAACCTCGACCTTGAACCTTCGTGAACTCTGACCTTGGACCTCGATCCTCGACCTCGGACCTCGACCTCGAACCTCGTCCATGGCCTATCGCCTACGGTCCTTGGTTGTGGTAAATTTTTTTTTTTTGTATTGACTCGAATTGGTCTTTGGCCATAGACACATCTTTGCTCGAACGCTCGCGAACTCTGACCTCAGACCTCGGACCTCGACCTCGAACCTCGAACCTTGTCCATGCCCATGGCCGTGGCCCCCTTTTTTTTTTTTTTTTTTAACTTGATTTGATTTTTGGCCATAGACACATCTTTGTTCGAACCTTGACCTCGAACCCTCGTGAACTCGGACCTCGGACCTCGAACCTCGAACCTCGAACCTCGAACCTCAAACCTCGTCCATCATGCCTATGGTCTGTCGCCTACGGCCTTTTCGGTCCACGCCGTAGGCTTTGATCCGCGTCCGTTTGATTTGTGCCTGGTGACACTCGTTCGATCAGCGCCCACGTTCGATCCATGCTTGGTGACGCCCGTTGGATCCGCGCCCGCGTGCGATCCACTCCTGGTGACGCTCGTTCGATCTGCGCTTGGTGATGCTCGTTCAATCGATGCCATCTCCGCCTAGTGGCGCCCGTTCGATCCAAGCCCTGCTCGATCTGCGCCTAGAGACGCCCGTTTGATTTGCGCCTGCATTTGATCCGCGCCTAGTGATGCTCATTCGATCCGTGCCCACGCTCGATCTGAGCCTGGTGTTGCCCTTTTGATCCGCGCCCGCGCTCGATCCATGCCTGGCGACCCCCGTTCGATCTGCGCCTGTCGATCAATGCCCGTCGATCCATGTTTGCGACCCGCGCCTGGTATGTGTTTATTCTCCCTCTTTTTTTTTTCACTCTCTTTCTTCTTTCTCTTAAGAGTCGACGCCCATTGATGGTGCCCATGGCCCTTTGGCAGTAGTCTCTTGGCCGTGGCCTCTTAGCTTTTCACGTACTTGTTCAAGCTCCCTGCCCTTATAAATTGCTCTATCTCCCTCTTCAGTTGGCAGCAATCTTCTGTGTCATGTCCATTATCCTTGTGGAAGAGACAATACTTGTTGGGGTTATGCTTCTTAGGTCCTGCTGGCATGGGTCGTGGTTAACGGAGTAGGTCACGATCTTGGATTTGCATAAGGATCTGGGACCTGGTGGTGTTCAGGGGTGTGAACTCTGGGCTGCTTGCTCTCTCACTCCTCTTTGGGCGACGATCGGTCCTTCCGGATGGGCGATTGTCCTTCTCCTATCGAGGCTCGGTCCTCGACCTCTTGCTTTCTTTGCAGTCGTTCGACGCCGATCTCTTGTTGTCCTGGGGCTTGGCCTTGATCACTTTCTTCTGAGCTTGTAGTACCTCGGCCCTATTGGCGAACTCGTTGCACCGCTCAAGAAGCTCCTTCATGGTCCTGGTCTTGTGTCGCGCCAAGTCTTTAATCAAGTCCAGTTCCCTGATGCCCCCAGCCAAGGCTGCATGCTGGGTCTGGTAGTCTAAGTCTCGGACCTCCAAGGACTCCTTAGTAAACCTGTTGACGTACTGCCTGAGGGACTCCCCAGGGTTCTGTATCACGTTTAGTAGATTGACCGTGGTTTTCTTCTGCTTGACACTGCTCTGGAAGCGAGTGACAAACTGTTCACATAACTCTACGAGCAAACCTATCGACCTTGGTTGTAGTCTGGAGAACCACGAAGTAGCGGCACCCTTGAGGGATGCAGGGAATGCTCGGCAGGAAACCACGTCTGATCCCCATATAGGGTCATCATCCCATTGAAGTAGTTGATATGGTCATTGGGGTCTGTGGTACCACTGTAGAGTTCAAAGGTGGGTAACTTGAACACGGAGGGGAGTGAGGTTGACATGATCTCTTCTGAGAATGGATGTTGCCCGGGTATTGAATATGTCTCGCCTTTGGTCTATTTCTTCAATCCTTCCAACTTCTCGTCCAAGTCTCGGAGTCTCTTGTCTAGCTCCTCTTCTAGTGACTGTCCCTCACGTCTGGCCGGACGTTCACTGTGACCTCGTTCTCGTCCTCTCCTTGAAGTCCCCTCCCTCCTTGAGTGTTGGCGGGATGGTGAATGGTTACGTTGCAATGAACCCTGGTGTGAACGTGAGGGGCTTTCTTCTCGGTAGGTCCGGCTCCACCGTGGCGTGTGTAGGGGTGTCAATGGGTCGGGTTGGGCCGGGCCTGCCTAAACCCTGACCCTAACCCTAGAGGCCTTAACCTAAACCCTGACCCTGACCCAACCCTGGCAGGGCCAAGAAACCCTCAACCCTGACCCGACCCTGCCAGGGTTTTCCCTGGCCCGGCCCGGCCCGGCCCGACCCTGATAGGGTCAGGTTGGCCCTGATTGACCCTGTCCCTGAACTACCCTTGACTTTAATTTTTTTTTTTTTTGAAAATAAGGAATAGTTTAATCAGGGTTTTAAAATCGGAATCAGCAATTCATCTTCGTCTTCATTGATCTACAAAATAAGCAGGAGACTCACAAAACTCCCAATTTTTCTATTGTTCTTGTTTGGATTCCCTTCAGCTGCCCTAATGCTCAGCAGATATGGAAACATCTTTTGAAAGTTCAGGCATGTTTAGCTAATTGTTTTGTACTTGGGCTTCTATTACTGGTTTCAAACCACAAGCTTTTGAAAGGTCCTCTGGGGCCCCTTGAACACCTTGAGTTGTTCCTCCTCCTTTGGAATAGGAACTCAAGGAGTCAGATATACCAAAAGGATTCACAGTCACCAAAATTCCCATCTCTGAAAACATATTAACTTCTTCAAAATAGCCAAAGACCAACAGGCCCTCTCATATACACAATGATCTTAGACGAAGATCAAAGTCTGATCAAAACCCAAATTAAAATAATCTCATACATCTACCAACATTAGATCAAGAAAATAAAAAATCAAATGCTAGAAAGAGGGAACAAACCAGAAATAACATCCAACTCAAACAATGCTCACCGTGTTACAGAGATCTTTCTCCCTAGAAGTGCTCAGTCTGTCCCTGAAACCAGATAAGAAGATCCCCAAAGACGTTTGTACAAGCTCTTGCATACGATATCGTCTTTGTTGAACAACGCCATCTTCAATTTTCACCGAAAATCACCCCACCCATTTGACTTAAAAAAAAAAAAACCCACTGTTGATTCCTAGTGAAAACGGCCACCATCCCTTTTTTTTTTCCTCTGAAACTTTGATTAACCCCTTCTAAGAAAAACAAAAAACCCACTGTCGAATCCCAGCGAAAACGCCCACCACCCTTTTTTTTTTCCCCCCCTCTGAAACTTCGATTAAGACCCAGTGAAAAGAACAAAAAAAAAAAAAAAAGGAGAAAGAGCAAAGAGAAGAGAGCGAGAGACAGAACCAAGAGAGAGATTTGGAACAAGACTCGCCTTGCAGTTCTCCTCGTCAGCCTTCTCCTCCAAAGTCCAAACGAGGTCGATAGGATGAGGCTAATCCAGACATCGCAGAGGGAAAGAGATAGGGTTTGGAGATGGCGCATGAAGGGAAAGAGAAGGGAAAGACTGAAATGTGAATCGCTTTAGGTTTCGAGGGTTTTGATTGTTTTTTTTATTAGTTTTTGTTAGGATAAAGAAGAATAATATATATATATATATATATATATATATATATATATATATATATATATATATTGTATATATAAAAGTATATATATATACTTATAAACAATTCAGGGTCGGGCCGGGCCGGGCTCAACCCGAGGTCCAAACCCAAGCCCGACCCGACCCTGCCAGGGTCAAGTTATTTCTAAACCCTAACCCGCCCTTCGGGCTGAAAAATTCAGGGTCGGGTTCGGGCCGGGCTCAGGGCGGGTTCGGACGGGTTCGGGCCGTGTGGGCTTTTTTGACACCCCTAGGCGTGTGACTTCCTCCTAGTCGACCTTGGAACACCGACCTCCTGATAGACCCTTTTGGGTTAGGTACCACAGACATGTGTGATGGTGTCCTCCCATGGTCTGAGGGAGGCCCTCTGTTCTCCTGAGATACTGGGAGGGATCCCCCCCGCTGGTGAGTGGCACTTGCGCGCCTGGTGTATGATGAGCACATTTATGTGTGAAATGTTAAAGCATAAAGCATACATTTTACTACATCGGACAGAGTTACTTCGGTGCTTTCTTGTGCTTTTCAGGTTTTAGGTGAATTCTTGTGAAAATGGAGCAAAAGATGCTAAGAATAGCTGGAAGCGGCCAGGAGTCGAGAAAATAAAGTTTGGATTGAGCACTGAGAAAATCACGCCAATCAATCAAATTTGAATATGATTACAGTGGGCCCCTTAGCATAATTTTGAGGTGTTAATAGTATGGATGCGTAGCCCGTTGAGTCAGCTTCGCAACGGTTCAAACGGCACTTGATTTTGAGTTCAAACGAAGAAGTTACGGCTGTTTCCGTGGACATGGGTTTATTTGTAATTATTGATAGTCGACTGGGGACAAAGTAAAGCGGAAGTTTGGATTCCAGGGGCCTTACGAAATTATCAGAAGTTATCTTTCTGTCAGCCGAAAGATTCCATTTGGAAGGCTCTGGAGCAGTCCAACTTCAACTTGAGATATCTTGGGCTCCCAAACTCCAAATTAGACGAAATTTGAGTCTATTTTGGGTGATTTTTCGTAAGGAATACAACAGTGAGACCCATATAAGCATCCCATGCTCCACATTTTTTGAAGGACAGATTTAACATTTCATTAATTGTGAGTGGAATCCTAGTCATCACCCTTACTCTCTCTCTCTCCTCCAATTTTTCAAGGGCACTTTTGGAATTCTACTTGGGATAAATTTCTTTTGAAAGATATTCTCTCATCTATAGAAGGTTGAAAAGTCAAAGATGGCTTGATCTCATTGCTTGGAGAAGACACCTACAAAGAAAAGGAAGCACAAGTTAGAATTAGAAAGTTACTTTTTAATAAATAGAAGGTTTATATATCTAGGATTCTTTTCTCTCCCTCTTTCTATTTTTTTTCTTTTTTCTTGGGGTTCAAGTTTTATTGTAAAGGAAGGAGAAGGGAATCTTTCTCCTACCTCTTCCCTCTTCCTTCTTATCTCTTCTCCTCTCCTTGCCCCTATAAGTACCCCTTGCCTTTTGGGTTGTAATAAGTTAGTTCTAGTTCAGTTTTTAAGTTAGTTTTAGTTTAATTTTAATTCAGTTTTTAGTTCATTCACTTAGTGAAATTTCTTCTCTTCTTCTCCTTCTAATTTGTGATTTTTGGCTTTTCTAAGTTCTAGTTTGCTTTTATGATTTTTATTTAATGGTTGTAATAGGTTTAATTTATGCTTTAAATTCATGTCTTCAATATGGTTGTAATAATTCTAGTTTAGGATTTAAGCTTCGTAGTCTAAGTTTTTAAGTTGATGACAAGACTTGAAGATTTAGAAGGGGAAGCCATGCAAAGTTTGTACAAGTATTCAAGCTCTTCAATTACATTCCTGCAAGCATATCTAGGTTTACTCTCTAACTCTTAAACTCATTCTCCCTTTCTTCTATCTCATTCTCTCTTCTTCTCCCTCTCTTTCTTTTTTGTTTTGTTTTTTTTTTTTTTATGTGGTTGTGAAGTCTTTTATTTTTTTATGTGGTTGTGAAGTTTGGCTGTATTCTTTTTATTCCTTCCAATTTGCGTTAGTTTGATAGGTTACATGCTCATGTGTTAGGACGCCAATTTAATCTCTTAGATGCTTGTGAGTTAGGATGCGTTAATTTTCATTAGTTTAATTAGTTTAATTTAACACGTTAATTTGGTTCACTTTGCATTACTCTTAAGTTAGTTAAATAGAGTGGCATATATCTCCTTGTGTTCGACCCGTAGCTACGATGGACCCGTACGCTTGTGGTATTATTTTAATTCAAACAGTGTACTTTTCTGACCTGTCACCCCTAGGAGGTAACCTCCTGGGGCTCTGCTCCTATAGAGGGACAGGATTTATCCTTGGTGTTGGCAACGCCTTGTGGCGATGGGATGTCCCGCACTGCCTCAAGTAGTCTTGAAAGAGTCGCTGATCGTTGAGGATCTGCCGCTGCAAGTCGTTGATCTGACCCACAGTCGCCGGTGCATTAGGATCATGTGTTGGCTCCACGGCTGCTTTGGGGTTGAGGTCGACTACCTCAACCTGTTGGTTCTCTGGGACCTCCCTCTCCTGAGAGGCATGGTCATTGGCTCTGTGACATGAGTTCTCTGGAGGAGGTGATCCATTCCCCTCCCTCGCAGCATTGTTGGTGGAGGGAGCGGTCTTCTTACCCCGTGGTGCCATTGAGTAGGTGAGGAATCGAGTTAGTAGATATGATGGCTAGCGTCGTTCCCACAGACGGTGCCAATCTGTTGCATCAGAAAATCATCAGCGGTCCCTTGAGCGCTATAACCTGTAAAAGGACCAGGGTGACAAAGGAGAACCGGTGTGGTTCCGGCCTAGGACTCTCCGATGCCTAAGTTAGATCTCTTTGAACAAACAGATGAATAGTTAGAATTCAAGATGGGTTGATGGGGTAGAGTACCTTTCCTTTTATAGTGGAGTGTGGCGGTGTGGAGAGTCCCAGTCGATGGCGAGTAGTCCTCGTAGTTGATAGAGTCCCTAGGTAGCAGGGTTCTTCCTTGATTGGTTGTCCCCTACAGGTGGTAGTGTCCTTGTAGGGCTGATGTACCTAGCGGATAGACGCTAATACATTGTCAGATAAGGTTCCTGGTGCTTGTGTCCATCTGGGACTGTATAGCTGATAGGCGGTGGTCTAGAGTCCTGGAGATGATGCATATCTTGTTGATGGCGGCAGTGGTAAGGGTGTCAATTTAGGACCGGAACCGGGAACCATCCCAATACCGTCTCGCTAAAATCCGGTACCAGACCGTCCCATTAGTAAATGGGACGGTATTGATATATGATTTTGGTACCAAATGATAAATGGGACAGGACGGTTCTGGGACGGGATTTCCAACGGTACCAGTACCGAAATATCAATTAGGTACCGGATTGTACTGAAACTACTAGTACCGTTTAAAAAGAAAGAGTATATAAGATATTTATAAAAAAAGAAAAAGAAAAAAAAAGGGTATAAGAATTACGACTCATTAGGGTTTCACTAATTGCCTTTTGAATACGAAGAGGAACAATAGGTCAACAGCCGTAACTTGAAGTCTCTCCTCACAAAACCTGCTACAGTGCTACTCCCTCCTCCCTCCTTCCTCGACCAACTACATCTACCAGATTTTTTATTTTTGCACATTGTACTTCTTACTTCGTACCATACTACCATGTGACATGTGTGTTAAATAGAGTTTTGTTTGGGAAAATCAAAGAGGAAACACAACGGGATTCTTCCATTTTGTAGATTTAAAGAAATCAAAAGCTTATTACATGTGATCTTAGGGAGTTTGAAGAAGTAAAACTATGATTTCATAATTTAAGTTGCTTTATAAAAAGCAGTAGATAACTTAGATTTCATGATAGTGAAAAAATTCCACAACACTAGTAAACCCACCTTGTTAGAAACAATTAAACTTCTTCTCCCTTTTTCTACAGTGCCTAGAACCGTTTAAGAACCGGTATTGTCCCATCCCGCTAGTAATCGGGACTGGGATCTAGGTTTGATCCCGTTAACTAAATGGGATGGTACTGGGATTGGCACTTTTGGTACCGATACCGGTACCATCCCGTTCCAAATACCAAGAACCGTCCCAATTGACACCCTTAGGCAGTGGTACCTTGATCTCTGACTAGGGTCTATGCCTGTGCGTATCCGAGGTCATGCCCGTGGAGGGTGGTCATTCAGATCGGCGTCCGTGGAGGGTGTTCATTTGGATCGACGTCCGTGGAGGGTGGTCATTCAGATAGCCGCCCGTGGAGGGTCCTTCACTGGTTCTGTCATGGTCCACTTCCTTGGGCCAGGACACATGGCGGCCTCTGATTGGTTGGTGTGATTTTGGGTTCATCACATATGTTATCTTCCTAGGGGGAAAAAAAGCAGAACCCGATGGACAAGCAATTCATCCAAGAACAATAACCGTAGGAGATACAAAAACCCAATTTAGCAAACCACCTAGACCAAAATAAAGAATCCATAAATCAATCAGATCAAATAGCAAACTTTAGCACCAACCAATGCTCAAAATTCATTAGAACTACACAAACAAACACAAAATTCAACACCGATGATGGGTCTCGCTGTAATCTCTAGTCAGAATTAAGACGATAAAAAACTCAAGTCATGCCCATGTGAAAGGGATGAGAAAACCAAAAAATGGAGTGGAATAGGATTTCAGATGGAGAGGGGTTAAGGGGGGTCGTGGGGAGGGTTGCAGATATTAGGGCACTGCTGTACTCAAAGTGATGAGTGATGATCACCTACGTATACTGCCGAAATACAAAAACAAAGAAAAATGGCAGCAGATTGAACAAGTTTTAAGGTCTCCTCTTGCTTTAATGTTCTACGCTTTTGGATGTATTTCCAACTCCCTCTTGATTAGTCTTATAGGAGTTTTTTGAGCCATTGTAGGAGAGCACAACGACACTTTCCATCAATGCGGAATCGCCCCTACATTCTCTCCAATCTGTTATTTGACCTAGTCTCGTGGGTTTGTGGATGAAGCCTTATGGCCACGTTATCAACATCTCCCACTTGGCTATTTTGGCCGAATCCACACTTTACATTCCCATTTCCAGGAACATCCATCGAGAAACTTTTATTTTCGTTCCCATTTCTTGGAACTTCCGTCATAAAATTTCATTTCCATTCCCATTTCCAGGAACAATAAAAGATAATTTCATTCCCATGACCAGGAGCATCCAGTTTCTTTTCCAGACTCAGACTGTTCTAAGTCCCATATATATTTCAAACATTTGAGTTCAAATTCTAGACTTAGATGGCTCTTAGTCCCATCAAATTCACATGCTTAATATAAGCTTTCGCACGAATTCCCTTTGTGAGGGGATCGACAACCATATCGCTCGTAGGTATATAGGTTTCTTTAATTTCACCCTTTTCTTCTATATCACGTATATAATGATACTGAATTTCTATATGTTTTACCTTCGAGCTATTTGCACCACTGTGTATCAAGCTTGTTGTCGCTTGATTATCATAGAATATTTCCACTGGTCTATTTTCAAGATCCAGCCTTAATTCCATTAAGAACCGTCTAATCTAGACTGCATGAGTACTTGCCATACTATAAGCAATGTACTCGGCTTCCTATGTGTGCCTAGCAACACACCCCTGTTTCTTGCTACCCCAAGAAACAGCTGCACCTCCATATATAAACACATGTCCAGAGGTGGATTTATAGTCATCTCTGTCCCCTCCAAAGTTGACGTTAGAATATCCAATGACCTCAAGTTTTTTCGCTTGAAAACATAATTTCAAGTGTTTTGTACCTTTGATGTACTTCATTATCCTCTTAACTGCTTCCCAATGGGTAAAATCGGGATTACTTTGGTATCTACTTACCAATCCGACTGGGTAGGCCAAATCCGATCGTGTACATAACATGGCGTACATCAAACTACCTATTGCCTGAGCATAAGGTATATTTAACTTTTCTTATCCTTCTTGAGGACACTGGCTTTTCGACAAAGCCTTTCCTAATACATTTGGAGTTGACGAGGGATTGCAATTCTGCATCCTGAATCTTTTCAACACAGAACTCAAGTATTTTTCCTGACTCAAACACAACATATGTTGTGTTCTATCTCTAAATATTTGAATTCCTAGAATATAAGATGTTTCTCCGATGTCCTTCATTTCAAATCTATTACTAAGTTCAAACTTGGTTTTGTTCAACATATCCAAGTCATTTTCAGCCAATAGTATGTCGTCAACATACAATGGGAGTATAGTGAAACTACTCCCTCTCTTCAAAATATACACACAGTTGTCCAACTTATTTGCCACGAATCTTAATTTAAGGATCGTTTTGTGGAATACAAGATACCACTGACGTGAGGACTGTTTTAACCCGTACAAGGACTTTTTAAGTCTACATATTTTATCTTCCTGTCCCATTACCTGAAAACCTTCAGGTTGTCACATATATATGGTCTCTTCCAACTCACCATTTAGAAAGACGGTTTTTACGTCCATCTGAAACAATTCTAAGTTCAGATGTGCAACTAGTGCCAATATCAGTCTGATAGAGGCAAATTTTGCTACCGGTGAGTAAGTTTCCTGGTAGACTATTCCTTCCTTTTGGGTGTAACCTTTTGTGACTAGATGGGTCTTAAATTTATCAACAAACCCATCTACTTTGTACTTTTTCTTAAGCACCCATTTGCAACCTATTGCATTTCTACACTTTGGTAGGCCACAAAGTTCCCATACTTGATTCTTTGTGATAGAATCAATTTCCTCCCGCATGGTATTTAGCCATTCACCTAATTCTCGTGATTTAATTGCTTCACTATAGGTTACTAGATCGACTACTTCTTCCACATCCATGTCAACTGTATGATAAGATGGTTCACATAAATAAAGGTAGTAGTCATCTAAGTAAGTTGGTGGTGTCCTTGTTCTTTTACTCTCACTTACCCTAGGTTCTGGGTCTTGCCCTTGAAGATCAACTTGATTTTCAGGAGCATAGGTTCCTTGATAAAAAATTCCTGGTTCCTCTTGAGAGTCAATACCATAGTCATCATCAATAACATACAGGGGTTCTGTATCCTCCTACTGCAGTTCCTCTTCTAGTTTCTCTAAAAATTCTGCATCACGACTCTCAATGACCCCTTTTTCAGGGTGATAAAACCTATACCCTTTTGATTCTTTGGGATATCCTATGAACTTACATCTGATCGTTCTAGAATTCAACTTGTTTTTATATGACTCAGGTATTAGAACATGGGCTATTGATCCCCACTTCCTTAGATTTTCTAAGTTTAGTTTCCTACCTGTCCATAGTTCATAGGGTGTAGTTTCAACAGACTTGGTGGGAATTCTATTCAAAATATAATTTACTATGAGAATGGCTTCTCCCCAGAACTTCTTGGAGAGAGAGGAATGTGATAACATGCAACGGACTACATTAAGTAGCGTTCTATTCCGTCTTTCAGCCACACCGTTCTGTTGTGGTGTGAAAGACATAGTCTTTTGCTTAATAACTTCATGTTCCTCACAGAAATTTTTAAACTCAGTGAAGTTGTAGTCTCCACCACGATCGGTTCTTAGAACCTTAATGTTTCTTCCCAACTGATTTTGCACTTCCGTCCTATAGCGTCTGAAGCATTGAAATGCTTCAGATTTCCTACTTAGTAAATAAATGTACACCTATATTTGGAGAAATCATCAGTAAACGTGATGAAGTAAGTCTTCCCAGTATGGGTACCCACATTGAGCAGTCCACAAATATTAGAGTGTACTACTCCGAGGAGTTCCTTTGCTTTCACTCCCACTGGAAAGGGTTTTCTAGTCATCTTACCAGATAAACAATGTTCACATGCATCATATTCTATTTTAGTTAGCCTAGGAACTAACCCCAATTTAATTATTTGTTCCATTTTCTTAATTCCAGGGTGTCCTAATCTCATGTGCCAAATGTATGAATTAACCACATTTGCAACGTCTATGTAAATCAAAGAACTAGATGCATTTCCATTAATGTTGGTGCTTATATTATGAGCATTGTCTACAGTGGAAAGCAAAAATAAATCATGCTCGGGGACAAAATGTCCTGAAGCAAAAATACGACCGTGTCGTCCAATAGTGACCTCAGTTCCTGTGAAGCGCACATCAAGGCCCTTCCTAACAAGGGTAGGTACAGATATTAAATTTTGGCACATGTCGGGAGCATAAATTACATCTCTGAGATAAAAATTAGCCTTCACTAGGTCCAACACATAGCCTGCAATACCTCGCACCTCGTTATACGAGTTGTTTCCCATGAAGATCTTGTGGTCTCCAGGTGCAAGAGGCTTCATCTTTTGTTGGCCTCGTGTAGTTCTTGCTATGTGACGAGTTGCACTTGAGTCGATCCACCACCCCTCATATTGTTCCCCAGACAAATTGCACTCAACTGGACCAATGAACTCTTTTCGTTGAGTGTGGGATGAGGATCCAGGTGCAGGATTTCCTTTGTTATTCTTCTTAGGATTAGGGCAGTTAGCCCTAAAGTGGCCAAAATTTCCACAGTTGTGGTATGCTCCAAGTCGTACCTTCTGAAAGTTCTTGGGCTTCCATTTACCCTTCCCCTTAAACCTATTAGGATTGGTGTTGGGGTGGAGCTGGTAAGTACTGGAAAGGGACTGGTGCTGATGTGCTAGTGCTTCCACCTGTCCATGCTCAGGCTCAGCTGCGCTGGGCTAGGCTAGGTGTAGTTCACTCATGGATTTAGTCTCCATGCACTCTTGGAAGTACTGCAGTTGTTGGGGAAGCTTCTTAAGAGTGAGATTTCCCCCCAGGAATCTCAGTGCAGTTTGAGCCATCGCCCAAGAAGGGGGCAAACTATTGATGATCGTGGATACTTGGTAGTTATTTGACACATTTGATCCCGCATCATCCAACTCTTGAGCCATTACGAGCATCTTGTTGATGTGATTCACAACATCCTCACCTTCAACCATTCTACAACTATTGTATCTCTGAGTCAATAGCTGAGTGTGAGTTTCAGTTTTTACTTCACAGCTTCCGACACTGCTTTGGTCAACTTGTGGTTGTTAAACACCTTCATCACATGATCTTTCATCTTTAAGAGAATCATGCTTCGGGCTCTCTTGTCATCTTCAGCCCATTTTTCTGTAGCTTTGATTACAGCAATGTTGGAATTATCCCCAACCCCAGGTTTCGGTTCCATAACATGGTCCAACTTCTCATATATCAGTATATGGTTGATTTTCATGTTCCATGTATCATAACTCGACCCATTCAGTTTCTCAAGATGGTTGATTTCTTGTGCTAAGGGTTTTCCTGCCATGATGATAATCTGACAAGTAATTAATGAATATTAGTTTTCTATTCTAATTATGTTTTCACACTCTAGTTCTAGAAAAAATCCAACAGTTCTCCGCACGTTAGATTTCGATTCAATCTTACTCCAAAGAGTCACTAAATTAACTGTAATATTCTACGTGGAGGGTATGAATCGGTTCGGTTCAACTATGTGAGTGGGTTAACATTCATACAATAGAATGAATAAATTAAATAAAAATGATGCAACCTTAAATTAAAATAAAAAACTAGGATAGGATTAAAGGAGAAAAACAAAGTGGAAAAAGTACAAGTTTATGTGAAATGATATTTTCTCTCACTATTTAAGAAGCAACAAAGTAATAAACAAAAAAAAATAATATAACATATATATTCTTAAGTTACAGCATGCAATAGATTTGTAATTCCAAGGCACCCAAAAAACAATATTTTAATTGTATTGGAAAAGATCAGATAAGATTAGAAGAAAATTAATTCAAATAATAATACACATTAAATATCGGATCATATGTTGGTTTAGTAGTAATCAACAAGCAATTCAATAACAAGATAATGCTAGGCAGCAAGTATAACAAAAGTTTAAACCAAAATCGAATGAGATTGCAACATTAGTTTAAGTATAAAAACAGATGGCAAAAGCTGATGTGATGTAAGAGAGAATGCAATATTAGTTTAAGTATAAAAACAGATGGCAAAAAGCCGATGTGATGTAAGAGAGATTGCAATATTAGTTTAAAAACAGATGGCAAAAAGCCGATGTGATGTAAGAGAGATTGCAATATTAGTTTAAGTATAAAAATAGATGGCAAAAGCTGTCTTTGAAAGAGACGTTACCCTCTTATTAATAAAAATATCTATAAAGTTATCTTGAAAATGACATTTCCTTCTCTCTGTTCCTACTTTTCAATTAGATAAATAATAAACCGTTTCCATCTTGGAAAAGATAAACAGTCTCTATCTTGGAAAAGGTGATTCCTTCTCTCTTTTTCTACTTTTTAATTAAATAAATATGCAAAAAAGCAATTACTTACCTCTCTTCCGTAGAGTATTGCAAAAATTGGATGTGTTTCAAAAACTGAATCAAGGAGCTCCTAGTTGCAGAGGCAGAGGAAGAAAAAGAAAAATCGGCAAGCCCTGCTCCGACGATGTAGACTCCAATGGATCGACTAGCGCCTGTAGCTCTGATACTAGTATTAGGGCACTATTGTACTCAAAGTGATGAGCGATGATCACCTATGTATGCTGCTGAAATACAAAAACAAAGAAAAATGGCAGCAAATTGAACAAGTTTTAAGGGCTCCTCTTGCGTTGATGTTCTACGCTTTTGGATGTATTTCCAACTCCCTCTTGGTTAGTCTTATAGGAGTTTTTTTGAGCCGGTGTGGGAGAGCATAATGGCACTTTCCATCAATGTGGAATCGCCCCTACATTCTCTCCAATCTATTAATTGACCTAGTCTCATGGGTTTGTGGATGAGGCCTTATGGCCACGTCATCAACAGCAGAGTAGGGTGATGGTTGCTTAACAGAGGAAAGGGCTAGGCGGCTAATGTGGAGGGAGGGGTTCGCAGAGGGGTGGTTGTTACATCCTTAACCAAACCGTTATTAATTTAAACCTGTGTATAGGGGCGGAGCTCTATTATGTTGGGGACCTCTGGAACATCACCATGAAACCAACCTATAAGATCTTCAATATGTCGGATGGTGAGTCTGTTGAGGAGAGGTTCCTCGATAGGGATCAAGGAAGGTTCATCAATGATTCCGCACATGTCAATCTTCCCCCGGGCTTACCCCCTTGGAGGAATGAAGGTATGTACAATTCATATTATTTTAATTCCAATTATGCCCCTGGGGGAAATAGTGTACCAACCTCCTCCATTGATGCCCATTAATACCCCCTCATTGGTTGGGGCCCACTCATAGAGATCTTAGCACCTTGGGGCCCTCGAACTGCCAATCTGAGACTGGCGGATCATGTAGCAGAAAACTGGCGGATCAGGTATGAGCCGCTAGCTCATGATCCGCCAGATGTCAGAATTGTCTCTATGTGGCTATCGGCAACTTGGTTCGACCTTGCCTTGACCCAGGGCTTAGCCAATGTTCAGCTTAGGCTATTTGGAACGTAAGGGACTCAATTGAGTTACAAGCCATGAACCTATGACCCATTTGGGCTACACCTTAAAGTAAGCCCATTTTTTTACCTTAAACCCATCCCCAAGCCAAACAAGACATAGACCACTTATATAACCCAATCAAACCCTATTCCTCCTCATTTCACTCATCTCACAACCCTTGAGAGAGTCAAAAACGTGGAGAGCAAGCCAAGGAGGAAGGAAGAAGAAGAAGGGGGAAGAAGGAGAGAGAGAGAGAGGAAGGACTCCACCTCCATTTGAGCTAGCCTTGAGCTCACACCTCTTCCCCAACCAGCCCTTCACTCACCAATGGATTAGGAACTCATGGAAATGGTGTCTTGGAGCCCAAGCTCAGCTTAGAAACTCATTCTCTTGCTGCCTTTGATTGAAACTCATTATAAGCCATCACTTCCACTTAGTTCTTATGCTAATCTATGTAGATATCATGTATAGATGTGCTCCAACCAAGGGGCTTTTCATTTCTAAGGACCAAGCCCACTGATTAGGGCTTGATTGCATCAATTAATGTCCAAGAGGGGACCAATCCCCTAGTTCTTGGCTTAGATAGCTTGGAAACCCTAATTGGAACACCATCTCCATGGTTGTTGGGTGTTTGGATCAAGTTCCAGCCCATTGGATACTAATTGGAGTCATATCCACTAACCTAATGACTCCATTAGGGACCCTTGACACCCCCCATGCTATCCCCGAAGAACCCTTGGCCATTGGCCTCAGTTTGGATGCCATCCGAGCTAAATATAGCTCTCTCGGAGTCTGGCGGACGATGCATGATCCGCCAGGTTATACAAGGCATCGTTCGTCAAGTCCAAATTACCCTATTTTGGTGGTTCCAGCTTTGGGACTTCATTTGAGCCACCTCTCACTTGTTGCACACTCATATTATGACATGTTAGGCTGACGTACGCATGTGAGAGGGACGTACATTGCACAGGAGCCCTTATCTCCTACGTGTGAACTCGGTGAGTGGATCGAACACTTGAACTATTTTATGGCATGTTTAATTGATGTCCTTGACTATTGGGGGTTAGTGACATGTCAGGTCATGCCAAACTCTTGGAAGGCCATTTTTAGTATTTTTATTTACTTGTTCGTGAGCCGACCCTCTCATTATTTGCCTATTTTTATTTGCTGAAGAAGTATAAGGAGGGTTGGTATTACTTTACTCATCGGGATCTGGGTGAGACTTGGGCGAAATTTAAATTTTATGACGAAGTGCCGACCTCGAACAAGTTCTGGAAGGGAAAATTCTTCTTTGCGGTCATCCCGGGGAATCCTCTAAGGTCGGGGTGGCGTAAGATCGACCTTAAAGTAGTAAACTATGCTGTTGGTTTGACCTGAGACGAACAAGAGTCGGTAAAAGCCACTCTTCACGGGCCCAGGTTCGATGTATGGAACTCGTCATCTGAGGCTTTCCTTTACAAATGGACTCTCAGTATGGGTTAGTCTGACCTCCCTCTTTTATTTTTAGTATTCTTTTCTAGTTTCCTACAGGGTCGTTCTGATCGGGTTTAGCTTTCTTTTTCAGTGAAGTTGGATCCGGCCAGAGAGAGCGCTATTGCCGCCAAGTAGAAAGTGGCTAAGGCGTTATAGAAGAAAGGCGTAGTAGAGGATGCCTCTAAATCTAAGCTTGATCAAGAGATCGGCTTCGGGGATCTTGCTAAGAAAGGTAAGGGCAATGCTAGGGTCCCCCCCAGGC
Organism: Telopea speciosissima; assembly: GCF_018873765.1. NCBI lineage: Eukaryota > Viridiplantae > Streptophyta > Magnoliopsida > Proteales > Proteaceae > Telopea > Telopea speciosissima. The sequence goes on along the minus strand of NC_057919.1, from coordinate 52,369,975 downwards.
AAGGATGATGTTCGTATGGGAGGTCCTACTCCTCCTCCAAAGCCTGACTTCAAATCCTCTACTCAAAAAAGGAGGATGGAGGAGAAGGACCTCGTCATGGATCAGCCAGGAAAAACAAGGAAACAAGCTGAGGGAAGCCACTCATCAGATCGGATCATCGAGGACCAGCTTCCTCTGACTATGATTTCATCCTGAATTGCGGTGAACCGTCCATCCTACTTTCATCCTAGCTGGAAGGTTGGTGCTGGAGACTCGACCTACGATGATTTTGCAGTTGCTCGTGAAGTCCTGACGAAGGGTCGTCTTCCTCGGGATTTTGCTTGTCTCAAGGCTCTTTCTAACGATAATTTCACGAATGCTGCATATAAGGATGTGGCCAAGGTTGACCTGCTCATCCCTTATCATTTTGTTTTATTTACGTGTTCTTATACCTGTCCCGAGTTGGATTTTAAATTCTCTATTACTCTCACTCTCTCTCTCTTTTTAAGGGTTTACTTTCTTCTGTTGAGGCTATTCTTTGGGTTGAAGGCCTTATGGAGTCGAACCGGAAGTTAGCCCATAGCCTGAAGGAGGCCCAGGATTTCATCGAGACCCTGAATAAGAGCAAGTCTGAGGGTGAGGCCGACTTGACTATTGATCATGACCGATCTTTTTGAGACCATGACCTTGAATGGGAAGCTTCTGAATGAACAGACCCATTTAAATGATAGTATAAAGATGATGTTTGAGGAGCTCAATCAGCTCAAGTCGGAGAAGGTGAAGCTCAAGGAAGATTTTTTGGTTGACGTGAATGCTGCTCAGAAGACTGCCGTTGAAGACTTCAAGTCATCGGCTGAGTTTGAGGATTTGGTTTACGAATACAATGGCAAGGCTTTTGCTCTTGGTGCTAACACGACTTGCCACTTCGTCCACAAGAGCGACCCGGTATACAACTTCTCCAGCTTTATGCAGTATGATCCCGAAGTTGAGAAGGAGGTGGTCGAGGCTGAGGAGAGGATCTTGAAAGAAGAGGTTGAGGCTGAGGGTGAGCGAAAGAAAAACTCAGACAACCTTCCGGCGTGATCAGAAGAAACTGCCCAGATTGAGGATCTAAAGAATCTCGATCCCGAGGTCTCCTCCCGTGCTCATGCTTCTAATGCTATTATTTTGCCCAATTCTGTCGCCAAGGACAATGAAGAGATAGTTGTTTACTGGCCCCTCGGGGTGTGTTTTGTATTGTTTTTTTTACTTGTAAATTTTTGAAGTGGTTAGTAGTACTGATGCCATCCTCTTAAGTGAAATCTTTCTTAGTTTGTGGGCTGCCTATATATTACTTCGGTCTTGACCCGTATTACTTTTAGATTTTCATTTTCTTACTCGTCCCTGAGGTCAGCCATTTGCATCCATGGATGAGAATTTTATGCCTCACGGACAAGGACTTTTCCGACCCTTAGGTAAGCCATTTGGCCCCACGGATGAGGACTTTTATGCCTCACGGGTGAGGACTTTCCTGATTCTGAGGTCAGCCATCTGACCCCACAAATGAGGACTTTTATGCCTCACGGGTGAGGACTTTCCCGACCTTGAGGTCAGCAATTTGGCCCCACGGATGAGGAATCTTAAGCCTCACGGGTGAGGACTTTCCCGACCCTAAGGCCAGCCATTTGGCCCCACGTATGAGAACTTTTATGCCTCACAGGTGAGGACTTTCCTGACCCTGAGGTCAGCCATTTGGTCCCTCGGATAAGGACTCTTATGCCTCATGGGTGACGACTTTCCCGACACTGAGATCGGTTAATTGTTTAATTATACATTGTGTGTAGTATTAAAATGTAAACTCTTCGTCTGTATATATTTCAATCTATGGTAGTTGGAATAGGATACAAAAACATAAATTAAAATTTTCATTATTTTGCTTGGGTTCTATTGATAAAATCTCTTTAAATTCTCAGAGTTTCATGGTCTTGGTCCCAGAAATTTTTAGGTGATACGTCCCAAGTCGGATCGTCCTGGAAACTATGTATGGCCCTTCCCAATTTGAGATAACTTGTTAATGTTCCACGGGTCAAGTGCACTTTCTTTTCGAAGGACCAGATCTCCCATCCTGAAGGTTCGAGGTCAGACTCGGAAATTATAGTACCGAGACATCCTCTGCTAATATACAGAGTTCTGTAATAAAGCCTTTTCTCTTACTTCATCTAAAAAATTGAGATTTGCCCTCAGTCCATCTTCATTCATCTATTCATCGAAGGTTAAGACCCAATGTGACGTAGCCAACACTTCAACCAGTGTCAAAGCTTTTATGCCATATGCCAATCTAAAAGGAGTCTCACCTGTTGGAGTCTGAACCATTGTCCTGTATGCCCACAACACACTTGGCAATTCCTCCACTAATTTGGCTTTGGCATCGAGCAATCGCTTCTTGATTCTGTCCAAGAGGGTTCGGTTTGTTACTTCGACCTGGCCATTACATTATGGATAGGCTACCGAGTTCTTTCCGAACTCAATGTGATAATGAGCACAGAAGGCTCTGAAGGTTGTGTTATCAAATTGTTTTCCATTGTCAGTAAGACTTTAGGTAAGCCAAGCCGATAGATGATTTTATCGCAAAAAAGCTTCTCCATATTTTTCTCTGTGACGGTTGCTAGGGGTTCGACCTTAACCCATTTTGTGAAATAATCGACGGTGACTAACAAAAACTTCTGGTTCCCAGATGCCAGCGTAAAATTCCTGACCAGATCCATTCCCCATGCAAATGGAATAAGGCTTAACATAGAAGATAGAAGAGTAGCTAGTTGGTGTGGTACTGGGGAGAACATCTGGCACTGCTCGCAAGTTCTTACATATTTCATGGCGTCTTCTTACAGTTTTGGCCAATAAAAACCTTGGTGCAAGACTTTATACACCAATGCTTGACCACCTAAATGGTTACCATAGATTCCCTCACGAACTTCGGCTAGGGCATACTGGGCCCCTACCGGTCTGAGACACCTCAGGAGTGGTGTACTGATCGATCTCTTGTGCAAGACACCATCAATTAGGGCATACTGAGTAGCTCTTCTAATTATCTTCTTCGTTTCGGTTCAGTCGGACGACAATTTATCATCTCTCAAATAAGCCACGATCGGATCCATCTATCTAGGTCCCTCTTCAATCACATCCACCTGAGGTTCTTCCTTGTGGGAGGGTTGCTCAAGAACTTCTATATAAACAATTCAATCCATGTTTGAACAACTTGTAGTGGCCAACCTGGATAGTGCGTCAGCTGATGCATTTTCATTTCTTGGGATTTATCTGATCTCAAAACTAGTGAAGGTTGAGGTCGGGTCACGAATTTTGTTGAGGTACCTCAACATTCTTTCTTTCTTTGCTTCATAGTGCCCCTTTACCTGGTTCACCACTAATTGAGAATCGTTATGCACGATCAGATGCCTAGCTTGGACTGATCGAGCCATCCTGAGGCCGACCAATAATGCTTCGTATTCTGCTTCATTATTTGAGGCCAAAAATTTGAATTAAAGAGTATACTGGATTTTGAATCCCTCAGGACTGGTCAAGATCAGACCTGCCCCGCTCCCAGCTGTACTGGTCGACTCGTCTAAAAACAAAAACCATGAGCTCGGGTTGTCCTCTTTTTCTTCTACTTCCTTAGCATAGGTGCATTAAACAATGAAATCAGCCAGGCTCTGGCCTTTAATCATTGTGCGAGGTTTATATTCAATGTAATGCTCATTGAGCTCTACCGCCCATCCTAGTAGTCGGCCTAATAGGTCGGGTTTGTGCAGAATTTTCTTTAGGGGCTAGTTTGTAAGTACAACAACCATGTGGCTCTGAAAGTATGGTCTTAATTTTGAGCTATGGTTACCAGGGTGAATGCTATCTTCTCAATCTGCGAGTATCTAGTTTTAGCATCAAGTAGCACATGACTGACATAGTAGATTGGTTGTTGAACTCGAGTGTTCCTATCTGTCCTGATCAAGGCCGCACTGACCGCAACTTCTGATGCAGCTAGGTATAACTGCAACTCTTCTCCATGTTCGGGTCAAATCAGTAATGGTGTATGCTCTAGGTATTGTTTTAGTTCGTCGAAAGCTCGTTGGCATTCGGTCGTCCATTGGAAATCCTTAGGATTCTTCAAGTTTTTCAATGTGTTAAAGAATGGGAGGCATTTGTCTCCAACTCGGGCGACAAAGCCGTTGAGTGCAGTGACTCTTCCAGTCAATCTTTGAACTTCTCGTACAGTTCATGGTGGCTCCATTTCCTGAATAGCCTTGATTTTCTCTGGATTGGCTTCAATTCCATGCTTCGAGAATATGAATCCTAAAAATTTTCCCGATGTCACACGGAATACACATTTCGCAGGGTTTAGCTTCATTCTGTGCTTCCTCAGACAGTTAAAAGTTTCCTCAAGGTTGGTCAAATGGTGCTCGGCTCGGGAACTTTTCACTAACATATTGTCTACATAGACCTCTATATTTCTGTCGATTTGAGGTTTAAAAACATGATTGACCGTTCTCTAATATGTTGCTCTTGTGTTCTTCAAGCCAAACAGCAGGGTCTTATACATAAAATGCTTTCTTGTGCCGTTTGACCAATCATGTTTGGGGAAAACTTGACATTTGAGCAAAGAATCTTTAGGTCTACCTATCCGCAATATTTAAACCCTACCAGACCTGCCATGTGGCAATATTTGATTGTAGACCTAAGATAACCCTCTAGGTAGGTAGACTAATACTTGAGGTGTTATCTTAGATCCTACTTGTCTACAACAAGTAAGGGTATCAAAAGTTCAGTTTGGTCCTAGAAATCATCAAGCTATAACCTGGTAGAAAATACAAGATGTAATAATTTGATTGGGTTATTGGTGTGGCAGGAAGATACGGGAGTAGGGAGAGATAACAGTCTCCTGTACTAAACGTTGGACAAAATTTTGCTGCCTGCTACAAGGCTGGTAGTCAAAGAAATGGACTCTTAAGGGGTATTTTAGAAAATACTAAAATCTAAGAGGGTATGTATGAACCCAAAGGAGAAGTGAATTATTCCATTTCCTTGGTTGTTAGCCTTGGAGCAGGAACAAAATTTTTTTCCCTCAACGCTTGGGGTTATTGGGGTCAGGACCCCAACGTATTTCACTCATGTTGGGAGTCTCTGTTAGGATTTTCCCAAAATACGACGAGTGTGGGCTTAATTAATTATCGGGTCGATCATTGATGGGGATCAAGAAATACAAGGGCTGACGTGGCTTGCTACTATTTATTGAGATGGACCGGACTGGCCTGGCCCATTGTGGAAGTAGGTTAGGGTTTGGGGAGTATTATAAATACTACTGATGAGGGGTCCCTGTAGTCACTATTCTCTATTCTCTTTTCTCCACAAGCCATGGCATCTATGAGTTGATCGATCCGAGGAAACGGGTAGCAATCCTTAGGGCAAGCCTTGTTCAGGTTGGTAAAATCGATGCACATGTGCCATTTACCATTGGATTTTGGGACCATGACCACATTCGCTAGCCAGGTCAGGAATTCACTTTCTTGAATAAAACCCAAATCTTTCAACTTCTGTACTTCAATCTCAATTGCTATGAGTCGCTCAGAAGCAAAATTTCTTCTAATCTATTGAACTAGCTTATATGCTGGGTTAATTTTAAGGTGATGCTCCGCAATACTTGTAGGAATCCCTGGCATGTTGGCCGTCGACCAGGAAAAGACATCTGCTTTAATTCTCAGGAAGGTCATGATTTCCTCTTTCTATTTTTTCTTCATTTGACTCCCGATCTATACAGTACGATCTGGGTAATCTTCAGAGATTAGAATGGCTATAACCCTTTCAACATGATCTCCTCTTTGCATTTCAAGCTCGTCCCTTTGGTCAGGAACTTTTACTACTAAGGCCATTCCTCTGCAGTTATTCTTATTCTTCATGAATGTTGCATAACATTCTCTAGATTTCTTCTGATCGGTTCGGCACTCTCCTACGCCGTTAGGAGTTGAGAACTTGATCTTCAAATGCTTTGTTGATTTGATTGCCCCTAGAGCATTCAGGGCAGGTTGTCCCAGAATTACGTTAAATGCCAAAATTGTCTTGACCACCATGAAGTTTACCATAACAGTGACCTCATTCGGATACTCTCCTTCTGTTATAGGCATCCTTATGCTTCCTTCAATCCTTACTGTAGCTCCAGAGAATCCATATAGATTCGTGCCATTAGGAGTTAATCTTTCATCACCCAGACCAAACTATTGAAAAGCCTGATACGAAAGCAAGTCCACTGATGCTTCTATATCGACCAAAATCCTATGGACAGGTCGGTTTTGGATAACCATTTGCTGCATGATTGCATCGTCTTGTGGCAAGCTAACACCTTCCATGTCATCATCAGTGAAAGTAATGGCCTGTTCGGTTCTTGCTAACTTCTTAGTTGTCTCAACTACCCCAATAAATCTTGCATATGCTTTGGCTTTCCTGACTGACTCCTGGCTAGGCCCTCCTAAGATTGTCAAAATTAGTGCCCCCATAGGTCGGCTCGGCCTAGGTGTATCCTTTGTAGGTTTTGTGTGTCATTCTTGTACTCTTTCTTTTTATTTATCAGTTCTTCTTTCTTCTTTTCTACCATCCTTTCTTTCTTCTCTTCTTCTTTCTCGACGTCCCTCCCTATGATCGGGATGGTTATCTTTCTTTCTATCAATATATCGGGCCAAATGCCCCTGTTTGATTGAATTCTCGATCTCTCTCTTCAATTGCCTACAATCTTCTATATTATGTCCCGTGTCATTGTGGAAATGGTAGAACTTGTGAGGGTTCCTATCCTTAGCCTTTGAGAACATCAGACCTGCCAATTTAGGAGATCTCTGTTCTCGATCTGCATCAGGGTATCAGATCGCCTAGTGTTGAGCGGAGTGTATTTGGGATTGGGGGCCCACTCGGTTCTAAGCTTCTTATCATCTTTCTTGTCAATTTTCTCTCTTCTTTATCAGAACCTCTCTTCTTCTCCTATATTCCATTCGCCTCATTCCATGCCACGATAACCTCAGCCATGTTGGCGAATTGATGACACCAACTAATCAACTCGGTCATGTTGTTGGCTTTATTCAGAATTAAGGAATTTATCAACTCGATATCTATCATGCCACTTTGTAATGCATTAAAAGTGACAGAATCATCAAGGTCGGGAATATCTACGGACTCTCGATTAAATCGCGAGACAAAGTCCCGAATTGACTTATCCTTCTGTTGCTTGATGGCCAACAAGTTCGCCACAGTATTTTTCTGTCGTATACTGCTTTGGAACCTTGTGACAAATGCTCGAACAAGTTCAGCAGAACAATTGATCGTCCTCGGCCTTAAATGAGAGAACCAGTAAGTTGCCACTCACTTCAATGATGCTGCAAAAAATCTGCAACATGCAGTGTCTGATCCCCCGCAAACCATCATCACTGAGTTGAAATAATTGACTTGATCAATTGGGTCGGTGGATCCGTCAAGCAGGACAAAGGTTGGCATTTTGAACCCTTTAGGTAACTCAGCTTCAATAATTCCTTCTAAAAATGGGTGTTGATTAGACACGACAAGCATATCTTCTGTCGTGCTCTTACCCATACTTCAAATCTTTTCATCAAGATCTTTCAATCGCTGTCCCAACTCGACTTCTTCTGGTCAAGCTCGAAATTCATTTTTAACTTGGCTCGGCTTGCAAAAAGAACCATACCTGCTCCTTACGGGTGAGAGATCTCTCCTGTCACGATCAAAACTCTTCTGGGAACTTCTCGAAATGGTTCTCTCCCACCCACGTCGTGGACTTTGAACAGGTCGGGAAAGTGATCGTACTCGAGCCCCCATTCTACTATTTCTTGGAGTGCCACGTTGCCCCTCCTGATTGGGCAGTGATGGAGTGCGTCTCCTCATATAAGCTGTGCTGGCCCTACCTTCAGATTGATGGTCTGACCTGCCTACCCTTTCCTGGACAGATCATTGTGACTACTGTTGTTGTTGCTATTGTTGTTGGTTTACCTTCACTCGCAATAGACATGATCTCAACATCGCATTTATCTCCACAAGTTGGAGCCGCAGATCATGCATTTGTGCTTTGGTTGCGGGTGCATTTGGGTCGAGATAGTGTACTCTTGGGATGGTTGGCCGAGGTCCTGGTCCACCTACTTGGGGCCCTGGGATTGGCAATGGTGGTGGGGGAGGGAGATTTTCCTCAATCAACGTCTCCGACGGCTGCTACACCTGGGGAATTGCACCTGGTATGAGCATAGCTTGGGTCGTCTGACATGTGACTGGGCCACCGTCAACCCGACCTCTACCCCTGTAGGAGTTACCCATTGCACGGCTATTTCCCAGATGGGAATTGTTTGTTCTGTCAGTAACCATAGCCTATGGCTTTGATGAAGCGTGTCCCATAGACGGTGCCAATCTGTTGCGGCAAAATCTGAGTTGTTACTCACCTGGCTGAGTTAACCTGCATAGGTAAACAACACAAGATAGAAGAGTGTCAGCCTAATCTGGTTAGTACACTCTGATGCCTAAGTAAGACCTCTGCAACAGATAAATACTCAAACCCAAAGAGCTTGAAAGTGAGTCCCCTTTACCTGGAATAGGCGTTACTCGTTATAGTTTTGAATTACTAGATCGGTATGAGAATTATTTGTTCATGGATGGTAGTTCTGGTTCCATGTAGTCCTCGGTGTCACTCTCTGGGCATGACACCTGTCGGGTTAGAAGTCATGAAGAAAGCATGACCTTGACCCTGCCAGACATGTAGTTAGGTTAGTTAACCATCTTAGGTATTTAGAATTTTGAGTCCGATCCGAGTAGACTAACCCGATCTGAGCTGATTCGACGACCGATTGGTAAATTCAGGTTCGTTCATCCGTCAGTTGATTGGCGAACCGTTTATGTACGTTATTCACTCTTTACATCCCTTATGGTTTGCTTTGGTCAAACTGGTCGGATCGGCTATAGGCCGATCTACAATGTGTCATCCGTTAATTGGTTGATTCCAATTATGGTTCATCATAGTGTAGCTTGGACAGCCCTTCAGAGTTCCGGAGGTAGATTTTGACTAGGTAAGCCTTAGACTTGGACCTTGTAACTAAATCTTGCATGACTGGTTCTTGACCATTGTTTTAGTTTCTATGTGCATTAATTATACTCTTGCTTGCCCTCCTTTCATGTACAAGCAACCCCTATTAAAACCCCTCTCAAACCCTACCTAAATATCCTTGAAGTAGGCGAGATCATCGGAATCAATTTAATTCTTATTTGCTGTCAATGCACTATGACAAACTTTGAGCTCAATTTCAAAGATTTTTCCTTCTGATTTGGTAAAAGTTTTTTCATAAAAAATGTAACCCTTTAAGTCTAGTTTACAACGCCTTTTGAATCGTGTTATTTCATTATGCATTGACCGAGTTATGACCAAAACAGTGGGCAGAGGTCAGATCCTGCGGCTCATACCTGGGAAACCGGCGGATGATGCACACAGTCTGCCATTGCATCATTCGCCCAGTGTACAAATGATGTTATTTTGGTTTAGTTCTATCTTGGCTTAGCCCTTAGTTATTTTAGACCATTTGTGACCTAATAGACCTAACTAAACCCTAAGAACACCAACCTAAGACTTATTTGGACTCTAATGGGTTTTAAACTCATTTTGGACCTTAAAACACCTCCAACCAAACACACCCCAACTCACTTAAATAAATCAAGCTAAACTCTATTCCTCACCTAACTTCTATCATTTCTAATATCTAAGAAAGGAGAGAAATCGTGTAATTAACTGGTAAAAAATAAAACTCTAAATTAATCTAGCAAGTAGCAAGTAAGGGGTCGATCTACGTGAAACTCGAAGGCTAAATTACTAAGATGATTAGATGAAAGTGATGAAAATTAAAGTGTAATAAATCTGATTTTAAACTACGAACGAAAGAAACGAATCTAAGCTAACAACAATATGCAAATACGGGAGAAGACTATCTTTAGGGTTCGAATCCCCAATGGAATTGTTATTCAATTTGGTTGCATGCTTCGGTTTATTATAACCACATGCATAATAATACCACAGAATGTAGGGTTCCTCCTAGGTATGGACTATCTTGATGAGTACTATCGTTCTTCACTTATAGGGCTTGGCACGCTTAGTTCGTTAAGCTATAATCCATCATCGGTACAACCACATAAGAACAGAATACCATTGCTTGAATGAAAAATAATGAATCACAGAAACAGAAATTTTCAATTAAATCTATCAATTAAAATCATCCAAATAGGGATGGGGTCTCAACATCCAGCAATCAAGACTGCAAACCAGAATTTTAAATAACAAACACCATTAGTTCATCTACACCTAAAGATAGAAAGAACTTAGCTGATCATGGTGCTAAGAGATAAGGGGCAGCAATGGTGACGATGATCTTTGGAGGTGTGCTTGACGATCTCTGCGAGTTGCTGCCCAAGAAGAAAACGTTGGAAGAAGGTGATGGAGATGCTCTGCTGATTCGGTAATAGTGCTAATTTTCAGAATCCCCATCCTCTCTGGCTTCGACAGATTTCAATATATATATATCTCGAAGGAAGGGAAACCGAGAGAGAGAGAGCGTGAGGGATTAGAAAGTAGAGATATAAGAGGAAAGAGAGAGAAAAGTGGAATAGAATTAAGAAAGGTGGGACCGTGAGGGATTTGAGAGGGAGAGGGAGAGAGAGAGAGAAAGAATTGAAATAGGAGAGATAGAATCGTAGTGGGATGAGAGAGAGAGAGAGAGAGAGAGAGAGAGAATTTAATCTAAATTATAAATTCAATCAAAATTCTCTTTTTGAAAATATCTCTCCATCCTGGCCCCGGATGGACCCAATCCGAAAATTAAAGTTGCTCCAATTAATATTCCAGACGATATGAACCCAATATCGGATATCTTCTAAAAATTTTCTAATTTTCTAAAATTATGATTATGCCCTTGGGTCTTCAGTAAAACTTCTTTCCATTTCGCCGTTGATCACATGTGAGTCAATCCATGGGTAGGTTGGTGCCTAGATTGCATCAAATCCTTCCTTGGTTCTGGACTTAAGCTTTCTGGCCCAAAAAAAATAATCACATGTATGAGTTTCAAAACTGATGCGTACTTTTAATGCAACACGTTCATCTTGCTCAAAATTCAGCCATCTTGGCAACCATGAAAAGAAACTGGACCACTTTACGTGTAAATCTGAAGATACGATGTTCGATGGTCCAAAATAGCATGAAATCGCATAAAATGACCTAAACCTAAAAATAACAGAAAATACCTAAGGTAGTTTCATTCTAAGCAGATAAAAATGCAGAATTAGATGGAATAATTTCACACATAAATGTGTTTATCAAATACCCCCACACTTAGATTTTGCTAGTCCTCGAGCAAAAAGAAAATAAAGAAAACAAAAACCCTAACTCATTTTTGTAGGAATCACGGTTGCCTTTAAACCCCTAGGTTACCCCTAGTGGACGAGTTTTGTCTCGTGAGTGTTTGCAGGGAATATACACATAAAGTTCATGATTGCAAGTTTAAATTTTGACAATGGGTAAGAAGCATACACCAAACCCGAAACTAAGATGTTCTACTTAAGATCAAGAAGACAAAGGTACCCCCACACTTAAGCTCTTAATACCCAATATTGATTCTAGCAACAGGCAAACATCCTAATTAACGAATCATCCCATATCTTCCAAACACCACCTTACTTAAGGTAAGACCACTCATGACGTCATGGGCACTAAGGACTTTAGGCTTCAGAGCATTTTTGACCATACAATTGTACCAAGGCAATGCCATTTCTTCTTTCTCTTCTTTTCTTTTTATTTTTATTTTTTTTTCACAATGAACTCTATTTGTTACTCCACTATTGTTCCTCAAATGCCATGCAGGGTCACTACATAAGACACCCGAGCTACTTGGTAGCTTTATTTCTTACATATATCCACAAGGATGGTGATGCTAGAGTTCTTTTTCAGAGGTTTCACCCCAAAGAGTGTCGATCAAGTCACCTCGCTTCCTGAGGCGGAGTGCCCTGTCTAGCTCCAATGAATTCAATTCTTACTTTTATTTATTTATTTTTTCTTTTTTTCTTTTTTCTTTTTTCTTTTTTATTTTTATGTCACGCCAAAACTAAACTTGGTCTCAGCTCCTAACCAAAAGCTTAAAGAAACACAAGACAGCCAGGTGGTTTGTCCCTTCAGACAAGATGGGGCTCCTATTGTCTGGGTCAAAACCCACCTTAGGACACATACTAGCTACTGTCCTCTCAACAGGCTTTTCATTACTTCATATTAGAGTTCCTAAATCTCTCTCCCCCACGTTTTGCATCAAAGTAATAGAGACATGTAAAACTTACCAAAAGCCAAAAAATAAAAATCTGCCAATCGGTCCCACACTTAAAGTATGCAGTGTCCTCAATGCATGCAGAAGAATAAAAATAGGGATTAGGGAATGAGAGTACCAGAAATCAATAATATACGGCAGAACAGTGCATCCATCAATCAGTAGTAGCTACCTAAAAAAAAAACAAAAACAAACAAACAAACAAAAGTACTAAAGAAAAAAGAGTGGGTTGCCTCCCACAGAGCGCTAAGTTTAGAGTCTTCAGCCAGACTCGGAATGACTCATGGAGGGTCAAGGATCAAATCATACCAAGGCGCCAGGTTAAAAGAAGGTTGGGGAGATGTAATCAAAGGGGGGAGAGGCTCAAACCTAGCTGTCCAAGGTGGCTATTCTAAAGAGGGTGAGCAATCTAGTAAAGTATGCACCTCTTCAGTGTATGCCTCAGACTCATCTCCAAGCGTCATATAGTGCTGCAAAGAGTCATCAATAAGCACGTGAGAAGTGTGATCAGCCACAACTTTGTCTAATAAATCCAATGCAAAACACTCTTCTTCTCTAAATTAACCTAAGGATGCATTGAAGATGTTGAGCCTAAACTTCTTATTCCCAATAGAGATGTCCATGGCACCCGATCTACAATTTATATAAGCATTCACAGCAGCTAAGAAGGGGTGCCCTAAAATGACAGGGGGAAGCTTGACTATGGTGGCTGTATTCATATCCACGACAAGGAAGTCCACAGGAAAGTACAATTTTTCCACCTTCACTAAAACATCTTCTAACAACCCACGAGGTGTTTTGATTGAACGATCAGCCAACTTAAGGATAACCTCAGTGGGTTTCAAATCTCCTAAACCAAATCTGTCATAGACTGAACTAGGCAAAATATTCACACTAGCCCCTAAATCAAGTAGTGCCCTACTTATGGAGAGATCTCCAATGATGCAAGAAATAAGAGGCACACCTGGGTCCTTAAGCTTAGGGGGTAAGTGGCTGGAAATTACCGAACTAACCTGTTCAATCAAATGGACGATCTTAGGGATTTAAGTTCTCAACTTACGCTTTTGGGTGCAGAGGTCTTTCAAAAACTTAGTGTAAGCAGGAACTTGCTTGATAGCATCCAAGAGGGGGAGATTGATGCGAACTTGTTGGAATAAATCGATCATCTCTTGCATCTTTTCACCCTGTTTACCCTGAAGGGGAGTAAGATGGTGTTTAAAGGGCTTGGGGAAGAGGGACCTTTGGAATGTAAGAATCAGGTAATGGTCCCTCCACAATAGGAATGTGCAACCCCTTCCTTGGAAACTGATGAGTGGGTTTCACAGGTGGTGTTTCAGTAATGGAATCATGTGTGTCTACATCACCACCGGAATTCTCTAGGGTTGACTCAGCCTCTCTCTGGCTTTGAGACTTAGTAGGAAACGTCTCATTAGTGGCTAAGGGTGCAACAGGTTTTTCCACCCTTTTGCCGCTCCTTAGGACTGTGACTGATTGGACCTGTTCTTTTCCTAGACCCATTTGATTGTTTGGGTTACCTATTGGTTGACTTGGCAATTGACCAGCCTCCCTCCTGCTTATAGCATCAGCCAGTTGACTCAGTTGGTTCTCTAGCTTATTAATGGACTGAGTATGTGAGGGTAGCAGCTGTGTATTCTGCTCGAGTCCACTTAATGCTTTTAGCACTTTTTCCTCAAAGGATTGATGCTGTTGGGGTTGAGGATATGGTGGTTGTCCACCTCTATAGGCATTAGATTGAACATTAAATGATGGCCAATATGGTGGGTTTGGAGGATTATTTGGTACTGAGTTTTCCATGAAAAGTTTGGGTGGTTTCACCATCCCGGATTATAGGTATTGGAAAAAGGATCATTACCCGGTTTAGGAAAACCTTGAGCCACTTGTACCTATTCCTGAACAAATTCAGGGTATTGTGTAGCCGAAGTACAGTCTGTCACATAATGACTAGGGCTAGCACATAAGGCAGAAGCTTTAGTCTGATTGGGTGGAGGGAAACTCATTGGGAAAGGGGACATAGAATGCTGTCCTACAGACATCAGATAGTCCAATTTCTTGGGCAACATATCAACCTTAGCAGTCATCTCTACAGTTGGATTGATCTCATAGAGACCACCCTTCTTTGGTTGCCCTATATGTGCAATCTCAGTCCGAAAGGCTGAAGCATGATGTTAGAAATTTTCGCTAAGGGTTTCAAAAAGATCCCATGCTTCCGTCTCATTCTTGTGCATAAATGTTCCACCACAAAAGGAGTCTACCATTTGCCTATATTGGTCACGGAGGCCATCATAAAAGTACTGGACTATTAGTAATGGCTATTGTAAGGCTATTACTCTGGCCAATGGGGAATTTTTTTTTTAAAATTCCTACTGCATCCCCGCCCATGTAGAAATCCTAACCGAATCTAGGGAATGAAGCCAGTGTTTGGTTTTGTCCTTTAAGGAAAATGGGAATAGGAATAACTTTAGGGCATCTTCAGAGAGGTTTTGGATTTTGACTGTAGAGCATACCTCTAAGAACTCATCAAGATGCTTGTAAGGCTCCTCATTAGCAAGTCCATAATAGGATGGTAACATCTGTATGATGCTAGACTTGATCTCATATTGAGCAGTCTGAATGGCAGGCAACTGAATACAAAATGCAGGGGTGTAGGTAGTTGGAGTGAAGTGCTCACTCAGCGGCCTTCCGGGCTGATTTTTGTCACCCATTTTATTATTGTTATCCTTATCCTTAGGTCTAGCCACAGATTGCTCTATTTCTAGGTCAAGGGAAGTCAGGTTGGGGTGCAAAGAACGCCGACCATGCATAAAACACAACATAGGTTGAACGTGCTAATTAAACAAAAATTAAAACTAGTACATTAAAATGTGATAACTAATAAAAATAATTAATAAAAATAAAAACCAGAACTAAAAAGTAAAAAAATAACTAATTTAAAACTAACGAAAATACTTACTTGGTGTTGGCGGTTGTGCAATTCCACTTGCTGCCCCTGATGAAAGATTACACATATGATCTTAAGGGACTAGGGGAAGTAAAATTAAACCTAAACACCCAATCTAATGCTGAAATGAAAAAACAAAAAAAAATGCATAAAATAACCCTAATTACATAAAATCTAGGAGTTAAAAGTAAACCAAACGGACAGCTTGTCCTTACTCGATTGACTCTGCTTCCTGCACAAACAAACAGAACTTTAGGTATACTAAAATTAACCTAATAAAGAGATTAAAAATAAAAATAAAAATTTTGGAGTTATAAAATTAAAACTAAAACAAAGTAACACAAAACAACTCAATCAATCTTAGCAACCGTGCTTCGGTTCCCCGGCAACGGCACCAAAATTTGATCGTGGTGTCGTTAACCGATCAAAAATAAAACCCTAAATTAATCTAGTAAGTAGCAAGTAAGGGATCGATCTACGGGGAACTAGAAGGCTAAATTACTAAGATGATTAGATGAAAGTGATGAGAATTAAAGTGCAATAAATCTGATTTTAAACTACGAACGAAAGAAACGAATCTAAGCTAACAACGATATGCAAATATGGGAGAAGACTATCTTTAGGGTTTGAATCCCCAACAAAATTGTTATTCAATTCGGTTGCATGCTTCGGTTTATTATAACCACAAGCCTAATAATACCACAGAATGTACGGTTCCTCCTAGGTATGGACTATCTTGTCGAGTACTATCGTCCTTCACTTATAGGGCTTGGCACGCTTAGTTTGTTCAGCTATAATCCATCATCGGTACAACCACATAAGAACAGAATATCATTGCTTGAATGAAAAATAATGAATCACAAAAATAGAAAATTTCAATTAAATCTATCAATTAAAATCATCCAAATAGGGATGGGGTCTCAACATCAAGCAATCAAGAATGCAAACCAGAATTTTAAATAACAAACACCATTAGTTCATCTACACCTAAAGATAGAAAGAACTTAGCCGATCATGGTGCTAAGAGACAGGGGGCAACAATGGTGACGATGATCCATGGAGGTGTGCTTGGCGATCTCTACGAGTTGCTGCCCAAGAAAAAAATGTTGGAAGAAGGTGATGGAGATGCTTTGCTGATTCGGTAATGGTGCTAATTTTCAAAATCCCCATCCTCTCTGGCTTTGACAGATTTCAATATATATATATCTCGAAGGAAGGGAAACCGAGAGAGAGAGAGAGCGTGAGGGATTAGAAAGTAGAGATATAAGAGGAAAGAGAGAGAAAAGTGGAATAGAATTAGGAAAGGTGGGACCATGAGGGATTTGAGAGAGAGAGAGAGAGAGAGAGAGAGATTTTAATCTAAATTATAAATTTGATCAAAATTCTCTTTTTGAAAATATCTCTCCATCCTAGCCCCGAATGGACTCAATCCGAGAATTAAAGTTGCTCCAATTAATATTCTGGACGATATGAACCCAATATCGAATGTCTTCTGAAAATTTCCCAATTTTTTGAAATTATGATTATGCCCTTGGATCTTCAGTGAAACTTCTTCTCATCTCGCCCTTGATCACATATGAGTCGATTCATGGGTAGGCTGGTGCTTAGATTGCATCAAATCCTTCCTTGGTTCTGGGCTCGAGCTTACATCTCAACTCATTTTCTGGCCCATTATTCTTTTTTGGCCCAAAAAGAATAATCACATGCATGGGCTTCAAAACTGATGCATACTTTTAATGCAACACGTTCATTTTGCTCAAAATTCAGCCCTCTTCGCAACCATGAAAAGAAACTAGACCACTTTATGTGTAAATCTGAAGATACGATGCCCGATAGTCCAGAATAGCATGAAATCGCATAAAATGACCTAAACCTGAAAATAACAGAAAACACCCAAGGTAGTTCCATTCTAAGCAGATAAAAATGCAGAATTAAATGGAATAATTTCACACATAAATGTGCTCATCAAAAACGTGGGAGACTAAGGAAGGAGGAAGAAGGAAGAAGAAGGAAGAGAAGGAGGAGCCTCAACCTCTGTTGGAGCCCTTCTTGAGTGCAAACCACCTCCCAAGCAATTGGAGATCCATGTTTGGAGCTAGGAGCTCGTGGGAAAGAAGAGTTGCAGACCCATTACAACTTTAAAGCTTGCCCCTTTGCTGTCCTAAGCTAACCCTATTGTAAGTAAGCTAATTCATACATATTCTAGGTAATTCTCATTTGGATTTGATTGAAACCCTACCTAGGCCTTAGCCAAATCTTAGGACTTCTTTCCCTACTGTATTTAGAACTTTTATTGGATGTTAATAACACCCATCAATGGCCCCAATTAATGGATTTTCAGTTCTATGACCCAAATACCATTAAACCCTCTTGAAGAACCTCCAATTTGAGGATTCTTGATGTTGGAATCTATGGTTTGCAACAAACCATAGGGCTTCTTGCTTTACTTTAGTTAGACATTTTATTAGATATTTTAATTGTGACCTCAATCTACTGATTCTCCTACCCATGACTAAACTACCATGAAACCCCATGTTAAAACTTCCAAATTGGGGGATTCTTGTTTATTGGAACCCAAACCCTCTTAGGGAATCCTAAATTGGATCAAATCCCTAGGTTTAGTAGCTTCCTCAAAGGCTAATAACATTTCCCCATAGACCCATGTTGGCCCCATGGTCATTGGCTAAGGTTTGGAGACAACCCAAGCCATTTCCTACATTTGCGGGCTCTAGCGGACGATACAGTAGGTGCATGATCCGCCTGGGCAGTCCGCCAAACTAGTGGATGATCACATCATCCGTTAGGTGTGTGATCCGTCTGGGCCAGACTTGAACTGAATTGAGGTTTTTGACTCTGGACCTTGGACATTGACACTCTCTCACCTATTGTACACTTGTATGATGACATGCTAGGCTAGCATATGAGTACAGGAGGAATATACACTACAAGAAAACCAATGATACGACAATTGTGAGTGGATTAGATACTTGGACTTAATTTATGGAATATTTTTGTGATGACCTACGTTGAATGCCATTCATACATGTATGTGATAAATGATATGATGATCTATGTTAATTTCAATGTCTGTTACTAATGATGGATCATGGTAAGAATGGTTTAAGATTATCATGTTGAATGTTAGATGCTTAGGGATTTACAATTATGCTTGAACTATTATCATAAATATGAATAATGGATTTGTGTTGAAACATGAATATGAGTGTTTGAGTTAAAATAATACCGCAAGCGTACGGGTCAATCGTAGCTACGGGTCGAACACGAGGAGATATACACCACCCTATTTTACTCACTTTAAAGTAATGCAAAGTAAACCAAATTAAAGTGTTAAATTAAACTAATTAAACTAATAAACTAACGGATCATAACTCACAAGTATCTAACGAATTAAATTGGCGTCCTAACACATATCCATCTAACCTATCAAACTAACGCGGATTGGAAGGGATAAATTGCAGCCACAGACCACAACCACATAAAAAAAATAAAAGAAGAAGAAGGAGAATGAGATAGAAGTAGAGAGAATGAGATAGAAGAGACGGAGAATGAGTTTAAGAGTTTAGAGAGTAAAAACCTGGATGTGCTTGCATGAATGTAGTTGAAGAGCTTGAATACTTGAACAAACCTTGCATGGCTTCCTCTTCTAAATCTCCAAGTCTTGTCATCAACTTAGGAACTTAGACTAGAAAGCTTGAAGCTAAACTAGAATTATTACAATCATATTGAAGACATAAAATTAAAGCATGAATCAAAAGCATTACAACCATGAAATTGAAAGCATGAAATCAAACTAGAACTTAGAAAGCCAAAAACTAGAAGAAGAGAAGAAGAAATTTCACTAATTAATTGAATTAAAAACTGAATTAAAATTGAACTAAAATTGAACAAAAAACTGAACGAAAATTTAAGAAGTTACAAGCCTAAACCATAGGGGATATATAGGGGAGAGGGGAGGAGAAGAGAGAAGAGAAGAGAGGGGAAGGAGGCTTCCAACGAATTTGGGGCTTCTCTCCCTCTAAAAATTGTGGAGAGGAGAGAGAGTTGGAGAAGGAAACCCAAAATAAGAGAATATTCCCTTCTCCTTCCTCCTTTATAATGCCTTGAATCCCAAGAAAAGAGAGAAAAAATAGAAAGAGGGAGAGAAGAGAATCCTAGCTACATACCTTCTATTTTTACAAGAGTAACTTTCTAGTTCTAAGTTGTGCTTCCTTTTCTTTGTAGGTGTCTTCTCCAAGCAATGAGATCAAAGCATTTTTGACTTTTCAACCTTCTATAGATGAGAGAATATCTTTCAAAAGAAATCTATCCCAAGTAGAATTCCAAAAGTGCCCTTGAAAAGTTGGAGGAGAGAGAGAGCAAGGGTGATGACTAGGATTTCCACTCAATCAAATAACACAATGCCCATCATGTCCTCAAGGAAAATCGTGGAGCACTGGGTGCAGCCCAATAAAAATCGTGGACAGTAGTGGGCCTTTAAAAATAATGGAATCTAGTGGCAGTATGGGTCCCTCCATGTGGGTAGCAGTCCTTCTCTCTCTTCAAGAATGAAAAATTATCGTAACAGTCCTGTACTTGCAGTAGATCTCCACTATTGCTTAGAAATATCTTCTATAATGTCAAAAATGTCATTGGGCAGTGGTAGAATGACTATGGGCTTGCACTACAGCTCCTTTCCGACCCATTATCCTTTCTTGGCCTGAAAAGAATAATCGATTGCATGGTGGCCTAAACGAATGCGTACTTGCGTTCCGTCACGTCCATCTTGCTCCATATTTAGTCCTCTTTATAGCCATGGAAAGAAAAATGATAACTTTACATGTAAATTGGGACATGCAGCTTTCGATAGTCCAGAATAGCCTAAAATAGCCCAAAACCTGAAAAGCACAAGAAAACACCAAAGTAACTCTATCCAATGTGGTAAAATATATGCTTTATGCCCTAAGATTTCACACATAAATGTGCTCATCAATGAGATATGGTTTTGCGATGTTTATGTGATGAGTTGTACGGGTATGTGATCGGGCCGACCGTTATTCTGTATTACATCCGTCTCACTCCTGCATGTGCATGTGTAAGCTAGAGGAGGCGAGAGGATTGTCGGGCCGACTGTGATTTCGGTACTATGGACTCGACCTCTAGCTTCTACATGAGCGTGCACCCTTCCATTAAATGCATGGTCAGGATTACATATTCCCTTGTGCTACACCCCTTACCAATAGGGGTAAAGGTGTTGGGTAACCGATGGTGACTTCCAACGGACAGGGGTGCCATTCTCAACAGACCACCGTATTTGGGTGAGAGCATGGGTTATCTCGAGGGCTTGTGGATAACCCGGTGTGGGGGTCCGGTCTCGTAAGTTTTCAATCGCAACTCGGATTGTATCGTCGCATTGTCACTGTATTGACTCATGGGGGATACAACCTAAGGGATGTTGCAGTAACACTTTATCCCATGGACTTAGGCATTTTGATTGTTAGGTGGATGTATACTAAAAACTGAAATTCATTCATGTGCATGACTATAAACTGAATTTGATGTATGAATTATCCTGGTGGTATGGAACGCTGTGGGATTCGTCTATCATTTTTTTGTTTGCATCCGGTGGATTGTGCATTCATGGTTGTTTACGTATGCTTGTATGATCTAATTGCTCACTGGGCTTAGTTGGAAGCTCATCCCTCGAGGGACCTCTCTTTTTAGATATGATTGCAAGTATGATGGGACCGGTCAATGATGATTCAGCATATTTTTTTGTTGATGGCTATGGTGCTTGGGATGTTCCTGGTGAGGAGGAGCATGGACCGGAGTGCGCTTGTGAGCCCTGTGCTCGTGGTGTGGTTTAGTGCAGGCTTGAGGTCCATTTGGATTATGGACTATCATTGAGAATTAATGTAATTAAGTACTATTTTAACTTTGGAATTTAATTACTTGTAATTATATATATTGCTAGTTAAAGTTTACAAACCTTGAAATGTTGGAATAAAATATCACTTACTATATGATATCACCTGTGTAGCTTCCGCACTCTGATAATTATAAATGTTATATAGCTTCCGCACACACTCTGATTAGATTTGTTTTGTGGGATCAGTGATCTTGGTATTGCAAAGTGTAGATCCTTGGAGTTAGTGTGGAATATCAGAACTATTCCACTCACATGTCCCTAGGGGTAGGGAGTGGGGGTGTGACATGTTCACTACCTATAATCATAAAGTCATCAAACACTCATAAATTCACTTAAATAAGCCAGTGGTTCAGTCCCCATTGGACCAAACCAATCAAAATGAATAAAATCCCCAAACAGGGTAATCCTGGCTCACCAGATCCCTGTTGGGTCACTGGGCTCACCGACACCCAACCCAGAAGTTTCTGGTGTTTTAAGTCTGCGCAAACTTTGAAGATTCCATTTAATCATCATCATCGATTGATCAACCGGGACACCGGATGCTACCCAAATGCTGGTCGAGAGCAGCTCAGCTCAAGAGAAATTTGGGGTTTTTCAGTCCAAACCCCCACACTCATATTCCCCACACCTTAGACACTCTCTTCACCACTTATATACATGATTTAGGGCATGGATTGAATCAATTAAGGAACTCATATTCACACTTCAACCCAAGGGTTTCACCTGGTTTAACTCCAAAACGAAACCCTAGTTATGACTCTCACAATCATTCTTGTTTCTTTGTAAACAAAGCTACGAATAAATGCATTGGCCATTAAAACACTCTACGAAACCATCCAACTCATCTCCTAATTTCTAAGTTGAAAACCAAAAAAATTCTATGGCCGATTACCTCCAAATTTCCTTTCAATCTAGGGAAGGTTGATGATGTGCGACTTGAGTTGCTCACCCAAGCTTGATTGTGATTTTCCCTCTCGAATCCAAGCTCAAATCCTTGGTCGGACATGGCTTCCCCCTTGTACGGTGGAGCCTACTCCTCATCTCCCTTTCCTCTCTCATTTGCTCTTTCTTTCTCTTATTTCTCTCAAGCCAATGAGTTGAGTATTTCTACTCTCATAACCATGTTGGGTCAACCCATGGTTTAACCCTAAACTCAAAGTAACCCAACCAAATCCTTATACTCATATATCAATTGAACCTCATTGGCCCAAGTTGAGTAAACTCATAGGCCTACTCATAGGTCATGACATCATCCTCAATTTTCTATTTATTATTATTAGCCTCGGTATAAAATATAATATTTTATCCCTCACCAGGACCATTTCCCGGTATCGGTATTTTTCATAATTACAAATTTACCATCATTAGTAGACTTACCTACTTAATGTCTTACTTAGATAATTTCAATAACACATTTCCCATCAAGGTCCCGTAATTATCAAAATTATTATACTATCATTATATAAATGCCTACAACTCAAAAATTTGGGGTATCACACATTGGGTACTCTATTATATTTCAGCACGACATTCCATTCTCAAATAGATGGTTAATTTGAAAAGACCATTCAGATTCTAGAAGACATGTTGAGGGTATATGTCATTTATTTTTAAAGAATTTTGAGTGAAAACCTAGTGTTGGTTGAATTTTTTTTTTTGTAACAATAGTTACCAATCCACAATTGAAATGATTCCATATGAAGCTCTATATGGAAGAAAATATAGATCACCCATCCGTTGGAGTGAAGTTTGTGAAAGGCAATTGTTGGTAAGACTTGGTTCAAGAAACTAGTGAGGAATTAATGCAAAGAAGAATGAAAGCTGCCCAACACCGTCAGAAAAGTTATGCGGATAGATGAAGTCATTGGAATTTGATGTTGATAGTAAAGTCTTTCTGAAGGTATCAAAGTCTTTCATAATTTCACTAGGCAAATGGCTTCCCATCCAATGCACCAATGTGCCATGCCTTGTTCTCATTCCTGCCTTGCACATGGCTGTCTCCTTTGACCATAGGCATCATTCTCTAGGCACACCAGCCACACACACACCCATGGCATACAAGCCATGCACATGCCCACACCACCATAGAACTTGGGCCATGCACAAGCTGCCACCATGCACACACCCCTTCCTTAGCATGTAGGCCATGCACACGCCCCCCATACCTATGTGCCTCCGCAAGCATAAGGGCCTGCCATCAGCCCTCAAGCCCTCACACAAGCATGCATCACAACACTACACCTTCCTTGCACATATACTGTTGGATTTATGTGTCCATCAAATCCGGTTTAAATTTTATTGAACTGTTTATACATTTGGTTTAATATTATCACATGCGATGTGAAATTTTTGAACATTATATATCCTTAAGTTTACACTTAAAATGGTACTCACGACTAGGGTTTGGGCTAGCACCCTTATCATATGGTCGTCGCATTGGGTACACCTAGGCATGTTGATGTCAGGATATGAATGCAAGTACACATATTGTTGTGTATTGGCAAAGAATCTATTTATGTCAATTCCCTCATGTGATATTGTCAGATGTGAGTCAGGGATAGACATGCATCACCGAGACCCAGTACTTGAGAGGATCTTGTCATTGCATAATGTGACACATTCTTTGGTTTATCAATGAATGAGGTTCATATAACCAAAACTGATGTTCTGGAAATGTGCAAACATTTCGTAAGTGAAAGAGTTACTCAGCATGGTCTCCACTGCCCAATTGGGGAATATCAAGAGGTTGTTTGTGGATGGTCGGATGAGAATCAAGATCCTACACCATTTTGAAAATAGTGTTGCAAAACTTATTTTCACATCAAATGATAAATTATATGTATGTTTTAATTAAAAATGTTTGATCGTGTTTTGCGGATTTTGATCACATACCCAGACGCTCTGATAAGGACATATATAATGGAATGAGATTTGACAATATTTATATACATGCCCTAGATACCATAACGACGGTGCTGATTAGTGGAGAGTTGGTACATAATAAGATTTTATTATGTAAGGGTATTTTTAGGATTTGCTAATTAATTAATTAGTTTATTTAATTTAATGGATGTGGTGCTATTATTATTACCCATTAAATAAAAATAAATAATTGATTATTTTTCCTTTAAAATTCTGTTTCTTCATCAATTAGAAACACACTAGAATTAGATAGTTTCAAGTCAAGAGAGAGAGAGAGAGAGAGAGAGAGTCAGATTCTCACTGGGAAAACAAAAAGAGGCTCTATATACCTACGGGAGGGGAGTCGGCCAAGCACTCTTGGTCGGATTCTCCACTCTCTCTCTCTCTATTTCTTCTCCTTCTTATTGCTCTATAGTGTTTTGAGAGTGTGGGATTTGGAACCCTGGTTAACGTGGAGCTTGAGGAGACATTGTATTGACTTGTAGAAGTTCGGCTGCACCAAGTAAATTCAAGATTGTCTTGTCTAGTATGCTCATTGAAGGAAGAACCACTATCTGGAGGAGGAACAACACTTGAGGCTCTTCAAGTAAGTAAATCTAACCAACTCTTTTGTGGTTATTCTTGTATTATTTGTTATTCATGGGATGCAAAAGAAAACCTGAATCGATCTCTTCCACCACGTATCATGAGATTGTTTCCTCCTCCCATGAGATAATGGGAAGAGATGAGTGTGATAAATTTTTTATCTAACCATAAATCCAATTTTGATTTATTTCCCTATTTCAGTGGGAAGGACCAAGAGATGATCCCATGACTGCCAACATATACCATGCATCGTGCACTCGTCCACCCTCTATTCTGGACAAGTGGTGACAAAGGTTCTCATGGGGTGGGGGAGGGTCACAAAGTGTGCCTTCAACAAGTCTGTGACATGTAGCTTATAAGAAATAGATAAACTATTAACTGTTTCCATAGAGATATGGAAGTTGATTGCAGATTTTTATCTGTTGGGGTCGGTAAATCGAAATAACTGCTCCGATCTTCTCTACCAGCAGAACTGTCACTTATGGTCTTTCTATGCTAAAACACATGCAGGTTGGAATTTGAGAGCCAGATAATTGATTGATTCTGCTGTTATGGCGTCACTCAGACTATTGACCAATACACATGATTGAAAAGAGTGAATCTCCTTGAGGTCTAAGGAACTTTGACAGCTAAAAAAGCTGATTCAGGTGTGTTTGATGAGGCCCATTAGAAAATGACCAATAACCTGTAAGTTGAATTACATACATGTCCAGATAGATCTGCGCTTCAAATCCTTGAA
The DNA here is from genome assembly GCF_018873765.1 of Telopea speciosissima. NCBI lineage: Eukaryota > Viridiplantae > Streptophyta > Magnoliopsida > Proteales > Proteaceae > Telopea > Telopea speciosissima. The sequence continues at coordinate 52,344,512 of NC_057919.1, read as the reverse complement.
GAATGAAATACATTTCTTGTTGAGCCAAATCTATCTTAGGACTCCAAGTTCTCCCGAACACGAGCAGCAAGTCTCTGTAAAGTCTGATCATCGAAGGAATGATCTCTGTCTCTAATTTTTGAAACAAACTCCATGGCTTCTTTGTATTTGCCTGACTTACAATAACCATCAACTATAATCTTGTAGGTTAGTTCATTAGGTCTGCAATCGTGCTGTATCATATAGCTGATCACATCATCTATTTCTGCAAACATACCTTGTCCTGCATAGCCTGAAATAAAGGTATTGTAAGTAACAATACAGGGCCGAATTCCACAACTTGTCATAACTGTAAAAGTTCTCAGAGCTTCCTGCATGAGCCCTTTCCGACAAAATCCTTTGATCACCGTATTATATGAAACAAGATCTGGTTTGCCACCAGCTTTCTGCAGTCCCTTGAGAATTTCTTGTGCTTTCCAACACTCTCCACATCTTGCATGCATGTCCATCAAGTTATTATAGGTGACAAGATCTGGTTGGAACCCTCTTCGACGGATCAAGTGCAACATTTCGTGGGCCTTGTCATACATCCGGTTTTTGGCATAGATTGAAACCATAGTGTTAAAAAGAACCAAATCAGGTTTGTACCCATTCCTATGAAACTCTTCAAATGCTTTCTCCATACCGATCAGTGACCTACACTTGAAGTTCGAAAGAACAAGGGTTCTTAAAAGCATCCAACTTGGAAATATCTGGCCACCATATATTTCTTTCTCAATTGCCTCTATCCCCTGGAGATGCCCTGCCTTTGCATAGCAATGGAGCATCAATGAGTAAGAGGTTTCGTTAGGCTTGAATCCTTTATTCTTCATGTCTAGGATGATAGATTCTGCAGAATTCCAGTCACCTCTCCGAGCCAAAGCATTAAGAAGTGCATTATAGGTTGTGACACATGGGGTAAAACCGAATTTGATCATCTCATCATACATCTTTGATGCATCAATTCCTGCGTCACACCGACCATAAGCACTAATCAATGTGTTGAATGTATCACGGTCTGGCTCAAAACCACAATTCTTCATCTCTCTAAACACCTGGTTCACATACTTCTGCATACCTTTATTACCACACATGGCCAGCATTGTGTTCCACGTAACCCGATTCAGGACACACCCATTTGACTTCATATCCCAAAGTATCTCCAACATTTCCTCTGATCGTGACTTCTTTCCAAGCATTGCTAGAATGGCATTATATGTGCAAACATTGGGAACACAACCTGATTCTTTCATCTGTTTGAACAAACTCAAAGCCTTATCTTCTTTCCCGGCTTTACCATAGGCATTGATAAGTGTAGTGTACGTTATAGCATTCGGCATAACTCCCCTACTGGCCATTGTGTCTATGATAGCTGCTCCTTCTTCATACAATCCTGCCCTTACATATGCAACCACAAGCTCATTGTAAGTCACCGAATCAGGAGGGCAGTTGTTTTGCTTCATTTCCTTCAAAATGCTCAATGCCTCTGAATAATTCCCTGCCTTACCAAACACATGCAGCAAAGCATTGTAAGTAACAGTTCCTGGGACATAACCCTGGGACTTTAGGCCATCAAAGAACTTTGATGCTTGCTCCAATAACCCTTCTCTCCCACAAGCGGATATAACAGTGCTGCAAGTGAATTCATCAAATTCAAGTCCTTTACTTTTCATCTCATCCAGGAGTTCTAAAATCTTACTCCAAGAGCGACCCATCTTTCCATACACATCAAGCATGACATTGTAGGTGACCAAAGTTAGAGGGAGGCCCTTCTCTTTCATCCGCTCAAACAAGATGATTGCCTTCTGAAACTTGCTTGTTCGAGCATAGGCATGCAGTATAGTAGTGTAGGCTCTGACATCAAGGGAGTATTCCTCAACAGGAATTACATCGAACAGCTTCGATGCAATTGCATGCTGAGACTCTCTACCCAGAACCCGAACCATGATTTCTATTGCCTCATTGTCTAATTTAGTATTTTGATCGCTAGAATTCGAAACAAACCATTCAAACAACAAAAGGGCTTTCTCCCAATTGCCTGAAAGCTCCAACCCTTTCAAAAGCCCAATAAGATCGAACTCACGCAACTCACACTTGACAGAATCGAAGAAATCCTTCAAACCCGATAAGGGCTGTCGGATGATAGAGTTTAGAATTACCTTACCTTTTACAGAGAGGAATTCAAGCACTGTATCAGATGCACGACCCGTTGTGGCTTCTTTGTTATCAGACTGAAGGACTGAAACTGAAGTGGGTTTCTTGAGATGGGTCGGTGGCTGCTGTTGTTTGGAATCAGACGATAGGTGTAAAGAAGGGAATTTGGTGGTGGTGTTCTGCGGAGGGTTGAGAGTTTTGAGATTTGAGGAGGCGGTTGGAGGTGAAGAGAGAGTGAGGAGTTGTTGAAGGAGAGAGTCAAGAGGGAAGGAGGAGGGAGGCGTGGGTGATTTAGGTGGGAGAGGAAGAGTTGTTGAATTGAATTTCATATTGGGAGCTGTTTTTCCTGCTCGATTCGTAGGGCTGGGGAAGGCAGGCCTATTTGGGAACAGGGTACCTTCCATTGTGTACAGAGGGAGTGACTGGGAGAAGAACAGTTTTCAGTTTTGATGATTTTGATTTTTGGATTAGATGAAGTTGGAAGGTTGTGTGAGAGAGAGAGAGAGGGAGGGGGTGGTGTCAATCTAATCTTGCATGGATGGTCTTTATTTAGTATACTCGGATGGGTGCGAGGCCATATCTGAGAAACGTCTCAACTCTCAATACCTTCCGTGACTGATAGGATCCCATTTTGGTGTGAGCTGGGGTGTTTTCTAGTGCAGGGAATGTTCACTTACGTGAGCGTACATGAACAACTCACAGCCGTTTAGATAGAATCTATTCTGTGAGACTGTTCCATTTGAACGGCTGTGAGTCGTTCACATACTTGAACATTCACCCTCACCCCCCTCTTTTCCATCACCTAATCTGTTCTTTTTCTTGTGTTGGGCCATTTCAATCAAATCCTCTTTGCTTTTGATAAAATATGGGGGTGTTAGACCTTGATGGACCCAGTTTGTCCTCATTACAAGGGTAATTGACTCCTTTGGTGTAATCGATATAAATAAATCATCATCTGTTAGGGTGTTATCTGAACGAAGATGAGAACACAATGGAAGAGGATTTCGTATGGGTTTGGTTACAAGCTTCACGAACTCGAACAATCTCCTTCATGATCTTTGAATATCTTGTTAAGTTTCTCCACAGAGCTCCATACCACAAATCCTTGGAAAGAGATGGAATCCCACAGAGAACACAAATACTTGGAGAGTAGAGAGAAAGAAAATTTGGTTTCCAGTATATTGGCTTTAGGGTTAGAGGTTCTCCATATATAACCAAAATCCTAAGTCCCCCTCCCCTTTTTTAGACTCACACTAGGAATCAAACACAAGGGGGGGGGGGGGGAGAGAGTCAGCCCCTTGTGGGCGTGCATGGACCGGGCCCAAGGCCCAAGTCCGTTTTATATCTCCCACTTGACCACATAGGGCACGTTAGATCAACTATGCATTTAGGTTTCTCTCAATTTGTGTAACTCTTTATACAGGAAATGGGACATGCGACCTAATGAGATAATACGGGGTAGGAGTACTATATCAAGCTTCCATCTAACCAACATAGCACATCACTCACAAACAATCTCGAAATACCCCAAACGATCCAACTACACCAAACTCAGCACTCTTGAACCCTCATGATGAGCAATGCTGGCTCTTTGTATGTAATGTACTCATGACCACGTCGATCTCAAAATGACAAGTCGCCCGAGCAATGAGTCACAAAACAAAAGTGTAATTCCAAATAGTTTTCCCTGAGCCCCTCATGTCAATCTAACTGTCTCCAATAGCTTTTCCAATCGTATCCCGCTAGACCTCATCATCCATGATCCTAAGGAGAACGTCAAAGTAGCGTCATTGGATGTCCTCTTCATGACATGGTCTCAGGTAATAAGGGTACTATGGGATCAATCAAGTATGATCCACGTGGCTCACACAACGATGAAGCAGGGATCCATTCTGTCACTCCCACTATCAGTCAGTAATAGTACATACAATATGATATATATGTTATGGCATGAGTCCCACTAGAGTGGGCATGTCACTCATAAAATAAATGCCATACAGATCTAAGTCTAATCGCTGGGACAAGCGCCTAACTTGAGTTTCTAGCCTAGTCACCCTCTTGGTTCTTGCTTGAAATCTCACATCCGGCTTCACTCAGGCTACTCGAAAGTGTGGTGTCTTCCATGTCCAACTTGGTGAGGTCTCATCTTAGTTCTAATTAAGGTGCCATCAAGCACACATGCTCATGGGCTCATCTCGCTCGCTATCCTCAAGCGTCGAGGCGAATCACCCGTGTGAGTGGGTTGATTCAATGTCTTGTGATATCTTTAAAACTATAAATGAATGTATAAACGCAATATCACTCAACCAAATCAAAGTGTCCAAAAGAACAGATATACATCAAATCCGTCTCAGTCCCAAGTTCCTAATGTGAATAAGGAAAACATCTTTAGCAATAGACTTTGTCAAAGGATTAGTCATCATGTTGCTAGTGGAGATATGCTTCATGACCACTTCACCTTACGCAACCGTGTCTCAAATTTAATGATATCAAATGTCAATGTGTTTGGCCTTCCCATGAAACTTGGGGTCTTTTTCAAAAGCTACGTGGCTGTGCTGTCACAATGTATAAGCACAACGTTCTCTTAATGGGTAGAAACACTAAGTCTCTACAAGAATCTCCTAAACCAAATGACTTCCTGCACTGCTATTGAACATGCGACATACTCTGACTCCATTGTGGATAGGGCGATGAGGGTCTTTCTTGCTGCACCAAGTAATAGCCCCGCCTCCTAGGACAAATGCATACCCTGAGGTGGATTTACGCTCATCTCTATCACTGGCCCAATCAGCATCACTGTAGCCTCTCATTCTCAAATCTGAACCATTGGAGGTGAGCATGAGGTCTATGGTCCCTCGTAGATATCAAAGGATCTGCTTTACAGCTTGCCAATGAACAGGTCTTGGATTACTCTGATAACGACTAACCATGCCAACTGTAAAGCATATGTCTAGACACGTACAAATCATTGCGTACATCAGACTACCTACTGCAGCTGCATAGGGTACTTTGGACATTTGGTTTCTTTCTTCATTAGTTTTGGGGCACTGGTCTAGGCTTAAGATGCATGCCTTATCCATTGGAGTGTCTATGAGTTTTGAGTTGTTCATATGGAATCGCTCTAGGAATTTCTTTATATAAATCTCTTGAGACAAACCAAGGAATCTCATAGTGCGATCCTTCGCAATCTTCGAGCCCAACACGAAGTTGGCTTCACCCATGTCCTTCATCTCAAAAGTAGAGGACAACCACTCTTTATTGGCGACAATCAACTCAATGTCATTCCCAGCCAATAAGATGTCGTCAACATATAGGGATAGAATAAGGAAACATTCTTTTGACCTTTTCACTTACACACAGTGGTTCTCTTCAATCATTTCAAAATCTATAGAGATAATAAATGATGAAATCTAATGTATCACTGCCTAGACGATTGCTTAAGGCCATAGATGGAATGTTTGAGACGGCAACACTCTTGTCTCTTCACCTTAAAATCCACTAGTTGAGCCATAAAGATATCTTCGTCTAGTTCTCCATTCAGAAAAGCAGTTTTAACATCCATTTGGTAAAGTTCCAAATCCAACTTTGCGACAATGGCTAGAATGAGGCAGATAGAGGTCATTCTCTCCACAAGGGAGAACTTCACATCATAGTATACACCCTATTTTTGGGTATATTCCTTTGCCACAAGGTGTGCTTTGTACTTGTCAATTGAACCATCTGCCTTGCGTTTGACCTTCATGATCCACTTGTTCCTGATGGCCTTATGCTTAGGCGGAAGATCAACTAACTCCTAGACTTGGTTCTTACTCATAGAAGTCAACTCATCTTCCATAGCAACGTGCCACATTTCCTTAGCTGGAGAGGAAAGCGCTTCACTGACTGAAGCTGGCTCATCCTCATCCCTTAGAAGGCAAATGAAAGCATCCCCTTCAATCTCAAAATGACGTCGGGGAATATGTCTGTAGACGCTGAATTTTGTCACCCCCAACAATGATGACAATTGGGCACAAATGATTGGCAGTGTCCTATGGAACCCCTTTCCCAACCCCACAGGAACACCAAAAAGGCTGAAAACGCTCTTGGAGTGTGTACTGCACGCTCAGAAGCACCAAAGCAACCCAAAAATATCTGTGGAGTATGCAACACCCATGATGACACCATAGACGGGTGTGGCCCCGCCACGCGGCACAACAGATGGCCGCACCATGCGATGTCGTAGATAGGTGTGGCCCTGCCATGCGGCACCGCAAACAGGTGCAGCCCCGCCAGGTGGCACCGCGAGCACCCAGGAAGCCCCGCGGCATTGTCGGGGGGCCCATTTTTGCCTATAAATACCCCCTTCCCCCCGCATTTGCACATTCCAAGCTTCTGGGAGAGGGGGAACCCCCAAAGCTCCAATTTTCCAATTTTTTCTAATTTCCTTGTTCTGGGACCCTTCCCTACTCGTTTCTGAGCTTTCAAGCCTTGTCCCCTTGTTCGAAGTCTTGGTTATCCGAATTCGGCTTTTTCGCCCTTTTTTTCGCCCAACTCCCAGAAATTTCCCATGGCATAGCCATTTTGCCTAAGATTCGGGTTCCCAGTTTCCAAACCTCGCGATGTCGTTATTCTGTCCTAGAGTCTAAGGTCCAACTGAGAACAAGTGGGTCCTCGTAAGCCGTTACTCTGTCCGATTAAGGACAAAGGTAGTCATTTTCCTCCACCTGAGCTGGGGGATGCCGTCTGTTTTGCATATCGCATAATTGCATTGGTTTAGAGAATAGGTATACATTTTATTTGCTAATATTTAATTTCGGCACGATGTAGATTGTTAAAGCATTCATGTGTAGTTTATATAGTAGTCAGTACAATATAGTGTTATTTATTTGTGCATCATTATTTAGCCAAGCATGTGGGTATAGGACATTCATAAAAGGGAGAATATTAAAAAACTAGCATCTAGTAGAAAGACCGATTTATCTGGCGAGGTGGGTGTCTAACACCTTCCTATTTTCATAACCTAATCACTTACCCTGAATTTTTGACCAGACCAAACAGAATCATGTAACTCTTCACAGGGCTACCTCAATTGGGTCCTAGGCCCCAATCCTAGGTGGCGACTCCATTACATATTATTCTATGACCCCTATCCCATGATAATCATAGTCTCGAGAAGATGCATTCCTTCTCCCTCTCTACCGAGGAGCATGATAAAACCTAACCCTACGTGTCACAGCACGGAATGGGGAATGGATCCTCACAGTGGCGACTCCGCTGGGGATTAATGGTCAAGTTTTCAATAGTAGATGCTACCGTTGAACATAAGAATTTTCTCCCTTCTGCATTGATTGGTTGGTAACATGTTGGGTTAAACCCTTTTGTTGTACTAACTGCATCATGCATCGTGTTTGAAGTGAAATCAAACGATGAGGGTACACCTTGTTGTGCCTCTAACCCCGGGGAGGTGGGACACATCATACTAAGTACTCTGAGATCGAATGATGGCCGCTTCTTGCACCACTATCATGCACACACACACACACGGCATAGGAACACATTTAGCCCTGTGGTTAGTCGTTGGACCCCATGTGTAGTCATGGGTAATTCGTGGCGAAGCCACACCCCTTGATATTTACTTTAAGAGTCTAGAATCACCAACAAGGGTATTCACTAGTGTGTTGTTGGGTACATCGCTGCCCAAAAAGGGCACTAGGTTGATTACTCTGAGATTGCGTGACCTATTCCCTAGGTATATCAAAAGAGCCACGTACCCGCAATTCTCTATCACGAGCGATAGGTATATCGGTTCCATCAAGGGTGACCTTGTTCTGTTCTATCAGCCTACCTATTACATGTATCATGTAGGAAACTAGACCATATATGACTAGGATACGCCACAAACTAAACTCGTAGCTTTTCGAGGCCGAAAGTAGAATTTTCAGCAATATACCCCTTCCTAATGCAGACTACCAATCGGGGAAAGAGCTCTATCCGTCCCTCGAATGTCCCTCGACAAATGTCACACGTCTGTTTGGACCAGTGTATCAAAAAGTATCCCTCAATTGTCCCACAATGAGTAATACACTGTCCAAGATGATGCGATAATGATAGAGCTCTAATTGTTCCCCAAAGAGAGGTACTCTGTATTAGCAAGGAACAGACCACTGAGAGGTCCTTGATTAGGCCTCCCTATGATAATTCAAATTTAATCTCCGAGAACTGTTGAACGACGAAGGATCTATGGCAAGATTGCATCACATCATAAGATCATAAGGGTTATCCCTGAGTAATCTCAAACCTTGATGCAGGCCTTACCATCGATGTTTGTATGTATATCTATGTGAATGTATTTGCTTGTGTAAATAAAAATATAAAACAAGATAAACAAGAAAAAAAATGTGTGTTTCCCCATTTGCATCCCAAAAATTTATTCCTTTTTGCCTTTGCAAGGCATAATTGTGCGACAAAAAAGATCCTAGTTACCTGCGTGGAATCGTCATGGCGGCCGACTAAATCGGGCAGACCTCCCCCAAGCTCCACCTTCTAAGTCTAGTTCCAGTTTGCTTCCCTTGTCTTCCAGTCCCCAAATGCAAAGTCCAATAAGGTCATCCCTTGTTACAAGCACCATAGATCCCAAAGGCCAGCTCTTTAGAAGAAGTATTGAGTCAAGAAATGGTTAGTATGCGGAGGAAAATGACAGAGATGAAACAGCTAGTCCCGCAGTTGGTTCAGGCAATGCAAGGTCAATCTTGAGGAGATAATGCACCAACCCCCGAAGAGCTCAGGGTGACCTCGACAATGTCTAGAGCACAACCCATGATTTTGATAAAAGAAGAAGATGTAACCATCAATGCTCCCCAAAACCCACCAAAAACTGAAAGGGAGAAATAGATGAGGGAAAAGGTTGAGAAACTTGAAATGATAATGAAAGGTAAGGCTACTGAGAAACCGGAAGATGACCTGGTTTTCTTTGCAGGAGAAAGAATACTTGAAGATTTCAAGTGGAAGCTCGACAAGTTTGACGAAGCGGGAGATCCCAGAGCTTAGCTAAAGATCTTCATTATAATGGCCAAGTCATGGGTCCTTATAGAAAATCAAATGGGTCAAGCATTCCTTTACTCACTGGTAGGATCGGCTCTGAGATGGCTCACCCAATTGGACCAAACTCAAACTCAAACTTGGTCGGCAATTGTGAAAGCATTCACCAAACAATACTCCCACAATACTGAAGTGGACATCACCCGACGTGAGTTGGAGACCCTAAGCCAAGTGGCCGACGAGGGATTTTCCAACTTCATCATGAGATTTTGTGAAAAAGCATCCAAGATGTGGAACCACCCAGATGAATCAAAACAGGTTGAAATAATACTAGAAAACCTGCATGGAGAGTATCATGACCGTCTCTTTTGTCAACATATCAAGACCTTCGAAGCACTCATAGCTATAGGGAAGCATATGGAGGACAAGCTATTCAAGGGGAAGTAAGCCTAGACTTCAACCAAGGAAGCCTCCGGATCTTATTTTGGAAAAAACAACGGAGAGAAAGAGGAAAAGGTCCTAAAGTGAATGCAATTACTACGGTTCAGTACACTGAGAAGCAAGTTTCACTGACAGTTGCTTCACCTTTGGTGATCCAGGCTGAACAGCCAACATCTCCCAAGCAGTACACTTTCGACAACATGACACCTACTCGTCTCTTCTTCAAGCTCAAGAGGGAAGGGATGTTAGATGTTGTGCCACCACAACCCATAAATATGGCCAATCCACCTCCAGGATACAAGCCAGAGCTGCATTGCTACTATCATAATCAGAAAGATCATCTGATCGACAAGTGTATACTTCTTAAACATGCCATACAAGATTTGATAGATGCAGGGAAAATTGAATTGAAGACGGGTCAACAACAAATTGTGATAACAAACCCTTTACCAAACCTCGGGGTGAATATGTTACAAGAGGATGTTCTCTTCGAAGACCCAACGATTCTGATTCAACCTATGAAGCAAGGATGAAAATTAATGGACGCTCAAGTCTATAGGGCTATCCTAGCGGCCCGAATAGAGGAGGGCAAGAAAGAAAGAAAAGAATTGGAGGCGCTAAGATAAGAATCAAATGAATGATCTCTGACTTCGTCATGAGGTTCCGTAAGAAGGCTGTAAAGATGAAATACCCCCTAACGGAGGTAGAACAAGTGGGGATCATCATAGAAAATCTACATGGAGTATATCATAAGTATCTCTCTACCCTCAACGACCCAGAATTCTCGAAACATTCACCGCCATGAGTAAGTCGCTAGCAGAAGATGAGTTTAACTCTGCAAGATCGTCCACTGGATCTGTGAATACTTTGAAAGAAGGGACAATGGGTGTCGACCCCACCTCTCTGATTCAACTCATAATGGCACCTTTGAGGGAGTTAAGAAGAGTATGGAGGGATAGAGTGTGCCTCATGTGGCAGATGGATCTCCATGCAGAAGCAAGAACAAACATTAGCAACTTCTTGAAGCAAATGTACAAAGAAGAAATGGTGAAGAGCCAGTCAACACCATTCTGTGGCCGGAGCATGTGCACTCGGAAGAGAAGAGCAAGAAGAATGAGGGTGTGTGCCTATTATGCAATGACAAACTGCAATGGGAAGTTCAGAGAAGGCGGACAGCGATGCGACCGAGGAAAAGGTCTAGCTTCCTATATTTGAATGATGAAGCTTAAGTTCCTAGGAAATGGGCTGGACAGCCTCGGGCCTGATGCACAATTGGGGATATACGGATTCATAGATTATGAAATCAGTTGCATGATTTATATGGAGAATTCAGAAGAAGACCTCACTAACCCAGTAGTTCACATTCAACCTATTGGGGAAGAGTCGTCTGGAGGCAACGTCACAACCATTAAAGAAGTTACACCCAGTCTGATCTGAGCCGTATCTGCATTAGCCATTGGTGAAACTCTATCTAGAGACACTTTCCTTATCCAAATAAGTGGAGGTACAGATGACAATTTGAAGAAGATATTAAGCCACAGTTTGAAGATGAGTTCTCCGTTGAACCTGCAACAAGAACTTTATAGTGGGTAAACAACATTGGAGTCGACGATGATGAAATGAACCCAACGAATCTCATTTAACCCATCCCTCAAGAGGATGAAGGGAGGAGCGGCGACGAGGAAGTAGGATCTCCAGTAAATTGAAGAAGGGCGTGGTTGTCAAAGGGGAAGACTTTAACAAGTGGAACATGAGCATCTTCTACCAAGCGAAAGACATCCTTGAGCTAATGTCCACAACTCATGACATCCTATATAAGGCTACTTGCAACTTCCCAAACATGGTGTGTGAACACTTCATGGCAAAATGTGAGAAGATAGAATTGCCAATAGAAGAAGACTCTAACCCCTGAAAATACATGACTGCCCCTAGAAACCCACCTGATCCGATCCAATCCAAACCAACATAGGGCGAAAAACATATCAAATCGAAGGTGTAATGACCCGCTGAAGGATCATCACAGTAATTTCTGGATTAGAGCTGAGATCAGGCTTCACCAATAACACTGACATAAACCCTTAAGCCTCTATTTTTGTTTACCAAAAAAAAAAGCCTCTATTTCTCACAATTTCAGTCTCGTGACCATTGTTGGATGAGCGAGCATGCCAAAGTCATAGGGACTCAAGAAGTGTGACTCGATCCAAAACGTCGATTTGAACTCTTCTAAATGAGTTTGAATCTCCCTCCTACCTCAGCTGGTCCAAGGACATATTTGTTGACCATGGTAATGGTCCCTTTCCCCAACGGTAGAGAGAGTTGTGGAATCATATGTGAAAGGGAAGAAATATCATCTCACCAAGGTATGCCTAGAGAACATGTCCCGGACCGGACCAGACTAGGATCCTCTGCAGTACCGGCGGGGCAGCAGTGCACATCCGACGGTACAGCAGAGGCCAGGTGGCACACATGGCACACATGGCCTCTGTTGTACCGTCGGATGTGCACTGCCGCCCCACCGGTACTACAGAGGATTTTAATACGTCCCGGACCTGCAATCCTAATCTATTTTTGGGTCAAATGCATAGATCATGATCCAAATATATGGTATTACCTCAAAAAATAAATAAATAAACAAACAAAAATTATTTATATTATCCCGGCCAAGGGTTAATAGGAAGCAAGAATGGTGATTATAACAACAATGATTTTGTTTTTTATCCCGACCAATAAGATATGCCTTTTTTCCTTTGATTAAGAAGTGTAGCTTGTTCTCACCAAGGTGTTGGAGTGAGAAGTTGTAACCTTCTTTTGATTACTCCTTGTTATTTATTTTTTTTGTAAAAATAGATCGACGTAAAATGGTGTTTCAAAATATTTAAAAGTGATTTATCATTATGTCATTTTCAAGGATTGACACTGTTCACGTGAAATGATAAAATTTACTCTCATTAAAAAAAGAAGTGTGTTCTACTAAAAGAACAAATATTAAGGTCACACACAAACTTTGACTATAACTAGATTTTTCCTTTTAAAAATTATAGAAAGTCCCACCATACTGATTTTACTTTTTATGTTTTTTTTCTAATCCCTGAATATTATCTGGGACCCGGGGGAGGCCCCTAGACTTTATTAATTGAAATAAAATTTAAAGAACATACAATGGGGGGACATAGGCGCCTTACCCCAACCCAAGGAGAACCAAAAGAAACTCTTGAATACTCCAACCTCATGCCCTTACATCATCAAACTAAAAAAGAGCAAAGAAACAGGATAGAAACTAATTCTTAAGAATTGAAAAACCCAATCTGTCTTCCCAAAGAATTCGACTAAGATCCCTAGGTAGCACAGACTCAGCGTGGAAAACACTGTCAGTTGCCGTCTCGCAAGCCAACTTAGCAAGATAATCAGCCGCTCAATTGCTCTCTCGAAACGTAAAAATGATGGCCGCCCTGGACAGATTACAAAACATAAGGATTTCTTGAAACCAGTACCACCCGTTCCACAAGTTGCATTTCTTTTGGGTAACCATTTGGACCATCATTGATGAGTCCGAGTTAACCACAAAATCCGATAGACCCAAGTTCAAACACATTTTCAAACCATCACGAAGAGCTTTCAGCTCAGCCACAGAATTAGTGCAATCCCCATAAAAATTAGAGAAAGCCATCAGCATGGCTCCCTCCTTATTTATAAAAATCCCTCCCCCACCACCAGGCCCGGGTTTCCATAATGATTTTACTCTCTACTATTGTTTGTACTATTCCATGAGTTTCACTCAACCTCCAAAAATTGTGAATAAAGAGATTTTCTCTTCACTATAGGTAAAGGAGAATATGGTCCATGAAAATTTGTCGAGGAAAAGAATTAGATTATAGGTCAGAACTGTCGCTATTATCTTGAAAAGCATAACAAAACAGTGAATTATTATTGTCACAAAGTGTTTTTTTTTTTTTTCCTTCAAACCTCATCCTTGGATCTAACTAATTGAACTAATCATTGGTTGTATCAATGAAGACCCTCATTGGTTAGCTAATTCCCATCGTATGCTTGGATTAGGGTATAATACAATGACATGGAACACTGAAGAGATTCCCCATTTGTATGTTCACCTAACACCACACTTTTACGTCTTTAGGAGTTGTAAGAATTGAAAAATCAGGATCAGATTCGATTGAGGCCGATCCCGATTTTTTATTGATCTGATTGATCCATTGCTCTCATATTCGTTAAAAACCCAGATCGCTCGACTCTTGCAACACAAGTTGTTTTTGGTAGGAAGTAATCTTTGGGAAGAAACCCAGAACACGATGTAACAATGCAGAGAGAAGAGATTGGGCATACCTTGCACTGTTCGTATGTTGATAGTGAATATCAATAAAACCCTTTCGAATACTCATCGATCACAACCTTGGTCTAAGTCTTCTACAGTCTATTGCTAGTCCTTGTTTCTCTTCTTTGTGGGAGGACAAGAGGAATATTGAACATAGATTGCAGGGACTCAAGATCAGTATTTACAATACTGTCTCAATCCTAGTTCACTTCCATAATGAATAGGATGATTGGCCTATCTCTATTAGTGACGGACCGAACTGATTTATGTATTTAGACTCCCAGTAAACTACTAATACTGTAATGAATTAAGCCCACTTAATTTAGAACTCCAAAACTCTCCCACTTGGGCTACATTAATTACGAAGTCACCATAAAATGGCTTGGCCATGGAATCACATTACAAATAATCGTCACAAAAACTTTGATTCAGTCAACAAATATACTTTTTTTTTAACCGGAATATTCACTGGGACCCAGGCTGGCCCCTAAAATTTTATTATACTCAAACTCTGCAAAAAGGGAAGAATACACGGAGGAACATTCTAGCCTTACCCCAACCCAACCAGAAAAATCCACTCTCAATCACTCCAAAGATGCTTCAGCCCCATACAAAAGGCTCCATGAAAAACCTAAGCTAGTATCTCAAAACAGGAAGCCCAATAGCCTCCTCTCTAGCAATTTGCCAAAGCTGCAAGGGAAGATCAAATTCTGAACTAAACAAAGTGTCAGACGTTGAGTCGTATACATAATTTGCCAACCAATCTACTGCCCTATTGCTCTCTCTATAAGTTAACGAAATCATCGGCCAAAATGCATCAATTAAAATTAAAATTTCTTGGAACCAGTGCCACCCTTTCCAAAAATTGCACCTCCTCTTAAGAGTTCCTTCCACAGTCGTGGTAGAATCCGAGTTCACGTGGAATTCTGAAAACCCCAACTCAGCGCAGAGTTTGAGACCATCTCTTAAAGCTCTAAACTTTCAATGGAGTTAGTACAGTCACCATACAAATTTGCAAAGGCAAACAAAACTCGTCCTCTATTATCTCTAATAATACCCCCACCTCCCCTTGTACCAGGGTTTCCTTTACATGCCCCATCCACATTGAGTTTTATCCCATTAAAAGGGGGACACCAATACACTTTTTTTTTTTTTTTTTTTTTTTTTTTTTTTTTTTTTTTTTTTTTTTTTTTTTTTTTTAAAAAACCCCCTTTTTTTTTTTTTTTTTTTTTTTTTTTCCCCCCCTGGAATAGGAATTTTATGAACAATGGGAGGAGAAGGAAGATTAAAAATCTAGAGGATAAGGGACTCCCTTAACGATGGGGATTTCGCAAAAGATGAATAGTAAGGACCCTCCTTCACCCAATGTTTAATTTTCTCCATAATGAAATTGGTCAAATGAGCCCTCTCCCCATGTCTCATGTTGTTCCTTTCCATCTACAATTCCCAGATGATAAACAAAGGAAGTATCCAGTGATCACCCCACAAAGACTCTTCCTATTGGCATGATTGTGCCAATATTAAATCCTACTTCTCACATCTTGCGAGGGGACCATCTCCACCTCAAATAATCTTGAGAAAAAAATCCAAACTTTAGAAGCGACCATGTCCGTCACTAAGCAATGAGTAGCAGTTTCACACTTCGAAATGGCACAACAATAGCACTTGGACACTAGGGCACCTAATGTCATAACTGCATCATCAGTTGGAATGCCTCCACACATGACCTACCAAGAAAAGAAACCAATTTTTGAAGGCAGAGTATGGTTCCAAAACCATTTAGCAAAAGGTTTGTTCACCGAGATTATCCTAACCTTGTTCCATAAAGACTTGGTAGAGAACTTATCGTCAGTCACCAGAGACTAAACTAACCTATCCTCCTTATTGGATAGAAAGTAATTGTTTCAAAATATACTATCACAAACAGCCGATGAATCAATTTGATTTAAAATATCCTGGTTCCATTCACCATCCTCATTAAGAACATCTCTTACTTGAATAGTTAAAACAAGATGGAGCGCCCCGTCGACATAATCAATAAGAGGACCCCATCCCATCCAATTATCAAGCCAAAACTTGATTTCACCTAGACCAATTAGCCACCGAGAGTTTGAAAGCAGCAAATCCTTCTACACTAAAGCTCATCTCCAAGCCTTCGAACCAATAGCCCTTTGCCTGGCCAAAACGATGTGCTCCTTCCTAAGAAATTTGATCGTAAAAAAGGAGCACCATAATGAACTCTCAGTCATGGCCCCCCATAGACCCTTAAGACGCAGAGCACGGCTAATGTCTTCAATACAACGAACCCCAAGGTCCCCTTATGCCTCAGGATGAGTTACCTTATTCCACCCCATCCAATGATGACGTTTACTCCACACTGATTGTCCCCAAAACAAATCGGAACAAATGCTGTTAAACTTCCTACGAACCACTTTGGGAAGATCCAACACAGTAATAACATGAATGGGCATTGAAGCGAGCACATGCTTGAGTAAAATAACTCTCCCACCCGATGATAACAACTTCCCCTTCCAACCAACAATTTTTTTGTGCATTTTCGATTAAAAAAAAAATCCTCAAAGAAACTGATTCAAAGGAGCCCAACATAAAGGGGAGCAACAAGGTATGTAATCGACATTTTTGTCTTGGTAAAATCTGTAACCATTTCAATCATTCGGTATTTGTTTTCGTCTGCTTTGGCTCCCAGAACAAAGTGGCTTTCTTGTTTATTAACTAACTCCCCAGAAGCTCCATTATGCCATAAAAAAAAACCCAAGATTTGTTTCAGGGCATTCTTTAAACCCTTCGTAAAAATTATTGTATCATCAGCGAACAGGCTGTGAGAAATTCCTGGGCATCCCCTCGACAATTGAAAGTACTCCGCCCTTCCTTCCAGAAATAGAGTTCTTAAGCCCCTACTAAGGACTTCCTCCACAAGAATAAAAAGTGAAGGTGAAAGGGGATCACCCTGATGCATCCCCCTTGAAGAGTTGAAAAATCGGAAGGCCCACCATTCAGGATAATCGAAAACCAGTAATTTTCCACTATTTTTTTTTTATCAAACATATCCACTCCTCGGCGAAACCAAAACTGGCCAAAACCTTATACTAAAAATCCCACTCCAAACGATCGTATGCCTTCGCCATATCCAGTTTAAAGACCACATTACCACCTTGAGATTTTCTATTAATATCATGCACAACCTCCTACACCAGTGCTATGTTGTCATGGCTGCAACGCCCTTGAACAAAAGCTCCCTACTCCTCCAAAATAATTGAAGGGAGGACAGTAGCCAGCCTTAAAGAAATAAATTTAGCAATAATTTTATAAGAAAAATTACATAGGCCTATAGGGCGGAAGTCAGACATTATCTAAGGGTTGTATTTTTTGGGAATGAGAATCAGGTGAGCCCATGTGTAACTCCTTGGCAAAAAACCTCCCATGAAAAAGTCCTTGACCACCTCCCACACATCAGTACCAACAAGCTCCTAGCATGCCATGAAGAAATAACCAAAGAAGCCATCCGGGCCAGGCACACTATCCTTGGACATATCAAATACAACTTTCTTCACCTCATCCAGAGACGGAGAAGATAACAAAAACAAATTATCTTCATTAGACACCAGTCGGGGAGTATTTTGTAACAAGTCCTCATCCTACTGACTGTGCCTTGGGAAGTGAAAATGTTAGAGAAGTATCTAACCACCTCTATAGTCACTCCTGACACACTCGTGACCCAAACACCATTGCCATCTTTTATTTTTTCAACTCCCCTTTTCCGCCTTCTAATATTGACCATCGTATGGAAAAAATTAGTGTTTCTTTCTCCCTCCTTCAGTCACCTCACTCATTTTTGTTTCCAGAAAATTTTTTCTTGAAGAAGAACATCATGGAGCTCCCTCCTAGCCTTTGAAAAAATCCCTTCCATTACGTCACAAGGATTTTGATTAAATTCAATCTTTACATGACAAACCCTATCTTCCTCTCTTCTTGCATTCTGATGAATATTACTGAAAATCGATTTATTCTAGATTCGATGGTGAGACCGAAGCAGCTTCAATTTAGAAAAAAGAATATGAAGGGGGGGTGGGATCCAAATATAGGTGTAGCCCAACAATTCCTAACACGATCCATGAACCCTGGATGGGAGAGCCACGTTTGTTAAAACCTGAAAGTGGAAATCCTTGGTGTATATGCAATTTGCATTCCAGAAGTATGGGTGCATGGTTAGAACAAGATTTATTAAGAAGAATCATATGATTCTATGAATAAGTATTAGCCCAACTACCATTAAAAAGGAAACGATCAAGATCGGCCAACACCTTACCACCGCCATCTTGATTATTGGACTAGGTAAATGCATTTCCTCCAAATACCACATCAAACAGGGTGGCATCATTAACAAAGTTACCGAAGTCCTCAAGTGAAATGGGACAAGCCAGTCTTCCCCCAATCTTCTCTGTTGGCTCCAAAATTGCATTAAAGCCCCCTTACAATCTAAAGCAGAGTATTCGAGCTAGCATTTTCCAACAGATCAGTGTAAAGTACCCTACAGTCTCCAACCAAACAAAACGCATCCACAAAAGTGATCAACACTTTGGTCGAAGAGGGAGTGACACATTCCAATGTAATAAACTGCATGTGCTCTTTAACCACCGAAACTTGGAGATCACTTTTCCAAAATACCCATATTCTCTCCCCATTTTCCACTCCATTGGAACATGCAGCATCCATTCCAACATTCCTCATAATGCGTAAAGCTCCCTTAAAATGGATTTTTTGGTTCTACAACCCCACCATATCCACTTTAGAAACTTTAATAATATAACGCAAAAGCCTAATAGATGGCTTATTTCCCAAGCCACATATGTTCCAAAACAAAACAATCATCAAATCTACAAAATAATATAAGAAACGGATCCCTTGGACCTAGTAAAGTGGCGATGTCCTGAAACCACTGGCACAGCATGGCTGTTTGCTTTCCCACCTCTAGAGTGAGAGAGAGCGTCTTGCGAGAGACCATCGGAGATGGGAAACTCCTTTTCTACTTCCATCCGTGCAATACTGCTAAAGCGCTTGTTCACCGCAGCACTCGAGCGACGTAGATCTTTTATGGCTGACTTCCATTCCAAATCCCTCTCCCCCCAATTAATATGAAAATAATACTTCGTGGTGAGGATTTTATTCACCAAATGGCAAGGGTTTTCAATTTCCCCATCGGACCAGAAACATTCTCCTTCGCCAGATTGAAAGCAGCATAACCACTCAGGTGTCTAGACCTTCTTTGAAATAACATCCTCCTCAAGCGCTACATCTTCCCCTACCGCACTCCCTTCAGTCGACTGTGCATTCTCTGAATCAATATCCTCCCCAACAGAATTCAACTCTAAAATACCCGCTAAAGGAACATCAAAATGCCTACTCGTAGGGCGCCACCAATGGGTAACCTTAAACTCACCATCGCCAATTTCTATAGCCTGTTGTGTTGCCCTCTGTGGATCCTTAGATGAGTTGGCTCTTCCCAACTCTAAATTATGAGACGTGCATCGACCTGTGTTTGACGAAGAAACCACATTAATATCATTCTTTGGATTACTCTTAGCACCAGGGTCTTCTATGAATTCCATATCCTCCTTCCCTTTGGTGTGTTTGGGATCAATCACCGCCACTAATGGCTCACTCGTAGCAACCATTACAAATTTCCCCTCACCTCCACTTGCTCCACAGTACCTCTCGGCTGCAATGGACACTGAAAGTTTTCCACCTCCCCACGGTTTTTCTTTTTGTAGTTCTCCATAGAATGCCCAAGTTACGAATAACCCCTGTAAAACTCTGGCATGCAATCATACACCACCTTCTGGTAAAACCCCGATGGACCACATCCAATCCAAATACGATCAGTATGATTGGATCAAAGGTCTAACTCCACACAATCCCTTGTTGCAACAGTGCTTGTACATCCCAATGTTACCCCCATCCACCTTTGACACCTTCCCAACCATGCCCGCCACTAAAATGAAAAATTGCCTTGATAAAGATTAATAGGGAGGTTGGGGAAGGAAATCCAAATAGGAACCACCGGAGACTCCTCGCCAGATTTGAAGAATCTAGTCCATTTGAAAAATCAGAAAGAGAACCCTGTATGAAAACCTATTCTTTAAGCCACATCTGAATGAAATCTGAATGAGCCACGAAGTACAAGAAGGTGTCGAGCATCCAGAGAAGAAACAAACACATCTGTCGATAGGTGAAAGTTGGATTGTAAGAACCCTTTTACGTCAAATATTGAAGGCCTTCCATATGCACATTTCGCCACCAACGCCAATTGAAACGGCTCCTTAGAATGCAAGATCTCCTTCGCAGAAAAGAAAACAACAAGTGTTCCCAAGTGAATCGACGACAATTTAACTACAACCTTAACAGGTTCAAAAGAACCGCCCTACGCAACCACAGAAGAAAATGATCGGGACGCTGCCAAGCCAGAGCTGGATGATTGATTCCCACTCCCTTAATGTTGGGAAATTGTATTACAATTTCTTACAAACAATTTGAAACAACACAAATTGTAATACAATAGAAGTAGTAGAAACTAGGTTTGACTTTTGGCTGAAATGAGAAGAGCAAAACTTGAGTTTGACGTAGAGTCATACCCGCAACAACTTGAATAAGCTTGAGGTTGAGTCACACTTGTAGTGCTGTCTTTAAGGTAATTGATGCCTCCTACTGCCAATGATTGTTCTACACCACTACCCCAAGATAAAACAACCTCCAACTAGAAAATGAAGCAGTTCTTCTAGTCCCTTGAAGGAGCTAAGAGCTTCAGCACAACAAACCTCTACCACACTTAGAAGA
This sequence comes from Telopea speciosissima, assembly GCF_018873765.1. Taxonomy (NCBI): domain Eukaryota; kingdom Viridiplantae; phylum Streptophyta; class Magnoliopsida; order Proteales; family Proteaceae; genus Telopea; species Telopea speciosissima. The sequence continues at coordinate 52,323,700 of NC_057919.1, read as the reverse complement.
AAAGAGGGAAAGAGAAATAAATTTTTTTGTGACGGTAAAGTATGGGCATGGATATGTATCAAGATATATGTATTTTACAATGCATTTGGTTGGGTTTATATAGGCCCAAAACCAATCATTGCACACCCTTGGAATTCTCAAGAATAACCACCCACTTATGACCAATTTAATTGGAGAATGAAGTTTATGGGCATGAATTAGAAATCAATTCCTAATTTATGGCCATTCTCCCACTATGGATCATGAAAGACCTTAAAATCCATTCATTCCCCACTAAAGACCATAAAAGGCCTTAAAACCCCATAAAGGGCCATTCTCCACTAAAGACCATAAAAGGCCTTAAAATCTCATAAAGGGAAAGACATGCCTATATCCATGAATTGATAAATTAATCCAATTCAATATCCTTGACCCACCTTCCCACTCATGATAGTGATCATGAATAGACTTTAGGATACCCATAGGATGTTACAACCTTTGGAATTCAACCATTATTCCTTGATCACATGGGTCCCACACCATAACAAAGCAATCAAAACCTTTTGAAACTTAAAAACTAAATAAAATATATATTTTAAATCTAACAATCCTCCACAAGTTTCAAAATGACACGAAAGACACATGCTGTAACTGAATTAGACACTATAGGACACATCGTTGTAGATGTCTTCCGGACTTGAACCTACACTAGGTCTAATGGACCGTGCTATAGAGTAGAGGTGGAGTCAAACTCCTTGAACCTTTTCTCATTGATGTAGCTGATCGTTCCATCAACCATATCCCATAGGTCGACTCTTGAGCTACCCGTCATATAATCACTTTGGACTTTTGAACCAGCCATGTTCCTTATCTTGAACTCGTGAATGTTTTAGAGAACTCGCCTATAAGTTCTCATCGGCGGCGGTCACACCCCCTACATTCACTTAGGTTAGTCCCTGGTGTGCACCATAACTGACACACCCCCGCATTTTCTGGGATTAGACTAATTAAGAGATTTACCGCTCAACTTCTTTCTTTGTGGTAGTACTATTTTCACCATCTACAGCTTGGAATGAATATTTATACAAGTAGTAGTACAGAACCGATCAACCGGTGACTTCGTTTATATCCCTTGAACCTAATTCAGGCATTTAGCCTCTTCACATAGGTAGGGTGTCCATCACATAACCTATGGATTAGGCATTAACCTCATTCCTGTAGATGCACTACATAAGTTCTTGACAGACATAGGCTTTGTGAACATGTCAGCTTGGTTACTTTCTGACTTCACATAATCGATAGCTATCATTCCTTCATCTGTGTACTATCTCACAAGGTTGTGTCTGAGGCGTATGTGCCTCCTTTTACCATTGTATATCCGGTTCTTGGCTAGATGTATAGCCGTTTGGTTATGACAATGTAGTGACACCGATGGCACCGGTTTTTGTCACAATGGAATATCCGTTATTAAGTTTCTAAGCCATTCGGCTTTCGTTCCTGCCTTTTCCAAGGCTATGAACTCAGCTTCCATGGTAGAGCCCATTCCATAAAATTGCTTTGTGGATTTTCATGAGATTGCACTGCCTGCTAGTGTAAATACATATCCATTAGTAGCTACGGACTCACTTGTATCCGAGATCCAATTTGCATCACAATACCCTTTCAAAATCGTTGGTTTACCACTATAGTGTAAGCTATAGTTTATAGTGCCTTTCAGGTACCTTAGTAACCTATCAACCGTGCTCCAATGTTTCTTACTTGGATTGTGAGTATGTTGACTCAACTTTCCTATCGCAAGGGCAATATCTAGACGCGTACAATTCATTAGATATGTGACCAAACCAATAATTTGAGCATATCTTTTTTGATTCACTGGTTCACCTAGGTTTCTTTTCAAATGACATCCCATATCAAAAGGTATTTTAACCGCTGAAACTTCATGGTAGCCATACTTTTTAAGATGTTTTCTACATAACGGGCTTGGGATAATGAAATATAATTTTCTTGCTTGGTGATTTTGACCCAAAAAATCATATCAGCCTCTCCTAAGTCTTTTGTGTCAAAACTAGACATCAAAAGTTTCTTAGCTTGATTCACCATTTCTAAATTTGTTCCTATTATAAGCATATCATCTACATATAGTAGTATGAATACGCCCCTACTACCATAGAACCTGTTATATAAGCATCTTTCAGCGTCATTTACAACGAAACCATTTGAAATTAGAACCTTATCCAATTTTTTATGCCATTGTTTTGGTGCCTGCTTCAATCCATATAAGGATTTTTGAACTTTGCAAACCTTTCGCTCTTGGCCAGTTACAACACAACCTTCTAGTTGTTTTATGTAAATTTTCTCCTCTAAGTCCCCATTAAGAAATACCATTTTCACATCCATTTGATGGATGACCAGGTTATGTATTGATGTCATTGCCAACATAATCCTTATCGTGGCAATTCTAGATACAGGGGCAAATGCGTCAAAGTAATCAATATTAGGCTTTTGCCTAAAACCTTTGATAACAAGTCTAGCTTTGAAACGATTAAGTGACCCATCACCTTTTAATTTCTTTCGAAATATCCACTTGGTTTCCAAAGTTTTGGACCCGAATGGTAAATCCACCAATTCCCAAGTGTTATTCGCCAAGATTGAATCTAGTTCACTATTGATTGCCTCTTTCCAAAAGACGGCATCCAGTGATGTAATAGCCTCTTTGTATGTAAGAGGGTCCTTGTCTACTAAATAGACAAGCCACTCATCATCTGTATATTTGGGTCTTTTGAGTCGGTTACTCATCCTAGGCCAACTTTCGTCATCATTACTCAATTCTTGATTGATAACCCTTTCATTTGACTTCATTTTTCCATTAGTCAATTGACTATCCTTACTTGTAGGTAAGATGGACTTCAAGGGAAATAAATTTTCAAAACACTCAACGTCTCTTGATTCTATGATGCTATTTGATTCAATAACATCATCCATGACTTTAATCACCATGAACCAGTATGCCGTACTATTTATAGCATCTCCAAAAAATACACAATCACATATTTTTTGTCCCAATTTTTTTTTCTTGGAATCCGGTAACAACACCTTAGCCAAACAACCCCAAACCCGTAGATATTTTAGACTTGATTTTCTACCAAATCATTTCTCAAATGGAACCATACCAGTCTTGTTATGTGAGATTCTATTTGATAGACAACATGCCGATAGCATGGCTTCCCCCCACATATCAAGTGGTACATCTGAATTCAATAATATAGAGTTCATCATCTCTTTAAGAGATCTATTTTTTCTTTCGGCAACCCCATTTGATTCCGGTTGGTATGGAGCAGTTGTTTCATGGATAATTTCATTTTCCTCATAAAACTTATCAAGGTTAAAATTCTCAGTCCCTTTATCGGTTCTAAGTCTTTTAACCTTTTTGCCAAGTTGATTTTCAACTTCCATTTTGTAAGATATAAACGTCTTTCCGGCTTCATCCTTTGATTTGAGTAAATATACCATGGTATATCTAGAGTGGTCATCTATGAAAGTTATGACATAGTTGTTTTCTTCGCTAGACTCGTATGACTTGTAGTCACTTAAGTCACTATAGATTAATTCCAAGAGATCATTCTTCCTATCCATAGTCTTGTGAGGCTTTTTAGTTAATTTTGTCTCTACATAAGTTATACACTTGTTTACGAGGGGTTTCACCTTATCGGTGATCATGCCTAACTTGCATAGTTTGGTGATATATTTCACACTACTATGACCCAACCTACCATGCAACAAATCAAAAAAGTTAGAAGAGACAACCATGTAAGCGGAAAAAGTATTAGTTTTTTTAATTACAATATTTTCAACACTTAGTACAAATAACCCCTCACTAAGGTATCCCTTCCCCACAAAAACGTTGTTTTTAGTGATAACTGCCTTATCACTTTCAAAAGCTAATTTCATTCCTACTTTATTAAGCAAAGAAACTGAAATTAAATTGCTCCTAATATCTGGCACATGAAGAATATTGGTGAGAACCATAGTCTTCCCCGAAGTGAGTTTCAAAGTCACTTTTTCTTTTTTCATAATAGGGGCACTTTGGAAATTTCCTATAAATACCTTTTCAACCTCTATACTCCTGGAATAGGAGGAGAACATCTTTAGATCACCACAAATATGTCTTGTGACACCGATATCTAATATCCAATCCTTTAATTTTTCAACCAAATTTACTTCCGTGACCATAATAATAAAGACGTTGTCTTCAATTAGGTTCACCTTTTCAGAAATTTTCTTCTTAAATCGGCAATCTTTCTTAAAGTGTCCTAGCTTACCACACACAAAACAAGTAAGTTTCTTTTTCTTGAAAGAAGTCTCATCCTTGTCTTGACGATTCTTCATTTTCTTGCTTTGTTTGTTGGTTTCTACCAAATTCGATTTTAGGCGTCTTTTCCCAAGGTCTTTTTCACCCTTGTCCTTGTGCTGGTTCTTCTCCTCAATTTTGATCTTTACAATCAATTGGTCTAGAGTCAACTCCATCTTCTTATATTTCATAGACGCCTTAAAGGCATCCCAAGAAGATGGAAGCTTTTCGATCAAGGCACCGGTCACAAATTCTTCTGGTAGAACCATATTTTCCTTTGCTAGTTTTCCAACTAAAATTTGAAATTGATTAATTTGGTTTGAGACGGTATCACTATCTTTCATAGCAAAGTTTAGAAAGTTAACCACCTAGTACTTCCTTGAACCAGCATCCTCAAGAGAATACTTTTTTACCAAGGCATTCCAAATCGAACACGCATACTCCAAAGAACTATACACATGGTATAGGTTATTTGATAATGCGTTCAAGATCCGATTCTTGCACTGGTAATCCGTTTGAATCCAAGCCACCCTTTTACCCTCATTTTCAGGGTCATTACTTTTTTCCAGCATGGGTTCAGTCAAGGCAAACACCACCCCAATTTGGGCTAAAGAAAATAACATCATTTGCCTCCATCATTTGAAGTTTTGACCTCCAAACTGTTCGATCTTGTCAAATTTAGAAACAATTCTCATCTTACCCAAATCTGGGATAAGCTCCGTCACTGACGGGATAACATTGGTGGGAATAGAGTCAATGGTAGGAAAAAGAGGAATCTCCTTACCATTGCGGCTAACAGAAACTCCGCCTTCTTGGTTGTTGATTGCTCCTTCAATACTGTTGTTTGAAGGATTTTCTTCGTTGGCAGCTCCATCAACAGTGTTGTTGTTCGAAGCATCAACCTTGTTGCTTACAACTCCAAGATCAGCCATGAGATATTATAACAATCAATTACTTGAAACTTGTTGGATAATTGTATTACAATTCCTTACAAACAATTTGAAACAACACAAATTGTAATACAATAGAAGCAGTAGAAACTAGGTTTGACCTTTGTCTAAAATGAGAAGGGCAAAACTTGAGTTTGATGTAGAGTCACACCCGCAACAACTTGAATAAGCTTGAGGTTGAGTCACACTTGTGGTGCTACCTTTAAGGTAATTGATGCTTCCTACTGCCAAGGATTGTTCTGCACCACTGCCCCAAGATAAAATAACCTCAAACTAGAAGATGAAGCAGTTTTTCTAGTCCCTTGAAGGAGCTAAGAACTTCAACACAACAAACCTCTAATACACTTAGAAGAAAAGAGGAAAAGAGAAATAAGACTTTTTGTGACGTCAAAGTATGGGCATGGGTATGTATCAAGATATATGTATTTTGTAATGCATTTGGTTGGGTTTATATAGGCCCAAAACCAATCCTTGCACACCCTTGGAATTTCCAAGAATAACCATCCACTTATGATCAATTTAATCGAAGAATGAAGTTTATGGACATGAATTAGAAATCAATGTCTAATTCATGGCCATTCTCCCACTATGGATCATGAAAGGTGTTAAAATCCATTCATTCCCCACTAAAGACCATAAAAAGCCTTAAAACCCTATAAAGGGCCATTCTCCACTAAAGACCATAAAAGGCCTTAAAACCCTATACAGGGCCATTCTCCACTAAAGACCATAAAAGGCCTTAAAACCCCATAAAGGGAAAGACATGCCTATGACCATGAATTGAGAAATTAATCCAATTCAATATCCTTAACCCACCTTCCCACTCATGATAGTGATCATGAATAGACGTTAGAGTACCCATAGGATGTTACAACCTTTGGAATTCAACCATTATTCCTTGATCACATGGGTCCCACACCATAACAAAGCAATCAAAACCTTTTGAAACTTAAAAAATAAAATAAAATATATATTAAATATATATTTTAAATCTAACACTTAAGCCTCTCCAACTAACGGCTTAGGAGGATCCGGTGGACGATCCTCCCTGGTTAAGGGAGGGCCAGCCATGCAAAAACCCTAGTGCAAATTGCTACTAACATGTGCCTGTAGCGCCCCTCTCTTCCAAAAATTGCTAACGTGAACCTCAACCACTCTAGGGAATCTCCCAGTCTTTCACCTGTTGCTCAGAGCATGCCATTGTTGATTCCTCAAAAACCGTACAAATGGGTTTCTTCACCTGATTCAAAGCCACAAAAGAAACCCTGCTCGATTTCCAAATTCTTACACAAAACCTGAGAAAATGATCGGCTGAATCCTAAGCTTGGATGGTCATGGATGGACTCCAAAATGTACATACAGGTTAATGGTTTCGTTTCTAATTAAAAATGGGTGAAAGAGAGAAGCTTGTCGGTGATGGTGGGTTGCAAGTTGGAGAAAAGATAAAAAGGAAGAAGGCTGCTATGGTTTTAGAAGAAAACATAAAGGAGATTAGAGCAAAGGGATTAATTCGGCTGGGTGAAATCAGAGAAGGGGTGAGGGAAAAATATCGGAGAGAAAAAAGGAAAGAGATAGAGTTTTAGGTTAGTCACTGACTTGATAGTAGATGGGAAGAATAAAAAAGGAAGAAGGGTTGGACGGAATTGGATTTTGTAATTGTAGGGGGATTTGGTAAGGTAGTTGCGGTTCGGCCATGGTAGATGGGGAAGAAGAAGAAGAAGAAGAAAAGGACAAATGCCACAAAGCCTTCAAACTTGCAATTTTAGAACCATCATGGCCATTAATGCTTCAAACTTGCAAATTCAATCAAGAAGAAATCACAAAATGCTCCAATTCAAATGGTAATTCATAAAAAAAAAAAACTAACCAATTTCTCCACATCTTATATCGGTCCGTTCTTGCTCTTCTTGATCGATTCAGAAAGCCACCATCAGAAAGCCGATCGAATCCAAATGATAATTCATAAAAAACCTAACCAATATCTCCACTGCTTGTACCAATGGTGGTTGCCCTTCATAATCAACTCATAAAAACACTATCCGAATCAGTCAATAAACATACTCATGTTGAACAATAGCAGAAGATATGCCTCAATATATGGCAAACAACTTTCCATCATTACAAACAAAAGTCAATTTAATAATATGAACCGTCTTGAAATTGAAATAACCATGGAGATAATATTCCATATAGGTCATTTCTTTGATTTTACAATTAGTCTGCTTAAGAATATCCTTCTAGTAGTGAACTTGATATTAGCCTTTACTTGGGCAAACTGCCATATACTTTGGTTAGTACCTAACTTTGGCAAACCGCCTTGAAACTTTAGCAAACTGCCTTTGGCTATTCACACCTTGAAACTTTGATAAACTTCCTTTGGTTATTACTGTCTTGAAACTTTGGCAAACCATCTTTGGCTATTACTACCTTGAAACTTTGGCAAACCGGCTTTGGCTATTACAGCCTTGAAACTTTGGCAAACCGTCATTGGCTATTACCTCCTTGAAACTTTGGCAAACTGTCTTTGGCTATTACTGCCTTGAAACTTTGGCAAACAACCCTTGGCTATTTCCGCCTTTGAAACTTTGGCTATTACCGCCTTAAAAATATTGGTCAAATAAAACATAAATGAATTATCAAATAAAATGAACAATGGAATAATTTTTCATAAACTTAAAGATAAACACTATAACCAATGTCAATCAAAACTGTAACCAAACATATAGGCTAAGGTTCCAAATATAAAGAAAACAATCAATGGGATACAAAGCTCCCACTAACCTAACATATCAAAAAACTCAATTACACTCATGTTAGAAACATGACTTTTTGAACACTCCCACTGGCAAAGCCTTTGTAAGAGGATTATGCTTACATTATGTCAGTCACAATGTGTTTCGCTATGATATGATTCTCATTAACCTTTTTCCTTACTAGGAGATACTTGATCTCAATGTGTTTGGAACTATTAGATTTCTCGTTGGTTTTTAAAAATATGACAACTGAACTGTTATCACAGTATAACACCATAGGACTTGAGATAGAGACTCCAACTCTCAACTAAGATATAAGAATAGTCAGGATAGTTAATGACATAATTAGTACAATTAGCAAAATAAACCAAATAAGATTTACAACCGCTACTACATTCTTATCATTTGGGTTAAGAATGCACTCGTCTTCTTATTAATCTGCAATTACCGCAAAAAGAATAACAAAGTTCAAAATTTTCATCAATTTTGGATAGAAGGAACCCCTAGGTTACTGTTCTTTCCAATATGTGTTTCCTTAACTTAGATGACATAACCTTTGGGCAAATATCACCAACTTTGCTACTGAGGTAAAACATAAAAGAATAGGATGTGCTAGTTTGGTAGATTCCACCCAACTCTTTCACAGTTTTCCATAAAATATATTGTGTAGCTAAACATGTGGAGAAGCTCTTATTAGATAAACACATCCAGTTTAATTGCAACCTCAATTTTACACATTCACCATAGAGTGTTTCAAACATGGCATGCAACCATAAAATACCAGGAATTTTCTACCTACTTCTGGTCATGAATAGCTTCCCAATCTCATGCAAATCATATACTAATTCAGAAATAGGTTTGACAAGAGATATGTATACAGGAACATACTTTTAAAAGTGTTTTTTTTAAATAAACAGAGACAAAAATAGTGCATAAAATGGTCAACGACGATAACAATCACCGTTGGCAATAGAACTCCGACGGATACTGACCCAAAGGGTTAGGTAATTGGGTCTTGTTCGGGTTATCGACTCAATCTGATTACCTAAACCGGTTCGATTTGGTTCGACTGATTCGATTTGATCCCATCCACAATTACATCATATATCAAGGAGGGGTTCAAGAATACAAAACCAAACAAAAATAGCATAAATCATGCAAAACAATGTAAAATCAGACCTCAAAACCACTTCCATTGCATTCGGAAGGGTCTAAAACCCTTAACCTGAAGAGGGCGACTCTAACTCTCTATAGAGGACTAGCAATTTAAACTGGAACACAAATAAACCCTATGGAAACAAAAATAAAAACAGAAAAATATAGGTAGTTTCAGTCGTTCTAGAACACCTATTCAAAACTGTTTCTCTTCCGTATTATTTTTTGTAAGCTTCTGGTCAACCGCCGGTCAACACCGGCAATATGCACCGCCGACGACCAGATTCCAGTAGGTTGTCAGAAGACCCGATGGGTAAAATCTCCCAGATATTTAGGTCAGTTATTGGTCAGCCTATTAACCCGAATCTCCTCGGACTGGACCAACCGTATTGATTTGGATCTATTTTGGTCTGATTGGTTTCGTTCTCCAGTTAGGTCTATGTAGATCAAGTCAAATAACTTTCTTTTTATTTTTTAATCCATGGCAAGCTATGACTTTGCACGGTTAACCAAACCGCCGCAAGCTAGGCCGCCACTTAGAATCCCGTCACCAGCCACCAACTATGACCTGCCGGCCCACGATTTGGCCGAAAAATATTTTTCTTGGTTAGCTGAAACCTAGAATTGGTTTGGTTAAACTTTTTTTATTGAAATGGTGGCAAGTGTTGATCAACCATCTCGTCGTTAGCCTTGCCTAGTCATCCTTGACCTCACCCGAGAAAATGTATGACTCAAAAGAAAGGATGTAAGTTCGGTTCAATGGAGAAATTGATGTGCCGATCTGTTCAATGATAACAAGAGCATTGGTAGTCCAAGTCAAAGGACACATGTTTAAAATCCTCACAGTCGCAAAACCAGAACTTTGCACTTTTCCTTTCCCCAGCTTGCACAAATCCAAAACCGGTCCATGTCTTTTTCATGTTAAATAAATCTTTTACTATTTTATTAATTTTCTCTGCAAGATCTAGGATTGTCTAGGAAATAAAGAACCTCACTTCATAAAAACACCATCATCTCTTCAGGTTTTACAAAGAACTTTAATAATAGCAAACTAGATTAAAAGTTGTAGAACAAACATGCATGCCTCTAATCCTTCTATGCAAGTAAAAGACTCTAATCTAAAATAAAATAAGGAAAGAGAAGAGAAAAAAAGGAGAGAAAGAAGGAGAGAGACAATAGGGGATGAGTTTGCAAGAGGCGATCCTCTTGACTTTAGTCATGCTCTTTCTCAATAGAGAATTTTGGATTCAATTCATATCCATTCACTTCACTTGCCTATTAAATAAGCTTAAAAACAATTAGTTTTAAATCCTACAACTCCTCCACAAAACCACCCACGTACAATACAACCCCATTATCTTTTAACTCCTTCCCATTAATTATATATAAATAACTACTAATAACTAAAATCTTAATTATTAAAAATATTCTAATTATTAAAATAAAGGCATGTAACATTCCATCCCTCTCTCGAATCGTCCTTGTCCTCAAGGACAATAAAATTGAGGAAGCGTCCGCCAGGATCCCATATCGTAATAGGAAAAATCCCAATGAATGAATCATGATTAGTTATCTCATGGTTTGTCGATCTCATTGAAGGGAGTGTTATCACCATGAAGGAAGCGGAGAATGAATTGCATTGCTTGAGATTCTTCTTCTTCTTCACTTTCTCCTTCATCATCATCATCTTCTTCTTCTTCACTTTCTCCTTCGTCATCACCTTCTTCTTCTTCTTCTTCTTCTTCACTTTCTCCGTCTTCATCTTCTTCTTCTTCTTCTTCACTTTCTCCTTCCTCAACTCCGCCAAACTTTGTTGAACGCGTTGATAAACTTTAACCATCTCGTTGGAGATCGTCATCATGTTTCGAATGGATGAACGCATGACCTCAATGATCTCAATCTTCATACCCATAGCCATAGGATCAATAGGCTCGATACCAAATGATAAGTGCACGGATAATCTAAAATAAAATAAGGAAAGAGAAGAGAAAAAAATAGGGAGAGAAAGAAGGAGAGAGACAAAATAGGGGATGAGTTTGGCTTAATTAGGAGGAAGCCGATCCTCTTGACTTTATGGAGGAAGTCATGCCTCTTTCTCAATAGAGAATTTTTAGGGATTCAATTCATATCCATTCACTTCACTTGCTCCTATTAAATAAGCTTAAAAACAATTAGTTTTAAATCCTACAACTCCTCCACAAAACCACCCACGTACAATACAACCCCCATTATCTTTTAACTCCTTCCCATTAATTATATATAAATAACTACTAATAACTAAAATCTTAATTATTAAAAATATTCTAATTATTAAAATAAAGGCATGTAACAAAGACATTGCCCTTTATATCAAAAGGCACATATGTCAAGGAGACCATACTTTTGCAAAATCGTTCCCTTATGGGAAACGAAATCTGCCACGTCTAAAACGGCCATGAATGCCCTTTCTTTTGTGCGTGGTTTCTATACAGCCCATAGCCGAACTTTGAAATTTCTTTTGATTTTGATTATTTTATATTTTTGTACTTGCCTTTGCACCAAAAATATGATCGATGAATATGAATCCAAACTTTGGTTTTGAATCCAAAAGAAATCATTAATAATTATCCTACTCCGAAATAAAACATCAATTCTAGTAATGTATTGTCACACCCCAAATCACCTCCTACGAGGATTAGATAGGTGACCCGAATTGCATGACAGCCCCATATCCCACGGATCTAGAAGTAGTTAATCCATTCATAGACACACATTCACAATAATACATCATGTAAAATTAGAGTGCTGCAGAAAGCTATATTACATTAAAAGATTTGAAAAATGTAGTTGTACAGGAAATGATAATACATACAATACTGTCTTGGTTCATTTCCTCTCTCACTTCCACAGAGAAAGCAGTAGTACCTATCTCTACCATATACAAAAAATATATATAAAGGGCAAGGTAACCCGAGCCCCAAAAAAAAAGAAAGCTAAAAGTAAAACGGGAAAAACTCCATCAAAAACAAAAAAGAGTCCCCAAGACAAAAAGTTAGTAGCAACACCCTTCACGGGTCATCTTCAGCTATCACCGAGAACACACGCACCAACGATATGACCTTCATCCGGGTCTACACCAATATAATCATAATCACCATGGCTCTCCTCCGGGTAATAAGTGTCCCCACCACTGTGACATCCACCTGTAGGATCATCTAACAGAAAAATATATATAACAGAGTGTGAGCTCCACTGAGCCCGTGAATGAAATACATCACCATGCATGCACTTGCAATCACAACCATATGGATCCTACATGAGGTGTAGTTCATTTTATTTAATTAGCCACCTAACATCACAACTAAGGTAGGTTAGTGCTACTACAATCCCCAATACATGTATCCCTGGTACGGGCTTTTAACCCCTTCCCGTGATACACCCATTGAGTTGTCGAGAGGACCAATTAGCTCCCGCAGCTTTCACCAAGGTCAGCCCAACTAGCCCTCTGTGATTAACCTGTGAGGCATCCATTCTTTTTCTTTTCTTTTCTTTTCTCTGGCTTATAGCCCATAATCACCTTTTTGGTGCAATCACATTTCTTTCTTTTCTTTTCTTTTCTTTTCTCATTCATATGGTCACTCCCACAGGCATCCAACACCTTAACCCTTGTTGGCAAGGGTGTGCAGCATGGGTGATGAAACTCTAGCCCAATATGTCTATATGGCATCGTATGAGTCGGGTGGTATCAACCATATCCCATTCTATGGGCTACCACAAGCCTCATTTTCAAGCCGGCTACGGCATCTAGTCTAACAAATCATATACAACATACAATGTTCATTCATAGATTCCAGCAGTCAACACATTGTTGTTTCAAGATTTCAAGATTAAATGAATTAAATATACAGCATAATTTCATTATGTTATAATTTATTTTAGCATATTAGTTATGTTACATTTACATACACGATGACATTTCACTCACCTTGGTCTGATCCTACTGGTTCAGCTGTTTGTTCAGTTTCAACCGGTGTCTGGCTGTGCACCTTGAGCACAGGATCAAATCCTAATTTATTAAATAAAAAATGTGTCAATTAATGTTCAAAATTATTTTGGAAGACCTAGTGTTGGCCTAGGCTCACTGGTCTGACTCGATGTTCAGCCTGGTATCACTTGAAATTCTCTAGGTCTTGCACTGGGCTTTTGGGTCCATGTCCCGGTACATCATCTAGAGATGTGGATTAGGGTTTGCTTTGGTATATGACAGTGTAATTAGTTGTACATGGTCTTGATAGTCATACAAAACAGTCCCCAGGTCAGCAGCTTTGCTGGACCATCCCTAGCATGGTTACTAGGCCATGTGGGGCCCACTTGGGTACCCAAGGTATGGATAACATTGAACAGATGTGAAGAGGGATATTTGGTCATTTACCACCTCCTCATACTGTGTATGGCCCACTAGTGAAGGCCCACAGAGGTAGGATAGCAATATAGTCCATTTTCATTCTCTAGGCGATTCACTGGGTGATTGGGTCAATCGCCCAGTGCATCGTCCAGAGCCTATTCGAAGCATGAACAGGCCTGGTTTCTTGGATTTCTCTGCATGGGCAGCCATGAAGTCGACCTGGAATGCATGTAGGCTGGTTAGGGACCTCATGGAGATTGGAATCCAATGGTCCACATGGATTATAGCTTGGTTCAGCCATTGGAAGCCAGGAGCTATCTAGACAGCTCAGAGAACAGCAGCCCAGGCTGTGTTCCAGCACTTGGCCACGGTTTGAGCTGCATGCAAGGACAGATTTATGTGTATAATCATGGTAGGATACTGTTCCTACATAAATCCAAGCAAGGGCTAGCTTGTATGCTCAGATCCAAGCCCAGACTGCCTGTTCTGGGTGCAACTGGGCAGTGCAGTCTGGCACAGAGACTGATCTCAATCTCAGACGTAAAATAGCAAGTATAATACATATAAAATGCTCAGATCTTACATGCAATAGGTTTGCATGTTAGATCTGAGGCAACACAAGACAGACCCCAGGTGTTCTGGGCTTTCCTTAGCCATATTCACCATCCCAGAGCTGAGATCAACAGATATCCATGGAAGGCAGCAGCATATGGAGGTGTAGATGTATACCTGAGGTAGATGAGCTGCTAGAACTGAGGCTGGATGCAGCAGCTCAGTGTTCCCCTTCCCTTCCTCTTCTTCTCCTTCTCTTCTTCTTCCTTTCTCTCTTCTTTTCCTCTCTTTCTTTCCTTTCTTTCTCTCCTTTCTCTCCTTTCTCTCCCTCCATGATTTGAATAGTGTAGGGGTTCTAATTTTGGGCTGGGCCTGCCTATTTATAGGCTAGCCTTATTTAAGGCTTGTTTGGCTGCCAGCCCCCTACTCCAAGAATGTGTTTTTTTAAACTGATTTTGAGCCATTTTGGCAACTCAGGTGGCGTCCAAGGGTAGGTAATGGTTCCTAAAATTCCCATCTACCCCTAGAGGGTGTCCATGGTTTGTATGGGTGATCCCCACATGTCTAGAGTCCAAAATACACCATTCAGCCACTCTGGGTGATTCACTAGGTGATTGGGCCAATTGCCCAGTGCATCACCCAGAGAATACAGCAAAGCTGTAAATGCTCTGTGCTTGCACAGGTGCTTGGCCTAGGGCTTGGGCTTTACACCAACACCTCACCCAGGGTTTAATACACATATTTACACATGTGAGCCCCACATTTATGGATAGGAGAGAGAATACCTGGAGTTTATGCAGTACATTATGCTGTGGGCAGTGCAACTGCATGGGGCTGCAATCCATCTTCTGGCAGGTATGTAGGAGGACATCCTTAGAGGTTCAACTACTGGAGTGATGCTCCACATGGTGTTTGGGTGACTGGTTAAAGGTCCCTGTCCTTCATTCAAAATTTTCAGCCAGTTAGGGGCAGGCTTGACATGTATGGTCGGCCCTGATACCAACTGTAGAGTAAATCTTTGGGGCGAAACCCCAATAACAAACCATATAGTGAACATATATATAGAACACGATGTAACAATGCATAGAAAAGGGATTGGGTATACCTTGCACCGTATGTATGTTGATGGTAAAAAAGCAAGAAAACTTTTTTCGAATACTCATCGATCATAACCTTGATCTGAGTCTTCTATAGTCTATTGGTAGTCCTTGTTTCTCTTCTTTGTGGGAGGAAGAGCGGAATATTGAACATAGACTGTAGGGACCCAAGGTTAGTATTTATAATACTGTCCCAACCCTATTTCACTTTAGCAATGAATAGGATTAGCCTATCTCTTTAGTGTCAGATCGAACTGGTTTATGTATGTAGACTCCCACCAAACTACTAACATTGTTATTAATTAAGCCCACTTAATTGAGAACTCCAATAGTTTTTCCGACTCAAGGATCTTCCCAACTTGGTTTTTTTGTTAATTTTTGGCAGATTGCCCTAAAACTTGGAGGTTCAGATCATTTTTCAATGTAGATCATCACATCTACAGGTTGGAATTTTCTAAAACCCATCACAGGAGATCAATCCCCTCAAATTTGCTAATATCTCTACTTGGTTATTCCCTAAGAGACTCAGAAGTTGTTTGTATTGGCATTTTTTTGCAAGTTCAATCCCAACATTTTGGAATCCTTGTTGGAACAAGGTCCTTTTACTGTAGATAGGGATTGTCAACATTGGTTGGATTTTTGCCGACGTCTTTTGATTCCTTGTAACGTTGGGTAGACTTCATCCAACGTCGGTACCTTCACTTTGTATACCGGATATTACATTTTTTAAACTGGCATCTGTCTGTAATATAAACCATTATGTGATCAGAATGTGCTGGCATTGGAAGTCCTTGTTCCAACACCGATAAATTCCATTTGTGTGATAGATATAACTTTTTTCATGCCAATGTTTTTCATATATATACCGACATGTGATGAAGTCATGCCGGTGTCGGATGTCTATGATCCGACATTAGCAGATTCTTTCATATGTCAAACATAATTTTTGTACTCTGGTGTCCATTAGTAAAGGTTGCTGACATATTATGGTCTTTGTCCAACGTGCAATGGCTAATGCCAACATTATATGTGTGTCAACCAATGATGCGATGACATCAACAAATGCCCTTTGTAGGCTAGTTAGAGATTTTTAGACGAGTTTTTTTTTTTAACAAATTTCTATCCATATTTCTGTTATTTTCATCATGATTATTCAGACTTTCATTAATTCAATGATTTTTACGTTCTTATTGTTTTCTTTTTGTTGTTCACCAATTTATATAATATGTTCTCCATATTTTATTTTATTTATCTTATATACTAACTTTGTATCTGCACCTCTGTGTTGTGTTTCTCACCTCTTTCTTGTAATTTAATTTTGTATACTAACCTTTGCTTTGTAGCCAAACATTTTGGGTATGTCTTTCTAAAACCCTAGCCATTTATTTTCCTATATTTTATTATTTTTTTGATGTATTTTTAGTTTTGATTTATGTTATAGTTTAGCCAAGTAATAGGAAGATCGGTTTTAATCGAACGGACTGGGGTAACTAACATCTTCCCTGGATCGTAACATTTAAAGTACCCAAACTAATGGTTTGATTAGTCTCCATTGAATGGTTGTGGAATCAAAATTTTGTTTTATGGGTCCTAGACCCTTATCTAGGTGGCAACTCTGATTTTGATTCATCTCCCTCTCTTCCCCCCCCTAAAAGAGAAGAGGTGGAGGACACGTAGTGCATCCGCCATTGTCCCCTTCTTCATAGTCTCTTACTACAAACTTTTTTTACTCTTGATTTTTTTAATACAAACTCTTTGAATTTCCTTTGATCTCAAAGAGTTAGGGCATTTATCAATGGCCAAAAATAGAGAGTGTTTATCAATGGCCAAAAATAGAGGTAGACTCTTTTATGATACCAATTTCAGGTTTTTAGTGGATTACAATTCAATTGATTATTTCCATTACGATTCTTGAGGTTTTCGAATGAGATAATGTTAGTCCTTAGGTCAAAAATTGCCAAATAAGATTTATCCAAATGTTGAAAGCCACGGAACCAAGAGTCCTAACTTCTATAACTACCTAGAAAACGTTGGTAGAGAATTTGTCGACCTATAATGAAAGATGGCTAATGTCGGCTGACTAGTAGACCACGTCAACAGATGCCCTTTTTGTGTTAGTTTGAGCCAATTTATTTTTACTGACTTAGGGTTTGGTCTTGGTCCAAGTCTAGCCCTTGACCAAAGCTAAGTCTAGTTCTGGGTTTGTGCCAATTTAACCTATACATGAAAAATTAATTTTCTATAATTTATTTAAATTCATTTTTGACTATTTTTTGGAGTTCATTTTAAGAATTCATAACATAATTGGGGCTATGGGGACCTCCAGAGCCATAAAAATGGGTCTTGCGACTGCTCGGAACACTTTGCTCATCATTGTCTAGCATGCTATCAGAGTGACAAAATGAGGTGTCTATAGTGGCTATGTATATTTACTATTTGTGTGTGGTTTGAGGACTATTCTTTGTGGAGGTTGGATGGGCTGCTTTAGTACTAGTTAGTCATTAATTTGTTTGGGATTATATGGATTATGGTAGTTTTAATAGAACAAAAATGGTGTTAGGTGTTGATTCTGTCCATGATGATGATGTTCCAATGGAGGAGGAGGATGATTCACATTGTAGGGAGGTTGAAGGTGGGGTGTTGAGGCTCATTTTGACTCTCCTCCTTTGGAGAACCCCACAGACGAGGGTGGTACATGTGGTGATGCTATTCAACCTTCTCAGAGATCTTATGCTGATGCAATTGGAGGGTCCTCCCTCCCAAATACAAAAGCCTTGCCGGAGTCAATCCATTCTTGTAATGTTACCAGGATTGTGATCCCGCAAAAGGACAATGAGACGAATCTTTAAAAGTTTTGTCTTATACTCATAGGTCATGTTAATTTTCTCTTGGCCACTCTAGATGACCTTCAGAAGATGGCTAAGGATTCATGGAATATCAAGGAGAGGGTTTCCATTGTTCACTTTGGGAAGGGTTTTGTGATTTTTTAGTTCTCTTCTGAATCTGATATGGCGACAATATAGAGCAGAAGTCCGATAAGGTTTGGGGGCTAGTTTATTCAGTTTCAAAGATGAAGCCTAACTTCAATGTCCATTAAGCGCAGGTGGTTACAAAGCTCCTATGGATTAGATTCCTTGATCTTCCATTCAAATACTTGCATGAAAGCATCCCAATTTCGGTTATAGGGCTCAAGGATATTCATGTTGAGAGAGCTCAACCTAGTTCGTCTGAACCATACATCTTCAAGCAGGAAGTGATTTATGAAGATGCTTTTCTATGATGTAGTTTCTACAATAAATCGGGACATCAGGTTTCCAATTGTCGCAAGAAGAAGGTAGCCGACGCTAAGGAGAGAATTGAGACTGCTTCAGTAATGGTTCCAGGGGCTATTTACATGGACGAAAGTGGTTGAAGAGCTCTGACAATGGAGGTTAGGGAAGGTTTCCAAGCAGCCAGACATGGTCAGTCGACTAGTAAATAATGCTCTTACTTCTTTTGGAAAGATTTGCTAACCCCTAGATTGCATCCTTCTTCCAATCTGGGCAGCACTATTGTTGGTGTGAATTCAAATTCAAACTCTCTCCTTTGTGTGATGGCCCAAATCACATGTTATTCTAAGTAGGGGAGCTCCCTCTAATTTGGCTATCCCCAAGAATCATTGTGAGATTTCTCTTAATGTACGATTGTTCTCATGAGGAAGAGGAAGCTTCTGATGGGTCTTTAGCTAGGGTGAATTAGGATAATGATGATGGGTCTGGTTCAAACAATAGTGCTGGTGCTGATGGGTTAGGTTCAAAAAATGGGGCTGACCCAAATAAGGAACTAGGTCTTGATGGAAAGGGTGGACATATAGTGCTCTAGAGTTGCCTTCAGAAATGGTTTCCAGACTAGTGGAGGGGGAGGATTTTACTTCATAGGACTTTCTATTGCCTCTGTTTGAGAATCATAGAAATTTCATGTAGGCTAATGTCTCTAGCCAAGGTGGTCACAAGAAGGGGAGGGCTGCTCTTTCCAAACCAAACTCTCAGGCTACAACTCATGGTAGTAGGATGTCCCTTCGCAAGGGGCTTCCATGGCTGCATCCTCGTGGTGGCAGGGGTACTTTCGGAGCTGGGATTGTTATGACAAGCAAGGGGCAAGGGATTGGTCTTCCCTGTGCAGTCATCTTCTTCATTTAAGAAGGTAGGCTCATTTTATCTTCTCTAGAGTTGCATGATAGTGCATCCAAGGAGAAGGAATTGACAAAGTGGTGCTATACAAGTTAAGGAGGGGTTGATCCAAATGAGAAAGGAAGTCAGACAAGAAGGTATGACAGGGTCGCAAACAAAAAGTGATCTAATGCGTGCATTTCCTCTTCTGGAATATCAGGGGTAAAGAAGGTAGCTGCAAGAAGGGCCTTGAGTGGGATTCTAAAGGAGCACTGCCCAGACTTTGTATGCTTGGTGGAACCAATGGTTGATGCAATCCAGATCCTCTACTGTCGAGCTGCCTGGCAGGACCGATGTCCAAAAATTCTCAGCTCTATTTTTAACAGAACGGGATATGATGCAGATTTAATTTTTAACTCTAGGCATGATAAGGTCCCAAATCTTTGGGTTCTCTGGAAGTGTTTCCTTCTGAAGTTGGTTGTAGTCTCATCCTCAGATCAATAGATTACAATTACTGTGGAGTGGGTGGGTTTGAAGGTGCAACTCTCCTTAGTTCATGAAAACTATTTTCGTGCACCCATCGGAGGGAATTATGGATTGACTTGCCTGGTATATTCTCGTCCTCTCTCCCGTGGTGTGTGGTAGGGAATTCAATGCAACATTGGTGTCTCATGACAAATAAGGTCCTAATAGGTTTAATATTGGAGGGACTATTGATTTCCAAGCTTGGGTGGATTCTTACTCTCTAGTAGAGATCCCTTCACAAGGAAGAAAGTTTATGTGGTCTAATAATAGGAGTGGGAATGTAGCTGTAGTCATGGACCATGGCTTTTGCAATGATCATTGGATTTCTCACTTTTTGGGTTGCTCACAATTGGTGCTCCGTCAGGTATCCTCTGATCATGCACCCCTTCTTTTTATCTCAGAAGCAGTTCAAAAACAAATAAGTTGCCCGTTCAGATTCCACAAATTTTGGATGGAACTCACTGACTTTTTGCAGGTGGTTTGTGATAGCCAGTCCCTGGCAGTGCATGGCCCTCCTATCCTTTGCTTCTTGTAAAAATTATAAGGGCTTAGGCCAGATTGGTGTTTCCTAATGTTGATACAGCCTATGATGAAGCAAAAAAGGCATTGGATGACATTCATTTGCAAATTGAGAGGAATGGGATGTCTGACCTCCTCTTTAGCATCGCAGTTGATGCTAAGACAACCTATCTAAAGGTGATGGAAGCTCATGAAAAACTCTAGGCTAGAAATTCCCATATTAGATGGATGACCAACGGAGATAGAAACTCTAAGTTCTTTCACTTATCAACGAAGGTGCGTATAGGAAAACGTACCGTCATATCAATGAAGAAGGATGATGGGTCAATCCTCTTTGATCAATGGCAGATTACTGATTTTGTGGTAAGCTACTATGAAAGCTTCCACAAGTCAGTTTCATTAACTGACCACTTGGAGTTACTTAGTTACATACCAAAGGAGGTTGGGGAAGTGGACCAACTCAATCTTGATGCATCTCCCATTGATGATGAAATAAAGCAAGTAGTGTGGGATCTTGACCTGGAAATCTCTCCAGGTCCTGACGGTTTTTCAGGTGCTTTTTTTAGATCATGTTGGGAAGTAGTGGGCAGTGATTTTTGTGGGGGCGGTTAGGAGCTTCTTCGAATCATGTGTGATTCCAAAGGGAGCAAATAATTTCTTTATCACCTTGATTCCAAAAGTGGAAGGGGCCCAATCACTGGACAGGTTTAGACGATGTGCATGGGAAATTTCTTACGCAAAACCATCTCTAAAGTTATGGCTTTGAGGCTATCTGTTGTTGAGACTCATTTCGAATGAACAAGGGGTTTTTCAAAAGGGGAAGATTATATCAAATAACATCGGTTTGGCCTCTAAGCTGGCCAATCTCATACAAGCATTACCTCGAGGAAGGGGTGTGGGCCTAAAGCTGGACATTTAGAAGACTTATGATTCTCTCTCATGGGACTTTTGTTTTTAGTGCTCTATAGTTTTGGTTCTCTGAGAAGTGGATTTCATGGGTTCACCAAATCCTTGTCTCTTCTAGGACCTCTATTCTTTTCAATGGAGGCCTAATTGGTTTCTTTGGTGTGAGTAGAAGATTCGGCAAGGAGATCCCATCTCTCCTCTTCTCTTTATCTTGGCTGAAGAAGTTCTTTGTAGGGGGCTGAAGTCTTTATTGTAGAACAATTTGATTAAGTCCCTCCATGGTCTTAGAGGTGTGGAAGTCCCATCTTTTGCTTACAATTTAATTACCATGTGTATGCAATATCAAAGCTTTTTTAACCAAATATCAAGGATATTTTGGACAGTGGATGAACTTGGAGAAAAGCAAAATCTTTTTTGGTAACATCCCTCCTCGTCGTGAGCAAAGAATGTCCGAGTTGTTGGGCATTCCAGTGTTCTCTCTCCCAACTTGGTACCTTGGCGTGCAGATTTTTAGGGGCTGAGTTAAAAGGGATCATCTCATCCCTTTGATGGATAAGGTGAAAACCATCTAATGGGTTGGAAGGGGAAACTCCTCTCATTGACAGGAAGAGTTGAGTTAGTTAGGTCAGTCATCTCTAGTATGTCGGTACACAATTTCTCAATATATTACTAGCCTGAATCTCTGGTAAAAGTTTTTGAATGATAGATGAGAAACTTCATATGGAGTAGAGATTTGGAGTCTTCAAAGAAAATTAATGTCAAATGGGAAAACGTTTGTAGACCAAAGGCTGAAGGGGTGTCTGAGGGATGTTAATAAAGCTCCTCCTATGCAAACTTTTTATGCAAATCGAGCACAGGGATTCAGGCATGAGCAAATTTTTTCATGTTAGGTTTGTCAATAGGGATGGCTCTCTTAAGGGAGGATACAATCTTCCTCAGTGTGGCCTGATGTTAAGAGGTTGTGGAGCTTTGTATCTGAGTAGGAACGCTGGACCGTGGGTGATGGGGAAAGAATCTTAACTTGGAGGGACAGGTGTTTGGGTCCAAGTACTATTGAAAATATGCTAGAGTTGGATTCATCTCTCTTCCAAGGAATGGTGTCTCACCTTTTTTATTTCATTGTGGACAGTGAGTGGAGGTTCCCGTTTGTGGAGTCTAACTGTCTTTCTCACATCTTTGAAGTAGCTAAGGTAGTGAAACTCCCTTTCCCTCTCGTGTATGATATTTGTTTTTGGTATCTGACATCGTTGGGGGTGGTTCTCAGTGAAATCGGCTTGGAATGACAAGGTATGTTTTATAGGAATTCCAATTCCTTCACATTGTGATTTATGTCTAAATGTTTTGGAATCCATAGACCATATCTTCTTGGATTGTGCTATTGTTAGAGCAGTCCCGGGTTCTCTTTTGGCATGTTTTGATGTGGTGGCAGAGGCATTCTTCTTTGGAAAACTTATGCTCATGGTGGAAAAGAAAGCTGCACATTATATCCCTTAAAGAGGCTTGGTTAGTTGGGGCTCTGTTGATCCCTTACCTTAATTGGATGGAACGCAATGTCAGGTGTTTTGATGGTAGAAATCTCCCAATCCCACACTTGGGATTTCATCGGTGGAAGATCTTCTCTGATCTAGACACTTGGGCATTTCAGCTAAACCCCGTAATCATAGAGAGTTGCAGGAATTTTTTTGTTAGGTGGGTGAAATTAAATGTGGATGGCAGTTCTATGGGCAATCCTCGAAGGGCTGGAGCAGGGGGCATGTGACATCGGTTCTTGAGATAGGGAAAGTGCAGCCATCATGGGTGGTGACCATAAGGCTATAAAAATTTTCATTTATTTACTGAGGAAATACAATTAACATGTTTCCAACAATTACCAATACAATATTTTACAATTATCAGAGTGTGCCGCACGGCGTAAACAACAAATAGATAAAAATTAAACACATCTCGAATCATTACGTTGGTTTACCCCATATACAAATTTACATAATTACTCTTAGGGCAAAACCTTTGGTCGTCGCTCACTTGCGCACCATCGATCTTCGTAGGTCCCTGGACTCATCATCACTGGGCAACCTATATCACACTAAAAAAAGGGGTCCCTAGAGGAGTGAGTTATAGCAGCCCAATGAGTAAATATAACTTAAAATCTTTTCAACCATGTAAAATCATTTTTATCAAAATTTTGCATTTTAAAACTCACAACAACATCTACATTACATCGCACGATAAACACATATTTATACACATCAATATTTCCTTCTCGCTTTTAAAACCCATTTTCTCTTCCATTCTCTTACCCTTGATCAGATCATCATGCTCACACTCATGGTGAGATGGTCATACAATAGTTCCACCCTTCAACCCCAAAAGTCCCAATCCACACCATAACCACACTCAAGGTAGAATGGTCTCACAATAATATCCATCACATAAAGCTTGGGAAACAGGGTGAGAAGGATACATCCACATTTGCTACCACGTTTCCTCCATTACCATATCCAAACCGTCCAAACCATCCTTACCCCTGCCAAGTGAGGTACGCGTCTATGGTTTTCCATCATCCCACTCTACAAAGTGAGATACCAATTCATCCCACTCCGCAAAGTGAGGTACACACACAGCCATATCTGTACCCGCTACTCAATTCTTACCCCCGTTAATTGAGCTACGGGCCAATGGTTTCATCTCTCATGCATCCCCCCCGGGTCTACATGAGGTATCAAATAATATTCCACTTATTCATAAACTTTTTCAATTCATCCACATTCACATCACAATCACAAAATAAACATTTAATTGATACAAAGTCTCCATCACTTGAAATAAAATATATATCTACCTTGTAATTAGCAATTCTACAATTTTAGTCTACTCATCCATATCCAAAATAGCCATAGCATTGTTAAAACCAATCATATCTATCACGTCGAACACAACTCATTCCTTTAATTACAACATTATAACTACTAAAGCAGTTAAAGGAAATTCCAAGGTAAATCCACTCACCACATTAGGAAATCAATGGATTACCTGATCGAAGGGTTTCCGATAAGCCCCTCACCATCTGAAATCAAAAAGTCATCAAAGTGGTACTAGGCTTGAATGGACCAAGGGTCACAGCCCCGTTGGGCTGAGAAGGTCAAAACAGTCAATTTCCCCCCAAACAGGGGTGATCCGGACTCGCCGACATGCACTTCGTCGGGACTCACCGTATGACAGTCTGAATGATTATGTTTTCAAATTGAAAATAGGTTCTAGTTCCAGAATCATCCGGATTGCTGTCTAGGCTCGCCGAATGGCCCAGTCGGTGATCCGTATGAGCCAAGATCTAAGCTCGATCTGGTTTTCAGCTCAAGTAAGGATGGGGTTCTCATAGGGTTTCCACTCCCAACCCCCATGCCCACTAATCCCCAATATATACCACTCATATGCAAGCTTTTACACATGGATTGAGTCCATAGGACTCGAATCTAACAGCCAATCCCACCATTTTCATCTCCTATGGTTTCAAAATCAAACCCTAAGCTTGAGTCTTACCCTTCTTGTTTCTTTCGAAACCAAGGTTTATAAGGGTGATTGTTGATTCTCAAGATACTCTTAACATGTCTCAAATCCAACTCCTAACTCATACAATCAAAACCAAAAGAGATCTAGGACATTTACCGTTCGGGAGACTAGGAGAATCCAAGTTGGATCAAAATGGTAGTCTCCTCACCTTCCCTCAAGGTCGATTGAGCTTCACCTCTTTCCAATGCTACCCATCCCAGGTGTGTTATGGCCATTCTCTTCCAAGCTCGGTTGATGGAGGTCCTAGTCTCCCTCCTCTTTTCTTCTCTCTTTCTTTTCTCTCCTCCCTCGTTTCCCCCCAAATGTGAGGTAAATAATGCCACTAAACCCAACCCAAGGTTTTATATAGACCACCCTGATACATCCAAGATTCACCGAACCAGTCAACGGCTGCCACGTGTCACAAAGCGACCCCCTTCAGAACCAAGGAGAACCAATCGGGGGTCCCACCCGGGCGCGGCCTGCACCCAGGCGCGACCTTACCCATGCTCGGCCCGCACCTAGGCGCCGGCCTCACCCAGGCATGGCCTCACCCAGGTGTGGCCTCACCCAGGCGTGGCCTCACACCCAAGCGCGGCCTCACCCAGGCGCAGCCTCACCCAGGTGCGGCCTGCACCCAGGCGCCGACCTCACTGGGTGGCCTCACCCAGGCGCGGCCTAACCCAGGCACAGGCCTCACCCAGGCGCCGGCCTCATCCAGGCGCGGCCACACCCAGGCGCGGCCTCTCACCTAGGCGCGGCCTCACCCAGGCGCGGCCTGCACCCAGGCGTCGGCCTCGCCACTCGGCCTCACCCAGGCGTGGCCACACCCAGGCGCGGCCTCTCACCTAGGCAAGGCCTCACCCAGGCGCGGCCTCACTCAGGTGCGGCCTCACCCAGGTTCGACCTCGCCTAGGCGCCGGCCTCACCCAGGCGCGGCCTAACCTAGGCACCGGCCTCACCCAGGCATGGCTTCACACCCAGGTGCGGCATCGTGGATGCAGACGTGATGTACACAGACACCGGGGCCACTCGTCTATGACCCAATCGTGTCACTACAGACTCAGGTCACCACCAGGACTCTAGGCCATCGCTTAGAAGTCACGTCACCCAGACGGATTCAAGCATCAATGACGTTATCACCACACGCGGGTATCTATCCGCCAAGGATCTTGATACCACCAGGACACTCCCTCCCACGAGGAGATGGCCAATTAGGATAAAGCCCTGCTACCCAGGGCCTCTATCCACTCAACGACATACTCGCCATCAAACTGGGACTCTCCACACCGCCATGCACTACTATAAAAGGCAAGGTACACAACCCCATTGGGAGACAGCTAAACTCATATTGAATAATCACTATTCATCTATTTGCTTAGGAGATCTAACTTTGGCATCGGAGAGCCCTAGGCCGGAACCACACCGGTTCTCTCTGTTGACCCCTTGGTCCACTTGTAGGTGACGGCACTCGCAGGACTGCTCGACGATTTCTTGACCCAACAGATTGGCGCCGTCTGTGGGAGCGACGCTAGCCATTACAGCTACTAGCTCGCTTCCATATTCATTCAATGGCACGAAGGAAGACTACCACCACCAACAACGGAGCAAGGAATGGATCACCACCCCTAGAGTGCTCTCGCCGCAGAGCCAATGACCAGGACCATGTCCCTTTGGAGGAAGAGATCCCCCTTAATGACCAATTTATGATCGACGAACCCAACAATGATGAGGCTGACGATGTGGTGGTGGAGGTGATACCTGACCCCAATGCTCCAGCCACTGTGGGTCAGATCAACGACCTGCAATGACAGATCCTCGATGAACAACGACTCTTTCGAGAATACTTGACATAGCGTGCGATGTCTCACCGCCGAAGGACGTCACCATCAGCAAGGGTGGAGTCTGTACCTCGACAAGAGCAGAACCCTAGGAGATCATCTCCCAGGGGTGTGGGATCAGAGAGACTTGCACAACGGGCAACCCCCACTCCATAGCGGGGGGAGCCTTCCCAGCGTCCCAAGAGAACAAGAGACCTCTCGCCACGGTCAGAACGTGGGAGGACACCAACGCCCAGGGCGAGGGTGCCTAGCCCGCAGAGATCGGTCCGGAGGTCTGTGTTCGACGGACGACTTGAAGAAGGTCACATACCAAGTCGAAGCCGGACCTACAGAGAGGAAAGCCCCTCACCTTCACGACAGAGTTCATCACAGCGTGACCATTCACCATCCCGCCAACACTCAAGGGGGGAGGGGACATCCAGGAGAGAGTATGAACGGGGTCGCAGCAAGCGTTCGGCCAGGTGTGAGGGACAGACACGGGACAAGGAGCTCGATCAAAGACTCCGTGACCTAGATGAGAAGCTGGAAGGGTTGAAGAAGCAGACCAAAGGTGAGACACATTCCATACCTGGACAACACCCATTCTCGGCAGAGATCATGTTAGCCACGCTGCCTTCTAGGTTTCGACGACCCACCTTTGAACTTTACAGCGGTACCACTGACCCTAATGACCACATCAACTACTTTAATGGCATGATGATGCTGTATGGTGGGTCAGACATGGTCTCCTGTCGGGCATTCCCTACATCCCTCAAGGGAGCAGCCACATCATGGTTCTCCAGGCTACGACCGAGATCTCTATGCTGATTCGCAGAGCTATGTAAACAGTTCATCACCCGCTTCCAAAGCAGTGTCAAGCAGAAGAAGACCACTGTCAATCTACTGAACATGGTACAAAACCCTAGGAAATCTCTCAGGGAGTACGTTATCAGGTTCACCAAGGAGTCCCTAGAGGTTCGAGACTTGGACGACCAGACACAGCATGCAGCCCTAGCAGGAGGTATCAGGGACCTGGACCTGATCAAGGACCTAGCACGTCATGAGACCAGGACTATGAAAGAGCTCCTGGAGCGGTGCAACGAGTTTGCAAATATGGCCGAGATACTACAAGCTAGAACAAAAATAATCGAGGCCAAGCTGCAGGACAATAAGAGGTCAGCACCTGATGACCGTAAAGAGGGTAAGAGGTCGAGGACAGAGTGTTGACAAGAGAAGGGCGACCGCCCATCTGGGAGGACAGACCGTCGCCCAGAGAGAAGTGAGAGGGCAAGCACCCCTGAGTTCACACCACTAAATACCACCAGGTCCCAGATACTCATGCAGATCCAGGATCGTGACCTACTCCATTGGCCACGACCCATGCTAGCAGGACCAGAGAAGCGAAACCCTAACAAGTACTGTCTCTTCCACAAAGAGAATGGGCACGACACAGAGGAGTGCTATCAATTGAATAGAGAGATAGAAAAACTTGTAAGAGCAGGAAACTTGAACAAGTATGTGAAGGGGAGACGTGACAACCGCTCAGGCCAAAGAGACAGAGGTCGTGACGGAGACAGAGTGGAACCGAGATGAGAAGAAAGAAGAACAGATCCAG
The DNA here is from genome assembly GCF_018873765.1 of Telopea speciosissima. Taxonomy (NCBI): domain Eukaryota; kingdom Viridiplantae; phylum Streptophyta; class Magnoliopsida; order Proteales; family Proteaceae; genus Telopea; species Telopea speciosissima. The sequence goes on along the minus strand of NC_057919.1, from coordinate 52,295,403 downwards.
AGAGAGACCGCCCAGAAGAGCGGAGAGATACAACAGAACCTAGTGGCACCAAGGGACCTCCTATCCTCACCATACTTGAAGGACCGGGGCAAGAGTCCACCAGAAAAGCTAAAGCCCACGCCAGGTTCATGGGAGTGGCAGAGAAGCCAAACAAGATAACCAAGACCGAGGCGGTGATCTCCTTCTCGGATGAAGACCTGGAAGGACTAAACTTCCCACATGAGGATGCCCTAGTAGTACAGGTGGAGGTAGCCAACTGACCTATACACAGGGTACTGATAGACACCGGGGCGTCTGTTGACGTACTCTCCTTGGACACCTATCGACAGTTTGGGTTCGGGGATGATCAGCTCAAACCAGAGCCCACTTATCTCCATTGATTCTCAGGTGCCACTGCCTCCATCAGAGGTACCATAGAACTACCCGTCACCTTCGGGGTACACCCTCGATAAGTGACCATCATGGTGAATTTCATGGTCGTCAAGTCTGTGGTATCCTTCAACGGCCTCCTAGGGCGACCATCTCTGACAGCCCTTAGAGGAGTCATATCGCCATTTCACCTGAAGATGAAGTTCTCCACCGAGAATGGGGTAGGCGAAGTCCAAGGAGATCAGAAGAAAGCAAGGGAGTGCTACGCCACCTTCATGAAAAAGAACAATGGTAACACCCATGGAATGGCACTCTGCCTAGAGAACATGGTCAGTGACTAGAGAGATGAACTGACAGAGAGAAGGGGAAGACCAGTGGAAGACCTCATCCCATGGCCCCTTAGCCGGGACGACCCCTCCAAGGTCGTTCAGGTCGGCTCGCTACTAAGCAAGGAACAGAAAGAAGGGCTTGGACACCTCCTCCAAGCGAACATGGATGTCTTTGCATGGTCGACCTCCAACATGCCTGAAATACCACGTTCCATAGCAGAGCACTGACTACATGTCGACCCAACTAGGAAGCCCATTCAACAAAAGTGGCGTAACTTTGCCCTCGACCGACAAGCAGTAATCAAGGAAGAGGTCGAGAAGTTGAGCCAGCCAAGGTTCATCAGAAAGGAGAAGTTCCCAACCTGGCTCGCAAACGTGGTCATGGTACCAAAGCCAAGCGGGAAGTGGAGGATGTGTGTCGACTACACCGACCTGAACAAGGCATGCCCAAAAGATGAGTACCCACTGCCCAGGATCGACCTACTGATCAACGCCACCGCCGGCCATGAGATGCTGAGTTTCATGGATTCCTACTTCGGGTACAACCAGATCCTCATGCATGAGGGTGATGAGTCCTACACCGCATTCCGGACATACAAAGAGAACTACTACTACAACGTCATACCGTTCGGGTTGAAGAATGCAGGGGCCACCTATCAGAGGATGGTCAACCAGATCGTAACATGGAGGTATATGTGGATGACATGCTCGTGAAAAGCATCCACGCCAACCAACTCCTGACCGACCTAGAGGAAGCATTCACAGTACTGAGGAGGAACCAGATGAAGCTAAACCCTGCAAAGTGCGCCTTCAGTGTAACGTCAGGAAAATTCCTGGGGTTCATGGTCTCAGTACGTGGAATAGAAGCCAACCCATCCAAGATCAAGGCCATCCAAGAGATGGCACCTCCTCGGACGGTCAGGGAAGTGCAGAGGTTGAATGGAAGGGTCGCCGCCCTTTCCAGGTTCGTGTCATGGGCAGGTGATAAGTGCCTACCATTCTTCAAAATATTGAAGAACCTCCGAAGCCCTAAAGATTTCACATGGACAGAAGAGTGCCAGAAGGCGTTCGAAGAATTGAAGGAGTACCTAGAGAGCCCACCACTGCTTGGGCGATCAGAACCTAACGAAGAGTTGCAGCTCTACCTGGCTGCCACCCTTGTCGCGGTCAGCGCAGTACTACTGAAGGAAGAAGACAAAGTCTAGAGGCCTATCTACTATGGCAGCCATGTTCTAATCGATGCAGAGACCAGGTACACCAGGATAGAGAAGGAAGCCTATGCATTGGTGATCGCGGCTAGGAAGCTATGACCATACTTCCAAGCCCATATCATCACAGTCCTCACCGACCTACCTCTAAAGAAGGTACTCCACAAGCCAGACGTCTCCGGATGATTGATAGCATGGGCAGTGGAGTTAAGTGAGCATGGCATCAAGTTCCAACCCAGGACTGCCATCAAAGGCCAAACCTTGGCAGACTTCATCGTTGAATGCACCTTACCAGAGACAGAGCCAGGAAAAAAAAAAAAAAAAAAGAGAGAGAGGCTAAGTGGCCACGGCCAAGAGGCCATGGCCAAAAGACCACGACATAGAGGCCATTGCCAAAGGGCTATGGTCATCATCAATGGACGTCACCTATCAAGAAAAAAAAAAAAATTCATGAATGGGTGCCATCCGTCAAGGGCCACTGCCCAGAAGCAAAAAAAAAAAGAGAGAGGCCAAGAGGCCATGGCCAAAAGACCACGACCAAGAGGCCACAGCCAAAGGGCCATGGTCGTCATCAATGGACGTCACCTATCAAGAAAAAAAAAAAATTCATGAATGGGTGCCATCCGTCAAGGGCCGCCGCCCAAAAGCAAAGAAGAAAAGAGAGAAGAAAGAAAAATAAAAAGGGGGTCTTTGGCCATGGCCAAAGACCATGATCCACAGGCCATGTGCATGGACGAGGTTCGAGGTCGAGATCCAAGGACGAGGTTCAAGGTTTGAGGTCGAGGCCCGAGGACGAGGTTTGAGGTTCGAGGTTCGAGCGAAGACGTGTCTGTGGCGGAAGACCAATTCAAAAAAAAAAAATGCTATAGCCAAGGATCGTAGGTGACAAACCATGGCCGAGGTTCGAGGTCTAAGGTTCAAGGTCGATGTTCGAGGTTCGAGGTCTAAGGTTCAAGGTTCGAGGAGTTCAGAAAGTTTGAGATGGTTTGAGTTCCAAGGATCGAGAATGCAACTGCTGATGCACTGTCCAGGCTAGCCAATGATGAACTCAGAAACCTGGCCAATGCAGTGTATGTAGAAATATTACATGAGCTAACATACCAGGAGAAGCAAGTTAATGAGATTGAGGAGGGGCCTAGCTAGATGGACCCTATACTCAACTACCTACAGAATGACATCCTACCAGAAGAACAGGTTCAGGCAAGGAAGATCAGGATGAGAGCTACAAAGTACACCGTCCTAGACGGGGTACTGTACAAGTGGGGGGCAACAACACCACTACTTCGGTGCCTAGGACCCAAGGGGGCAGAGTACGCCCTAGCAGAAGTCCATGAGGGGATATGCGGAAGCCACATGAGGGGACGAGCCCTAGCCTACAAAATCCTCCGCCAGGGACTGTACTGGCCACGAATGCAAGAGGAGGCCATATAATATGCCAAGAAGTGTATGCAATGTCAGTTGTTCGCCCCAGTACCCCATCTACCCGCCACCAAGCTGACATCAATCCTCAACCCCATACCTTTTGCCATGTGGGGACTAGACATCTTAGGCAACTTCACCGCAGCACCGAGAAATAGAAAGTATTTGGTCATCGCGATTAACTACTTCACCAAGTGGGTCGAAGCTAAACCCTTGGCCAAGATAACAGAGACAGAGATGGAGAAGTTCGTCCACAACGACGTCATCTATAGGTTTGGGGTACCACAAACCCTCATCTCAGACAACGGCAAATAATTCAACAACCCCAAATTCCAAGCATTCTGTCACAGCTACAACATTGACTATCGGCATGTATCGGTAACATACCCATAGGCCAATGGTCAGGTGGAGGTCACCAACAGAACACTACTGGAAGGAGTCAAGAAAAGGCTAGAGGGAGCCAAAGGAAAATGGGTCGAAGAGCTACCAAGCATCCTGTGGGCGTACCAAACTACAGTACGGACACCCACAGGAGAGAGCCCATTCCGCCTAGCATATGGCATTGAAGCATTGGCGCTAGTAGAGGTCTGCGCCATGTCCCATAGGGTTCTGCACTTCAATAAACGTACCTATATCGACGGACTACGGGCGAACCTAGACTTTGTAGATGAGGCCCGTGAGAGAGCACTACTAAGGAACGTCGCCTACCAACAACGTACTGCCAGATACTATAATGCCAGGGTCAAGGAAAGGCTATTCCACCAGGGAGATCTAGTCCTACGGAGGGTAAGTGCATCACAGCCACAGAAGGCAGGGAAGCTATTAGCAAATTGGGAAGGACCCTATACAGTTTTCAAGCAGACACGTTCAGAGACATATATACCACTTGAAAACTCCAGGGGACAAGAAGGTAGACCGCACCTGGAACTCACTACACCTGAAGAACTACTATCAGTAGAAGTAACAACAGTGGAGTAGCAGCAGCACCAACAGTAGTAGTAGATGGCATTACAGTTTCAAGGATAAATTGAATTTTTTTTTGGGAATACTCGGCTTCTTCTACTACTCAACCGAGGCTTTATGCCTAAGGCGTTATGCCACAAAGGTCCACGGACCACCGAGATAAGACACCCGAGGCTTTATGCCACCTCTGAGGCGTTATGCCACCACGGAGGCTTCATGCCTAAGGCTTTATGCCACCACTGAGGCTCTATGCCTAAGGCTTTATGCCACCTCTGAGGCTTTATGCCTAAGGCGTTATGCCACCACTGAGGCTTCATGCCTAAGGCGTTATGCCACCACTGAGGCTTCATACCTAAGGCTTTATGCCACCATTGAGGCTCTATGCCTAAGGTTTTATGCCACCTCTGAGGCTTCATGCCTAAGGGTTTATGCAACCACTGAGGCTCTATGCCTAAGGCGTTATGCCACCCTTGAGGCTTCATGCCTAAGGCTTTATGCTACCTCCGAGGCTTCATGCCTAAGGCTTTACGCCACCGTTGAGGCTTCATGCCTAAGGCTTTATGGTACCTCTGAGGCTTCATGCCTAAGGCTATATGCCACCTCTGAGGCTTCATGCCTAAGGCTTTATGCCACCACTAAGGCTCTATGCCTAAGGCTATATGTCACCTCTGAGGCTTCATGCCTAAGACTTTATGCCACCACTAAGGCTCTATGCCTAAGGGTTTATGCCACCTTTGAGGCTTCATGCCTAAGGCTTTACGCCATTGTTGAGGCTTCATGCGTAAGACTTTATGCCACCTCTGAGGCTTCATGCCTAAGGCTTTAAGTCACCACTGAGGCTCTATGCCTAAGGTGTTATGCTACCCCTGAGACTTCATGCCTAAGGCGTTATGACACCCCCGAGGCTTCATGCCTAAGGCTATATGTCACCTCTGAGGCTTCATGCCTAAGGCTTTATGCCACCACTAAGGCTATATGCCTAAGGCTATATGCCACCTCTGAGGCTTCATGCCTAAGACTTTATGCCACCACTGAGGCTCTATGCCTAAGGTTTTATGCCACCTCTGAGGCTTCATGCCTAAGGCTTTACGCCACCGTTGAGGCTTCATGCGTAAGGCTTTATGCCACCTCTGAGGCTTCATGCCTAAGGCGTTAAGTCACCACTGAGGCTCTATGCCTAAGGTGTTATGCCACCCCTGAGGCTTCATGCCTAAGGCGTTATGCCACCCCCGAGGCTTCATGCCTAAGGCTATATGCCACCTCTGAGGCTTCATGGCTAAGGCTTTATGCCACCACTGAGGCTTCATGCCTAAGGCGTTATGCCACCCCTGAGGCTTCATGCCTAAGGCTTTATGCCACCACTGAGGCTTCATGCCTAAGGCTTTATGCCACCACTGAGGCTCTATGCCTAAGGCTTTATGCCACCTCTGAAGCTCTATGCCTAAGGCGTTATGCCACCCCTGAGGCTTTATGCCTAAGGCTTTATGCCACCACTAAGGCTTCATGCCTAAGGCTTTATGCCACCTCTGAGGCTTCATGCCTAAAGCTTTATGCCACTACTGAGGCGTCATGCCACTAAGGTCCGGGGACCACCGAGACAAGGCATCCCTATGGACCGCCAACTACATGAGATTGTATAGATCAATATCAAAGCGACAAGGATCAAATCATATCAACATCTAAAGAAAGAGTCAAGTACATACAAAAGCAAGCATCACAATCCAAAAGTTATCATCAAAAAAGTCAACATCCAGAAAGAACATCTATAAAATAAGGGGCATCTAGTGGAGGAGCAGCCTCTGATCCAGAAGGAGACATCATATCAGCCTCAGTCGGACGAGCAACACTCTCCTCTGGTAATACCACACCCTCCTTTGTCACCACAACATCATCCTCAGGAGAGACACGAGCCACTACAGCAGTCTCAGGTAGCAACGTAGTGACCTCAGGGAACCTTGAGAAGTCATAATCAGGGGTCTTCTCCAGAATGCGAACCGCCAAGTCCGAGGAAGTCAAGGCGCTAGGAATGAGAGCCAACTTACTCCTAAGGTCACCAACAGAAATAGAAGCTCTGGAGGCCCTACAACCCCTACTAGGGGTGGAATCTCCAGAAACCTCCTCCTCCCCTTCACTAGCAACAGGGAAAGGCAAAGAAGAAGAAGTATCCGCGAGGAAAGACGACCCCGAAGAAGACTCCGCAAGGGATCCAACCACGACCGCAGTTGGATCAGAGTCATTAGGTGATGACATGGACAAATAATGAAGCAAACTAGCTACTTGCTCAGAGCAACGATCTCCGAGATAAGAAGCTAGCAAGAAAAATGAAATGAAGACCACCTGTAAAGTATAAATAGCAGATCCATCACAGACAAGAAGGAGAGTGGAGAAGCATGAGGGTCCATCACACCCACGCCGCGACCACCATAGGCACGGCCTCACACCCACCGGCACAGCCACCCCAGGCGTGGCGACCCAGGCGCGGCGACCCAGGTGTGGTCTCACTCCCCACAGGCGCTGCCTCGCGCCCGCAGGTGTGGCCTCACACCCCACAGGCATCGCCTCACGCCCGCAGGAGCGGCCACCCTAGGCGCGGCCTCACCTAGGCGCAACCCTGCATAAAAAAAAAAAAAGAAAAAGAAAGAGAAGGGGTCGAACTTACTTCAGGGGGAAGGCGATCGCACGAAAAGGCAGGCACATGATGACACAACCACACCACTGGCACGATCAAGTGACAAAGATCACCAGAGGCAAAGCCAAGCACCACTCAAGCCCTCCAAGTAAACAAGGCACCAAGTGAGCACAAAGCAAACACAAGGACCCAAAATCAAGCAAAATGAATACTAGTCTAGGTGACCCAAAGACGAGCACATGGTGGGCACCAAAAAGAGGACAAAAGACAAAAAGTGGAATGCAAAGGAGAAATTAAAGAAGAGCAAAATGGGAGACAAAAAGTAAGAAAGAGAAATGAGAAGTGAAAGAAGAGAAAGTGAAAAAAGAGAAAGTGAAGAAGAGGGACATATATCTACAAAAAAACAAAGCAAAAAAGAAGAAGGAAAAGTGTAGGAAGAAAGGTTTGAACCTCCAACCTCTTCTACCTCACTAACAGATTTACAGGCAAGCCCCACAAAGAAAGTTCATTCACAGTAGACCCCTCACTATATAAAGGCATCTACTCTCTTGGACATCCTATCTCAAGAGAGTGGGGGGCAAATGATACATCCAAGATTCAACGAACCAGTCAGCGGCTGCCACGTGTCACAAAGTGACCCCCTTCAGAACCAAGGAGAACCAACTGGGGGTCCCACCCGGGCTCGGCCTGCACCCAGGCGCCGCCTCACCCAGGAGCGGGCCTCACCCAGGCGCGGGCCTCACCCAGGCGCGACCTTACCCAGGCGTGACCAACACCCAGGCACGGCCTCACCCAGGCGTGGCCTCACCCAGGCGCGGCCTCACCCAGGCGCGGCCTACACCCAAGAGCCGGCCTCGCCGTGCGGCCTCACCCAGGCGTCGGCCTCACCCAGGCGCGGCCTCACCCAGGCATGGCCTCACACCCAGGCGCGGCATCGTGGATGCAGACGTGATGTACATGGACACCGGGGCCACTCGTCTATGACCCAATCGTGTCACTACAGACTCAGGTCACCACCAGAACTCTAGGCCATCACTTAGAAGTCACGTCACCCAGACGGATTCAAGCACCAATGATGTTATCACCACACGCGGGTATCTATCCGCCAAGGATCTTGATACCACCAGGACACTCCCTCCCGCGGGGAGATGGCCAATCAGGATAGAGCCCTGCTACCCAGGGCCTCTATCCACTCAACGGCACACTCGCCATCAAGCTGGGACTCTCCACACCGCCATGCACTACTATAAAAGGCAAGGTACACAACCCCATTGGGAGACAGTTAAACTCATATTGAATAATCATTATTCATCTGTTTGCTCAGGAGATCTAACTTTGGCATCGGAGAGCCCTAGGCCGGAACCACACCGGTTCTCTCTGTTGACCCCTTGGTCCACTTGCAGGTGACGGCACTCACAGGACCGCTCGACGATTTCTTGACGCAACACACCCCTTGAATCGAATTGGTCCCAACCATGGGTCTGATCTATGGCTCAATTGAACCCAGCCAGCTCCAATCAATTTCTTCCACATGTTTTAAACTTCTCAGGTCATCCTACAATTCATATCAAATTAAAAGAAATGTTTATTGACTTTGCTCACCTCTCCCTTCATTATGGTTCATATTAATTTATAGGATTACCCTCGCCCATAGGGATTTTTCTTTTAGGTTTTTTAACTAAAATTTTGGGGTATTATACTCTCACCCTTTTCTTACAAAAATTTCGTCCTCAAAATTTACAAGGCCACTTAACAAATTAGACAGACTGCAAGCACACACATGATCAACGTGATAAGCACCAGTACAATATACCATGCACTCTACCATACTCATATTAGTAATATCTCACTACCTCATTATACAATCTTCTTGAATGCGATCTCAACCGCACGTCTCTTGACACTATGTGCCTCACCGTGTAGTCTTGTTGATCTCAATGCCTTTTGGCACTTTTCACATCTCAGATTTTTTCAACTATTCATACAATTTTCAACACAGTACTTTTACAAAAATTATTGGGTAAATTACACGTCACCTCCTGGTTTTCAAATGAAACTCAGATCACCCCTTGATTTTTGAAAAAACTCAAATCACCCCTGGTTTAGACCCCAATATGACAAATTAGTCCCTACCATTAGTTTTATGCTGTTAAGTGATGATGTTAGCCAGTTAAATAAATTTAAATTCCTAAACTATCCTTGACCAATGTTGAAGATGAAGGAAATATAGTATTGTAAATTTAATTCTAATGTTTTAATACAAGGGTAAAATAGTCATTTCATACCAATAACTAACAGCAGACTAACACTACTACTGTAGAAGGGGTGATTTGAATTTTTTCAAAAACCAGAGAGTGATCTGAGTTTTGTTTAAAAACCTAGGATGACGTGTAATTTACCCAAACAATTAAATCAAACATCCGCTTCCATTGGGTCCATTACGTATTATAATACAAAACCATCAATCTTATCTTGCCTTGTAGTGCCATATCTAATTCACATTGCATAGTTCCAACATTGTTCTTATCATGGTGACATCATAAATTAATTATGCATGTTTCTTCAAGCATGCTCACACTCATAATGGTAATTTCACACATCTTCATAAGTTCCTACTTGTACAGTTCATCATAGGAATAGGAAGAATCATTTTAGTCAAATGGAAAATTTGCGTACAAGTAGCAAAACAAATTGTTCACCTTTGATTTGTCGATTAAATTCTGCCATCACAATTTATTTGCTCAACATGTAGAAAAATGTCTGGCGTATGATCGAAGCATACAGACAACTTAAAAGCACAATAATAAATTAAGAGAAAAAGATCTCTACTTGGTGGTGTTTCCTACGCCTTCTCATAGGGCACCGTGAGATGACGCCTCTGTACCCCTGAAATATCTAGGCATGCTTACCCATTGGCCCAGATGCTTGTGTAAAGACCATGCAACCAAGTAGAGATCTCTTGGCCGTAAATTAATTTATACAACCTATCATCGTTTTTCTAGATTTCGAATGATAGTGCGAATCATAAGGACTTATCTTCAAACAACTAGCCATTTCTCATTGGTTACTGCACAAGCTCACATTGACTACTGCACGCACGTGGCCCATGAAAGGTGGAAATCCAGCCCTCCAAGATGCCATCGCACGCACTCTCATTGGCTACCGTGCGCACGTGGCCCCTGCACTCCCCCACAAAGAACACTCTCCCATATCCCCACTCTGGCACTCCCCAACATTTTCGTATATATATATTATCCTTGCATGTGCTCTCATTTGCCCCATGCTGATGCACCAATCTCTTGCCTTTTACAACCAAAAAAAATATATGGGATAAAGAACTCTATCCGGAAGTGTGGCCTACGCCAGCATTTTCGTGAGTCTATCTCCCTCCTGCCCATATGAAAAGGCAGCTCTGCCCCATTCCTTTAATATTTTAATATTTTCCTGGCCGTTTCTATGGCTGGGTCACCTGCTGATCGGGATCCAACCTTAGTTAGTAAGTACGCGTATTATATGCGTACCCGAACGTTTAGATGAAAAATACTTTCGTCCCCGCACTTTCCCATATTTTTATAAAAAAAATGTATTTTTTAAACGGCCGGGTATTATACTCGTATAATTCGGGTATTATACGGTATTATACTTTTTAAGTTTTTAACCCTAATGTTTAAAAAAAAAAAAAAAAAACCAAAGAGAAACGATTTGCGATTCACTTTCCCTTTCTCCATAGTCCATTCTGCGATTTGCGTCGAGCCCTAGTAGGCAGCAGCTGCCCCCTCCCCCCAATCTCCAATCATCCTCCCCATCTCCGTTCAACAGCCACCGGCGATCGTCAGAGCTTCGACGGCGACGGCAACGGTGACGGCAACGGCGACGCTTCTCCTTTGTGGTTAGTATCCCTTTCTTTCTTTTTTCTTCCACTGTTGTTCTTCCTCACCATCTCCGTTCAACATCCATCATCATCTTATTCTTCCTCCCACACTGGGTAAGTTTGACAGTAGATGTCAAATAAAACCTGCAAACCCATATACTGAAATAGCTGAAATGTTCTTCCTCCCAAACTAGATCGAATCTATTGCAGTTTTTCTTTACCCAATGGCTAATATATGCTCTGTTTGTTTGTAATGGCCCTTTACTGCAGTTTTTCTTTACCTAATGGCTAATATATGCTCTGTTTGTTTGTATATATGAGAATGTTGAAATATATTTCACTAAATCAAGTGTGAAGACCTAACCGATTTCTCTTCCTTTTTGTTTCTAAACAAATCTAAGTAGAATTTATGCAATATACAATGATTGACCTCCTTCCTGTAGGAAGAAAAAGAAAAAGGGAATGAGAGGGTTAGCAAATACAAAGGTAATAGACTATTTTATTGATATTTAATGGTTTAGAGATTATTTTATTGATATTTTGGTATGTTAAATGATAATCTTAGAGATGTAATATAGGATATTATATTATTGTATTTATTTTAGTTCATAAAATCATGATATTATTTTGTTTATTAGGTGGTGAATGCATGTTACATAATGAATATATGCCCGTTTTTTTAAAAGTATTATTGCCGTCTTTGTCATATTATACCCGTATTAAACACGTACTATATTATTATCGTATGCATTTTATGACGCTGACTTTTTGAAAAGTATTATTACCATCTAGTCCGTTTAATTGCCATACGTATCCGTTCCCGTTCAATTGCCGTTCTCAAACCTACTAACTAAGGATCCAACTCCATTTTTTTAGAACCCTGGATCGCTGCTTTTATCGAAAAATAAATAAAAGGTCGCTGCTATCGCTGAGTCAGAGTGCCCACGTCAAAATGACATGAGAGGGACATCATCATCTTTGATACAAAGCCTTTCGTTTTTTTTTTGTTTGGTAAATTATTCAAGTCTTTCCCACCTTCTACTACTAACAATCTCGAAAAACTGAATTCTTTTTCATTTTTCTTTTGGGAATATGAAGACGTGAAATTGAAATCTATAAATAAGCGGTGTCTGTTGAGGCTATCCTCAGTCAAGTTTAGCGTAATTCGTTCTTTTCTGCTTTGTTTGGTGGGCTATTATAATCTTCTAGTCTTTCTTCCCCAAAGATCAAGAACATGTCTTCTAATGGTGATCAATCGTCTGTTCTTAGCAAACCCAGATTGATTATCCAGAGGGTCATTCCCAATACTCAAAATGATGGTGATGGAGCTATTGTTAGAAGAAGCATTGGAAGGTGTTTTTTTTCCCCCTTCTCCCTTCTGTCTTATAATTTCACTGTTTTATCAGTTTTTCTCTGCTTCTTTGATTCATGAATTATGTATGTCAGATTCTGGGTTCTGTTTTCTTCCCTTTCCTTTTTCTGAAAACCTTTTAGGGTTTGGTGGGTGCCCATGGTCTTAATTTGATAATTTTATCATTTTTTGAACGCTAATCGTTTCTATGGGTTTTTTGACTTCAGTATGGAATTGAGGCGTTTGGATCCATTCCTCATGTTGGATGAGTTTGTTGGTAGGTTTTCTTCTTCTTTGGTTTAGCTATGTTTTTAGTTTCTATCGGAATATACAGAATCTCATAAATTTATTCGTCTGGATGGTTTTGCAGTTACTGTTCCTGCTGGATTCCCTGATCATCCTCATAGAGGTTTAAGAATCTCCACACAATTGGTGTCCATTGTTCTATTGTTTCGATTGCTTAATACATTTGTTCTCTATTCTTCATCTTCAATTACTAATTTAGTTCCTGTTCTTTCAGGTTTTGAGACTGTCACATACATGTTGGAGGTATGATTTCTTGGTTCCCAATTATGTTTTTTGAAAATCTGTTTGTGTGGATTTTGATTTGTGAGTAACTCAATTGTGGTGGTTTTTGGATTGCAGGGAGCTTTCACTCATCAAGATTTTGGAGGAAATAAGGGAACAATCAGAACTGGTGACGTACAGGTATCAATTTTGATTAATTACCAATCAGAGCTCTCCCCAAAATTAAAATTATTTGATTTATGTGTGTGATTCTTCATTCTTATATCATTTTCTGTTTTTCAGTGGATGACTGCTGGTAGGGGTATAGTGCATTCAGAGATGCCTGTTGGTGAAGGGGTCAACAGGGGTTTGCAGCTTTGGATCAATTTGTCATCTAAAGACAAAATGTAAGTAAAGGATCCTCATTAACTAATGTAAATTTTCTGTCTGTTTCTTATTGGTACTATAGTTGATCCACATTCAATCTCTGAAACCAAATTCAATCAATAAAATTCACAGGATTGAGCCAAAATACCAAGACTTGCTTAGGGAAGACATCAAGATAGCAGAGAAAGATGGGGTTGAGGTCAGAATTATTGCAGGAGAATGCATGGGTGTTAAGTCTCCAGTATTCACCAGGACACCAGCAATGTATCTTGATTTCACCCTGAAACCTGGAGCTGAGTGGCAGCAAAGCATACCTGAGTCATGGAATGCCTTTGTGTATGTGATTGAAGGAGAGGGTGTGTTTGGATCCTTGGACACCTCACCACAACATGCTCACCAGCTCTTGGTTTTGGGTTCAGGTGATGGGCTGTGTGTATGGAATAAGTCAAGCCAACAATTCAGATATGCTTTGATTGGAGGGCAGCCTCTGAATGAACCCGTTGCTCAGTATGGACCCTTTGTGATGAACACACAAGCTGAGATCCACAAGGCCTTTGAGGACTATCGTTTCCACAAGAATGGCTTTGAAAAGGCTAGGGATTGGAGTTCTCAATCAGTCTCCAATTAAAAAAAAAAAAAAGAGTGAACCATGTCAATAGGTTCTAAATTTGTGCTCCTGCCTATACAATTGAAAAGTAGGAAATAAAGGGCTGCTTCTATATCTTTCTATCCAACAAAAATTCAGTTTTAGTCATTAGAAAATTCTTCTACAAGTTCAATGATAGTAGTAATTATCAGCATTCTTTTTGTTTTGTATTGTTTGTTTTTTGTTTTTTTTGGTATGTACCATGTAGTAGAAACTATTTATATTGTGTTCTTTTAAAAGAAAAGTTCCTCATGAGTAAACTCAAATGGATCATCTCAAAGGCTACTAGAGTACTAGATTACTGTCTAAACAGTAATGAAAATAATATCATTGTTGAATTCATGTTGTGTTCCATTTCCCATTGTAACTTTCACTGCTCCCTGAAGAGCATCAGGTATTGGCTTTGGCTTTCTTGGTTTTAGGAGCAGTGTTTCATCTTTTTTTAGGCTTAGTTTGGTTTCCATTTTTGGGGGTGTGGTTGCTTGGGAAATACATTTACATGTAAAAAAATTCAACTGAAATAAAATCAAAATCCGACGGTGAGAGACTCTCAATCTTGCATGCTGAATTCTTCTCTGTCTCTGCTCGAAGTTCCAGCTTTAGTTCTCTTTCTCTACTTGAAAGCTCGGAAGCTTGGCTCTATGAGCAGGTACCAGGTTCAATTCTCTTTTACATTTTGATTCGATTTGAATCCAAAAGGGATAGGTTTCAATGTGAGTAAACCCCTGAATATGCTTAGCTGCCCATCGAGTCATTCCGATTCCTCAGGTTTTCCTTTATTGGGCTAAGATTGGGTTTCTTATTTGGTTGTCAAATTAGTTTTGGAATCCTTTGTTTGTAGAGCTCCTTGCGTGTGGGACTTGCAGTTTGCTTGATCAATTTTCAGTGCAATTTGTCCCACCTTTCATGTTATTGTCTGGTGTTGTATGAAATAATGTGATTTCTTGAGATTTTAGTGACTTCTCCAGTTCTCCAGCTTCTCTTGAATGTCTACTTTTCATGAATCAGCTTAAAGAATTCCTTGGAATATCTAAATCCTCACATTTTTTTTTTATTCCAAGGCCTCTTTGGATCATTGACTCAGTCACTTAGAAGCCTCCAGCCACATGACTGGAGTGCCCTTACTTTCTCTTCACATGGACAAACTTGACCTGTAAACAGACACAATTATAACCAAACACATTCACTTGTAAGAAATGATTTAGTGGCAAATGAAATACAAAATAAGTGGATGGAGAGGTCAAATCCAATATTGTAAGGAATGTACTGAATTTCACATATTCATACCATGCTGGATGGATTACTGACCATCCATCAAATGCTTGACCTTTACTAAGTTTGTGTATTGGCTACACTCATATGTTCTTCTCTTTTTCTTCTTTGAGCTTAGATTTGGTTTCTTAATTGGTTGTCGATTCGTTTTGGAATCCTAAGTTTTTAGAGCTCCTTCAATTTTAAGCAGAGATTCATCATCAACAATGTGACACTTTAACATGCTATTTATGGGTTTTATATGAAAGTAAACAGTTTTATCTTCCAAACTACAGTTATAGACCTTAATTTGATCAATAATAAGGCAGTACTCTTATTTAAAGCACAACAAATGTCACTCCCTGCGGCCCTCTTCTTCAACCCGCAACCGTCAAAACTCACCCCAGCGATCTGAAATTCAACCCTCACCCATCCCCATCCCTCCCCCCCCCCCCCCGCAAGTACACCACTTTCCTCTGTGATCTGAAAGTCTCCACCACCTCACGGCTCTACCTCTGCCCACAAGAACTCCACTTTCCTCTCCGTGAAAGTCTTCACCAACTCTGTCCCCCCCCCCTCCCCCATTTTTTTTGGGTAAATTACCGATCACCCCCTGGTTTTCAATCAAAACTCAGATCACCCCTTGGTTTTTGAAAAAACTCATCTGTCCCCCTCTAAAGTAACGGTGTTAACTAAAATCAAACCAAAAAGTGAAATGGCATATTTAATCTCAACCAAAATAAGATAAACAATGACATTTGAGGGATCCCCTTGAACTAGGCTCTGGTGGCGCACGATAAGATTTCTCGTTCATGTGGGTTAGGTCATGGCTTCTCCCCCTCCTAGGGAGAAGCACCCCCTGATCCCTCTACAGGAGTTGTCGCTGGTGGAGCCCAGGCTTATTCCTTCGCTGCTGCAGTGTCCAGGTCATTGGCAACCCACACTGTCGCGATCGAGGTGAAGAAGCCTACTTCATATTTTGGAGCTTCAACAGTTTTCTTCTCTAAAGAGGAGGTTGCTCTATCGGGGAGGGCTTTCTCGGCAGCGTTAATCGCGAAGTGCAGCCACGGTAGGCCATCTCTGTTCGCACTTCAGGAGCATCTGCAGAAGGTTTTTTCCTTGAAAGGGGATGTTGTCGTCTCCTCCCTGGACCCGCGACACGTCCTCCTATGATTCTCGAACACGGTAGACTACGTTACTGCTTGGCTGAAAGCACATACCTACATCCAGGGCTATCGTCTGAGATTCATGAAGTGGACTTCAGAATTTGTGTCTGGTTGGGAGTCTCCTTTGGCTCCCGTCTAGGTCTCTTTGCCGGGACTGCCACTCAATCTCTATCAGGGCAATTTTCTGGTGTCCATCACTGGAACTATAGGGCTCTTCTTAAAAGTCGATGGAGCCACGGCAAACTACACTCGCACAATCGAGGCAAGGTTCTGCATTGAAGTCGACCTGCAAACGACGCTTCCTTTGAAAATCTGGATTGGTTTTGGGGCATAGGGGTTCTACCAGAAGGTCGTCTACGACAAGATTCCTCCCTATTGTGTTGCCTGCTCCAAGGTAGGCCATTCGACAGAGGCTTGTAGAAAGGCATTACAGGGGATCAATGTTGAGGGGTCGAGGGCAACCGGAATTCAGGCAGTTCAGGGCACTACCCCTGCCGCGGTGGAACAGGGTGTTGTTGGAGCCAGAAACAATGAGGGATTCATTCCAAGGGGAGAGGGCCCCTCCAACAGCGGTGGCAAGGCGCCTGGGAAAAATGTTCAGGCAATCCCAAGGAGGCGGAGAAGACAAGTGGGGAGCTGGAAGACTGTGGAGCACCAGGGCATGGGCCCTCAGTTGGTATAAGAGGATACGCAGTGCGACTGCGATGGAAATGGTGGCAAATCACTAGTTGTGAATGGCCTGCAGGGAGACGTTGCTCGAACTGAGGCTACTGGCTCACTGGAAGTGTCCTCTGCCGAGGGGGCAGCACTAGTGATGGAAGAGGGTGAAATTCCAGCGGTGGGCGAGACTGCAACTGGCAGTATGGTGGTAGTTCCTTGTGGGGACAATGGCATTGGTGATGCTGTTTGCCTTATTACAGAGAAGGATTGTGTGTAGTCAGTTGGAGATTTTTCTATGCCTTTTTTTGAAGACTTTGAGGGGCCCATAAGGGCAAGGGATGATGGCCATGTGTCAAAGTAGGTTGCCCAGGCTGTGCCAAATTGAGAGGCAGTGCTGGAGAGTTTCAGGCGCTTTCACGCTACCATTACAGACAGGATCCGCAGGTCCTTCTAAAGGAATGGTGAGGACAACATGGAGACAGTGGCTACAGGTGTCTGCACTGGGAGACGGCTGCCCCCTCGGACTGTGTGCCTCAGCGCTACCTGTGTGTATAAGAGAAACAAAATTAGGAAGGCCAGGGGAGGACGGTTAGCGGTTCAGGCCCCTTCCCAACGTGTCACAAGATCCATGAGA
Source organism: Telopea speciosissima (assembly GCF_018873765.1). NCBI lineage: Eukaryota > Viridiplantae > Streptophyta > Magnoliopsida > Proteales > Proteaceae > Telopea > Telopea speciosissima. Next base: position 52,278,013 of record NC_057919.1, on the reverse strand, counting down.
TCATTGAACTCTTCCCCCCAGGGTGCCAGATGAGTTATCTTTTCTGGAATGCGCGGGGCATAGGAAATAAGCCTACTTCTAGGCACCTGAAAGCTTTGATATGTCTGCATAGAGTTGATATTGTTGCCATGGCTGAGCCCAAGGCGAGGCAGATTATACGCCGGATTGGGATGGAATCGCTGCACACGTCTGATAGAATTTGGGTTTTCTGGAAGGCCACGGTTCAGGTTCGTGTGGTTGAGGAGCACCCCCAGTTTGTTTCTCTGGAGTGTGTGGATGCCAGTGGGGTTACGTTCATCTCCACCTTCGTCCATGGGTTATGCACAGTGATGGAGCGGAGGGAGATGTGGGAGACGCTGAAGCTTTTTTCGAGGGATAATTTTCTCCCTTGGGCGGTGGGTGGGGACTTTAATGCAGTGGTTTCCCTGTCCGAGAAAGCAGGAGGCAGGCCAACATGCTCGACATCGATAGAGGAGTTTGGGCTATTTGTGAGCTGCTTGGGGCTTATCGATGCAGGTTATATTGGAAATGTTTTTACTTGGTCGAATAACCAGGTAGGTGCAGGAAGGGTGCTTGCCAGACTTGATCGTTTCTTGGTCAATGCTGAATGGGTTAGGGCTTTTCCTAAGTGGGAGGTCGCTCACCTTAGCAGGACGTGCTTTGAGCATGCTCCTATTTGGCTATCTTTCACAGCTGTGGCCAATCGGGTGGGCTCTACTGTTAAATTTCAGCAAATGTGGTTGCTTCATCCAGGTTTTCAGGATTTTGTGCAAGGGGAGTGGGTTAAACCGGTAGTTGGCTTGCCCTTGTTTGTTTTGTACATGAAACTCAAGGGTCTTCGCAGTGCTCTCCGCAAATGGAACAAGGAGGTTTTTGGCAATGTGCACCAGAAGGTTAGGGATGCAGAAGACTCGGTGTGCAGGGCGGAGGCAGTGGTTGATATGGGTGCCAGTGATGAGGCCAGGGCAGCCCTTGGGGAGGCAAAGGAGGCTTTGCGGGGTGTGCTCCTTCAGGAGGAAATTTATTGGAGACAGAAATCCAGGGTAACCTGGTTGAAGGAAGGGGATCGCAAGACGAAGTTTTTTCACTCCATGGTCAATATCAGGAGAAAGCAGGCTTGTGTGAATAAAATAAAAGGGGGGGATGGTATGTGGATTACTGATTCTGAGGGGGTGTAGGCAAAGGCAGTGAGACACTTTTTCGAGATCTTCTCTTCCCAGGGATGCCAAGTTGATGATGATTTATTGGCGATGATTCCCAGGACTGTGTCGGAGGCGGATAACAATGCTCTTTTGTTGCCCCCATCTCTAGAGGAGGTAAAGGGGGCAGTCTTCTCTTTATCGAGCAATAGTGCACCGGGTCCAGACGGTTTCTCAGGGTACTTCTTCACAGCTTATTGGGAGGTGGTGGGCCAGGATGTCTGGGCAGCGGTTGTGGATTTTTTCAGGGGGGGAGCCCTCCCTAGGAGCTTCACTTCAGCCAACTTGGTTCTTATTCCCAAGAAGGACAACCCTGAGGTAATGGCTGATTTTCGCCCCATTAGTCTTTGCAACTTTTCCTACAAGATTATTGCCAAAATATTTGTTTCCAGGCTGGCAGGGCTTCTCCTGTCATTAGTGGCGGAGGAGCAGGGTGCTTTTGTGCAGGGTAGGTCTATCCACGACAACATATCCATTGTGCAGGAAATGGCTCAGGACTTGAATAGGAGGACTCGAGGGGACAATGTCATCCTCAAACTCGATATGGCAAAGGCCTATGACCGACTGGAATGGGAGCTCCTCTAGCGTGTTCTCTCTAGACTTGGGTTTTGTGACACATGGATTGCATTGATTAGGAAGACCATAGAGAATTGTTGGTTCTCAATAGTCATGGGTGGCAGCATGTCAAGGTTTTTCAAGTCTTCCAGGGGGTAAGGCAGGGGGATCCTTTATCCCCAACCCTCTTTATTTTGGCAGAGGAGGTGCTCAGCAGAGGCATCAGAAACTTATTTGAGGAGGGACATGGTTCTTATTATAGGCTCCCGAGAGGGTGGCTTGGCATTTCGCACTGTCTGTTTGCTGATGACACCATAATCTTCACCAGGGGTTTGAAGAGCTCTCTCAAACAGGTCATGGGGTTTATTAACAAATACGAAGGATTTTTGGGGTAGCTAGTAAATAGGTAGAAAAGCTGCTTCGTTTTGGGGGACAAGGTCTCTTTGGCTAGGGCTCACATGGTTGGGGTGGTAACTGGGTTCCCAAGGAGGTCTCTGCCAATCACCTACTTGGGGGCCCCTCTCCACTCTGGAAGGCTCAAAATTTGCTTCTTTGACAGCTTGGTGGAAAATGAAAAGGAATAGAGTGGCACGTTGGATGGGCAGGCTCTTGTCTTCTGGGGGACGGGTTATGCTCCTAAAGCATGTCCTAGCTTCTATCCCCATCCATGTACTCACTACACTGGACCCACCCAAGGCAGTGCTGTGGAGGTTGTATAGCATCTTTGCAGATTTTTTGTGGGGCAGCTCAGAGTGGGGAAAGCGCAGGCACTGGGTTTGTTGGAGAAAGGTCTGTAGGCCGCTCAAGGAAGGGGGGCTTGGAATCAGACTACTGGAGGATGTTGGTGTCTCGCTCAGGCTTAAGGGCCTTTGGAGAGTGCTTACGAACCATTCTCTATGGAGTGAGTTTTTCAGGGCCAAGTTCTTCAAGAACATCCATGTTGCTCTGGCTGGATCATATGGGACAGGTTCAAAGTCTTGGCATAACACATTGGCCTACAAGGGTTTCCTTTTAGAGAGAGCACGGTGGCTGATTGGTACTGGCAGGGTTTCTTTTTTGCTTGATAATTGGACGGAAGCTGGGCCTCTGATAGATTATGTGGATAACGGCCTTCTGGTGGACACGGGGTTGAGTGTGAAAGATGCTCTGGGGGAGGACGGTACCTGGAAACAGGAAATCTTTGACCTCATTGACTCTCCTGCCATCAAGGAAAGCATTATGATGGGGGGTTTTGCACTTACTAATAGGGATGATGTCCTGGCATGGTCCCCCTCGAGTGATGAGCGCTTTACCACCAAGTATGCGTGGAATGAGATTCGGAGTGTCTCGCCTACGGTGTCTTATGCGAAGTGGGTATGGAACTCTTCTGTTCCGATGAAAATTGCCTTCTTCTCATGGCAACTTCTAAACGGCAGGGTCCCTATGGACGAGGCGCTAATGTCAGTTGGAATACCCTTGGCCTCAAAATGTAATTGTTGTGGAAATCCTCGTTGCGAAACGATTGACCATTGCCTGCTTTATGGGGGTACGGCAGCCAAGGTGTGGGATTACTTTAAGCGGATTTTTGACATCCATTCTGCTCCTTCTCAGAATGTCAGAGGACGCATAGGGCAGTGGCTGAGCTTGGCACGCTTCAGTTTCCTTAGCGCTTACATCACAGGTGTTCTACCGTCCTTGGTGGTTTGGGAGCTATGGAAAGAGAGAAATAATAGAAGGCATGGTGAGAGCAGGTGCACATCGAGCTCCATCATAGCAGCCATTAAAGCCTGGGTGAAAGATATGCACATCCCCCCCCAAAATTGGCCGGTCAAGGTCTCTGAGAGAGGATCTTATTCTACAATGCTTTGGGCTAGTGCCTGCGGCCCCCAGGTTGAAACGCCCCGTGGCAGTTTATTGGTGCCCGCCTTTTGCTTTGGTTAAACTCAATGTAGATGGCGCTTGTAGGGGCAATCCGGGCTTGGGAGGTGGTGGAGGGGTCATAAGGGATCCGGATGGGGTGGTCCTAGCTGCTTTCTTGAACCACTATGGGGCTTGCACAAACTCGATTGTCGAGCTACGAGCCTTGAGAGATGGTCTTATGCTGTGTCGTGAACTTGGGTTCATGGACGTAACAGTTAATGTGGATTCTGCCTCTACGGCCAGGATGGTGTGTCAGGGGCGTTGCAGCCTTTGGAAAGGCTGGTACTGGTTCCATGAGATCTTGACTCTGGTTTCGTCAACCCGGTCCTGTGTCTCGTTTGCCTATCGGGAAAGTAATAGAGTGGCGGATTGGTTAGCTAACTTGGCCTACGATTCTGGGTCTTCTGTCACCTTTCAACAGGATGACTTGCCCACAAGTGTGTTTCAGGTTATTCTCCGTGAGGACAAGGAGGGTCTTCCGGTCATCAGAAAATAGGGTAGTCTCCCTATCTCTTGTCGGTTGTGTTGTGGAGAGGCCCTATGTGGGCAGCTCCGTGGGTTTGGGGAAGGTGGAATGTCCCCCCCGTGTATGCTCTTAGTCTTTTATTGATTATTAATAAAATTCTAGGGGCTGTCCTGGTCCCAAATAAGTTTGGGGTTAAAAAAAAAATGACATTTGAGGTACCCAATGTTTGTAGAAAATGCACTTTAGATACCCAAAGTTTTAAATTATATTTAAGATACCAATTTTGATATTTTTAATTATATCCCAAATCACCACCTACAACCACAACCGTCGCAGCCACCACCACCACCACCACCGTCACCCACCATTACCGCCGGTTCACCCGACCACCCTTGAACCCAAATTCCCAGAAGGCAAAAACTCCTGGAATATTCTAAGGAAAACGATCTCTCTTCTTGAACATATGGATTCTTCTTTATCCAAAGATCCCACTTTCACGGCAGCACTTGCTGCAGCCATCTTCAGAAGAATTAAATAGCAATCCGTAGCAGTAAAATGGTGATTGATTGTTTCTGTAGAGGAAAATTTTCTTGTATTTTGTTTTTGACCCTTTCTCTCTGAACTAGCCTCATCGATTTTGTGAACCAAGAATAAAATTTGTATGTTTCGGCATAACAAATCAAGAGAGAATTGATGATTTGAGGGCTGCCACACGCAGAATCTAAGAAGTCACCATCTGATATTATGGAAACCAGTCCCCAACTATGACATGCACTCTAAAGAAAGTATAAGCTATTAATGATTTGTTATGCCGAAACATACAAATTGATTCAAGGGAAAGAAACAGATTATACTCAAATAGATAACCTGGCATGCTCAAGAGGGGAGAATAAGAAAGATCCAGTAGCGGAGAATGAAAGGAGGGAAAACGAAAACCCAAATAGAGAAAATAATCAAAGAAATAACCTATAACCATTCTAGGGTTTCCACTTATGCAGCAGCTTGCAATTCTTCAACTCTCTTCTTCTGTTGTTACATCACTTATATAAAGAGACTTAAAAATTTCATTAAACCTCATCTATTTCATCTTTATGAAAGATTAAAGCATCAGAAACTTGATGGGGAGGTTCTCGTATCACCAACCCTTGACAAACAAACACTTAGCTGCCCATCTCTCCTAATTTTTATTTTTCCATTATCCATTTAAGGATTTGGGGGTTCTAATCGCAGCAAAAATGGGGTTATCAAAACCGCAATCAACACCGCAAATGGAATACACAATAGTGTGAGACTTATGGGCTTCTAAAGGTGAAAAAATGGTCAGCCTCGCAACAGTATCCCTATTCAAAATGTAAATGGACTTCTGCTTCTCGCAAGCAGCAATCATTACCACAAGGCTGTTGGGATCAATAGTCAGGTACTTCCCTGGAACAATGCGACAACAACCCGAGAGAGGGAGAGGAAGGGGGTTGTAGGTGGGGGTGGGGGAAGATGGTGGCGTGACGGCAACGTTGCGACGATGGGGAGATGAAGAAGACGAGAGGAAGAAAACCTCAATTGTGTTTTGGGGTTTTTAGATTTCAAGGGTAAAATAGTAACTATACATTGTCAAGGGTAGTTTAGAAATTTAAATTTATTTAATTGGTTGACATCATCACTTAACAGCATAAAACTAACGTTAGGGATTAATTTGTCATTTTGGGGGTCTAAATTAGGGAGTGATTTGAGTTTTTTCAAAAACCAAGGGGTGATCTGAGTTTCGATTGAAAACCAGGGGGTGATCGATAATTTACCCTTTTTTTTTTTTTGTTTATTCACTCAGCTTCGTGAGAGTCGTGACGATGATGTTCTAGTAATCTATACTTCCCACTGTTTGAGATGACGACAATGATGTCTTTGTTTAACTGCATCGGATAATGATGTTCTGATTTTTCTGTTCTCCTTATAAATGGCAGAGCATTCTCTGTGGGGAGCATACGGGCCACATGCACTGGCATCTTGGGGGTGGTCTTTTCTTCTTCCATGGGGTAGGACGGTCATTTCGCCCCCACTTTGTTTCAGTGTGACCCCTTGTCCCCCATAAAGGACTTCTCTCCTATATATAAGGGTGATGTTCTCTGCCCGAGAGCACACGGGGGTACAGGCTGCTCCCAGACACATGGGGTTGGACTTGGCGGTCATTTCATCCATTCAGGGGCAAGGCGGTCATTTTGCACACCCCCATGTGTCTGGGCGGATCATGCGCCCCCAGTGCAAAGAACATTAAACAATTACTGTTTCATTGGAGTACCAATTTTATTGTGCTAGATTTTTTAAAAAATATTATTATTATCTAGTCCATTTAATACCTGTATGTATCTATACCCCCCCCCTTTTTTTTGCCATTCCCAACTTACTAACTATGGTCTGAAGTCAAAAGGCTAGAGTATTTAATTAGTGTCTTCCCTTTCTTGTGTTTATTGACCTGTTCCAATATACGCATCCAAGTAGCCAAAATTGGGCTTGGTCGCGAAAGGAATCGAAATCGGAGTTAAACATGACAAGTTTTGACTCCTCGGATTTGCACAGATTCGACAGTGTCTAGGTCAAGTTGACATCGAGGAGGGGTAAGGTTGACATCGAGTGGCTGTCGATGAACAACACTCGACATCAAGGGAAATGGCTCAACTATCGATGTTTAAATTCTGAATGTCAAGGTAAGTTAGACAAGAAAGCTCTGCTCGGCAGTCAATTGAGAGATGTCGATGTCAATGGAAGGTAGGGTCGATGTCGATTCGGGGTCTTTGAGTGTCGACCTGGACTTCGATGTCGACAAGGAAGGAATGAGCTATTTGGGTTAGGTTCTGTGCTTGGTCAGGCTTGTTCCAAGGGGTCAGGGTTAAGGCTAGCCTTTACAGGGGATCTTGGAGGGCTTGGAGGTTCTGATTTGGGCTCCGGCAAAGGGTATAGATATCACACCCCAAATCCACCCCCTAGGAGGATCCGGCTAGTGACTCAGATATCCTACGATATCCAACAATCCTCTAGGATCCAAAAGCAATACTTATACATCACAAACCACACAAAAGGGTAAATAGATAATAAATGAATATCAGAGTGCAACGGAAGACTTGAACTACCCAAAAGATGGATTATATCATTTACAATAAAAATCCAACCTGTGTTATAATATATACATATCCATTTATGCTCAAAGAGTAAAATAACTTGATAATTACACTTCTGAAAGAAAGGAAATTAAAATAACCACAAGATCGTCATAGAATAACAAGATAAGGAAGATCTACAGTTCCAACAACAGCTTCATCACCCATTAGTAAACCAATACCTGCAAAATCATCTAAGAAAGGAGTTTCCTTGAGGGGTGAGCTCCATTGAGCCCAATGAATGAAATAAACCATGCAAGCAAGTGCAATAAATATGAATCATATATGCATGAGATTCAATTCTAATTTTTAATCCACCTAAAATCAATATCTAAGTCACTAGGTTGATGCTACTACTATAACAACTCGAGTAAGCAACCACGGCTTCTTCTATCATCACAGTAATTGCAAACCTCAATTATTACACAAGTTATGGTGTCACACAACTCATTGGCAAATCTCTGATAATCATAGTCAACCCTACCCTAGGCAGATGACAACTCCTCAGACAGTAGAGAGCTATGATTATCCAATACCTAAACCTCCGTTGGTAGCATACGGGTGTATCAATCCCTAACCACATGTTTATCTATATGGCATCGTATGAGTTGAGTGGTGCTATCCGCATCCTATTCTACGGGCCACCATACTCCTCATTTCCAAGTCAGCTACGACATCTATACTATCAAGCATCAACATGCATTCAACTAGTTCCATATACAAAATGAAAGACAATAATTTATTAAGTAAATTCTTCAAACAAGCAATAATGTTAAAGGTATTAAACAAGCATAACATGACAAGGAATTTATCAATCATGCATGTATGACATTCAAGATGTAATAAAAGAAACACTCAAAAAATTACAATGCTTATCCCACTCACCTTGTTTAAAACTTGGTTGTTCAATCGAATCGGTTCCTGAGTTGCTCCTTGACAAACATTGTCGTATAAGTGGTTCTATCCTACGTTGGTTGAACCAATTATGTAAGTTAAATTGTATTTGAGTGATGGAGGGGTCCTAGGGTGTACATAGGTTTAGGCTAGAATAGGTTTCAAATTCAAAACAGGGCTGACAGCAGCTCTGGTTGATAGGAGTGGTTAATCTACATCAACCAGAGAGAGTCAGTAGCTATTTGTTATTTTTCCTGAGAATGCATTCTCTGGTTGATGAGAGTGGTTGATAGGAAATCAACCAAAGTTAATCGACCAGACTCAGTAGTGCTTGAAATTTGAATGGAGTTCCAAGGGATTTGGCTTGGATTCTTCCAAATAACTTCAAGGATGATGATTACTCAACTCAAGCTATGAAATTGGTAACCTAATTTGGTCCATGGGATGAGGATTTGATAAATTGAAGATGGGATTGATCATCCATGGGGGTTTGGGTTTCAATTTCACCAATTCAGTCATGCATGGCTGGATATGGTTTCAGATGCTTCAAATTTGCATGAAGGATGAGAAATGGTTAGAATTTAGGCTAGAATAGCATTAGGTTTAGGTTAATGGGTTTAGATTGATTATGCATGAATGAATTGGGTTTCAAATTCAGCAATTCAACCATGCATGAGGCTAGATGATTTAATCTCATCCTAAAAAAAAATTTCACATAACCTTAGGTCTAGGAAGAATTCATAAGTGGGAGTTAGAGTGATAATTGAGGCATCATGAAAGGTTAGGGTTCCCAAAGTATAGATTTAACATGCATGACAATTGATTGATAAAAACCTAGCTTAGATCAGAATTGGAACTAAGTTCCAGACTTAGGAAGAGATTGAAGAAATAGATTAGAGCTTAGTTTAGGAGATTGCTTACCACGGGCCGAGCTAGGTAGATGGCTGCTCCAATTCAACTAGGGTTCTCCTTACACAAGCTGGAAATTTTGTAAAGGTATGGATTCAGTAGGGTTTCTATGTAGAGAACAATATTATGATGGAAGAGAGGGTGAGAGATGGGGAATCCCTACCTTAATTCAAAAATCTGGGCAGCAAGAGATGATCCAAATCTCTCTCTCTCTTGTTCCTTCTCTTCTTCCTCTTCCCCTTCTCCTCTTCTAACAATTTTGGCTGGAAGAAATGAATTCCAAAATGGGTTTGGTTTAAATAGAATGAGACTTACGGTTCGTTTGGCTAAGGGTCTAAATGCTCAAAATGCATTATTTCCCAATTCTAACGTACACGGGTTGATGAAATAGCAATCGATTATTTCATGAAGTGGGTGGAAGTTGAACCGCTGGCCACAATCATAGAGGCGTAAACAGAGAAGTTCTTCAGGCATTTGATAATTTTCATATTTGGTGTACCTCAGGTATTAGTCCCAGATAATGGAAAGGAATTTGCAAATCCGAAGTTCAAAGCTTTTTGTGATGAGCTGGAGATAGAGCACATGATGACTTCTGTGGGATACCCTAAGGCCAATGGGAAAACCAAGGTCACCAACAGAATGCTTCTCCAAGGCATCAAAAAGAGGTTAGACAAGGCAAAAGGGCTCTGGGCATCAAAGCTCCAAAGCATCTTATGGGCATACAGGACAACAACAAGAACACTACAGTAGACACACTCTTCATGTTGACCTATGGGTCAGAGGCGGTAGTTCTTGTGGAGATCAGGGTGATGACCAACAGGGTTTGATACTTTGATGAAAATTTCAATAAAGAAGCATAGCGGGCTAATTTGGACCTATTGGATGAAATATGAGACCAAACACAGCTCCAGATGATGGACTATCAGTAAAGAACCGCTAAATATTACAATGCACGAGTTAGAGAAAAAATACTCCTACTGGGGGACCTCGTATTAAGAAGGTTAGAAGTCTCAGACCCTACTAACTTAGGAATGCTTGCTCCCAATTTGGAAGGGCCCTACAAAGTTACCAGAGAGATCCGTCTTGGGTCATATCACCTGAAAACTTTTTTTTGGGGGGGGGGGGGGGGGAGAAGGATTGATAGAGCATGGAACTCGGAAAATCTGCAAAAGTATTACCAGTGACCAGTTCTAACTCGCCTCACCACGAACGGTTAGTTTTTTACATTATTTCTTTAGATTATTTCTTAAAGTTCTTTTCACTTGCTTTCATTCATCTTGTATTTTTTCAACAAGAATCGATAAAGTTGTAGATTTCTTTATCAAAAATTTGTCAAGTCATGTGCATACGCAAGACCTCTTACTAGAGGCACCACAACTCATAAGACCTCTAAGTTGAGGTACCACATCTTATAAGACCCCTAAGTCGAGGCATCTCATAAGACCTCTAAGTCCAGGCACCTAACAAGACCTCTAAGTCAAGGCGCCTCATAAGCCCTCTAAGTTGAGGCACCTCGTAAGATCTCTAAGTCGAGGCACCTCATAAGCCCTCTAAATTGAGGCACCTTGTAAGCCTTCCCGTGTAGAGATAACTTGACAAAAAGATATACAAAACTTTGCAAAAATAAAATACGAGCACATGGCAGGAATAACAAATATTTTCATTATAATATGGGGTAAACCCCGCAGATCATTATAGAAGGAAGATGAAAAACATAAAGGTAAAACATCTCCTAAAATGACCATCGTAACGGATTTTGTAGATCAACTTCCTCGCAATAGAGGCTTGGCGAGTGGCGAGTGACGGTGGTGTAGTCCAGTACCTTGGAGCAGGATGAATCAACCAGCAAAGTGCTCGTTGATGAACGATCTCCATAACGGATTTTTTTCTCTCCTGAAGAGACCTCAACATACCCGAGGAGGTCCACTATGCTACAAAAATCTATCACCGCCACAAGGAGAGCTAAAAGAGAGGCATCTCTGACCATCGTTGGGGAAAAGAGCAGCAAAGACCAGACCCCAAGTCATAGGATTTGGTATATAGGATTAAGAATCATACGAGCATCCTACAACTCATCAGTATCCCCCTTAGGTCAGAGGAAGAATCCCACTCCACCTGAAGCTGAAAAGAATGGCCGCAAGAAGAAAAGGAGCCAACCTCTGGACTCATCTAGTCCTTCTCCATGACCCAGAAGGCGGCTAAAAAATGCAAGCATCACCTTGACAACTAGAATGCCATTTGGGAGAAGGACATTGGAATGATCTATGAACAACAAACTGACATGTCCAAAGAACAACCACATGATAACACCATTGCTCGAAAAATGCCCCTGAAACTAGCACCAACGGTGAGGTAACTCTCAGAGTCTTGGCCACTCCAACATCAAGGCTGCATGGTCAAGGCAATGAGCTCTAAGCATGGTTGGGTCTAGAAGGAGGGAAGAAAGGTCTTGCCAAAGGTCCATGACCTCCGGGTAAAAGGATCCCGTAAGAAGAACAAAGAAGGCTTAGCAGCAATTAGCCAAGAAGACAGAGGAAGCACACCCCTTATAAAGTGATGTCAATGGTTAAGATATATTCCAAGTGGATGCACGAGATCAAGTAACTATTCATTCCTGAGAGGACTCCTTAGTTCCCAAGAAAGTGGGTTAAGTGGTGTCATCTTAACGGTCGAATTTGAATGGACGTGACATTGGAAAGACACCATTAGGACCTAATAAAAGCATCAAACCAAGTACGGTGAATATTTATAATGTCGTCCAAAGTGGTCAAACCTGGCTTTAACTTCCGAATATAGATCTCAGGAATAGCCAACGCAGTACTGGGGAACATCTAGTTCAGGCAAGTTGCGACCCCAAAGAAAATACCTTAAAGATGCGACGACCTAATCTAGGCAAGAAGTTATGATTCATAAGAAAGACCTCCCAAAGAACTTAGAGGCATGACAACCTAAGCTAGGCGGAAAGTCATGATTCAACAAAGGACATTTGAGCTACAAGAAAACACAATACAAGAGAAAAGTCAGCAAAAAATATACAAGTTTCATTTGAGATCTTTCAATTTACAGAGCGAAGAAGAAGAAGATAACATCTAAAACAAAAAGAAAGAAAATAAGAAAAAGTGAGAAAGGATAAAATTATTTAATTTTTAATTCAGGAAGAATTACATTGGGCAGATTTGTGGTTGGGGGAAGATCTTGGACTCCGGCTCTGCTAATAGTTTTGGGCCTAGTCATAGAGCTCTTAATAGGATCCTCGTCAAAAGATTCGATGACCTGTAGGACCTCGACAGCCTTCCTATTCTCGGTAGTAGATTACGGGACTATGGATTCCTCGATGGGCACTCCTAGGCCATCAAAATTAAAACCGGGCACCTTTTCTCAGACAAACAAGACGACGAGGTGTAGGTGTTAAAGCTGGCTTCATACATATCCTCCTCAAAGTCTTGAGAAGCTTTATAATCTGCGATAACTTGGGCCAAAGCAGCCTCCTTCTTATCTATGGTCTTGGCCTCCACCTTTGAAATAGCAAGGGCATTGTCAGTTTCAGCCTCAACCTCAGCTAACTTGTCCTCTAACGCCTTCAGTCGGTCCTTAGCCTTAGCCGCCCTCTCATCAAAATAATGTTTGGGCTCATCCAAGTGCTTCAATGCGGTCTCGAGCTTATGGTTCTCAATTAGCAGCTCATTCCCAGCCTTCCGCAGCTTGGCCAACTTAGACTCCTTGGACTTCATCACGTCCTCTAACTGCCATTGAAGTCTTTTATTATCAAGCTCTAATGAACGATAGGGGCACGAGGTATGCTCAAACTAGTCGAAGACCTCGGCAGTATGAACAATGAATTGAGAAAGCAAGTATTAGGTGTGAGGATCCGTTCCCGCCGCACCGCAACGCGTAGGGTATACTACTCGATTGGAGAGAGGGAGAAGGAAGGCCTCTCGTTGTCAATTTATCAAGGGATGGGGGTGATGTAATCATATGAAATGGAGTCAGCACCTAGGATTAGGGCCTAGGACCCAATTGGTGCAGGCCTGTGAAAGGCTACGAGATTTCGTTTGGTCTGGTCATAGATTTGGGGCAAGTGGTCAGGTTACGAGAGTAGGAAGCTGTTAGGCACCCACCTCGCCCAGGTAAATCGATCTTTCTACTAGATGTTTGTTTTTGAATGTTTTCCCTTTATGAATGTCCAATACCCACATACATGGCTAAATACTGATGCACAAACTGTTTAAATAGATTAAACTATGTTATACTAACTACTATGTACAATACAATGGAATACTTGAGAGTCTACATTGTTCCAAAATTAAAGGTTAATTGTAGAAATGTATACCTGTACACTTTAAACCAATGCAACTATGGAAAATGCAATGCGAAAGACGTCCCTCGGCTCAGGTGGAGGCAAATGACTGACTTTGTCCTCTGTCAGACAGAGTAACGACTTACAAGTGTTGAATCTTTGAGTCTTGGACAAAATAACGACGTCGCGAGGTTTTAGGACCTGGATTCCCGATTCTTGGACAGAATGGCTACGCCATAGGGGATTTTTGTGGATCGGACAAAAATGGGTCAAAAAATCAGGTTCAGATCATCGGACTTTAGACAAGGGAACAACGCTTGAAGGCTCGGAATCGGGATGGGGGAAGGCCCCGAAATAAAGCGAATGCAAAAAAGGCCAAAAACTGAACTCTGGAGGGATTCCCCTCTCCCAAAAACTTGGATGGTGTAAATGAGGGGGAGGGGTCTATTTATAGGCAAAAATGGGCCCCGCAATGCCATCGTGCGTGTCAGGGCCGTATGGCAGTGCTGCGCGATTCTGTGACACTGTACGGCTGGGCCACGCGATTCTGCGATGCCGCACGGTGAGGCCGCGTGTGTGCCACCACGTCATGCTGCAGTGGCGCATGCAGAGCTTCTGAGCGAGTGGCACATGCTTTGCAGAGTCATGAACATTCATGGCATTTCTGCTATTACGGCGATGGGGGACGGGTTTTTGGGGACATCGGCAGTCATTTACATCTGATTATCGTCATTGCCACAGGGGTAACAAAATTCAGCGTCTACAGCTTGCTCCTCTTTGGCCGAGGCCTGTGCCAACAGCCGAAGGGCAAAGATAAAAGATCGTCTGATTTTGTCACCAGGAGCATGTATTGCCGCCACTTTGCTCATAGGTGGCAGAGTGCGATAAAACCATGTCTTGGTAAACCATTTGAAAACCAATGAAAATCAAGATTCAGTAAAAACCTATTAATTTAGGCATTTTAGTCAATGGGACAACGGGTGATCTTTTACAAAGATCGACGATGAAGGGCGACCTCGAAGATCAGATGACAACGAGCGATCATGTAGAGATTGGACAACAATGGGTGATCTCAAAGATCAGATGGCAATGGGTGATCAAGCAAAGATCAAATGACAATGGCTGATCTCAAAGATAGGATGGCAATGGGTGATCAAGCAAAGATCATATGACAATGGGTGATCTTGAAGATCGAACGACAACGGGCGATCATGCAAATATCGGATGATAATGGGCGATCGAGCAAAGATTAGACGGCAATAGGTGATCCAGCAAAGATTGGATGACATGGACGATCAAACAAAGATCTGATGGCAATTGGCAATCAAACAAAAATTGGATGATAATGGGTGATCTCAAAGATCGGACGGCAACGAGTGTTCAAGCAAAGATCGTATGACAATGGGCGATCAAGCTAATGTCAAAGATCGGAAGACAACGGGTGATCTTACTGAAAGCGAAGATTAGACGACAAAGGGCAATCAAGCCAATGACAAAGATCGGATGACAACAGGTGATCTTACTAAAAGCAAAGATCATAAGACAACGGGTTATCGGGTTATATGCGAAGATTAGAATGACAACAGGTGATCGGCCTATACACGAGTATAGCAGAGATCGGGATGACAACGGGTGACCAAGTATGGCATAAATCAAGCAATAGGAGATCAAGCTATACGCGAGTATAGCCTTGATCAAACAATGGGAGATCGAGCTATACATGGGTATAGCATAGACCAGACAACGGGAGATCAAGCTCTATGCGGGTATAGCATTGACCAGACAACAGGAGATCGAGCTATACATGAGTATGGCATAGATCAAACAATGGGAGATCGAGCTATACACAAGTATGGCATAAATCAAACAATGAGAAATCGAGCTATACGTGGGTATAGCATAGATCAGACAATGGGAGATCGGGTGATGGGAGATCAAGCTATACACAGGTGTAGCATAGATCAGACAAGGGGAGATCGAGCTATACATTAGCATAGCGGAGATCAAACAACGAGTGATCTAGCTATACGTGAGTATAGTGGGGTTTAGAAGGATCAAATTGCATGAGAGTGCGGAATTCATTAAAAAGTGTACAGTTATTCATAACAATAGGACCATGTATGACTAAAAGATCAAATCATTCACGAATTCAGCAGTGATCGGATAATCAGATTGCACGCGAGTATAGAAGAGATTAGAGGTTTGGTCCAGCCATAACGTGAGTGTGGTAGGAACCAAATGATATGAGATTAGGTTGTACACGAGTTCAATGATGATTAAATGAATAAGTTGCATGCGAGTACACCAAAAATCAAAGTTTAGACAACATACAATTGTTATAATCAAAGCACTGAACGATACATATGTTAATGCAATCTTATGCATGCAAAACCATGATGAAAATTGAAATGCAATCTGATATGTGTACCATGAGAAGTCAAGTAGTGTGTGGGTACTACGGTGGCAAAGACATAATCTAAAGTACAACAATAAAAACAGTCCTATGCAAAAGGAATTTTTTTTTTAATAAAGAGATGAAACAATTAATTCTATGCAAATGCTTATCATCATAGATGCTTACCAGATATCCTTCATTTTTGTATTGCACAACACATGTTCTTCACAAATGGTTAGTGCACACTTGTGATGGCATCACCAAAAACCTAGGTAGAGACAGTCTGGGAGTCACTCAAACATTTTCCATGATTGTGATTCACACAATTTTTATCATGATTCTTTTTTAAAGCACATTTTTTTCTTCATGGTTTTTCTTAAACACGTCTTTTTTTTTTATTTTTTATTTTATATATATATTGTATAACACTTTCTCATGTTACCCTTCCTGACAAGTGTGGTGCTACGAGGTACTGGGGATCCAGGCTCCTACCTCACCAAATGTAGAAGCTCTTTATATACCGAGAACAACATGATGGGAGTTAGGGAGGATTGTTACCCTTATAGAGAAGCAGGTGTGCCTTCAGCTTAACGTCTTGACTATTAAGTTGTTAATGTCCTCCCCTTTCTTGCCATTTATTGCTTATGTGTTATTTTGACCATCCCTTCTTCACAATATTTTTTAGATCAAATGGCAGCCTTATGATGAGGAGCATGCGGGCGAGGAGGCTGACGAGGATGAGTATGCCTATGTCTTTGCACTTACTCAGAGGAGAATTTTGTTTGAGGGCCTGACTAGTAGCAAGTCTACTTAGGGGAACGGGTCATTCTTCAGTGGTCCATTGCTCAGATGGTGCTTCAGCCTCTTCCTCCCCTTGATGATGAGGACTACTGGACGTAGCTCTTCATCTTCCAGATCACTTTTTGTTATCACAAGAGTGGTTACCATAGAATTCTTTCGCTAGGAGTCAAGGATTGCTTTCTCCATTTTCAAGACAGTAATTGCATTTTTGACTCTTCGTAGGATCCTAGACAAAGCTTATTATCTTTCATCAAGCTGTTTGAGAAGCTGATAATGTTCTGGATGCAGTGGATCAGTAGGTACCATTTGCTGGATCATCTCAAAGGTTTTTCTTGCCAGTTTTTAAAATTCTATTGCTTCAGATAGGGACCCATAATGTTCAGTTCCGAGTCCACCTTCTGAACCAGAACCTTCAGAAAAATCTTCTTCTTCCTCACTAGAGATCATTGGGTGGATATTCTTCATGGGGTCTCTTACTTGCTCATTCACATTGATCTTGTTGAGGAAGAATCAACTATGTGCTTGCATCCACCCATAATACTCCTTACTTCCTTGATCTGGAGATGTCGGGTGGCTTTCGCACAAATCCAAGTGAACACTAGGGTGACTGAGTCTTCCAATTCTCTCATGACTCAAGGTAATGGCCATTTTCCATTTGCCAGGTGTTGTTGCTGCAATTCTTCTTGATACCTTCTATCTGAAGGGGCTATTTCAAAAAGCATTGGTGAATCTTTTCAACCATTTCAAGGATTCTCCTTGCTTTGAATGAGAGGTACCAAGCTCCTAGTCCACAGATCTCCGCATACTTGTTGGTAGGAGGCTCTATCTCCATTTTAGAGACTTCACTAGATACTTCAATTCCAGTGTCTTCATTCATTACTTCGTCGTTCAGATTTTCACTAGACATTTCCTCATTTGAATTTTCATCGGATGCTTCATCACTTGAATTACCCTCTTCTTCTCTACTGCTATCAATAGAGTGGATTCCTTCTGTTGGATCTAAGTACGGATCTCCAGTGTTGATATTACCAACCTAGGTTTCCCGTTCCTCCCCCATCCTTGGGGGTCCAGAATACGGCTAGTTATCTGAATACAACATGGGATCTTGAGGGAGTTTCCCAAATAAGTCCTTTGCTAGGGCATAATTTAACCAGGCCATGTTCCTTAGCTCGTGCAACGTCCTCTGGAGAAATTTTTTTTCCACCGGTGATTCTATCCTCTCACATTATTCTGCCAAGTGACCGCATCCCATGTTTGGAAAGTTAAAGGTAGCTTTATATAAGATGTCGTGAGTCATGGACGTTATCTCAAGGATGTCTTGCCTTTGATAGAAAATGCTCATGTTCTACTTGTCTTGGTCTTTCCTTTTGACAAACCAGATTTTCCTTGGATCTGCTGGGGATCCTTCTTCTTCATCACTGCTTCCTCCTTTACCACCTCCTTGATAGATAACTTGGATGAGACTGGTCAGGTTTGTTTCATCGTCGTCTACTCCAATGTTGTATACCCATCCTACAGTCCTTGTTGTAGATTTAACGAAGAACTCATCTTCAGAATGTGACTCAACATCTTCTTTTTCACTGTCCTTGGCATCTCCACCTATTTAGATTAGGAAGGTTTCCTCTGATAGGAATTCATATGACACTTTAAAGGATTGTAGTCGAGATTACGCAGAGGAGATGGAGACGAATGGAGTCTGTGGGACTTCATCCTAGTCCATCGACCGTGGCTCAGATATAACATAAAGTAAAAACTACTAAGTAAAGGGTTACCTCAACCTTAGTAGGAGTATACGCTACCTTCCACCCTTGAAGCCTGAAGCTAGATGTGGTAGAGGAGCTTAAGTGTGTGAGCTTGTGATGAATAGATGCTTATAATCAATGAATGCTCACTTGAGGCCATAGCACTTAGAACTTTTAGTAAAGTCTCTTAATGATGGTGATTGGTATTAATTTGAGCTTAAACAGGTGCCTATTTATAGGCTAGGCAGTTCAATTTAATTAATGATCTGTCTTAAGATCGGATTCAAAAGACAAAGCTAATCCAGTATGCTGTTTCCCAATCCAGTATACCGAATCATCAAATTACTTAAAATATAGCCTTTGACTCAACGGTCAAATCCCAATGGTCATTATTGGATTCGGTATGCTGGATCATTGGTTTGTAATGATATTTTGATCCGGTATACCAGATCCAGATCCAGAGCATTCCGTTTACTCTCTGTGACTTGTATCTCTGGGATTTATAAGATTCAGTATGCCGTTTTTAGATCCAGTATACCGAATCAACAGTTTTACTGAATTACTACAAGTCCTTGGAAGGACTGATTTGGGATGATTCCAATTGGCATAGGCACATGGATTTGGGTCATTTTTAACCTCCTAAGGTCTTTCTTTATGTATGCATGCGTGTGTGTGTGTGATACATTAATTTAGACCTTAATACATCTTTACAATTTTAATACAATTCCAACGCTTCAAAAGTACTTCAAGTCTTGGTCTCCATAGCTTTGCTTGAGTATTTTCTTCCATGAATCATTGAAGTGCTTGTGTATAAAATCTTGAGATTAGGTGCTCTCCCTCACTTGTTGCCATGCTCTTGTAAAGGGCTTCTTATGCATCTAGAACAAGAGTTAATACACATTTGGTTTATTTGTTATCATCAAAACCATGATATGAAGGAGTATGTGAGGTCCTTTCCTCAACAATGCTGGTTTCCTATTCTGAGTAGGATATAGATGGTAAGTGTTTGATTTGGAGGTCTTTGCATGGGGAGCCCTGACATGGCGTTTAGGTCTAGCTCATCCATACAATCTGGGATCTTTGTTGTCCATGTGTCACATCCTGAGTGGTCGGTTCATTTTACATGTATCACTGGCCCCCCACTCCCTTAACTTTGATATGAGCTGCGGGAGTAACTTCACAAGTTTTGTTTGATCTGCTCTGGATACTTTGTTAGGTCATAAGTATGGAGTTTGTGGAATGACAGTTGTTTTGGGAATCTGCAAAGCTTCCAGCGCAAGTCGTTAAAGCATTTCAAATTTGAGGGACTCTTATTTTTTGCACCTGTCACCTCCGCACGCTTCCACTTCTTCTCAGGGAGTCGAAGGGTTGTCGACACTTTGCTTTGTTTCTGTGAAATCCAGAGTTCTTTGCATATGAGCTTCAGATGTGGGTGCATCTAGACCGTTGAGCATGTTATATAATGAGGTTTGTGTACCATTTCATTTCTACGCTTTGTCTTCTCCATCTTCTTTAAGTTTTTGGGTTTTTCTTCTTTCGAAGGTCGTCAAGTCGTTTTCTTGGTTTCAGTAGATCTTGGTTAAAGTATCCAAGTCTATTTCCCTCGTTCTTTTCCACTCAACCAGTAAGTCTCTCTTTGCTCTTTGTCTTGCACTTCATGATGGTTGGTTCTAGCGAGTTATCTTCAAATAAAAAACTGGGTAAGGGTATCCTTGGACGTATTCACAGTATGGCCTCAGAATTTGATTCCGAAAGACTCAATCTCTCTCTTCCTCTCCTTCTGGTGGCCCTATTGCTCATGTTCTTGGGGGTTCTAGACCCACTTTTTCAAAGAAAATATCTTCTTTGAGCTTGCCGACTTGAGGAGGCCCCCTTTATACTCATGGGGTTCAGCAGGAGGACAAGTACGGGAAGCTTGTGGTTACCTCCAGCAAGCATCCCCTAGATGAGTCTTCCCGCATAGGAGGTTCGCATTAATGAGTCAATGCTTGAGTTTTTCAAGGTGATCGAGGAGCTCCTTTTGAAGGGTCGTCTGGACAGAGATGCAGTGCAAACTTGGGAGCCGGATGACGTGAAACTAGTCCAAAGGGCTTTCCAAACATTGGCCTTGGTAAGCCTGTTTTAATTGCCTTTGTTTTTTTTTTCTTGAATGTAACTAACCTAATGTAGATGCTGAATTTTGTCGCCCCCCGATAATGACGACAATCAGATGCAAATGGCTGATGATGTCCCTAGAAACCCGCCCCCCATTGCCGCAAGAGCAAAAACACCGTGAATATTCATGACCTCTACAAAGCGTGCACCATGCCCATGGTAGCACCATGCGCATGGTAGCTCCGCACGCGCAACACTACAGCCTGACGTGGCGGCACACTCGCAGCCCTGCCGCGTGACACCGTAGAATTGTGCACCCACTCCGTGGTACTACCATGCGGTGCCGTGGGTTCCGTGCGGCCCTGACACGTCTGGCGGCGTTACGGGGCCCATTTTGCTTATAAATAGACTCTCTCCCCGTCATATGCATCATCCAAGTTTTTGGGAGAGGGGAATCCCTCCAGAGCCTAGCTTTCGATCTTTTTTCCATTTCCTTTGTTTCAGGGCCTTCCCCCATCCCAGTTCCGAGCCTTCGAGCCTTATTCCCTAGTCTAAAGTCCGGTGACCCGAACCCGATTGTTCGACCCATTTTCGCTCGATCCTCCGAAATCCCCTATGGCGTAGCCATTTTGTCTGAGAAATGACAATCCAGCTCCCAAAACCTCACGACACCGTTATTCTATCCAAAACCCAAAGATTCAATACTTGTAAGCCATTACTATGTCCGACAGAGGACAAAGTCAACAGGAGAAAAAGAATATAATAGAACTTGCATGTATGATTCTGCCAAGAAAATGTTTGATAAACTTGTTGTTACTTATGAAGGAACCACTGAAGTCAAACAATCCAAAATTGATATGTTAGTGAATGAATATGAACTGTTCAAAATGAAAAATGATGAAGATATTTATGCTATGTTTACTAGAGTTACTAACATTATCAATAAGTTGAAAGGCTTAGGTAAAGTCTATACGAATGGAAAAAATGTGAGAAAGATCTTGAGATCCCTTTCTAAGAAATGGAGACCCAAATCAACGGCCATCAAGGAGTCAAAGGATATAAAGAAATTAAGTCTTGATGAGTTATTGGGATCTTTTCAAACTCATGAAAGGGAATTCAAGCAAGATGCCAAAGAAGATGAACCAAAAGATTCAAAGAAGAAGATTGTGGCTTTCAAATCATACTATAAAATAAGTGACGATGAAGAAGAATTCTTTGATGATGAGATTGCATATCTCTCAAAGAAGTTTTCAAGGTTTCTGAAGAACAAGAGCAAAACCTCATTCAACAAGAGGAGATTCTCTAAGGACCAAAAAGGTAAGAATATTTCTAAAGAAAATATTGATTCTTCTTCAAAAGATATTGTTTGTTTTGAATGTAGAAAATCATGGTACTTCAAAGGAGATTGTCCAAAATTGAAGAAATATAAAAAGGCATACAAAGTCGAACAAACATTCGATTAAAGTGATGAAGAGGAAGAAGATGAGAAATTTCAAGAAACAGAGCAAACTAATTTAGTTCTCATGGCTCTTGAAGATGAGGAAGACCAAGTTGAGGTAACTCCCACACCTCCATTTCCTAAAAATAATTTAGAATTAGAAGAAGCCTTTGAGGAACTTTGTCAAAATAGCATAAAATTGGTAACCACCAAGAGACATCTCTTAAAAGAGATTGATTTTCTTAAAGACCAAATCATGATTTTATCCTCTCAAGTAGAAAACTTGGAAGAAGAAAAGAAAATTTTGTCTAAAACCTTAGAATCATTTACAAATGACAAAAAGAATCTTGAAATCTTACTTGGAACCTCCTCAAAAGTATCTTTCAATAAGGAAGGATTAGGTCATGGTTTGGATAACAATTCAAAACAAACCCAAAAGTCAAGTTCAAGTAAGATAGCAAGTAAGGGGAGCAAAGAAAAATAAATACTGCAATTTTTGTAGAAAGAAAGGACATTCTCTTGAGGAATGTTATTTCAAGAAGAAAAATCCTCAAGTGAAGAAACCCAATCCCAGAATTAAGATTCAAAGACCAAAAACCACCCAAAATATTGCATGCAATAATTGTAGTAAGAAGGGGCATTCAATTTGGGATTGCCATGATACTCGATGGAATAATCAGTACATGGGCTCAAAGAATACAAACCTACAAGACCTTATTATGGTCAATATAGAAGAGATCCTCCAAAGGCTCAAAGAATACAAACCTAGAAGACCTTATTATGGTCAATATAGGAGAGATCCTCCAAAGGCTCAAAGAATACAAACCTAGAAGACCTTATTATGGTCAATATAGGAGAGATCCTCCAAAGGTGCAAAGACCTAGGAACCCTCTCAAAATGCGAAGATCACATAAGGTAACCCAAAATCAAAGACCTTGAAATCCCCAATCATACAACAATTGGTATGGTAACCAAAAGGTAAATGGAACCCAAATGGTTTAGAGACCAAGAGAAATGTATGATACTAACCTTAACAAATCCAACATGAAATGAGGACCAAAATTTTATTAAGCATTATTGTTTTGTAGGTGCACAAGAGCAATATGGAATGGTACATTCATAATGGTTACTCCAAGCACATGACATCCAATCCAAAGCTTTTCTTCGAGCTCAAAAAGCAAAAAGGAAGATGGGTATCCTTTGGAAACAACAGCAAAGGAAGAATCATTGGAAATGGTTCAATCAAATTTGGAGGTACAATCATCTCAAATGTTAGCTTGGTTGATAACTTAAAGTACAACCTACTTAGTGTAAGTCAATTATGCAACATTGGTTATTTTATTAATTTTGATGCCTCAAAATGTGTGATTAAAGATCATGAAAATCATATGATTCTTGAAGAATGCAGGAAAAACAATGTTTATACTTGCATATTTAACTTAGATTCTCATTATGCATGCCTTATATCTAAAGTTGATGATGCAATCCTATGGCATAGAAAATTAGGACATATAAACTCTAAGTTAATTAAATCCCTCTCTACAAAGAATTTGGTGAGAAATCTCCCTAAGCTAAGCTTTGACAAACATCATGTGTGTTATGCATGTCAAAGAAGTAAATTAACAAAAGTTTCTCACAAGGCCATAAACTTAGTTGCTACCTCTAGGTCTTTGGAATTACTCCACCTTGACTTATTTGGACCCATTCCAACTACAAGTCTAGGAGGAAAGAAATATACTTTTGTTATAGTAGATGACTACTCTAGATTTACCTGGACCCTTTTTCTCAAGCATAAAAATGATGCATTTGAAGAATTTGTGTCTCTTTGTAAGAGAATACAAAATCAAAAGGGTTACTTGATCACCTCAATCAAAAGTGACCATGGTGGTGAATCTGACAACATAAATGAATTTGGAGATTTTTGTAGAGAACAAGGTATAACTCATAACTTTTTTGCTCCTAGAACACTACAATCAAATGGTGTGGTTGAAAGGAAAAATAGAATAATCCAAGAAACCGCAAGGACAATGCTCAATGAGTATTCTTTGCCAAAGTATCTTTGGGCCGACGCCGTTCATACGGCATGTTATGTTTTGAACCGAGTTTTAATAAGACCTATTCTCTTAAAAACTCCCTATGAAATTTTTTATAATAAACTTCCTAAAGTTAACTAATTTAAAGTTTTTGATTATGCTTGTTTTATCTCAAACACAAAAGACAACGTAGGAAAATTTGAAGAAAAGACCTATAATGGTATATTCTTAGGCTACTCCACAAATAGTCGAGCTTATAGAGTATTCAATAAGAGAACTCTAGTTGTGGAAGAGTCTATGAATGTTAAATTTGATGAATCAATGACCAAAGAAAAAAATAAAAATCTAGAAGAGGAAGATGAAGACGAAGTACTTGAAATAAGAAACAGAATTGAAAACATATCTGTAGAAGAATCTAATGAACATCAACTTCCAAAGGAAATAAAAACCATCAAAGATCACCCTCTTGACCTTGTTATTGGAAACTTAAAGAAAGACATACAAACTAGGAGTAAAATTCAAAATGTTTGTTCAAATGTAGCCTTTATCTCTATCATTGAGCCTAAAAGTATAAAAGAAGCCTTATTGGATAGTAATTTGATAGTTGCTATGCAAGAAGAGCTTAATCAATTTGAAAGAAATTAAGTTTGGGAATTAGTGCCAAAACCTATGAACACCAAGATAACTGGAACAAAATGGGTATTTAAAAACAAACTTTATGAAGATGGAAATATAACAAGAAACAAGGTCAAGTTGGTTACTCAAGGTTATAACCAACAAGAAGGCATTGATTTTGATGAAACTTATGCTCCTGTAGCTAGTAGCTACACTTGAATCCATTCGTATGTTACTTGCATTTGCATGCTATAAAAACTTTAAGTTGCATCAAATGGATATTAAAAGTGCATTCTTGAATGGTTTTATAAATGAAAAAGTGCATGTCATTCAACCCCTGGAATTTGAGGATACAAAGTATCCAAACCATGTCTATAAACTTAAGAAAGCCTTTAGGGGTATCAATACCCAACCCGAACCAATAAAGCCCGAACCAGCCAGAACGAGCCCGGACCACACCGAACTGATCCCTTATTGGATCGGGTTCGGTTTGTGGACTTAGGGAGCATTCGATTTCGGTTCGGTTCAGGCTAGCCCGACAGTGCACCGGTGAACCCGGTAAAATGAACCCGAACCAAACCAACCCAGTACTAAAAACCTAAATACCCTAAAAATCTAAAATCTAAATGCCTTAATGCCCTAAGACGCTATTCGAGCATTCGACTTTCAATCTTTTTCGTTTGTCACTCTTTCCCTTTTACTCTCATAGTCTCGCCGCCGACACTCAAGCCTCAAGACTAGACGACCTCATCTCTTTCCCTTTCTCTCTCAGCGCCTTAACGGCAGAGACACCGGACCTCATCCTCAACTCTCAGCGGCACCAGTAATGGCGGCACAGGCTCTCGAGTCTCGACAATCACGGCATAGGCACACTCAGGTCATCCTCTTAAACTTGTTCAGTTGTTCACATTGAGTTCTTTTAGGTTTTCGATTTTCCCTTTGATTTTTGATTAACTTTGTATTGATGCTAATTGCTACTCCATCTCAACTTCACTCTACGGAGGGGATTAGGTTTAGGTTTAGGCTTCTTGTAGCTAATCAGACCACCCAGTGATCTATTGGGTCAGCTTTGTATCTGGTTCCACCAAGAAGGTGGAAAAACGGGGTTTGAGTTGTCGGGGGAGTCACAAATCATTAAGAGACCTGAGACCATTTGAAATTTTGAACAATAAAGTGACCCCACCCATTTTGCATAAAGTAGTTGCACCGTGTCTAATATGGTTTACCTCTTGTTGAGGTTGGATATCCATTATCTTGAGGAGGAATGAATTTATCGGTACCAATTTTTGTCAATCAATTGAATGGTTAAATCAATTAGAGGAAGAACTTTGGTGATATTCAGTTTGCACTATAAATCTGTAATTAATGCAGGGATAGACTCTTTGAGGTCTGAGGCTAAAAAAATGTATGGACTTGGGTTTGTGCTTGCTTGCACTCAAAAGAACTCATGTAGGTTTGTGCTTCCATTCCTTGAATTTCAGCTCCGATGTGGGTTTGTGTTTGCACTCAAAAAAATTTATGGACTCTTTGGGGTTCTCATCACCTCATATTTCTCATGTTTTGATAGAGGTTTGTGCTTGCTTGCACTCAAAAGAACTCTATCTAGGAAGTTATGCTGCATATATATCGTGTGTTTTCAAAAGAATTTTATTGGGTAAAAACCTCTATCAAAACATAAGGTAGGAAAATATTACAGATTATCAAAAACAATTACATTCTTTCAAGATATGGGGTGATGAGAAACATACAAGATAAAAAAATATGTATACATTTTATGGCAGCATGAGTAAAACATGATGAGAATGGACACTTTGTGACCACATGTACTAAATAACTAGTTCTTAATGTAGGACTAGGTCATTAGTAGCCTAACCCACAATAGGATCACAGATACTGTCAAAACAGTAGGCTTTAGCACTCAATTCCAGCAACAAAAAAATAGAAAGACACCAAACAGTGGGCTAATGTTAAGGTCTTTTGTTACTTAAGATACTCAAATCTGCAGGCTTGTGTATTGTTGCTGGCTTTGTTGGACATTATTTATTAATATGTTATATATTTTTCTATTAATTATAGTTATAGAAATGTCCAACGCACAAGTCAACATAGAAGATGAGCCCGATTGTGGCTCAGATGCTGATGTGATGTCCGATGATGGACTTTACATTCCTGGAATTTCAACAACAGAACTTGCAGGCACAACAATTGTTGAAATAGATGTTACTAAGAGGAAAAGAAGGAGTACTGTTTGGGAGGAGTTTGAAATTCTTGAGGGGAAGGATTTTAGTGATGGGAAGGAACGAGCGAAATGCAATAGGTGTGGGCAAATCTATAAGGCTGATAGTACTACTAATGAAACTGGAAGCCTTAGCAGACATATTTTAAATTGCCTAAAACGGGAAAACAAAGGACCAACCCAAATGACTCTGGGTGTTAATGATGAAAAATTAATGTTAAGAGATAAAAAGGTTGACCAAGTCTGGGTGCGTGATAAGGCCACGAGGCTTATTGTGAGACATGAGTTACCTTTAATCTTTGTTGAGTATGAGGAGTTCAGGGAATTAATCACATACCTTTTTCCTGACTACACCCATATTACCCGAAACACACAAATGGCGGAGATTTTGAAGTTTTACAATTTGGAGTCCAGTAGAATCCATAATCTACTTAAGTCATTTAATGGGAAGATTTCTTTGACAAGTGATCTATGGAAATCCATCACCAATGATGGATACATATCTTTGACAGGCCATTATATTGATAAGGATTGGGTGTTGCATAAGAAGTTATTGAAGTTTTGCATCATGCCACCTCCACATACTGACATCAATATTTGTGAAATGGTTTCAAAGATCTTGTCTGAGTGGGGTATTGACCGAAAATTGTTTTCAATTACTTTAGATAATGCTACTTCTAATTTCAGTTTTGTTGAGTTGTTGAAAAGAAACCTGAATTTGAAGAATGCTCTTTTGTAAAGGAGAATTCTTTCATAATAGGTGTTGTGCTCATATTCTCAATCTCATTGTACAAGATGGACTAAAGCACATAGACGAGTCTGTGGCATTGATTCGATCTAGTATAGCCTATGTGAAAGGATCACAAGCAAGGAAAGTAAAATTCTTGGATATTTGTTAGCAATTGTCATTACCAAGTAGTAAGGGGTTGCATTGAGATGTCACCACAAGGTGGAACTCAACTTATATCATGCTTGATTCTGCTTTATTTTATCGGAAAGCATTTGAGAACCTTGGACTAGTGGAGGATAATTATAAAACTTGTCTAAGTTCTGATCAATGGTTAAAGATCGAGAAATTGATGGGCTTTTTGCATCCCTTCTATGAAATCACTGTTTTGCTTTCAGGTTCCAAGTATCCTACATCAAATTTGTATTTTGAAAATGTTTGGGAGATTCACAAAAGTTTGTTAGAAGAGGTATCACATGGGCTTAGTTTTATGAGGCCAATGACAGTTGAAATGAAAAAGAAATTTGACAAATATTGGAGGAACTATAGTCTAATTTTGGCCATTGCCTTGTTGTTCGATCCTCGTTACAAGCTTAGTTTTGTGACTTGGGCATTTGCTAAGCTTGCTCCTTTGGACCCAACTGGAATTGATATGGGAAACAATGTGAAATCTGCTTTGTATCAACTTTTTAATGAATACAAGAGTATGAAAGCAAGTGATTATGAGATTCCAGTACTGTTCACTCGTCCTGGGAAATCTAGAACTAGAACTGTAAGTAAATTTTACATTTCTTATAATTTTAATTTATTTTTTAAGTTGCAAGTTTCCATATTCATTGCTAATCTTATTAATGACTCATATTTTTCAATTTTCATAGGCATTTATGCAATCCGTGATTGATGAGGCAGATAATGGAACTAAATTTCAGCTAGATGTGTATCTAGATGAACCAAGATTCCATTCAGTGATGGTGATGATGAGTATGATGTGTTGGCTTTTTGGAAGGTGAATGGGTCAAGGTATCCAGACGTGGCTCGGATGGCTCATGATGTTTTGGCTATAC
Organism: Telopea speciosissima; assembly: GCF_018873765.1. Taxonomy (NCBI): domain Eukaryota; kingdom Viridiplantae; phylum Streptophyta; class Magnoliopsida; order Proteales; family Proteaceae; genus Telopea; species Telopea speciosissima. The sequence goes on along the minus strand of NC_057919.1, from coordinate 52,249,503 downwards.
CAGTTTCAATGGTTGCATCTGAGTCAGCTTTTAGCGTTGGGGGTCGTGTTATTGACAAATATCGGAGCAAACTACTGCCTACCAACGCTGAAGCACTAATATGTCTTCGAGACTAGATGTTTGATATAGATTTCAGATGTAATTTTTCAATTTTCTATTAAGTTATTTTTCATTTTTGCTTACTTTAGTTGCTAAATTACTATCTTATGTATGTAGCTGAACCTGTTGATGATCCCATTGATGTGGACAACGCACTAGGAAATGTGTTTGGACGGTTGCAGATTGAAAGGGAGACTGGTGAGCCTTCAGGTTATAATAGATAGAGAAGGATTGGCTCGAGCCTGTCGAAAAGGTAGTTTGCACTTGCACACATTTCATAATTTATTCTTTGATTTCTAATAAAATATAACAATTGTTGATCTTTGGAGTTAAATCTTTTTTTTTTTTTTTGGTTGTGCAGGACATGTTATTTCAGTTTTGGTCTCAACTCTCAAGTCTTGTGTTGTGTTATCATTCTTGAGGAACAAAGAACATAACTATTTTAAGGGAACATTAATTCTTAATGTTGAACTTTTGAAGACTTTTAAGTGGATGTTGTATGAATTTTTAAGTAGATGTTCTATGAACTTTTAAGTGTGTGTTGACTTGTAGTTGCATTTGAAAATCTTCTTGGGTTCCATATGATATGAACTTTTATCAAATGTTCAAATGTTGTTCTTATAATTTCTCTCATATTCTATTGATTTAACATACTTACATATTGTTACAGTTCTTGTGATAGTTTCTCACTTTATCTCATATCCTTTGTGAGTGATTACCCAACCAATTGTATCCATAGGGCATAGGATGGCAAGATGCATTGTATTTGAGATTTTGATCTAATGAAATATTTTATGTAGTTAAAAAGAGAAAGAAAAGAAAAATAAGCACTAATCGAACCTTACCAGTTATATAAAATCGGTACCGAACCGAATCCAAACCGATATCAACCCGTTATCATAAACCGAAACCGACACGAAACCAAACTGCACCGAAATCGGAGCCGAGCCAAAATCGAACATTTCTTATTGGATTGGTTTCGATTTCTATAAAAGTCACACCGAAACCGAAAAGCCCGAACCGAAATCGGATCGAACCGACCCATTGATATCCCTAAAAGCCTTATATGATTTGAAACAGGCTCCAAGAGCTTGGTATGAAAGATTGAATAAGTTTCTTATTGACAGTGGTTTTTCAATGGGAAAGAGTGACATAACCTTATTTGTTAAGCATAAAAGAAATGACCTTATTATTGTTCAAATTTATGTAGATGACATAATTTTTGGGCCTACTAATGATGTATTTTGTCTTGAATTCAGTCAAACAATGAAAAATGAATTTGAAATGAGTCTTATGGGTGAATTGAATTTCTTTTTAGGACTTCAAATAAAACAAACCCTAGATGGAATCTTCATTAGTCAAACTAAGTATCTTAAAGAACTTTTGAAAAAGTTTGACATTAATGGACAAAAATCCTCTAGTATTCCCATGACATCTATTAAAATGTCCATGGATAAAGATGGTACACCTACTGACCTACAAAATATAGAGGAATGATGGATAGTTTACTTTACTTATCGGCTAGTAGACCAGACATAATATTTAGTGTCTGTGCTTGTGCTAGGTTTCAAGCCAAACCTATGCAATCCCATTTAAGTGCTGTCAAAAGAATATTCAAATACTTTAAAGGGACTCCAAGCATTGGCCTTTGGTACCCATGAAACCAAGACTTTGACCTTGTTAGCTTCTCCGACACCGACTTTCCCAGATGTCATATTGATCGGAAGAGTACAAGTGGGATTTGTCACTTTCTTGGATCTTGTTTGGTTTCGTGGTTTAGTAAGAAACAAAATTTTGTGACTTTGTCAATCACTGAGCTCGAATACATAGCAGTCGGTCGGTGTTGTGCATAAATGTTATGGATGAGGCAAACTCTCCAAGACTATAGAATAAAGTTTGACACTTCCTCAATCCGATGTGATAACACGAGTGCTATAAATCTTAGCAAAAATCCAATTTTACACTCTAGAGCAAAACACATTGACATTCGCCATCACTTTTTACGTAATATAGCTTAAAGAGGTGAAATCCAACTTGACTTCATAGAGACCGGGAAGCAACTCGCAAATATTTTTACAAAACCCCTAAGTGAAGAGAGATTTTGTATGTTAAGAAGAGAACTAGGGATATGTAACCCCTTTGAATGATTATTTTTTGTCTCTGTTATTCTTAAATCTGTGAAATCTACTGAAAAACTCATTTCGGCGTACCAAATCTGTAAACGGTATACCGTTTCATATATCTCCAACAGATATAAGATTCCCGAGAGGAAACGGCGTATGCCGGATTGGATTCCGTATACCGAATCGCTTTTTTCTGGCTATTTTTTAGCCATTTTCTAGCCATTGAGACTAGATTGGGCCTATATAAAGCTCATTGTTTGCTTATTTTTTTCTACATTATTTCACTCACACATCTTTCCCCTTGTTCTAAACACTCCAAATCACTCACTTTCACTTATTTTCTCATCTCCCTCACTCTCAATCCCTCAAACATGAGTAGAAAAGAGAAGCAACCAATGACTCAAGATGCTCCACCTTCAAAAAGAGGTCGTCATGGAGGACGATTTACACCAATTCGTGGTGGCTCTTCTAGACAAAAAGCGGGAGCTACTACAAATCCACCAAGTCGACTCTTCCCCAACCCCGAATGCCGTGAGAATTGGCCTCTCTTCCTTGCTAGAAAAATTAAAGAAGGAAGAGATGTCGACGTCTTCTCATTCCACAGTCTTCACCTTGAAGAAAAATTTAAAGACATTGGATGGGACTCTTTCCTTCATCTCTCAGAGCCTTGCTACCCAAATCTTGTTAAATACTTCTACAACAACCTTCATTTTAGCGGGTCGAAGCACGATTTGATGATTCATACCTTTGTCAAGGGCATTCAAATGGACATTTCCATTGATGACCTTGCAAGTTTCTTTCAAATCTCTAGTGAAGGACCTTATCTATTTTGGACTCCCAAGAGCTCCTCCTTTCATGATCTCATTAACCATGAAGAGGTATACTCCAACATCCTTGAAGAATACTATGGAGATGAAGCATCCATCCCTATTGCTCGTCTCAAGCTCATCGCTCATGTCATTTCTTACATCATTCAACATAACTTCATCCCAAGAGAAGGAGATAGGAGTAAGTGCTTAACCCCACAAGCCTATCTTACATATTATGTGAATACCAACACTCCTATGTGCCTTCCCTATTTCATCATGCGGTACATGAAGACGATTGCACATCCAAGGAGGACCACAAACCTTCCTTATGGTCATCATCTCACCCGCATCTTTAAAGCCTTTGACATTGATCTTGATCGTGAGATGGAATCTACCACTTTTTTCCTTCCCATCACTCGAAATTCTTTCCACACAATAAACATTCCGGATTTTCATGAAGAATATGAGGAAGGTGATTCGGATAACGAGGAAGAATGACAACCAAGAAGGCAACCCCGTCAACAACATTGGGCACCCGAAGGTTTTCAAACTTGGGTTTCCAACTTGGAGGAATACATGGAAGAAACCAATACAAGGGTGATTGACCTTGAAATGGGACAACAACAACTCCAACAAGATGTCATTTCATTGCGTTAAGAAGTCAAAACAAGCTTTGACTCGATGAACTCTAGACAAAATAGGATCCTCACCACGGTCCAAACCTTGTCTCTTAATCTTGGCTTTCTATCTCTTGACATTTCGGGAGCTACTCCACAAGCCGCTCCACCTCAAGGCTTCACACCTCAAGGCTTTCGACCATCTTTTCGGGCACCCTACCCCGGAGAATCTAATTCTATTCCCTCTATTCCACCATTTCCTGGGATGCCTCCTCAAGATCCACTCAATCCCGAAGCTCCATAATTTTTTGTTTGCTTTAACACTTTTTGATAATGTCAAAGGGGGAGAAAAAGTGAAAAATGAGTGTAATCTTGAAAGTTTTCTTATTGCTTATTGTACTCCTTTATATGCAATTTCAATTAAGAATTTCAAATATGATTTTAATATGCATTATGGATTTATTATTGTGAAAGATTACTTTATTTTCATTACTTTGATAAAATATTTGTCATCATAAAAAAGGGGGAGATTGTTGAGGAAAGGACCTCACACACTCCTTCATATCATGGTTTTGATGATAACAAATAAACCAAATGTGTACTAACTCTTATTCTAGATGCATAAGAAGCCCTTTACAAGAGCATGGCAACAAGTGAGGGGGTGCACCTAATCTCAAGAGTCTATACACAAGCACTTCAATGATTCAACGAAGAAAATACTCAAGCAAAGCTATGGAGACCAAGACTTGAAGTACTTTTGAAGTGTTGGAATTGTATTAAAATTGTAAAGATGTATTAAGGTCTAAATTAATGTATCGTACACACACACGCATGTATACATAAAGAAAGACCTTAAGAGGTTAAAAATGACCCAAATCCATGTGCCTATGCCAATTAGAATCATCCTAAATCAGTCCTTCCAAGGACTTGCAGTAATTCAACAAAACTGCTGATTCGGTATACCGGATCTGAAACGGCATACTGAATCCTATAAATCCCACAAATACAAGTCACAGAGAGCAAACGGAATGCTCCGGATCTGGATCCAGCATACCGGATCAAAATATCATTACAGACCAATGATCCAGCATACCGAATCCAATAATGACCATTGGGATTGACCATTGAGTCAAAGGCTATATTTTAAGTAATTTGGTGATTCAGTATACCGGATTGGGAAACGGCATACCAGATTAGCTCTGTCTTTTGAATCCGATCTTAAGATAGATCATTAATTAAATTGAGCTGCCTGGCCTATAAATAGGCACCTGTTTAAGCTCAAATTAATACCAATCACCATCATTAAGAGACTTTACTACAAGTCTAAGTGCTATAGCCTTTAGTGAGCATTCATTGATTACAAGCATCTATTCATCACAAGCTCACACACTCAAGCTCCTCTACTATATCTAGCTTCAAGCTTCAAGGGTGGAAGTTAGCATACACTCCTACTAGGTTGAGGTAACCCTTTTCTTAGAAGTTTTTACTTTATGTTATATTGAGTCCTCTTGCTCGGAATCAAGATTAGTTGAGTTCTCTTGCTCGAAATCAAGAGCAGTGTTGAGTTCTCTTGCTCGGAATCAAGATTTGTAAGAGTTCTCTTGCTCTTTCTCAAGATTATTTTTAATGAAATTCTCTCTAAGATGAGAAGAGTGGATGTAGGCAAGTTTTGGCCGAACCACTATAAAATCTTTGTGTTATTGGTGCAATTACTTTAATTTTTGTTAATAACTTGATATTTCACAAAAGATTTTATTTTACACTAGTTTCACCTATTCACCCCCCCTCTAGGTGATTTTACAAGCATCGCCACACTCTTAACGGCCTAAAAAGATCTAGGGAAACTATCATCCCCCTCCCCTCTATGTTTCCTTAATATCAACCCAATACCCAATTTTTGAAAAATGATAATTCCCTCCCCTGCTTTATAAAGATTCTATCAACCCTACCCCAACCATTAAAATACACCATTAAGTGATTACGTGGCATGTACAAAATTTCTAAAACCCCAAAATACCTTTAATATAATTATATTCCAATTTTGCCCTCCCCTTCTTCTTCTTCTTCTTCTTCTTCTTCTTCTTCTCCTCCGCCAACACCACTATCATCACCACTTCTTCTTCCCAGCACCACCATCATCGCCACCACTCTTCCACCACCAGCACCACCGCCCCCACCAAAACCCCTCTGTGAAACCCTCTACGAAACCCCTCTTAGGAATCAGGTCTACCCACCTCTTCTTAACTTCCCACCACTTCCCCACTTATAAATCTACCCTCTCCCACCCTCTTTCATCCTCTCCTCTCTCTCTCTCTCTCTCCCAAATCCACCGTGTCTCATAGCCCCGCCCAACCACCTCTGTCCTTTATCCCCAACCCAACCCGTACCCCATTACCTCCGCTGCAATAGTGCTCCCCTTCCCTGCCACTCCTGCGAGGAACCGCGACCCACAATATACCCAAACCCTCCTTCGCAATAGGCCTTTATTGGAGTATTTGGCGCCGATGGCGGTTCCAGTGCCGTGGAGAGTCCACCCAACTTAGCCTCCCGGTTCTGAGTTCTTGAAGTGTCGAGTCTACGGCTTTGTTGTACCTTCACAGCAAAACCACTTGGGAATATCTTTCCACTCTGATCGTGAATGTTGTAACAAGCACTGATATAATGGGAGAAGCAGGTGTGGATGCCTAATTTGTAGGCGAGCTCCCAAATGCAGAGAGGGAAAGAAGCACTAAAATCCAGAAGTACAAAACAGAGCGAGGTCTAAATTAGAGGGGGACCCAAAAAAAATTAAAAAAAATTCAAACTTGGAAGGAGGGGTTGTCAGGAAGAAGGGAAGAGTGCTGAATCCACAAACACAAAACAAGAAGCAGAGAAATTAAGATGGGTTTAGGAACGAGGATCGATCACAAAGGATGGGCTAAGAAGAAAATGATGGAGATAAAAAGGTAGAAGATAATAACAAACATACCAGGTCTCTGATTCTCGGGAACAGCGGAGATAAAGGACATGAGGCTGGCGCGGCCGAAGAACTTAGCTACAAAGACGGTAGCGTGACCCTGAGCCTCAGGGCTCTCAATCCACTGTAGATAGGGACGGAGAATGCAAGACTCACTTCATCCTTTTCGAGGACGCGGTAGCCATTGCAACTCATCTTTTACTTTCTCACTTTCTCCCTTTCTCTTTCTGGTTAATGTTTAGGTGGCACTGGTATTAGCTCGAATGATCGATCCTTCACTCTTCAGACCTTGCACGAGAAGGTAGGTAGAGGTTGCAGAATGATTGCTTGCTTCTCTGCTTCTATACAGAATTTATTTTCCTTGTGAGAGAGAGAGAGAGAGAGAGAGAGAGAGAAGAGGAAAGAGGGTGGGAGAGGGTAGATAGAGGGTAGATTTATAAGTAAGTGGGGACGAGAGAGGATGAAAGAGGGTGGGAGAGGGTAGATTTATAAGTAAGTGGGGAAGTGGTGGGCGGTTAAGGAGAGGTGGGCAGACCTGATTCCTAAGAGGGGTTTCGGTACTGGCGATGATGGTGGTGCTAGTGGAAGAAGAAGGAGGGGAGGGCAAAATTGGAAAAATAAGGGAGGATAAAATTGAAATCTAATTATATCAAAGGTATTTTAGGGTTTTAGAAATTTTGTACATGTCATGTCATCACTTAATGACATTTTTTAATGGTTAGGATACGGTTAATAGAATCTTTATAAAGTAGGGGAGGGAATTATCATTTTTCATAACTTAGGTACTTAATTGATATTAAAGAAACTTAGAGGGGAGGGGGATGATATTTTCCCAAAGATCTATTATATGTGGATTCAACTCCCAAATAGGCAGGGGGATCTCTCCAAGACCACTGTCAATGGAAACTTTCAATCCTAGAACTCTCCATGTATATCCAGTCGCCCACAAGGAAACTACTAAATTCGGCAGACGACTTATCAAAGAACTCATACCAAAAGGTAGCACAATATAAATAAGATCTTAGTCAAACAGATATGGATCGATTTCTAAACTGTGTGAATTCACTATGCAACTTATTAATGCTGCTAGAGAACTGACTTAGGGTCTAGCTTGATCCGGTTACACAAATGAAACAAAAGGAAAAACTATTAACCAAAGACTCAAACAGGTAACATAACAAGGCTTCAAGCGCATAGAGATTTAGATCGATTCATTTCAACTAGTGCAATGGCTAAAGGAGAGCTGCAATACCTGGCCTTGGAAACTATTCTATCTGTTAATTAATTTCACAACTCTTTTTGATGATGTATGCATTGAAGAGAAAGTAGAAAGTATGTCATGCCTTCCATGTCTTAGTCTATAAGGCTAGAACTTCTAAACCTTTAGGTAGGATGACTAGTTCAAACACTGATTTTTGTTCTTCTATTTTGTTAATTGGGTGCTCTCTCGCAGATGCCATCAACTTGCTCAAGACCATGGTAGCTAGAGTTGTTGTGACATGGACTGTGATGGTCACGCTTTGGACCCAAAACGATTGGTTTGAAGTAGCTTGCAATTATTTTTAGGTCACGAGGAGAAAAAGGATATCACCCGATAAGTCATCTTTCTCAGCGGCCCTCTATGCCTGCAAATCTCTCAGCATTAGATCAAGGGACTTGGATCCATGATCAGATTGTTAAAATTGGGTTCATGGGGAATATGTACCATATTGATTGTATCTTTTGTTGCTTGTCTTTACATGATTCTCAAGTCACAAACATATACTATGAGTTGCCTAATTAAATTTAGGGGAAAAGATCTCTACTTGGTGGCGTTTCCTACATCCTATCACAGAGCACAATGAAATGACGTCTCTGCCCCCTGGGTAGCTACTCAGGCATGCTCCATTGGCCCTGACGCTTGTGCAGAGATCATGCGACCAAGTAGAGATCTTGTCCTCAAATCTAATATAATGGTATCTTATGGAATTCTTTTATCATATAAAATAAGTAAAACAAGCATTGGAAAATCTTACAATGATATTTTACCTATTAAAAACAAACACTAAAAATTTTGTTAGCATATAAATGTTCACGTAAAAAATTTTCGTGTAAAATTTTCACAGGTAAAATTTTACATTGTTGTAACAAACGTAGGGAAATTTTGTCATGTCACATCTCAATTCAAAGAAAGTGCAAGACCAGCAGATTTTGATAATGCCAAATGGTATAAATCTTTTTTTACCATTGACTTAAAGAACTTTTGCAGTTAAGAGAAGGTTAAAACTTCTAAATCCACTGTTTTTCGCAACAAGGATCTTAAAAAAAAATGGAAGATTACACAAATAAAACTCTTCATTCATCACACCTACATATATTACAATTCCAAAAGTATCATTCCATGCTCACCTTCTGAAAAGGTGGAGGTAATGTCTTTCGCCTTATGACAGCAGAAATAAAAACATGAAGAAAAGAAAGGCAGATGAAGAGATGATGGAGAAAAAGAAAAAAGTCTAAGGAAATGAAATGGTAAGAGTCTATCAAGTGAAGGTTATAGTAATTAGGACTTACATCCTCTTCTCTGGCAATATTATGCATCTTTTTAATAGACCCGGCTGCTGCTTCTCTACTGTTCTTTGATTAAACTGTGTAATGCTGCTGAATAGCATCAATATCAAGACCCTTCAGCTTTGCTACCGACTCAACGTGACCCTTGAGTGTGGTCAGTTCACGAAGCCTTGCTACTTCAGCTCGTCTCTTGGCTTGCTCGGCGATCTCAGAGAGCTCCCTGTAGCTGTTCTTGTCGGTGAAGAGATTGGTAGATTCTGGTGGTTGGAGTCCGTGAAGTGTCCGCTGAGCATGTGCCCACTGTGCTTCTCTTTCCTCTTTGCCATAATCCTTCTTGGTGGTGAAGGCAGTCTGTGGTTGAAGGAGAAAGGAACACAGTTATAATCACATAAAGACACAGCATGGCTCATCAAGAAGGGAATCATAGAGATAAATGTATACCTTGTTCTCTAGCATGTTAACCCAGGCCCTTCCACTGAGGATGTAGCGGATTGCAAACTTGAGGAAGTCAAGTGGTACATAGGTGACCAGACTGTAAAGCCAGATGACTCCAGCCCAACCCCAGCCGCAACCCTTAATGAAGGCAAAACTCCAGTGGGCGTAAACAGCTATCAGAGTTGCCACCTAAGCAAGAACATCAGATTGGTTAGCTTAAAGCAGATCAAAAACATCTCTCAGCCCATTTAGTTGTAGTGTTTAATTCAGCCAACAATTTCCACTAATTAGGAAAAGCGTAAGAGAATGTGTCTTACCAGCTGAGCAATTATAAAAGCACATACTAAGAGCAATCCAGGGCGTTCAACAAAGGACCAGCTACGAGAACGGGTGACAAAAATGAGGGCCTGGCTAATAATACTGACTTGTAGGTATAAGGCAGCCATCATTTCATATCGTTGGTCACTTATTCTCCTTACATGGAATTGTGTCTACATATCAAGGTCCGCAACAGAAAGATTAATTCTTAAAAGAATGAGGTCAAGTATCTGCAGACGAAACAGGATCAAATCTCTTACCTCAAAGAAAGTGGTCTTGCTCATCAACCAGAAGAATAACACTGTCATCAATGCCATGTAACCACCTAGCACAATTCCAGTTGCAAAGATTTCCTTCAATTTCCAACTGTCAGGCTGTGGAGATGGCTTCACCCGATCCTTTGAGATGGTCATGATTGTACCTAAAGATAAAATTGGAAATGAATCAGAATCACAATTTTACAAGGATGAAGCACAATTGAGTAACTAAGGAGACTCTTACACTTTCAAAACTTTGCTAGAAAAAAAATCTTACCATCATTTAGAATGGCAATGATCAAAACCATGAAGGGAGAGAAGTCGAACCTCCAGATCAGAGCGATAAGCAAGAAACCGAACTACAAAATCAGGAGCAAAACTGATAGTTCTATCTGTGAATACCCTGAGAATTACTATCAAAAGTCTGAGAAACACTAAACAATCTCTTAGTCTCTATCCAATAAACTTACCACAATACGAATTGTGATTGAAACTGCATAGATCTGCAAAGGTTAAAAATAAGTGTATCAGTCACTATTAAGTGAAAGAAATTGCATGGAAATAGGTAACGAAGATGACAGAAACTAACTGTGTAGTTCTTCATCCGTTGGAAAATTGCTCTGCTGGTCAGCACAGCACTGATGATAACGCTCAGCCCAGGTTCAGTGAGGACAATGTCAGAAGCACTTCTAGCAGCATCAGTAGCATCAGCAACAGCAATACCAATATCTGCCTTCTTCAAAGCAGGGGCATCATTGACACCATCTCCAGTCATACCACAGATGTGCTTCCTCTCCTGCAACTTCCTCACTATTTCATATTTGTGCTCTACAACAACAAAAGGGAGAAAATGTCAGAAAGCCAGTTCTTATGATCAATAATGGAAGGGAAAAGGCAAACAATTCCAGGGAGCAGATATGCAAGGGACCCACCTGGAAATACTCCTGCAAAACCATCAGCCTTCTCAATCAACTCATCTACGGGAAGGGACGCAATATTTTCATCCTTGTGTTCACCAAGCAGAGTAGAGGACGGATACATGTTAGTTCCCATTCCAAGCCTCCGCCCAGTCTCCTTTGCAATGGCAAGTTGATCCCCTGAATGTGGAAATAGTAAAAGAAGTGAAGTAAGCAATCTATGATTGCCGGGGGGACTAATTACAGGAAAAGGATGATCTTAGCTTACCAGTAATCATCTTAACATTCACACCAAGGTTAAGAGCCCTGCGAATGGTTTCTGCACTGTCATGCCTGGGAGGATCAAATAGAGCCAACAAACCAACAAACTGCCATGGGCTCCCTGGACTATCCTTGGTTTTCTCAGGGACTTCCTGCAAACAAATATTAATACAATGAAGGATGTTTCATTTCACTGGAAGAGTATACATTGGAGTCAGAACTCACAACCACTAACCTGCCTTGCAACAGCCAAAGATCGAAGCCCACGCTCAGCGAATTTATCAATCACAGAATGAACCTTCTTCTTCAAATCCTCCTTGGCGTTGCAAAGGGTCAATATCTGTTATTGGATACACATAGATGAGTCAACAATTACTCATCTTTTTTCATAACACATCACTAATCACACAAGTTACCTGCTCGGGGGCACCTTTGCTGGTCCGATGCCAGTTGCCATCACGGTCAAAATAGGTTAAAGCAGTCCTCTTGTCTACAGGGTTGAATGGGAAAAAATGGACCTCTGTAATACCTGCTCGAGCCTATGCAGAAAGCAAAATATACCAAAAGTGTTTGTTAAAGAATTTACAGTTGACTAAGAAAAGAGGTAAAAAAAAAATAAAAAAAAAAGGGGGAAACAAGCCATACCTCCTTCGGGTCTGCAAGGGTATTAACAATGGCAGCATCAATGGCATCTTGGTTTTCAGTCCTCGATGCCCTTGCTGCAAACAAGACCACCTGATCCTTGTCCACACCCTTTACAAACACCTCAATAAGATTCTTATCAACTGTCAACTTGTTCAGTGTCAGGGTACCGGTCTTGTCGCTGCAGAGCACATCCATACCAGCCATCTCCTCAATTGCAGTCATTCTCTTGGTGATAGCACCCTGCTGGGATAGCCTATGCGAACCAATAGCCATGGTCACCGACAAGACAGTGGGCATAGCAATGGGAATACCACCAATTAAGAGAACCAAGAGGTTGTTAATTCCACTCCTATATGCCCTGTGCTGAATTGGGTACATTACAATGATCTCAATGACCATACCCACGGCGATGGAGCAAATACAGAAGTTACCAATGGCAGTCAAGACCTTCTGGAAGTGACCAACTTGATTGGTGCTGTCAACAAGATGGGCAGCCTTTCCAAAGAAGGTATGAACACCAGTAGCAATGACAACAGCTTCTATTTCTCCCTGTTTGCAAGTTGAACCAGAGAACACCTCATCGTATGGATTCTTTGTGACAGGTAGGGATTCTCCAGTCAAAGCAGATTGATCAACCTTCAACGGATCGCCTTCTAGGAGACGGGCATCAGCAGGGATAATATCTCCCAATTTGACGCTGATAATGTCTCCAGGAACCAGAATGGCAGCTTCTTGCTCATTCCATCGACCATCTCTAAGCAACTACACACATGCCACCAAAGAATACTAATTAAAAAAATGACAAAAGGGGGCCTATCTGAGAACTCCAAGTTTCAAGCAATGTCTTTACTTGCCTTAGTTTTGGGAGCAAGGTTAGCCATCAAAGCTGCTGCAGCGTTACCGGCGTTGTTTTCTTCAATAAAACTGATTGTGGAGTTGATCACCAGAAGGCAAACAATACCCACGAAATCCTGCCAGTCGGGGGGTTGACCACCACCATTTGCCATGGCAATAGCCATTATAGCTGCGGCTTCCATGACCCATGATAGAGGGTTCCACATAAATCCCAGAAACTTGAGGAACTTGCTCTCCTTTTTCTCTTCTAGCTTGTTGGGGCCAAATATCTGAAGCCGGTAGGCTCCTTCTTCGGAGGAGAGACCCTCCCTTGTACATTTTAAGGACTCAAACACTTCCTCAATGGGAACTTTTTCCTGAGTAGTAGTATGAAAAGCAAGCTCAGTACCTCAGTAGAATCATAAATAAACCAGAAAAAACTTCCAATTTAGGAAGACAATAGCCCAAAAACAACAATATTTCACAGCTTTCACTGAAAATAATTTCATCATTTTATGAGGCAAATTGTGGTTAGGGTGGAAAAATCTCCCCACTTCAGTGCCATTATTTTCGAGAATGGATCATCTGCATCTACCAACAGTCAATCACATTTTAATTTTGTTTCTATAAAAACCCTCCACCTCTTGTAAATGGCAAAAACTAGAACTGATGGTTGGCTCTCAAATATGAATTCACCTGGTGCAGAGGAACCGAACTCATTATTTTCTCCTTTATTTATTTATTAAATAAATTATTTTCTTGTTTCACCAAGAGCCTTTAAGAGAGTGGATGGACACAAATGTCATTTACAAAGCAGAAAACCAAAATATTGGGAGTTTGACCAATTTTCAATATTAAACAATAAGATTTTTTCACATATTAAAAAGAAGAAAGTTCACAGGAAATAAATAAATAAATGGGAAACTTTTTCCCTTTATTTCACAATTGGCTAGCAGGAAGGGGCAGTTTTATCCACAAAAAAAAAAAGTTCCTTGAGAAATTGCCGAGATATACATGATATATCATCTCAGTTCTATGTTCAATTAAAGGGAGGAGGTTGTTCTCATCAAAAAACATAAAAAGGAGGGAGGCAAAGGCAATGGTTTCAAGAATCGGAATCCGGATCGGCCGATTGCATCCGTTTCGGATGGAAATCCACCAGTGCCGATTCGATCCAAATTACCCTTTTCGTGTAACCTTGGAGGCAACAGTGAAGTACCACGGATTCAGACTTCACAGAAGTAGTAGAGGCTGTAGAGCCCTTCCAAGTACCAATCCAAAATCCCGAAGCAGCAAAAATAAGCGTGTGGACTGTACTCTAGAAATTTATGAAATCTGAGCGGAACGTGGTGGACTGAAACCGTAAAGTCTGACGGAACGTTTACTGGAATCTAATAAAAAAATAAAAAAATATTAAAGATATATTAAAACAAATAAGTCCCTCTCTGTTTAATTACTAAAATATGCGAAATCGTAGCCATGTAAGGAGCGGCGTAAATGAGTAAAAAACCACTCTCGTAGGTTAGTTGTTTTGGGATACGAGTATACGACCAGCGATGGAAACGGAAGACTAAAACAGAGAGAGAGAGAGGTTTCTCTCTGCCATATCGATTGAAAGGAAAACGTTTAAAAACTCTTGACGAATTTCTCTTCTTTTATACTTTTTAGAGTTTGGGGAGGACTGAATCTTCGTTCAGTATCTGATCCAAACTCAAAGCACACAAAAAAAGAAGAAAAACAGAATATAAATTGTGAAAAATCAGATTAACACACCCTCAAAGACCGAATAAAAGTAAAGCTAACAAATCAAACTAGACAGCAGAAGAATTCCATTTAGATCGCCGTATTCCTAATTTAATTTTCGAAAAGAAGCGGAAAAAATGAAGCAGGAGAAAGTAAGATTCCCCAAGCTCTCTCTGTTCACATACTGCAATTCAAACAAACAGGCTCAGAAAAAAGAAAACCTCAAACCAAATCGTTTTCATTTCCACTCTTGTATATAAGTACAAAACCTTAAAAATCACAACTCCGAGCCATCAAATACTAACATAAACCAAAACAAATCCGAAACAAACTTAGTACACACAACAAAATCTCGCCTTCCACTGCAACTAAAACAATCAAACTCCGAGAAATTTCATAACAGGATCTCCCAAAAAAGAGAAACAAGAAAAACCGAATCATGCATTAAATTCTTAGAGTAGGAAGAAGAAATCTTTTACCAGATCAACATTCTCGTTCTTAATCTCCTCTAAGCTGAAACCACCCATCTTCGCCGGCGGAGAAAGGGAACTCAAAAAGACAAACGCACGCTATCAGAACCACGGAACAGAAGAAAAAAAAAATCCCTAAATCATTGAAAAAGGAAAAGAAGCCACGACCATGCCGATGGGAAGCCGAGAAAAAATTAAAAGTTTCAAGAAAATAGAAGAGAAGAACGAGAACCTCGACACAACTCCAAGCTCGCCCGAGCCCCTCCTTTTTTATACTTCGCCATCACAGCTAATGGTTCCTCGAATTGACCAGCTTTCCTGTGGGTCCCACCCACAAGCCTCCCGGCTCCAAAGTCCCAAACAGGCATCTCTCTTTCTTTGGGCTTTCCTTGGGTTGCTTTTATCGGTGACGTGTCAATTGCTTACCTCGAGTTGCTAAACCTTCGCTCTACCCAGGAAGTCCCAAATGCGTTTTGTTTCAGTGGCCCCCACTGTCTTAGTCAACGTGGCATCGATCTCTGCGCTCTATATGACTATCTCTTCGCTATCTTCGATTCCGAGCAAAACCTAACATATTATCTTAACACTCTTTTTTCATCCCAATATCCGTTGGATTGGTATCAGAAACTGTAGATTCCAATCAGCTGGTGTGGAGCAGGGAATTGGTCAACATGATGTGAAACTATTAAGTGTTTTTTTCTTTTATATAGCACAAAATATAACTTATTTTGCCATACACTCCTCTGTCTAGCCGTTTAAATGGGTCCCACATAAATATCTCAAATTAGATTCCAATCTGTAGGTGCCATGTGATAGTATTTGGAATTTTTTTTTTTTTTTTTGTTTTTTCTGATGGCTTCACTGTTTACGTGTTTAGTGAGAGTTCAACGATGGTTTTGACTTTAACTTTTTGGGGACCCACCATCGAGGAATAGTCGTCGATTAACAAAACTGCTCTTGAAGCCTCTCATGAATAAAAGAGAGAGGAAAAATAAACAACTCGTGAAGACAAAAGGAAGTTGGGGAGGACGCAATAATGGAAATAGTTGGCGCTCATAGACCTACCTACCTTATATAGTTATATATGGAGTATTGATTGAAGAGATGTCATGATGACCGTTGGATTATTCCAAGGGTTAAAGGTAATTTAAGATTTCCTTCTTTGAGCCTTGAGGGGACATCATAGGATTCATGGGGATAAAACTTAGAAAGTATTTAAATAGAATGAAAAAAGGCAAAATGATAAGGTATTAGCTAAGAAGATCTTTATATGTAGGTGAGAATAGAGTATCCACGGATTAAAATCCTCTCCCAATGCACTACAGTGCGGTCTTGAGAGCTCGACACGTGGAAGAAGCTTCATCCAACGGTACGAGTTTAATACTAGGCATTTTTTTTTTCTTTTCTTTCTTCTCGAGTTCAGCATCGTTGGATGTCGCATCTTTCACCTGTCGAGTTCTCAGGCCCGCATTGCTGTGCACCGCCAAATTAGGGCACTACAGAGGATTTTTTTCCAGTATCCATAATGTTAGTCTACTAGAGAATTCCCATATCATTGCCTTCTTTTGCCACATAAACTAATGATTTGGTTGTGACTTATGGTAACTATTGGATGGATGCAACTTAGTAATCTTTCCTACTTGTAACATTCTTCACTCAAGAGTTTTACAAAGGGTAAGGATCTTGGGTTTGGAATAGTTTTGTTTCTGTCCTCTATAATTTAAAAAGGATGGTTTGTGCTCGTGTGGGAAATGGAAAGACTATTAACATTTGGAGTGATCCATGGGTTCTTTGTTGAATTGTTGGATATATGTGTCCATCAAACCTGGTTTATTGTAAATTAATTTACAACGATAGTCTAAAGAAAGAAGAGGGATAGTATCCAGTCCCAAACAATAAGTTCTTCAGTTCCGCCTTTCGGGAATTGGATGATGAGAGGACCAAGGGAGGGTTTGGAGGAGAGGTAGCAAGTGCTACGGGTGGAGTAGCAAGAGCTCATTGTGTAGGCGAAAACCATCAGGCTAGAAAGCCGCACCCGAATAAGCAGTTTTTCTCCGGCTTAGACATCGTTCCAACCTTCGTCTATCGCATCTGAATCAACTATTTCTACTGGATTTGAGGAAGCTAGCAATATCCATATAAGTCGTCCTGCTTCGCCTACTTCTTTATTGAAACACAGGAATGGTAGGTAGGGTTGGGGAAGATCAGTTATGGGAGATAATCACAATCAAATGCAATATAAATTTTTTTGAGCATTATGTGTCCTTAAATTTTAATGGTAGTTACAACTAGGGTAAGGGCTTCGCACCCTTATCATATGGTTGTCACATTGGATACGCCTAAACATGTTGATGTCAGGGTACGAATGCGAGTACACATGTTGATGTATATTGACAAAGAATCTAATTATGTCTACTCACTCAAGTGTTACTGCCAAATATAAGTTTCGAACAGACATGTGTTACCAAGATCCAGTACCTGAGAGAGCGTTGTCACTAAAAATGTAACACATACTTCGGTTCATCAATAACTGAGGTTCTAAGAACCAAAGTCGATGTCCTGGGAATATGCAAACATTTTGTGAGTGAAAGAGTCATTCAACACGGTCCTTATTGTCCAATTGGGGAACATCAAAAAGAGATTATTTGTGGGTGGTCAGATCAGATCAGGATTCTGTGTCATTTTAGAAATGGTTTACAAAATCTATTTTCACATAAATTGATAGATTATATGTACATTTTGATTGAAATATTTAATCGTGTTTTGTGGATTCTGATCACGTACACAAACACACTAATATAGACATGTACTACGGAATAGGGTTTGGCAGTATTAATATATATGTCCTAGATTCCATAATAACGATGTTGATTAGTGGAGGGTTGATACATAATAAGGTGTTATTATGTAGGTATTTTTGTGATTTGTTAATTAAATAATTTATTTAATTTAATTTAATGGATATGCTATAATTATTTAATTATTTATTTAATAAAATAAATAATTATTTGTTATCTCTTTAAGATTCTGCTTCTTCACCAATTAGTAGCACACTAGGATTGGACGGGTTCAAGTCAATCAAAAGGAGAGAGAGTCACAGACTCTCAGTAGGAGCAAGGGACCATATTTGGTCCCACACATATATAAGGACGGCTAAGGGGACGAAGCCATGCGTCCAACTCTACTCCCCTTAGTCGAATTCTCCTAGCTCTCTCTCTCTCTCTCTCTCTCTCTCTTTATATATCTACAGGGGTGTCAATCGGTCGGTTCGGTCCAGTTTTTTCGGTTTCGATGTGGCTTTTAGGGAAACCGAAACCAAACCAATAAGGACTTTTTGGTTTCGGCTCGGTTACAGTTTCGGTTTCGGTGCGGTTTGGTTTCATGTCGGTTTCAGTTTATGATAACGGGTTGATAGCGGTTTGGATTTGGTTTGATACCGGGCATTTTTAAATAAGTTGGGTTCGGTTTGTGCCTATTTTCTTCTCTTTCTCTTTTCAACTACATAAAATATTTCATTAACCTCACACTTAAAAAGGAAATCAATGGAACAAGCATTGTTACAAATCAATTTCCCTATTTTCATAACCTCATACTCATTAATTTGTGACAATTTCCCTTACCACCATAAATTTGCTCACAAATATTGAAATCAATTCAAATTATTCATAATCTTATACTCATTTTTTTTTTATCAGTTTCATTCGGTTCGGTTTTCGGTTTGGTGCGGTCCGGTTTTCAGCCAGTCCCGTCATACCCTAATCCAAAACCATTCCAATAAGGATCGGTTCGATCGGTTCGGTCTTGGATTTTTTCGATCGTTTTTCTCTCTCTCTCGCTCTCTCACAGTTGGTTTTAAAGAATTCTTCTTTAAAAGCATATTTTTGACTAACCTTCGGGGAGAAGAAAATATTATTTGGTATAGCAACCCTCCCCTGTCAAATATCTCTTCTGCCTCTACACATGGTCACACGTGCATTTGCACGTGCATATTTACTAGTAATATGCAGCTTCCAAGTAAACTACCATGCAATCTTACCCAACTGAAACTGGAGTGGCAATCAATCAAAAACCAATGAATTATGTTTTAAAAAAATTCCTCCAAGTAAAATTGGTTTCACAGATGTATGTGTTTGACAGGGAGGAAAATATAAATAGCGAAAGTATAAAATTTCTAGCATTGTTACTTGTAACTTCCTATACAGTGTAAATACCATTTTGCTTGAAACAAGCACCAGAACCCGTTCAACCCAAACATCAAACATACATTGTTCTAATAGTTTAATAATCATCTAAACTATATATTAAAGCTAATCCTTCTCTATTTTAATCTTCTTGTTTTTGTTGTCTGCATATTCTTTCAAATCAATGATTTTGTTCTTTCCAGCATCTTCTTTTTTTATTTTTTTTGCAACAATTCTTCTTGATATTCTAGTATTCTACTGCCACTGTTTCTGCTCTCCATTTTGAAGTAGAAACAGTAAATCTTGGATATGCAAGAATATAATTTATTTTTGTGCTGCAAAACAGAGAATAAATATTAATTAAATATGAAGTGTATTAATTAAATTAATTACTTATGAAAAAAAATTGTTTTTACCTTTTCTGTTGATTCCGCATATTCACTTGCTGAGCATCTTATAACTGTTTTAATATTATCAAATATTATAATAGTTATTGTATCTGATGAATCTGTAACCTTAAATCTTACCATGTACCTGTCAATAAAAAAAAATTTATTAAAAATATTTTCAACTTATAAAATTGGTTAATTTTAGAATTTGTGAAAGAAGTTTAAAACAGATGTAAAAAACAAAAAGGGAAAAATTAATGGGAAAATAATTGAAACTACAAGTGAGGGTTTTATTTTAAAACAGGAAGGAAGAAGTAGGGGGAGAGAGCAAGAGACATAGGTGGAGAAGTGGCAAAAGGATTGCTTGATGAATAATCTCTTATTAGACTTTCTCTCACTTGTGTCTTCCCAGGTGTCGTTAATAGAAGGGATACATGTACTTCGTAGAGTATGGTGATTGGTGATAGATAAGAAGGAAGAGCCTTCCCTTCCCTTCTTGCATATTTCCTTGGCAATTGCAATCTTCCTTCCTTCTACTGCTAATCTGCTATTGCAGACTTGAAGTACACAAATGCCCCATTGCACCAAACCCGTCAATAATTTTAAGCCTTTAAGCTTTAAATCTATTACTGTTTGTTTCCTTCATTTTTATTTTTTGGGTCAATTTTAACTTGGTCTCTCTTTCTCTCTGGATTTGGGTCGTAGTGCCTGAGGATTTAGTTGGAACTCAGAAGCTCACATGAGAAGGTTTTTAACTTGTTTTTTTTAGTAAATGCAATGGTTTTAAGTATGATCATGGGAAAATGCCATGGTTCTTCTACAATACTTAGACGACGGGTACATGCTAAAGGCCTCAAGAATCACCATCAACTGATCGACGGTAATACACAACACAGTCAAGTGAGCTTCTAATCTTGCACCTCACAGCCTAGGCACTGGGAGACCTTGACATTTTCTTCAACCTTAAGAACATGGAACGAGAAGACTTTAGTAAAGTAGCAAAGGCCTCTCTCTGTCAAAATATTTGCTTCATTTGGTTTGATTTAATTTTTCTTAAACAATACTCTCGGTCCCCCCAACTCCTGGTATAAGGATGTGCCCCGAGAATGTTTCTTCCATCTATTGTTTTTTAATTCTAACTCCGCAATCCAGATTCGTACAATGACTTTCAATCAATGGTCATTTTTATTGTAAATTCCCAAAACTCTGTCCATCAAATCAAATTAGCCAAAAAATTAGTGTGTAAAGAGAGAAAATAAAAGGATTGAATCATATTGCTGTCCCTATTTTTTTTCTTCCATAAAGACAATAGATTCCATTGACCTGTAAAAATCAGACCTAACCATTTAACAATTGATTCTAAGGCTCTGTTTGTTTCCAGCTAAAAACGTCATGGCTTTTACTTGGAAACAAACGAAGCCTAAACAAAAGTTCAAGAATACTGGTTTCTTTTTTCGGTTTTTTTTCGTTTTTTTTTGGGGGAGGGGGGGGAGGAAGGGGGTTGATAGGTAAGGATGTGGTTATCATTTGCTTCCGCATGCTTCAAAATAAAGTAAGAATTCTTCTCCAAAGGCGATGGCCTCTCTCAAAAACGGACCCACACATTAACCTTGTATTCATTATCCCAAATAAGCAATGAGATCGCAATAATTGACATTGAGATCAACAAATGGTCTACAAATCTTATAGCTACTGGAAAATGGAAACATGATTCATTTTTCTAATTTCCCACTCTCTGTATCATTCATAATCCCTCCATTCCCCCCCCCCTCCCTTACCCCAACAGTAAAGAGAGAGAAATGGGTTAGGTAAAGCAACCATTTATGGATGGAGCAAATGAACTGAGAGTAATATAATTTGAAAGACAATAAATAGTATATAAATTTCAGATGGTAGAACATTTGTTAATCAACCAAACAATCCATAGGCAATATTTACCAAAGTTCCCAATGAGGATAAGCCAGAACCCGAGATTGATCTAACATGGGGTTTAAACTCAAAAGTCAGTCGTTAGAAGTTGTTTCATTGGCAGTGTCTGCTGTAGAAGAGAATGTGGCAGTACCAACAGCAGGCTGCATGATTCGAGGCTTGGAAAAGGTACCAGTAGTTGGGGAAGGCTCGACCTGCAAGACAAAGAGGTGAAGTAACAAAAAGTTATTGATTGAGAAGACTCTCCGCAACTGAATCATGCATGATTCAGAAATGTAAAATAGGAAAAATGGAATCAACAGATTATGCACAGCCCCTATGGATTCATAACCAGACACCATTCCTCTACTTTCTATCTCCAAATAAGATGTGGAAAGGGAAAAAGTAAAGAGAGAGAGAAACGGCTGGGCAGCATCTTAAAAATCCAGTCAGAAATCCCTTTCAGTGCTCTTCTGGTTCTTACGAATTTCTGTGTCATCAATAAGAATACTAAATGAACAAGGGACTTCACAAACAAGTGGGAAAAGCAAGTCATTTAAAAAAAAAAAATTACCCAAGGGCTATTGTTCCCGAGTGGTCTCGGTGTGGCTTTTTGATGCCACCGGTGGTCGGAGCAAACTTTCTCGTAGCGTTCACAGAGATCAAAGAAAATTTTCAGATTATATCATGCTTTTAAGTTTATTACGGCTAAACTACTCACGGCTGATTCCATTAAAAAAAAATTGGCAAAACCCTTATTGAAGGCAGATGAAAAAATCACGAAAGAAACAGAGTGAATCCAATGGAAAAAACACCGAATTTCTGAACCAAACCAAATGCTTCTAGAAAAGATCCAACACAAAATTGATTTAGGCACACACCTTGGTAGTGAGTTGTTTCCTTGGAGCCTTGCCTCCCGTAGATTTGCACGCAGTTTGCTTCGTACGAGCCATATTTCTTGCAAATCAAGGGATAAAGAAAATAGCTGCAAATTTAAAGCAATGGAAACGATCAGATCTTCAAACCCTCTTTTCTAATCAACTACACCTATCCAAATCAAACAAAAGAATAATTATAATCCAAGAATTTAAGAAAAACTTCTTCACTTATTTGTACGATAACTATGATCTAAGAACAAAGAATAGTAGGTAATACCTGAAAGTTTGGTTACATTTGGTGTGACTGAGATCTTAGGGTGCCCATCACATCGATGACAACCCATGTTGTCAAAGAAACATGTTTGGATGATAATTCTCATTGTTATCTTCGAATGTTACCCTTCTCCTTATTGTTCCATGCTTCTCTCTGGCCGCATTTCTCTCATCTACCTTCTCAGCTGCTTGATCTTTGAATTCCTTCTTCACCACATCTTGGACGTCCAACAGCTCTTTTGCATTAAAGACATTGTTGGGTTTCTTCCTTGCCTTATCAGTGCTGATCCTATCCTTCTCAGCTTTGATGGGATGCAGGGGTGAGCTTTAGGCATTGGAATTGTAACTTATATATCTTGGCGTTCCTGTGTTTTTTGTTGAAAAGGAAACCAATATTTAAAACGTCTTAAAACATAGACAATTAGCAGGCCAAAAGAGGACAGTTGTTGTATGAGTCTCAACATTTATCAATTAATTTTGTATGTTGTATCTTTAGTAAGTCTGTTTTAACTTCCACTTGATGAGTTTATGATTTTTTTCGCTGCTTGATTCATTTTCTATTTCTATCCACATTACTAGTAAAGATTCCGGCACATTGAATAATTATTTGATTTGGGACCAGTGATGGG
Organism: Telopea speciosissima; assembly: GCF_018873765.1. Lineage (NCBI taxonomy): Eukaryota > Viridiplantae > Streptophyta > Magnoliopsida > Proteales > Proteaceae > Telopea > Telopea speciosissima. Next base: position 52,226,214 of record NC_057919.1, on the reverse strand, counting down.
TAATTCAAATAAGAGAAATTCACCCTATTGCTTTCGACCTTTTTAAGAGGTATAACTACCAGTCCTGTGCAATAAATGATAGAATGAAGAAAATGGACAGATTAATGATTTGTATGCAAGGACCGAGCTTTGATTAACTTATGGTGAAGAGAGAATCTCTTAAGCATATGGTCTTTCAAGTTTTCATTCATCTACAATGAAGAGAGAATCTCTTAAGCCAAGTGTTCCGGTCATTGGATGTGATTATTGTTGGAATAGTGCCAAGGGCATTCGGACTTCATACAATAAGAAGGAAGAGGAATAATAGACACCCCAATGGCTAGATTCTCTTCACCCACACTTATGCAATAGACTACTCATTATATTTTGTTTTAGAACAATAATGCTCTTAATAAGTAATTTAATGACCCACATGTTTTAGCATAAAGACACAGTATCACAAAGAAATTTACATGCCACAGCTCATGCACCTGGAACTAATAAACTTTGGAACAAAGAAAGCTACAAAAGATTGGAAATCTTGCCACAAAATAAAAATCCAGAACAGATTCTCTTCTGTGAGCTCATATTAACCTCGTCAAGGACAGTGAGTTCATCGTAGACATACAAGCCGAGGAAGGAACAGCCTAAGTACATATGAGGATCTTCTATCCAATTGATGCTGCTAAGTGCTAACAGCTCCATTCCATTACAACTCTAAGCTCCTTGGAGTGAGCTATTCTGTGTTCAAAGGAAAGGGACATCAATTTGGCACTAATATAATCACTCTCCCACTGGTTCCCAAAGGCTGCCATGACAGAACTGTTAGTGTCTCTAAATTTGGTCTATTATGGACTAAGTACTGATGGAGATGCTAGATGTGCCATTCTCACATGAATCCTCCAGATTGTCTTGGATAGGCCTCACCAAGCCTTGGAAAAGTCTTGACATTCCTCTGTTCCTAGATGATTCATAAAATGGACATAACCTTGAAAACACTTCTCTAGGGGAATTGTGATTGAAGACTAATGAAGGGGCACTTTCATGCAGCTAGAAGGTAATTTAATTAGAGATTAGTAAAAAATCTTGTTTATGTATCATTTTGAGGTATAGATGGACAGTTGCAAAAAAAAGATGGGCACTTTCAGCATTTCTAAGTTAAGATGTTGCTCTAAGACCCCCATGACTTTACACTTAAACTCAAGCTGAAGCAGATTATAGGGAGGAGATTTGGAGGATATTTTAGAAGATCTAGAGGACATGTTTGTTTGCACTCATCATGGATAATTTAGAAGATTTGGAGGATATTTTAGAAGATTTGAGGGCGTGGTGACAAGTGTCAAAACGAAAGATGGTCAAAGTAGTGAATTCCCTGTTACAATTGGGTTACACCAAGGATCAGCTCTAAGCCCATATTTGTTTGCACTCATCATGGATGATTTAACCAAACACATCCAAGATGAGGTCCCTTGGTGTATGCTTTTTGCTGATGATATTGTTTTGATAGATGAGACAGTGGAAGGGTTTAATGCAAAGTTGGAGTTATGGAGATCAAGCTTGGAAACACAAGGTTTTAAATTAAGCAAAATAAAGACAGAATACATGGTGTAACTTCAGTCAAACGAGCAAAGGTGATGAAGTGGTGAAATTTCAGGAACAAGAGTTACCACAAAGTGAATGCTTTAGATACCTGGGATCAATCATTAACAAAGAGGGTGATATAGAGGATGATGTCTCCTACAGAATTAAAGTAGGATGGCTGAAATGGAGAGGTGCTTTCGGAGTGCTATGTGACAAACACATGCTTGTTAAACTTAAGGGGAAATTCTACAGGACAGTAATAAAACCGGCCATGACCTATGGGGCGGAGTGTTGGGCAGTTAGGAAGGGTAATATAGATAAGATGAGTGTGGCGGAGATAAGGATGTTGAGAAGGATGTGTGGCAAGACCAGGAGAGATAGAGTAAGGAATGATTGTATTAGAACCGAATTGGGAGTTGCACCAATGATGCAAGTTCATCATAGATATTGGCTTATTTCTTTAGAAATAGGCCTAGGGTTGGGTTATATACATGTTGGGCCTTTGTTCCCAATATCCAACCCTAACCCTAGGAATTGACCTAAATCCTAATGCTGTCCATTCGAACCAGCAGCCCCTTTTGTTATTTGATCCTGTTGTTTGGCTCCTAGTAGGTCTCCTATCTAGGACTACATTAATTGGTATCAGAGCTATGGCGGAGGGAAGCTCCAACCAAGCCTCGAAAGACCCACCTCCATTCGTTTTTAAGACCCGAGTTCGTCTACCCAATGGGAGCACAACCATATTAATTGTTGATGAGAGGCGACGTAACAACATTATTTCACAATCCGTGGTGGATATGTTGTCCCAATCAGGAGAGATTTGCATCATGCCTATAGGTAAAGTCTGTGTTGAATTTGGGTGTTCTTCATACCATGATGGTGTTTGGTGTCAGCCGGTACCACATTCAAAGAGTTTTATTGCAGTAGGTGGTGATTGGTTGAACTAGCGATAAGGTTGGATTGAACCTGAAAACAACTCGTGTGTCCTACCTGATCGACACCGTCTATACCATTTATTTACTCTAAAAGGGTTATAACCAAAGGTGACCACATCGACTGTACAACCACAGGGACTGCCGAACATGTCAACTCAAACGCAAGTGGCATCGACTATGTTTGAAGTTTCACCAATGGCAGATGCACCAACAGAAGATCCTACTGAAGTGATCTATGTTGAAGAAACCAATATAGATAAGGCTGAACTAGTAAAAGATGAAAAGCTGATTGAGAGCATTCCAAAGGAAAACAATGACCTTCAAGATGCTGCTCTTGAAGAGGTGGAGCTTGTGTCTCATGCATTAGATGAGAAGGTTGCTAACACTGAAGGCTTTATGGACGAGACATTGACAGTTGCTGCTGATTCACAGGCAGAACACATAGAGTTTGTTATGCCACCATGGTTCTTCGAAGAGAAAGCTCCACGCATTGAAGACTTTATCCCCAATGTTCCTGCCTCATCGAAATTTTGTTTGGGGATGGTCAAAGCTGCTGATCACATGTTGATTCCCCCTCATCATTGCAAAATTCGAGGACGAATTTTTTCAAGTTGGGGAGAGTTGATGCAGGTTCATCATAGATATTGGCTTATTTCTTTAGAAATAGGCCTAGGGTTGGGTTATATACATGTTGGGCCTTTGTTCCCAATATCCAACCCTAACCCTAGGAATTGACCTAAATCCTAGTGCTGTCCATTCGAACCAGCAGCCCCTTTTGTTATTTGGTCTTGTTGTTTGGCTCCTAGTAGGTCTCCTATTTAGGACTACATTAATTGGCTTCTCCTATCTAGGACTACATTAACCAATCCAAGAGAAGCTCCGTGAGAGCCGGTTGATGTGGTATGGTCATGTACAACAGAGACCTATGGATGCACCGGTAAGAAAGATTGATCAGATTCAGGTTGACGGAGCTAAAAGAGGTAGGGGCAAGCCTAAAATGACTATGGGAGAAGTGGTAAGGAAAGATATGCATGTGGTAGGGCTCGATCCTAGTATGACAGCCGATAGAGTGGTGTGGAAGACAAAGACCCGTGTAGCCGACCCCTTATAGGGGAATGTTCCTGGGATGCTGTTTTGACTACTGCTTCGACTTCTCCCTTTACCTATTGTCTTTTTTACTTCATTTAACTCCTCTTGCTCCCTTTTACTTCTCTTATTTCTTTTACCATCATAGCCTCTATCGGATCCATGTAGCAGACCCCATTTAGTTGGGATAAGGTTATGGTTGTTGTTGTTGTTTAGAAGATCTAGAGGAGTCGATTACTGTCAAAGACTGATGCTATTGACAAGCACAAGGCTGCTCATCTTATTCACTGTGCTGCCAGCACAGTGAAGCAATAGTCCAATGGCTTTGTAAAAAAAAATAAGAAAACATGCTATTAAGTTATCATTAGCTCTGTTTTCTGGACTGGAGAAGTTGATGGAGTTGGGTTTCATGGAAAAGGAAGGCTTTTGAATTTGAGTGGTATCCCTACCGCTGTCAATTTATATTCTTTCTGCTATTGTGCTCATCTAGTTTTCCCCACCTTATATACTTCTATGAAACACCAACATCAGTTTTCTAAGGTAATAAGAAGCAAGTCTTTAAATCAAGCATATTCCCATTTCTAGAATTGTTTTTAACTTATCCCTCTTTCAACATTTCAAACTGAATCTAGAATTCTGAAGGTGAGACCAAATTTTAAAAAAATCTTAAATTACACCATCCAATACAAAAAAGGAAGAAGGAAATTATAATATAAAAAAAAAACCTCACTGTTGCACAAGCTTAAACATGAAAACAAATTTAAAAGATATTGACTATGTAAAAATTGAAGAATAAAATGCACTTTCATAATCACTTCCATCAAACCATGGTAGGCTGACGAGGAGAAAAGTAGAGCTAAATTATAGAGAAGGGATGAGAGAGTCTCATGAGATGAAATATTCTATGATGAGAATATTGTTTCTGTAGGTCCTCTACAAGGACACCTAGCACACAATCTGAGGGTGCTACAAAATATCTGTATAGAATGAGATGATAAAAGATGATTTTCTTAAAGAATAGAAGAAATAAACTCACCTTAAACACCCCTCTTTTCGAATAAATTCACGTTCTTTCATCATTAGATTGAGCATTAAATGATTCCCTCACTGAATAACGATGTGATAATCATTCTCATTTAGCTAATTTTGAAACCAACAATATGGTACTACATGTATTAGAATAAAAGATCATCAAATAGCTAATATGGGCTTCAAGATTCAGCATATCAATCGCATACTCTTCTAACCTTCCAAACACCAAGCCATAGACAGGGTCATTAAAGTGTCCAGTTCTTAAATTTATTGATCCAAACTGTCCAAGACTACTTTCTAGCATTACTACACTCGCTGCTAGCACAACCAAATTTCCATATATCAGATTGCCGAAACAAACACATAAAAGTAATATAGAAACACAAGAAATTTAGAAACAAATTTGAGATAATAGAATTACCTTTTCTCTGAGAATAAAGAAGAGGACCTCCCACTCTCTGTATAAAGAACTCATATTGATTCTGAATTGCATCTTCTTTATTCGAGTTTGCGAAAATAAAAAAAACCACTCTTCTTCCTCATCATCGTAAACCCTTTTTTATTCAAGGTTCACCAAGAATCAACAAATATTGAATATAATAAAACGAGATAGACATAGAGAGAAAAAGAGAGAAGAACCCGTTATAAAAATTGATAGAGAGATCAATGAAGGTCTGAAGACCAAGTTTCTCGAATAAATTTGTGTTGTCGATAGCAAATATACGTGCAAACTGAGACCAAGTTTCTCGAATAAATTTGTGTTGTCTTCTGTCTCAAGAAGACCCAAGATTCCATCACAAATCTTGCTGAGTTCTGATTCAATCTTTCCCCTGTACTCCTTGATAGCAGACACATGCTCTTCATTTCCACGGCTTTCTTCCTTCTGCTCGATGGAGGAAATGATCCGCCATGAAGCCCTCCTAGCTCCGATCACATTCTTGTAAGCCACAGAAAGAAGGTTTCGTTCCTCTACGGTTAGCTCCTCGACGTCAACAGTCTTAGCTACGTGCTCCATGAACTCCACCATCTCTTCCTGCTCGGCCAATTTGGCCATGTAAACATTTTCCTCCCGAGAGGATTCGGCCAGAGACATCTTTTTTATACAAATCTAATAATAATAACAACACCTGATGCCACCAAAACACCCACCAATTATTGACCAAACCATACCAAATCATTATTTAAAAAAAAAAAAAAACTGAAATATATTAGGGATTCTACAAGTGGAATCCGCCGTGTGAATCATAAAAGCGGTAAACAAAGCAAAATCCAAGCTTTATGGAGCCGCAACTCGGAAAAAGCTTCAATCAGAACTTAATTAAAACCAAATAGAAGAAATACGATACAAGAAAAAAAAAAAAAAAAAACAGATTCATAGAGAGAAAAACATATTAAAATTTCTGATTCGTCGTATATCGAAACAGAGAAATTAAAGATATATTTACACTTTCCACCACCGAGAATGTCATGAACAGGTTTCTACCTGCCGAACAATCGATTTTTACTCGATGGTAAGTATTTTTCACTTTCTCAATCCGATGAAGAAGAGTCATTGCGATTGTGAATCTTGTCGTGGATCTTCTCCATTAGAGATTCAGAACCAGCGTCTTCGACAGGATCCGACATCCAATGCTTTGAAAAAAGAGGGTAGGGGAGGGACAAAGAATATTAATGATCACCAGAAGGCGAAAGATCATCTGCAAACATCAAAATACAAGAAGAAAAAAAAAATCTGTGAGAGGACTGAAATTGGGAGATTGGAGAGGGAGAGGGAAATAGAAGGTCACACGATCACACGATTAGACAGTTTTAATTAGAGAGTTTTTTGTTTTTTATTCAGTAAGAATGGGATTCGAAAGATTTACTGGCATATAGGTTTTAAGAATTAAGAAAAAATTAAATAAAAAGAGCTAAGGGTACCAATTTTAAAAACGAATACAATAACAAAAGACGGGAGAAAAATGAAGGGTAGCATAGGTAACTGAAAGATTTACCACAACATGCTTAATTATGAAGTATGATAGTATGATATATGTGTGTTTGTCTTTTCTCCATCTTCTTGCTCTCTTGCTCTTGAAAGTTAGGGTTTTGTAAAACCCTGGTGAAATTTGAAGCTTTGGAGAGTCAATGCATTAGCTTGGAGAAGCTTGGCTACACTAAGAAAAGACGATCGTGAAGCCTTGGGAAGGGTACATCTTCAATCTTTGGCTGGCATGAAGAACATAGTGCTTGCTTAGGACTTGCTTTGAGGTGTCTCTCGCTATTGGGTCCCGGATGTACACGTGTTCCGTTTTGGTACGGTTGAGGTATGTCCTACTTATGAAGAATTTCAGGTATGCTTTCTTTCTCCTTGCCATGGTACTATGATACGTCCTAGTTTGAAGGACTACTATTCCAAGGATATCATGTCCTTCTTCGGCTTGGAGAGGAACCGTCTTCCCCATTTTATGCATAGTCATCGTATTGATGTCTTGACGATTATTCGCCTCTTTGCAGGTCAATGTAGGGGTGACCATGGTTTCATGGAGTATAGGAAGAGAGCCTTCCTGTTTTGTGTAATTGCTCAATTCCTTCTTCGTTTTAGTGCTAGCAAGGCTTCCCCTGTGTTGATGGAAGTTGTCGAGCAAATCCAGCGGATAGGTTATATCGTTCCCACTGTCCTAGCAAAGACGATGAGAGAAAAGGATATCCTAAGTGAGAGCCATACTCCCACGCAGTGAAGAATTTCCTAGCAATCCTTATTTACTGTAGGTATCTTCTTTTGCTCTCCTTTCTCTATGGTGTCTTTTCTCTTTCTCTTTTACCATGTTTCTAGAACTACCCTCGTTCTATTTATGGTAGATTTGGCTTTGCGAAAGGCTACAATTTATGAAGCCCATGAGAGGAGATTTCAAAATCAAGCATTACTATCTCCACTCGGTGGTGATTGAGTATCACAATAAGGATACTTGGGAACATGCTCTATCTTGTATCTCTTCCGATAACATTCGTTGGCAGTGCTCTTGGTGGCCTGTAGATGCCCCAGTGTTGAACTCTTCTGGGTGTAACTATGTGCACCTGATGGGACTGAACCACTCTTCATTCTGTATACCCAACTGACTGTGTCGACAGCATGGACTGACTCCGGATGTGCCTGGGGAGTTGGTGAACTTCTATCCTCCCGAACAGCTGGACAAGGAATTGGTGGCGAGGATTGCTAGCCTATGGCGATCCAAGACAATACTAAAAAATGTGGGGGTTGTTAATGAAGGTAGGATGATTACTGAGTATGAAGAGTGGGTGAGAACCCAAGGAAAGGGGAAGGAGAAAAATGTATGGAGGAGACTGACATGGGAGCGAAAGGAAGCTTCAAGCTCTTCAAGGTCCAAACGTTCTAGGGAGTGAAGGAAGATGATGGTGAAGACACGGATGACTTGGTCGTTTTGAAGGAGAGGATTGCAAAGCTGCAGAAGAAGGTGGAAGATTTGAGTTATTAGGATGTTTGGATTGCCAAAAGTGGTGTTTTCTTTTTGTTATTTTCTTTTGAACAAGTGCTTGTTTTTTTATATGGACCAAACTTTGAATATGTGATTGAACTTTTATAGACTTGTTTTATTTTTTATTTTAAGTGACCGATCTCGATGTTATTTCACCAAGATTCCTACATACCCTTAGGTTTTTAAGGGATCAAGTCAAGCGTAGTTCCTTTGTTTAGAAAACTTTAGACATAATACTTCTTGAGGTGGTCCATGTTTGTCAGATAAGAGAGCTCGATCCCATCTAGATCCACTACTCGAACTGCTTTGCCAATCAGTATTTCCTTAATCATGTAAGGATAGCTCCAATTGGGCTTGAACTTACCTCGTGGATCGTGTATGGGTGCTCTCTGCTCTGTAAGAAACAAGTCACCAATGGATAATTGGCATGGTACAACTTTCTTGTTGAAGGTTTGTGTCATCCTCTATTGGTATTTCTTCATGTTTTCGATGGCATGCATCCTTTTCTCATCAATGAGGTTAGTTCTTGGAATCTTGTTTTGACCCATTCCGCTTCTAGAATTTCACTATCCATCATGACTCGTAGATAGGGTTTCATTAATTCGACTAAAAGGACTACTTCCATTCCATAGACTAATGAGTAGGGTGTTGCCCCAGTTAAAGTTCGGATGGATGTCCTATATGCCCGAAGTGCATATGGCAACTTGTCGGCCAAATCATTGTGTTTGTCAGCCATCTTTTGTATTATTCTCTTGATGCTCTTGTTGGCGGCTTCCACTGCACTATTAGTTTGAGGTCTATAAGGTGACGATGCATGTCTTTAGATATTCATCTTGTCAAACAATTTCTTTACCTCTCCCTTGAAGTGGGATCCTTGATCTGATATGAGCTCTTGGGAGATTCCATATCGGCACATAATGTTGTTGCTTATGAACTTAGATACCTTGGCCACTGTTAGTTTGGCGTAAGATTGTGCTTCCACCCACTTGGTAAAGTAGTCGATGGCTATCAGAATGTACTCATAACCATTAGAAGACGTAGGGATCACTTGACCAATGACATCAATACCCCAAGTGGCAAATGTCCAGGGAGAACTTAGAGTGTGCAACTATGAAGGCGGTGTATGTATGAGGCTGTCGAATATCTGACACTTGTGATACTTTTTCATGTATTGTGCGCAGTCGGCTTCCATGGTGTTCCAAAATACTCTAGTCTAAGGATCTTCTTAGCCATCATCCTTGCATTCATGTGAGGACCACATTTATCTTGGTGAATTTGATCCATGACTAGTTTTGACTATTCTCGTCAACACACAATAGTTGTACTCCATCATATGACCTCTTGTAGAGAATTTCTTCTAGTAGGACGAATTGTGTAGCGTATCTCCTCAAGAAATGCTTTTCTTTAGTTGTAGCATCTTTGGGGTATCGTCCTTCCCTAAAGAAATCCACAATGTTTGCATATCATGTTCTTCCATCCACCGTCAAGGTATGAATGTGATTGATATATGTCGGTTGATGTCTTAGTTTAATCGAGAATGGATGAACTTGTGTTTCAAATTCAATCTCAACTGTGGATGCCAAAGTTGCTAATGCATTAGTGAACCAATTGTTGTCTCTTGGCAAGTAGGAGAAAGTGATTTCTTTGAACTCTTTTGATAAGACTTCCACATGTTCTTAATAGATGTGAGGACATTGACCGCATGGCGGGGGATCGCCACATGTCCTCCACCTCATCCTTCTTTGGGGAGAAGAAAGAGGTGAATTGGATGTTGGAGTCGCTACCTAAAGGAGGGTCTAGGACCCAAGATTGTGAATATAATGACTCTCATTCAATGCCTTTTTGGGGACAAATGATCCGTTGGTCTGGGTACAGGTCAAGTTACGGTCCAAGGAAGGTATTAGGCACCCCAGTCTGTCTTGAATGCTGGTCTTCTATTACTAGTCATTATGTAATGAATAACATGCTTTAATAGTATATAGATACAAATAAAAATGCAAGAAAATAAAGTATAAGGGGAGTGAAGAGAACACATACCCGGAGGTTCGGCTACAATGCAAGGGTTAGTATACTAGAATGTAAAGATGAAAGACTCAAAGGCCTAAATAACCTAAACATGATTCACTCTAGGCTAATCATAATGATGTGATAAATGCATGAGAACGAAGGTGATAACTTAATGCATATGCATGGAGGAATCTGAGAATAAAATAGGAGAAATATGCCAATGGTGAATGTGCATGAGGGAGTTTTAAACTAGGGGGCTGGGATCATGGAGATGCATGCATGAAAGAGATATAATACATATAAAGATGAAAAAGGAGTGAAGAAACAATAGGGCGTGAACACTGTCAAGGAAGACGGGATCACACTCCTCTAGGAGATGCAAAACTCAATAAATAAAAAATAATGAAAATTGAATAAGATTAGAGACTAAAGGGCCTACCTAGTAAAAGAAGATCGAAATGAGAGTGTGGAGGTTTCCCTTATGTAACTCAGGGGATTCATACATTGAGTAAGTATCACTGCTTGTTGTTGCTTCTCTTTTCTCTTGTACTTGAATGCTTCATTGTCAAGCCAAGATTTTTGGTTTGGTGCCTCCAAGTCTTGATATTGTAAGTAGAATTATTATTCTCAAGAGGTAAAGAGAGTGATGGGTTGAGGCTTCAAACTCTTGGATGGAGGGGTGTCTCAATGCAATATGGGCAAGGAGTCACCAAGGGAAGGCTATGCAATGGCTAAGTAAGGCTCATGTGAAGTGTATGTAACCCTCCTCAACATGAGAGGGGGTGTATTTATAGATGTAGAGGGGTGTGTGCATTCCCAAATTCGTGTAGGGTCGGTGGAGTTAATCCGAATTGTCCAACAGAGGTGTCTTTGCATCGACAGTGGGTGTAAAGTCAAGGTAAGGACCAATGGATGAGTGACAAGTGTTTTGGGCCTAAGGGAGCCAAGATTGAGATCCAAAATGCCAAAAATAGGTTGGGACACAAAAGGTATCGCAATCAGAGCTAAACATGGCAAGTTTGGGCTTCTCAGATTTACTGATATTCGACATTGAAATTGCCTAATTCGACATCAAAATGGATTATGGTCGACATTGAGTGGCTATCGATAAATAGGAATCAACATCGAAGGTTGGTGTTTGAGTGTCTATTGCCATTGCCTAAATGTCGAAGTAAGATAGACAGCTAAAATATACTGTTCAACAGTGAAATGGAATGGTTCGATGTCGAAGGTGGGTTGGTTCGATATCAACTTAGGGCCTTTGAGTGTCGATCTAGGTTACGGTGTTGATAGGGATGGTTTTAACTATTTGGGCCAGGTTTTAGGCTAGGCCAGGCTAGTTCCAAGGGGTCTGGGTCAGGGCTAGCCTTTCCAGGGGTTCTTGGAGGGCTTAAAGGCTCTGGTTTGGGCTCTGATAAAGAATGGGCGATCGGTAAACGGATTAGGGCTGTGCACACTAACACTACATCCATAGATACACCGGCTCTACAGAATGCCCCTCTTTGACTGAGACTGTGCATAGTTATAAGTTAAAGAATTGATTTAGCAAACACTTTATCTCGTCAGCTTGAGCAAAAACATGCCAGTGCCTTGCTCAGGGGCACCAGAGTGTGGGGAATATAGGCGTACCTGCGCAGGTGGCTCCATCGGTTGAACTTGTAGTAATGCTCTAGTTGCCAATAGTTCAGGCTGCGCTGGCTGAGATGATGAGATTGGCCGATAGTGCGGGCGCTTCCATCGGGATTATAAACTTTTTGTTGACAAGGAAAGGTGCATGTGAGAATGGTCAATAGTATGAGTGCTTTGGGGAGTAACTCGCCGTTGATAGGGTGTGGTGTTTTTGCAAAGGGTCACCAATAGTATAGGCACTCCTGGGGATAAGTTCACCATTTGATAGGGTGAGGTGCAGGGGTAGTTTTGTAATTTTATAAGTGGTTGTGCAACTCTTGACCATGGTAAGGGTAATCTGGTAATTTTGTTGATGCAGGGGCGTGTGTGATACGCGGGCTGGGATCCCAAGTTGGCAATCGTCAATTGTGCGGGCATGATTGGAGGTTGGAAATCTTGCTCGATTACATGTGCAGGCCACGTGTATGGTGGATATTGGCGTGCTAGGGGTGCCAAGTCACCATGAGGGTGAGCCCAGTTGCTCAAAATTTGAAATTTGGGGGCAAAATGTGTACTTCGACATTGAAAAAGGTTTCTTTGATTGAGAGTTCACGTCGACATTGAAAGGCTTTACTCGACAGTTCGTCGCTATCGGGGGGTACCCTGTTCGATGTCAATTTTGGGCAAAAAGATTTTGTTTATGAAGACGAAGAGTCACAATTCATCTTCACTGCTAACAATATTTTCTCCGTGAGTTTAGGATTCCAAAACGAGTTTCCCACATTTTTAGGCCATGTGACCTTAACTATGGGTCAAATCTCCCGCACTAGGGTTTAAATTGATTGCCTCTGTTTTGTCTCTTTTTCTATCCGAGTAGATTTGTGAGAAAACCCAAGTTTTCCTTGGATTTCTTTGTTCTTATTGTTCTTTTTGTTCTCCTTTGTCATGTCTGGGCAAGATAGGGGCAAGAGGCCCATGGAGTCCGATAGCACAACTACTCCTCCTAAGAGGCCGAGTTCGAGCATCATGATAAGGGAAGGAGGTGATCCCACTCGCCATCCAGAGATGGGTCCGGACGAGGATGGAATGAGCGATTGTGAGGAGTCATCTAGGGCTTTGTGGTACGAGGGTTGTCTGCTTAGGGACACGCCTTCTCAAATTTGTGGCAATGCTTGAAAGCTGCCCAAGGTAAGTATTCAATTTTCATCTTGAACTGTAATGCCATGTTGTCTGCTTTGCCTTGCATTCGGATTCTGGTATGGATGTGTGCTTGTAGTGTTATAAAGAATTTCCATTTGTTGATCGGTTTGAATCTTTTCTGTTGCACTTGCCTTGACCTGTTAGGATCCATTGGGGATTTATTGATAGCAAAGGTTCATTTTGTGGAATTCTGTGTATGGGATGACCCATCTTGATGCCGAACCAATGAGTTATGTCGCTTGTTTTGCTTGTAATGCTCATGCGTGCTTATGTTGCTTGTGAGGATTAATCTGGTTTGGCTTAGGTTATTCTATGGATTTCTATTGTTGGGGAATAATCCAGTTTAATACCTTTGCTTTTAATGAATTTTTTCCTGACCTACTAGGGATGTATTTGAACTGATTCTTGAATTGTTACCATGTTTGCAGGAACTCATGACCTACCATAAATATGGGTCACGATCGACTGTTCTGAGCTGGTACAGTCAGCTCTGTAGTGTTATTCGCCAACGGATTGTGGCGGCAGCTTCGAGGATCTAGATCTCCTCCAGACTAGGTCCTTTGATACATCTTTGGTGCAAGCCTTGGCTGAGAGGTGGTGGCCTACCACCCACACATTCCATTTGCCTGTGGGTGAGATGGTGATCACCCCCCTCTGCTATTTCTTATATATGGGCCTAACTTTTGGTGGCGAGGCCATGACATGGCATCTTGGCGCCTGGGAGTACAATGAGGAGGAGCTGAAAAGGCAACTCGGGTCCCTTCCTCCTGAGTTAAACATGGCGGTGTAGTGGTTCCATCGTGAGTGCGAGAAGAAGATAGTGATCGACTCCTCTAGCCACGAGAAGATAGGCCAGCTAGCGAGGTGTTTCATCCTCTATCTTTTGGGGAACAACTTGTTTAGCACCAGTGGTATAAGGATCCACATCTCCATGGTGTGGTACCTCAGAGATTTGTCGAAGGTGAAGGCCTTCAATTGGGTTGGGGCAGGCTATGCCCATACGCTGAGGACGTTGGATTCCTTGGCCATGCGGCGTACCCAGTGCGTCAGCGGCACTTGGATCGTACCAGAGTTAGTCCTTTGTCTTTGATTCCTTGTATTTTTACTTCGTTTGCATTTTCCTTATGATATGTTGCATGTAATGATGTTCTTTGACTTGATTACAGTGTTGGTGCTATGATCATCTAGGGTTACGGGCCTCTAGATTGAGGGCCAGAGATGATACATACTTTCCTCGGGCTGGGATGTGGTTGGCTGATAATACCCGTCCCAAGGAGAGGAAGGTACAAATGTTGGAGGTGAGGGAGATGCTAAATCGACTCTCACCACAGGAGGTAAAATTTTGCTTTGTCTCGACTATTTTTCTTGCCTTGTATTTGGCTTGATACTGGCTTGAATGTGCTTGTGTTGATAGGTGGTGTGGCAGCCCTTCGAGTTCATAGAGTTGGGCGTGCAGGCTCGGCTGGAGGCTGCTAGGAGACTTCTGCCTCAGCGCATGGTCTTCGCTGGGCCTTCTGGGTATGCCTGGTACTTGGGAGATTGGGCCTATAGGGAGTGGCCTAGTACCGAGAGGCTTGGTATCCCTATGAGGCCTCGACGCTTCATGCTCGAGCCAAAGCGGCTATCGAAGAAGAAGATGCACCTATTCATGAAGAGTGTTGATGCTCGGCCCTTCGTTGATCCTAACTCATGGGGTCATTACCGTGGGTATAGGGCGAAGGAGTTGATGTGCGTCAGACTCATTCCTTCGGGTCCGTGGGTAAATTTTGAACTCATTTGTTTCTTGTCTTTTCATCTTCTCTTGGTTAATAATTGTCTCTTGTGTGCTTAGGCTCCGACTGGCATCCAGCCTTATGAAGCTGGAGAGACTACTGGTATTGCCACGGTTAGTGTTGGTACTTCGGCTCGTGAGAACACTTCGTTTGAGTCTACTCCTTGAACGGTGCCTTCTCCTGCCGGTGATGCTGGGATTAGATCATCTTCTGCGCCCTCATGTTCGCACAAGGTGCCAGATGCTTTCTTCCTTATGCCTGGGTGATCCTTTATCTGTCAGGGCAGGGAGGTGCCTGTTCCTCGTCCTTCTTCCTCTATCGCTGGCTTTCCTTGCTTCTTTGACTTTGTAAGTGTTTTGATTTCACTTTGAATCTGCATTTCTTTCCTTTTGTGGTAGCTGACCATTGGTTTATGTGTAGGTCCCTAGTTATAGGTATAACAACCTATTGAGGATGGTCATTGGATTGAAGGAGCTTTCCACTTCTCAGTACGAGCGGATCCTTCAGCTGGTAAGTTGCTTCTTGTATTTTTTTCCTGCGTGGTTAGTCCAAATTGAAATGTATGCTAATGCTTGATATGTAATGCAAGAGGGTGTCATTCTGGGGTACAAGGCGATAGCCAACTGACTTCAAAAGGAGAGAGATGAAGCTTTAGTTGCTGTCTAGCCTGCCCCAACTACGAAGGTTCTTGTGCCAAGGTCTGTGAAGACAATGACCGCATGGCAGGGGATCACCTTGTGTCCTCCACCTCAGCCCTCTTTGGGGAGAAGAGAGAAGTGAATAGGATGTTGGAGTCGCCACCTAGAGGAGAGCGAGGAGGATGATGATGACGAGGACAGGGACGAGGATGGTGATGGAGATGGTGACAAAGAGGGGTCCGATGAGGACAAGATAGCCCAGAAGATTCTCTTTTTTTTGTTTTGAAAGTGGATAATGAACAGTTTCAGGCCTTTGAGCCCTGTGAATATTTTGGGATGATTTTGAATGTTTGATTTTTAATCCAAGTTTAGGATTTTTTTATCAATTGCATGAGTTGATAGGTTGAAATATGGTGTACGTGTATGTGGGCAATGTGGGATGGTCCATCGTGGCCCAAGGGTATAGGATGATGTGTCGGGATGGTAGGGTCCCACCGGTTCAGTGCGGACTGTCCAAAAGTGCATGAAGTTGTCATAAGCTATGAAGTTACAGTATCAACATTGAACTGCTGTCGATCGACATTGAAAAGGCTTCCCTCGACATTGAGTTTGGTTGTGTGATTGTCAAGTACCATTAACTCACTGTCGAACCAAGTTAGACAATAAAAATGCACTACTCGATAGTGAACCAATTGGGCTCGACATCGAAGTGGATTCCTCGATAGGGTCTCAATGTTGATGGGGACATGGTTCGTTGTTGAATCGGGGTCTCTCAGTGTCGACCCCATATTTCCAATTTCAATTTTTTTCCTTTTTGGAATGTCCAATTGCGAGATTTTTTTATTTCCCTTCCCTTTTTAAGCCCTTACTTGTCGTTGGGGCTATATTAAGGGACTTAGGGAGTGTGGAAACTCTTATTCTTGTTCTCTTTTTGCTCTTGGGTATTTCCTCTCAAGAATTTCTTCTCTTCTTCTCTATTTTGTTGTTTTTTGTTATTTTCCAATCAATGGACAAGGCTTTGAGTTCATGGATGGGTTCCATGCTGATGGATGATCGTGAAGCCTTGTGGAGGGTGCATCTCCAACCTTTGGTGGGTATGAAGAGCATGACGCTTGCATGGGACTTGCTTCGAGGAGTCTCGCTATTGGATCCCTGAAGTACACTTATTCTGATTTGGTACTGCTGAGGTATGTCCAATTTATGAGGAATTTTGTGCTTGCCTTCTTTCTCCTCATCATGGTGCTATGATACGTCCTCTTCTGAAGGACAACTATTCTAAAGACATCATGTCCTTCCTTGGATTAGAGAGAGGACGTCCTCCCCACTTTATGCATGGTCACCGTATTGTTGTTTTGGCGATTATTCACTTTTTTGCTGGTCAACATAGGGGTGACCATGGTTTCATGGAGTCTGAGAAGAGGGCCTTTCTTTTTTTTTGTGTGATTGCTCAATTCCTTCTCGGTTCTGGTGCTCAGGGTGCTTCCCCTGTGTTGATGGAAGTAGTCAAGCAAATCCAATGGGGTGGTGACATTGTTCCTATTATCTTGGTGGAAACAATGAGAGGGTTGGATAGCTTGAGTGGGAGTCATACTCCTCGTAGTGAAGATTTTGCTAGTAGCCCATATTTGCTGCAGGTAATCTTTCTTTGTGATTTTCATTCTTTCTCTTTTCACCATGCATTTGGAATTACCCTTACTTCCATTTGTATGGTAGGTTTGGCTTTGTGAGAGATTGCAGCTCGTGAAACCAATGAGAGGAGACTTTATGATCAAGCACTATCGTCTCCATTTTGTGATGATGGAATAGCATCCTTAGGATTCTTGGGAACATGCTCTTTCTAGAATTTCTTTTGATGACATCCGTTGGCGGTGTTCATGGTGGCCTGTTGATGTATCAGGGTTGAATTCTTCTGGGTGTAACTATGTGCGCCTGATGGGGCTAGTTGTCACGCCCCTATCCGGAGCTTATGCCACAAGCACAGTCAAGAGGGTGCTTAGGATGCACACGTCACCCCAAACCTACCAGGATCAACGACACAGTGTCCTGGCGCCTGATAAACGCCAAAAGCCCCACCCAAATTTTTCATTGAGTAAAAAGGAAATATAATTCAAATATCTGTCAGAGTCATAATGAGCGGAAGCATTAATTACATAAGTAGCTGCAATATGTTCAGCCGTCTAGGTGATAACATAATAATAGTTCTGGCATTAGCTGACCATGGCATAACTACTCAAAATTATAATAATTTGATACAAAAGAGTTCATAAATGGCTCGACGCCCCAAAAGAATCAAAAGATAGGGAGTTATCCCTAATAGTATCAGTGCCTGTTTGAGTTTAAAAATTATACCGCAAGCATACGGGTCAATCGTAGCTACGGGTCGAACACGAGGAGATATACACCACTCTATTTAACTAACTTAAAAGTAATCAAAGTGAACCAAATTAAAGTGTTAAATTAAACTAATGAAACTAATGAAAATTAATGCATCCTAACTCATAAGCATCTAATAAAATTAAGGGATTAAGTTGGCGCCCTAACACATGAGCATCTAACCTATCAAACTAACGTAAGGAAGGACTAACAAAAACGCAGCCACACTTCATAATCATATAAAAAGAAATAAGGGAATAAAAGTGCATCCACATACCACAACCATATAAAAAAAAATAAAAGAAATAGAGGGAGAAGAAGAAGAAGATAGAGAGAGATAGAGGAGAGGGAGAATGAGATTGAGAGTTTAGATAGTAAAACCTAGATGTGCTTGCATGAATGTAATTGAAAAGCTTGAATACTTCATAAACCTACCTTGGCCTCCTCTTTTAAATCTTCAAGTCTTGTCATCAACTTAAGAACTTAGACTAGAAGGCTTAAAACCTAAACTAGAATTAGAAATTACAACCCAATTGAAGACTTAAATTGAAATTAAAGCATAAACTAAACCTATTACAACCATTAAATGAAAATCAAAAAGCAAACTAGAACTTAGAAAAGCCAAAAATCACAACTTAGAAGGAGAAGAAGAAAAGAAATTTTACTAAGTGAATGAACTAAAAATTACACTAAAAACTGAATTAAAATTGAACTAGAAACTAACTAAAAACTGAACTAAAAAAACTAACTTCTTACAAGCCAAAGGGCAAGGGGTATTTATAGGGGGAAGAGAGGAGAAGAGAGAACAAGGAAGTGTAGGAGAAATATTCCCTAAGAAAAGAGAATATTCTCTTCTCCTTCCTCTTTTACAATGCCTTGAATCCTAAGAAAAAAGAAAAAAATAGAAAGAAGAAGAAGAGAAGATTGTTTATATAGACCTTCTATTTCTAGAAAAGTAAACTTCCAATTCTAACAAGTGTTTTCTTTTCTTTGTAGATATATTCTCCAAGCAATAAAATCAAAACATCTTTGACTTTTCAACCTTCCATAGGTGAGAGAATATCTTTCAAAATAAATCTATCCCAAGTAGAATTCCAGAAGTGCCCTTGAGAAGTTGGAGGGGAGAGAGAGAGTAAGGGTGATGACTAGGATTCCTTCAAGAATAAATAAAATATCCATTCTGTCTTTTAGAAAACGTGGAGCAGAGGGTGCTTATATAGGCCTCAGCATTGTGTTCCTTGCGAAAAATCACCCAAAATACACCCAAATTTCGTCCAATTTGGAGTTTGGGAGCCCAAGATATCTCAAGTTGAAGTTGGACTGTCTGGAGCCCTCCAAATGGAATCTTTCGGGTACAGGAAAGTAATTTCTAATAATTGCGTTAAGACCCCTGGAATCCGAACTTCCGCTTCACTTTGTCCTCGGCCGACTGTCAATAATTATAAATAAACCCCTACAGATCATTTTCGCGCGTCGTTACGGAAACGGTTGTAACTTCTTCGTTTCAACTCAGAATCAAGTGCCGTTTGAACCATTGCGAAGCTGACTCGATGGGCTACGCATCCAAATCATTAACACCTCTAAAATGCTTAAAAACATTTCTTTAGCATCATCTCCTCCATTTCACAAGAATTCACCTAAACCCTGAAAAGCACAAGAAAGCACCGAGTAACTCTGTCCAATGTGGTAAAATATATGTTTTATGTCCTAAGATTTTACACATAAATGTGCTCATCAGATTCCCCCACACTTGAACGTTACTTGTCCTCAAGTAAAGCAAAAGAAAAACTAACCTACAATGCAGAAAATCCTAACTCACTTTCGTAGGAATCACAGTTGCATTTAGCATGTGCAACAAGCCTTTAAACCCCTAGGTTACCGCTAGTGGACGAGTTGTGTATCGTGAGTGTTTGCAGTGAATATACACCCAAAATTCAATTGTAAATGAATGCTATAAATTTTAATCATGGCATAAGTAGGGCAGTACACATAATCCCAAAAAGTGTTCAACTAAAGATCAAGGAGCCAAAGGTTCCCCCACACTTGAATTTTATCACCCCACATCAATTCAAGTAATAAGCATGCATCAAGATTAAGGGATCTCCTCATATTTTTTGAACACTACTCACCTTCAAGTAAACCACTCATAATATCAATGGAACCAAAGACTTAGGCTTTGAGTATTTTTTACCATACTTTCTTTTTCAGGCATTAAGGCAAAAGCGTTTTTTTCTTTCTCAACAACAAACTCTTTTTCTACTCCACTACTGTTCCCTGAATGACATGGTGGAGCATACACCAGACACCCAAATACTTGGTAGCTTCGCTTTTTGCATATATCCATAAGACATTGAGACATTAATGCAAGAGTTTTTTTTTTTTGAGTTTCCTTCCAAGGAATTTCGATCAAGTCACCCTGCTTTATGAGGCACAGTGCCCTGTCTAGTCCCAAGGAATTCCACTTTCTTTTCTATTCCTTGTTTTTTTTTCTTTTTCTTTTTTTTTTTTCATTCACTTCCACTTTCATGCCTTGCCTTGCCACAAACAAATTGGTCTCAACTACTAGCCAAAAGATCAAAGGGTCCATAAAACACATAGAGTAATCTAGCTATCAAATGAAATAGCACTCATATTTTCCAATTCAATCCCCATCACCGGATACAAACTAATTACAGTCCTTGAAAAGGGATTTCTTTATTATTTCGCATGCTAGGGCACCTAATTCCCTCTCTCTCTCGCTTCACAATCAAAGAAACGTATGCACAAAACAAAACTATTGCCACAATCAAAATTCATCAATTAAGCCCAACATCCCCCCCACACTTAATTCATGCAGTGTCCTCAATGCATGCATAAAAGAAAAAAAATAAGGACAAGGGAGGAGATGAAGGGGCTTACCAGATATAATCAACAAAGAGGATCATGAAGAGTCATGAGCTCAACAAAAAGTGCTAGGAGCAACAATAGAAATCTCAATCCATAACCAGTAAATGGAGAAATAGCTTCAGAACCAGAAAACACTCGACCATGAATTTTAGTAAAGCGAGAAATAATACGAAAGTTAAGCACAACTAAGAAATATCCAATAGAAAAATCTATCCTCATGGGACAGTGAAAAATGAAGGCAATAAAACTCAGGCCATAAATCCTTCCCTTCTTTCCCATTTGCAATGTAGAACACCTATCATTCTTTGAAAAACCAACCAAAAACGGATCACAATAAACATAAAAAGGATTATGAATAACCTCATCTAAATAATCATAAAAAATTGGAGGTTTACTCAAATCAATCCTAGCAATACAACTATCCGCTCTTTGCATAACTTGGTTTGCCAAATAAGGATCATGGAAATATGCTTGAAAGGCATTATGACTAACATTGTCCTCCTCAATTAAATCGTCAAACATAGGAGGTTTGGACAAATCAACATGTGAGACAATGGAATCCTCAAAATGACAATTATCTAAGTTTTCCAAAGAGAGAGGGGGAGATCGAATTTCTTGGGTTTCTATGTTATCATGAAAATCTGATTCTAAATCAATAAAAACACTAAGCTCACCAAAATCAGAAATTTTAGGAAAAAGTTGGACTTCCCCAGGTAGCCCATCAAATCTCGCTTCACTAATATCCTGAGGAGACTCAATCTCAACAAATAAATCATCATGAAAAGCAGCTTGTTGGGAATGACTCTCATTAACCTCAAACTGGGGTGGTGGACTTTCAATATCATTAAACTGGGGATGGGGCGGTTCAGGCTGACTAGGTAATGTACTCGTTTCCTCCTCTTGCACCATGGTTATTAGTTGAGAGAGTTGCTTCTCCATGGTATTTTGGCTTGTTGTGAGAAGGTCTATATATTTCTCAAGCTCATTCAGTCTGGCCTCCTCACCCATGTTTTGAAACTCAAGGGGTTGGTGATATAGTTCAAGGAGAGGTGGCCCATTGAGATTTAATGGAGGGTTGGGCATTGGAGGACCAAACTGACCATGATATTGGAAATTGGGTGGTCCAGCTTAGTTATTCCATTGATCCCACAAGAAATCGGGATGATCATTCCACCCCTGATTGTAAGTGCCAAAAGAATTGTATTGAAATTTAGGACTCACATTCTCATCACCATAGCTGCCCCCATAAAGATTAGGGCATCCTTCTATAACATGGATTGTCTGAGGATGTGACCAATCAAAATTTTTCGAAAGCCCATAGTTGGGTTGGGGAGCAAAATTGTACTGGGGTGGTGCAAAATTGTTCTCTATCTCACTACTTTTGGCTTCCCTAACCTGTTTAAGCATTTCCTCCAAAATCATGGTTGCCTTAGCATAGGTCCATCTTTCCCACAAAGTCTTATTTGGAAGTGTATCTCCCATAATTCTAAACTAACCACCTATCCCAAATTGAGGTCTCCCTTAGAAACATAAATAAAAATAAATAAATAAAAAAATAAATACAAGACTAGAAAAAAATTCACTAAAAAAAAAAAAAACATGAGGGAGCCCAAGGTAGATAGTGCATCTATCCCTCAAAAATCAAAACAGTGGTTCCAAAGCTGTAAGGTTGCTATATAGGTTGACAGCAAGGGAACCCGTATAGTCTTCACGAGCCACCTACGAGCAACTCCTAGTGGATTGTGATGTAGAGTGGAGGACTACTATACATTTCTGTTTTCAAACTCTCTCACTATGTCGCTTTCCTGTTACCAAGAGTGGTCACCTCCAAAGATAAGTCACATGCCAATCCAAACCACCCAACGAATCAAGGGGCACCAAGATTGGCTGGGTTTGGGCATATGAAAGACTTTAGATTGGGTGCACACTATTTGAAACAGAAGAGAAACAAGAAGAGGTTTTCAAAAACTTATTTTTTTTTTTTTTCAGAAAAAGAAGAGAAAATAATAAACTAAAACACTTCGAGCTACTTAAAAATCAAAAAAATAAAATGGACTATAATCTCCCCGGCAACGGCGCCAAAAACTTGTTTGAGTTTAAAAATTATACCGCAAGCGTACGGGTCAATCGTAGCTACGGGTCGAACACGAGGAGATATACGCCACTCTATTTAACTAACTTAAAAGTAATGCAAAGTGAACCAAATTAAAGTGTTAAATTAAACTAATGAAACTAATGAAAATTAATGCATCCTAACTCATAAGCATCTAATAAAATTAAGGGATTAAGTTGACGTCCTAACACATGGGCATCTAACCTATCAAACTAACGTAAGGAAGGAATAACAAAAACGCAGCCACACTTCATAATCACATAAAAAGAAATAAGGGAATAAAAGTGCATCCACATACCACAACCATATAAAAAATAATAAAAGAAATAGAGGGAGAAGAAGAAGAAGATAGAGAGAGATAGAGGAGAGGGAGAATGAGATTGAGAGTTTAGATAGTAAAACCTGGACGTGCTTGCATGAATGTAATTGAAAAGCTTGAATACTTCATAAATTTACCTTGGCCTCCTCTTTTAAATCTTCAAGTCCTGTCATCAACTTAAGAACTTAGACTAGAAGGTTTAAAACCTAAACTAGAATTAAGAAATTACAACCCAATTGAAGACTTAAATTGAAATTAAAGCATAAACTAAACCTATTACAACCATTAAATGAAAATCAAAAAGCAAACTAGAACTTAGAAAAGCCCAAAATCACAACTTAGAAGGAGAAGAAGAAAAGAAATTTTACTAAGTGAATGAACTAAAAATTACACTAAAAACTGAATTAAAATTGAACTAGAAACTAACTAAAAACTGAACTAAAAAAACTAACTTCTTACAAGCCAAAGGGCAAGGGGTATTTATAGGGGGAAGAGATGAGAAGAGAGAAGAGGGAAGTGTAGGAGAAATATTCCCTAAGAAAAGAGAATATTCTCTTCTCCTTCCTCTTTTACAATGCCTTGAATCCTAAGAAAAAAGACAAAAAATAGAAAGAAGAAGAAGAGAAGATTGTTTACATAGACCTTCTATTTTTAGAAAAATAAACTTCCAATTCTAACAAGTGCTTTCTTTTCTTTGTAGATATCTTCTCCAAGCAATAAAATCAAAGTATCTTTGACTTTTCAACCTTCCATAGGTGAGAGAATATCTTTCAAAATAAATCTATCCCAAGTAGAATTCCAGAAGTGCCCTTGAGAAGTTGGAGGGGAGAGAGAGAGTAAGGGTGATGACTAGGATTCCTTCAAGAATAAATAAAATACCCATTCTGTCTTTCAGAAAATGTAGAGCAGAGGATACTTATATAGGCCTCACCATTGTGTTCCTTACGAAAAATCACCCAAAATAGACCCAAATTTCGTCCAATTTGGAGTTTGGGAGCCCAAGATATCTCAAGTTGAAGTTGGACTGTCCAGAGCCCGCCAAATGGAATCTTTCGGGTACAGGAAAGTAATTTTTGATAATTGCGTTAAGACCCCTGGAATCCGAACTTCCACTTCACTTTGTCCCCGACCGACTGTTAATAATTATAAATAAACCTCTGCAGACCATTTTCGCGCGTCGTTACGAAAACGGTTGTAACTTCTTCGTTTCAACTCAGAATCAAGTGCCGTTTGAACAATTGCGAAGCTGACTCGATGGGCTACGCATCCAAACCATTAACACCTCTAAACTGCTTAAAAACATTTCCTTAGCATCATCTCCTCCATTTCACAAGAATTCACCTAAACCTTGAAAAGCACGAGAAAGCACCGAGTAACTCTATCCAATGTGGTAAAATATATGTTTTATGTCATAAGATTTCACACATAAATGTGCTCATCAGTGCCATAAGCACAATCATCGCAAGGGCAACAGTCGTCGTGTTCCTCCGACATGTTTCCAGCCAAATAACCACTACCTGCATCAAAGTCTAAAAATTGTGTACCCAGGGGGTTAGCTCCACTGAGCCAGTGAGGGGAAAGGGGAGTGCACATACATACAATCACATATAGTCCATGATGCATGAAATGTTAAATTCATATTTTTCACCTAGCAAGCAATCTAAGTCATGGCATATACTACTGTGATTACTCGGGAGACACTGAGGGTCACTTATCCCATCACCCTAGTGAAACCTCAATTATCACAAGGGACTTGCGCCAGTAGAAGCCATCATGACCACCCAGTGGCAGACCCCGATAGCCATCACTACCCCTGTCCTGGCCTCTCCCACCTCCACAGACCACAGGTGCTCAGGCTATCCAACACCTAAACCCCTGTTGGCAAGGGCCGTAGCATAGGGTACAATAAATCCTAACCACAGATATACCATATGCATTTCTATCGTCCCGAGAGGTATTCCGGGTGCATCAACGTCCCATTCCATGTAGTACTCAGGTACCAGCACGGTACAGTGCATACAGACCAGGATGGCAAGCAAGTAATTATCATATTTATAAGAATCACGGGGTTCCAGTACCAGTGCAACCGGCACCGTAACCTAACATTGCAATATAAAGCATCATGCTCACATCTCATCAAATCATGTTCACAGATTTCATATGCAAAATGTAAAATGGAAAAATGAATATAAACACAGAGATCAATATATATTTCTAACTAATGCATCCCTATAAATATATTTATCAATCCCAATCATCACCCAAAGCCCACTCACCGATTGCTTGTTTGTCCAGCGGGGTGTTTGGGAAGGTTTGCTCTAAGGCACACTCTTCTATGTAGATTCTAAGGTCTGAGAATGTATGGAAATGGTGTTAGGAGTGTATAGGTGGGTCCCATAAAAGATCCCAACAAAAGAATATGATTTGGGCTAAGACAGCAGGAACGGATGAAGGAACGGAACCAGACAGGTGAATCTGGTCGTGGATCCGCCTAGGCCATGCCCAAAAAATTATATGGAACGGACTCGCGGGTGGATGCGGAGCGTGAGTCCACTCGTAAATCCGTTCCAACCCTGAGACATGCCCGAGAGCAACTTAAGGATTCTGGGTTTCAGGCGGATTCATCTTAGGTGGGTCTGCTCGTAACTCCGCTCCAGAGGAAAGCCATAATAGGCTGAGCGGACTAACGAACGGATACACGACAGTGAATCCAGTCGTTCGTCCGCTGCTCCTCTTTTGAATAACAGAGAAAAGTATCACCTCCAGCCCTTCATTTATAGATCCAATAGGGTTTTAGGGTAGAGAAGGTGAGCTCAGACCTTCGTTGGAGGTCCACCACACGAAGCCCAACAAGAATTACTTAGGGTTTTATGAATTTGGATCCATCTCCCAGGTTTAGGATGTTTGAACAGCATAAGATCATTCAAAAGCCATAAATGCCTTAAAGAGAGAAATAGAGGCTAAAAAGGGAGAAAAGAATGAGGTTCTATGAGCTCTCAAGAGAACCCCCATGCTTGGAATCGATTCTCATAGGATTTCCAAACCCAGAAATAGAAGAGAGGAAGAGGTAGGTGAGGTCATTACCTCAAGGTTGAACCAATCGATGTCCTCCACCTCCACAGCCTCTCAAACCCTTCTTCTCCAAGCCTTCAATGCTCCCTCAGCTCCACGGTTTGGGTAGGTAGAGAAGTAATGAGGTTAGAGGGTTAAGTTTTAGTCTTAAAGCTAATCTCCCTCCTAAGGTCCGTTTGGCCTGGAGCTTAATGAGCCAAAACTCATTTAAAAGGCTTATTTAGCCTATGGGTCCACCCAAATGTCACCTATAGCCCAAGGAAAGCTAAGAACAAGGATACCCTCGTCCTAGAGACAGAACTAGAGTGTCCGAAGTACGGGGTATGGGTCCCATACAAGGAAAATACATAAAACCCAAAGACAGCACGGGCGGACTAATGGACGGATGCAGTGCTAATGAGTCCGCTGCTGCTGTAAGGTCAGAAACACAAGGGAAAAGGGTCGGGCTTTGACCCACGCTTCAGGGTCGACTAGAGTAAGACTCAGTATCATCTACAAGATTAAATCTTACCCATTGACCGTCACGACATGTCCTTCGTGATCCCAAACAACTTTCCAATCGCAATACTAAGCTCATCTCCAAAGGAGGTATCTTACTACGGGGACACCGGGTAAGCCTTTCGATATTCTTCACTTTGCGGACTCGTGCTGGGAGGGTGATCGACGAAATCACCATCGATAAATCTTCCCCATTGCCGATTAAGGAACCTCTCTTCCACAGGCAGGCCCATAATGTGGTCAACAATCTTGTGACTAGGTTTGACCATAAGTGAAAATAACTCACCAGCATACACAACAGTAGAATCTACACATCACACAAGAGAAAATGTTATTAAATAATAGACCCGGGCGTGGGTGTAACACTAGGTCACACTTCCTTCTATATACACAATCAACTGCGTCGATAGTTCAAACTGACTCAAGAAGTACCTGAAGACTTGGCGAATTTCCATCCTCTAGAACAATTGGACAAGGAATTAGTGGGAAGGATACCAAGTCTATGGCGATCCAAGATAATTTTGAAGAACATGGGAGTTGTTGACGATGGTGGGATGACTACAGAATATGAGGACTGGGTGAAGATTCAAAGAAAGAGGGAAGAGAAGACTCCAAGGAGGAGATTGTCATAGGAGCGAAAGGAGACTTCAAGCTCTTCAAGTTCTAAGAGTTCCAGAGAAGTGGAAGAAGATGATGGTAAAGACACGGATGATCCAATGGTTTTAAAGGCAAGGATTGCAAAGTTGCAAAAGAAGGTGGAAGACTTGAGTTATTAGGATATCTTGATTGCCAAGAGTTGTACTTTACTTTATTTATTTTGCATTGGTGCTTTAATTTTTTTTCTTTGAACATTGATGTGGCTCAAACTTTGAACTTATGATTGAACTTTAACTTGGTTAAAAATTTTAATCACTAAGATGCCTATGTATCCTTAATTTTGTAAGGGATCAGGTCGAACATAGTTCCGTTGTTCAGGAAGCTTTAAACATAATACTTCTTGAGCTGATCCATGTTTGTTAAGTAAGGGAGCTCAATTCTATCTAGATCCACTACTCGTACTTCTTGGCCAGGTAGTATTTCTTTGATTATATAAGAGCCGCTCCAATTGGGCCTGAATTTACCTCGTGGATCATGTATGGGGGCTCATTGCTCCTTGAGTACTAGATCACTAACCGATAGTTGGCGTGGTACAACTTTCATTTTGAATATTTGTGTCATCCTTTGTTCATATTTCTTCATGTTGTCGATGGCACGCATCCTTTTCTCGTCAATGAGATTCAGTTATTGGAATCTAGCCTTGATCCATTCTGCTTCCGGGATTTCACTATCCATCATGACCCGAAGAGAGGGTATCTCTAATTCTACTGGAAGGACTGCTTCCATTCCATAGACTAGTGAGTAGGGTGTTGCCCCATTCGAAGTTCGGATGGATGTTTTGTATGCCCAAAGTGCGTAGGGCAACTTATCGGCCTAATCATTGTGTGTGTCAGCCATTTTTTGTATTATTCTCTTGATATTCTTGTTGACGGCTTCTACTGCACCGTTAGTTTGAGGTCTATAAGATGATGATGTGTGTCTTTGAATGTTCATCTTGTCACATAATTTCTTTACTTCCCCTCTGAAGTATGACCCTTGATCTGATATGAGTTCGTGAGGGACTCCATATCGGCACATGATGTTATTGCTTATGAATTTTGCCACCTTGGCCGCCGTTAGCTCGACATAGGATTGGGCTTCCACCCATTTGGTGAAGTATTCGATGGCTACTAGAATGTACTCATGACCATTAGAAGACTTAGAGACCACTTGGTCGATGACATCGATACCCCGAGTAGCGAATGGCCAGGGAGAACTTAGAGTATGCAATTCTGATGGTAGTGTATGTATGAGGTTGCCGAATATCTGACACTTGTGACACTTCTTCACGTATTGTGCACAATCGACTTCTATGGTGTTCTAATAATACCCTAGTCTGAGGATCTTTTTGGCCATCATCCTTGCATTCATGTGAGGCTCACATATGTCTTAGTGGATTTGATCCATGACTAGTTTTGACTGTTCTTCATCAACACATAACAATTGTACTCCGTCATACGACCTCTTGTATAGAATATCTTCCAATAGAATGAATTGTGTAGCACATCTTCTTAAGAAACATTTTTCTTTGGTCGTAGCATCCTTAGGGTATCCTCCTTCCCTGATGAAATCCACTATGCTTGCATACCATGGTCTTCCATCAACTGTCAATGTATGTATGTGATTGACGTATGTCGGTTGATGTCTTAGATTGATTGAGAATGGATGTACTTTTTTTTTGGATTCCATCTCAACCATGGATGCCAATGTTGGTAGTGCATCGGCAAACCGATTGTTATCTCTCGGCAGGTAGGAGAAAGTAATCTCCTTGAATTCCCTAGATAGTGTTTCCACATGTTCTTGTATTTGGCATATGACCAAGGAAGAATCCCCATAGATTTTTAGTCTTTTGGGCCCTATTGATAAGGCAGCCTCGAGTCCTATGGCACAAGCTTTGTATTCAACCATGTTGTGGGTGCACTCAAAGTTTAGCTTAAACACCCAGGGCATATGGGCCCCGTCAGGTGTGATTAGTAGTATGCCGACTCTACAACCCTTGTGATTGGCTGCTTCGTCAAATAGTAACTGCCAGACCTTATCTGCTTCTTCTGGTTCTAATTGTGCAATGTCTTCATCGAGAAATATATCTTCCAACGGTCTGATTTCTAGGGTTGGATGTGTTGATAAGTGATCAACGATCGTTTGTCCTTTGATCGACTTTTGTGTCACATGTTTGACATCAAATTCTGATAATAAGAGCAACCATCGTGCTAATCTCCCTGTTAAGGCGGGTTTCTCAAATAGGTACTTGATTGGATCCATTCTCGAGATCAGAAACACTTGGTGGGCTATCGTGTAATGCCTCAATCGTCTTGTGGCCTAGATTAAACCTGTGTAGACTTTCTCTAGTGGTGTATATCTAGTCTCATAGTCCACAAATTTCTTGCTCAAATAGTATATGTCCTGTTTTGTCTTGCCATCTTCTTGGTGTTGTGCTAGCATTGCTCCCATGGCCGTGTCTATTACCGACAGGTATAATAGTAGGGGTTTGCCAGATATTGGGGGTGCCAATACCGATGGGTTGGCCAAGTATTCCTTGATTGTATTGAATGCGGCTTGGCATTGCTCATTCATTCCTTTGGCTCATTCTTCTTGAGTAGCTTAAAAAATTGGTTCGCAAATCATGGTTAACCGAGAAATGATTCGACTGATGTATTGTATTCTTCCAAGAAATCCTCTAATTTCCTTTTCAGTTTTGGATGGTGGCATATCCATAATCGCCTTAATCTTGGTGGGATCGACTTCAATGCCCATGTGGCTGACTACGAACCCTAAGAGTTTTCCAGCTGTGGCTCCAAATACACATTTCTGGGGGTTTAGCCTTAGTTTGTAAGTCTTGATTCTTTCAAAGAATTTTTTTAAGGCTTCAACATGTCCCTCACATTCTTTTGACTTGACGATCATATCGTCAACGTAGACCTCAACCTCTTTGTGCATTAAGTCATGTAGAATGGTGGTTGCCGCCATTTGATAGGTTGCCCCGGCATTCTTAAGTCCAAACGGCAAATGGTTCCTAGTGAAATAGGGTTACGATTAGATCAAGAGGAAGATTGGGAAAGAACTAAGCCTATGGCAAACCTTGTATTCCTAGTATGTCACCCTAAGGGAGGTATAATATGCAACATGATGCGCAAACAAGTTCACAACAAGCATGCCAATCTCAAACAAGGGGTAGTAAGTGTGGGTGCTAAGTTGATCAAGTTCTAACTTGGCCAAAATGTCAAAAGCCGCAATATGGCGAAGCGAGCCCAAGACAAGATCAGGGTTGATCAAGCCGGTTAAGAACAAGTTCAACAAAGTGCCAGTTCAGCTCTCAAACAATATTAAAGTTAGTGAGTCATGACCTAAGCGTTGGGCTCTAGATCCCTATCTGAGGATCCGCTCCCAGAGCCGCGCCCGAGTTCCCTCTTGGGCACTTGGTTCGAATGGGGTTGGGTTATGCTCCTCGATTGGAGAGGGAAGGAATGCGTCTTCTCAAAGGTTATGATTTATCGGGGGATGGGGGTCATACAATCAAGTGAAATGGAGTCGCCACCTAGGATTAGGGCCTAGGACCCATTGGTGTAGCCCTTCGAAGGGGTACAGGACTTCATTTGGTCTGGTCAGAGATTCGGGGTAAGTGGTCAGGTTACGAGAGTAGGAAGGTATTAGGCACCCACCTCGCCCAGTAAAACCAATCTTTCTACTAGATGCTGGTTTTCGAATATTCTCCCTTTATTAATGTCCTCTTCCCATATGTATAACTAAAATGATGCACAAACTGCTTAAAGTTAAACTAATTTAAATTAACTATTGTACACTACACAAGAGTAATTTAAAATTCTACATTGTTACGAAATTAAAATGCAATGAAAGAAATGAGTACCTGTATGCTTTAAAATAATACAATTATGAAAAGTGCAGTATGGACAGCGTCCCCCGACTCAGGTGGAGACAAACGACTAACTTTATCCTTTATCGGACAAAGTAGCGGCGTCAGGTATTGAAATGAGAAACTACTTTAGTAGAGTAACGACGTTGGGTAGTGAAATGGGAAACTACTTCGCCAGAGTAAAGGCATCCGGTAGTTATGGAGTGGGAGACTTGGCTCTCGGACAGAATAACTAGGCCATAAGGACTTTTCTGGGATTGGGTGCAAAGGAGGGTTGGAAACTCGGGCTTGGGTTAACAGACTTCGGACAGAGGGACTAGGCTTAGCTCAAAAGCTGGGAGATGGGGGGTGTCACACCCCAAACCACTCCCTAGGAGGATTAGGTAGGTGACCCAAATTGCATGCCAGCAATCCGCCAAATCCCACTGATCTAGAAGCAGTTAATCCATTCACAGACACACATCCATAGTAATACAATAAGTAACTCAGAGTGCTGCAGAAAACTATATTTACATTAAAAGATAAGAGAAGTGTAGCAATACAGGAAATAATGTTATATACATAAATAGGTCTGATCATTCCCTCTCTTATTCCCACAAACAGAACAGTAAAAGCTAATATATACATCAACTGAAACAAAAGAAAAATATACACAAGGCGAGGTAACTCGAGCCCCAAAAAGAAAGAAGAAAACTAAAAGCAAAAATAGGGATAAACTCCTATCAAAGACAAAAAGGAGTCCCCAAAACAAAAAGCATCAACCGCAACACCCTTCACGGGTCATCTTCAATAACCACTGAGAATACTCGCATCAGCGATACGACCTCCGTCGGGGTCCATACCAATATCATCATAACCACCATGGCTCTCCTCCGAGTAATAAGCCTCCCCGCCATAGTGACATCTACCTGCAGAATCATCTAGTAGAAAAATATATATAACAGAGTGTGAGCCCCACTGAGCCCGTGAATGAAACATATCATCATACATGCATATGCAACCACAATCATATGGATCCTACATGAAGTGCAGTCCAATTATTTATTAGCCACCTGACATCACAACTAAGGTAGGTTAGTGCTACTACAATCCCCATACATGTTTCCCTAGTGCGGGCTTTTAACCCCTTCCCGCGATACACCCATTGAGTTGTCGGAGAGGACCGGTCAGCTCCTGCATTCGTTCACCAAGGTCAGCCCGACCAGCCCTCTGTGATTAACCTGTGAGGCATCCATCCCTTTTTCTCTTTTCTTTTCTTTTCTGGCTTATAGCCCGGCATATAGCCCATATTCACCTTTCCTGTGCAATCATATTTCTTTTCTTTTCTTTTCTTTTCTCATATATATGGTCACTCTCATAGGCATCCAACACCTTAACCCCTGTTGGCAAGGGTGCGTAGCATGGGTGATGAAACTCTAACCCCATGTCTATATGGCATCGTATGAGTCGGGCGATGTCAACCGTATCCCATTCTACGGGCTACCACAGGCCTCATTTCCAAGCCGACTATGGCAGCTAATCTAGCATTCACAATCAACATAGAACATTCAACCATAATTTCCAGCAGTCAAGACAATGTTGTATTGAGTTCTTAAGATTCATAATTTAAATACGCAGCACAGTATTATTATGATAAGGTTCAATTCAGCATATTAATTATGTTACATCTACATACACGATGACATTCCACTCACCTTGGTCTGGTTCTACAGGTTCAGTTGCTTTTTCAGTTTCGGACGATGTCTTGCATTGCACCTCGAGCGCGGGATCAAATCCTAAAGTATTAAATCAGAAATGTGTTATTTAATATTCAAAATTGTTTTTAGATGTCCTAGTGTTGATCTAGGCTCACTGGTCTGACTCGGTGCTCAGTCTAGTGTCACTCGGAATTCTCTGGGTCTTGCACTGGGCTTTGGGTCCATGTCCCGGTTCATCATCTGGAGAAGTGGTTTAGGGTCAAGTCTAGTATTTTACCAGTGTAACATGTAGTACATGGTCCCGATAGTTTCACAATTCAGTCCTTAGGTCAGCAGTGTTGCTAGACCATCTCTGGTAGGGTTGCCAGGCCCTGTGGGGCCCACTTGGGTACCCAAGGTGTAAATATTAGTGGACAGATGTGAGGAGGGTAATTTTGGTCATTTACCACCTCCTTACACTGTTCATGGCCCACTAGTGGAGGCCCCCAAGGTCTGGACAGCAAATCAGCCCTTTTCTATTCTCTAGGCGATTCACTGGGTGATGTGTGCATCGCCCAGTGCATCACCCAAAGCCTGTTTGAAACGTGAACAAGCTCCAAATCTTGAAATTTTCACCATGGACAGTGCCTAGGTATACCCATCTTGCATGTAGGGTTATTGTGGACCCCATGAGGAGTGGTTTTCAGTGATCCACATGGATCATGACCTGGGCCCACCATCTGGCAGCCAGGACCTGTCCAGTCATCGCAGAGAACAATTGTCCTAGCTTAAAGCCACGGTTTGAGCTGCATGCAAGGACAAATTTACATGTACAAACACTGCAGTAGGCTGTCCCTACCAAGATCTAGGCAAGAACTAGCTTGCATGCACACATCCAAGCCCAGACTACCTGTTCTAGGTGCAACAGGGCAGTGCAGTCTGGCACAGAGACTGATTTCAGTCTCAGATAAGGAAACAACAATGAATTCATATGAAAAAGCTTAGATCTTTCATGCAATTGGTTTGCATGTCAGATCTGAGACAGTGCAAGGCAGCCCCCAGGTGTTCTGGGCTATCCTTGACCAGAAACACATCCAAAACACAGAGATCTAAGGGAGGGAACAGTAAGCAGCAAGTAAAGACATAGTTTTTATACCTGAATCTGGTCTTGGTATGCTGCTGGAGCTGAATCTAGAGGCAAGGGTAAGCTTCCCACTTCCTTCCCTTCTTCTTCTCCTTCCTTTCTTCTTCCTTTCCTTCTCTTTTTCTCTCTTTTCTCTCTTCTCTTTCTCCCCATGATTTGAACAGTGCTAAGGTCTTATTTTTAGGCTGGGGTCCTTCTATTTATAGGCCAGCCATGACTAGGGCATGTTTGGCAGCCTGGTCCCACTCCAAGAATGCATTTTTAGAACTGATTTTGGGCCATTCTGGCCACTCTGGTGGGGTCCACAGGGGTCCAAGGGTAATTTATGGTGCCTAAGACTCTCATCTACCTCTGGAGGGTGTCCATGGCCTGTATGGGTGGTCCCCAAATCTCTGTTGCTTAAATTAATCAGTCGTACCACTCTGGGCGATTCACTAGGTGATGTGTGCATCGCCCAATGCATCACCCAGAGAATACATCAAAGTTGTACACTAACTGTGCTTGCACAGGGGCTTGGCTCAGGGCTTAGGCTTTATACCTATACCTCACCTAGGGTCTAATACACATCTTTTCAGGTGTGGGCCCCATATTTATGAAGAGGAGAGAGAATACCTGGAGTCCAAGCTATACATTATGCAGTGTGCGGTACAGTGGCATGGAGCTACAATCCACCTCCTGGAAGGTATGTAAGAGGTCATTCCCAATGGATTAGCTACTGGTGTGATGCTCCACAGAGTGCTTGGATGATTGGCCAGGGTTTCCTGTTCTTCATTCAAATTTCCAGCCAACCAGGGGCAGGTTTGACATTTCTCCCCACCTTACAAAAATTTTATCCTCGAAATTAGCTTACCTTGTAGCTCAAAGAGTTGGGGATACTTTTCCTGCATTTCCTCTTCGTGTTCCCACAATGCTTCCTCTATGGGACTGTTTCCCCATCGAACCTTAACGAATGCAACCGTGCAGTTACGGAGGTTATGTTCTTTTCTGTCCAATATCTTCGTATTCTGTTCTTCATAGGTCATATCCACATCTAACTGTTCAAGTTCAGTTGAGAGTATATGTGTCGGGTTGTTGATGTACGTCCTTAGCATCGGCACATGGAAAACATCATGGCCACCTTGCAAGGATGGCGGTAATGCCAGCCGGTATGCTATGGGTCCCACTCTATTGAGGATTTCATAGGGACCAATGCATCTTGGGCTCAGCTTGCCCTTCTTGTTGAAACGTAGCAATACCTTCATTAGAGACACTCGGAGGAATACCTTCTCTCCGACTCTGAATTCAATATTCTTCCTTCGATGATCCGCATAACTCTTCTGTCTTGATTGGGCCACTTTAATTTTCTCTCTAATAATATCCACCTTTTCATAGGTTGCTTGTATCATCTCGGGCCCAAGATACTTCCGTTCTCTAACTTCATCCCCAATACAACGGGGTCCGGCACTTTCGACCATAAAGAGCTTCACACGGTGCCATGCCAATGGTGGAGTGGTAGCTATTGTTGTATGCAAATTCCACCAAAAGTATGTGGGCATCCCAACTGTTGTTCTTTTCCAATATATAGGCTCTAAGCATGTCCTCCAGAGTCTGGATTGTTCTTTCGGACTGTCTGTCCGTCTGAGGATGGAAAGCCATACTGAGATTTAGTTGAGATCCCAGTGCCTTCTGTAGACTTCTCCAAAACCTTAAGGTAAATCGGGGATCTCTATCAGAAATAATGCTGACAGGCACACCATGTAAGCGGACTATATTCTCAATGTATAATTGGACGAGCTTTTCCATCGAATAGTTTATTCTGATGGGAATGAAGTGAGCCGCCTTTGTTAGTCCATCTACAATCACCCAGATTGCACTCATCCCTTTCCTGGTGTTGGGTAAATTGGTCACAAAATCCATGGTAATTCTTTCCCACTTCCATTCAGGTATAGGGAGTGGCTGCAACAATCCATACGGTCGGTGTCTCTCCACCTTTATTTGCTGGCAAGTGAGGCATTTGGACACGTATATAGCTATGGTCTCCTTCACCCCAATCCACCAATAGTACTTCTTCAGATCCTTGTACATCTTGGTGCTTCCAGGGTGGATTGAATAGGGTGAGTTATGTGCCTCTTTAAGGATTCGATCTTGTACCTCAAAATTGTCAGGCACGTACAATCTATTTCTGAATTTCAATGCCCCATCATGGGCCTGCGAAAAGTCTGGGTCCTTGTGGACACCATGCTACACGTCCCAGATTATCTTGGCCAGTTCGGGGTCAAAAGGTTGCTTCTCAATTATCTCTTCCCGGATCGGTGGTTGTATATCCATAGCAGCTAGCTGCGTAGCCGTTCCTTCGATCAAGAGCTCTAGGTTAAACTTTCGAGCTTCTTCTATTAGTTGCTCACTTACAACCAAGGAAGCAAGAGATGCGATTTGTGACTTCCTGCTTAACGCATCTGCCACTACATTGGCCTTACCAGGGTGGTACTGGATCTCACAATCATAGTCCTTCACCAATTCTAACCACCGTCTCTGTCTCATATTCAACTCCTTCTAGGTGAAGAAATACTTCAGACTTTTGTGATCGCTAAAGATCTCATTCTTTTCACCATAGAGGCAATGTCGCCACATTTTCAACGTGAAGACTACCGCAGCCAACTCTAGGTCATGAGTGGGGTAGTTCTTTTCGTGTTCCTTCAGCTGCCTTGAGGCATAGGTGGCCACTTTACCTTTCTACATTAAGATGCCACCCAATCCCATTCTAGATGCATCGGTGTATACCACCATTCCTCCGGTGCCATCTAGAATAGTTAAAATTGGTGCCATCACCAATCGGTTTCTCAATTCTTGGAAGCTTTTCTCACAAGCATCATTTCACTCAAACTTTACGCCCTTCTTCATCAACTTTGTCATGGGCGTCGAGATGCACAAGAAATTCTCAATAAATGGAGGTAA
Organism: Telopea speciosissima; assembly: GCF_018873765.1. NCBI lineage: Eukaryota > Viridiplantae > Streptophyta > Magnoliopsida > Proteales > Proteaceae > Telopea > Telopea speciosissima. The sequence goes on along the minus strand of NC_057919.1, from coordinate 52,189,378 downwards.
TATCCGTCCAAACCCAAGAAACTTTGGATCTCAGTGGCATTCTTCGGGTTTTCAACTCGAGAACCGCCTTCACTTTATCTGGATTTACTTTGATGCCGTCCTTGGTGACGATGTGCTCCAAGAATCCAATTTGGTGAAGCCAAAATTCACACTTGCTAAACTTGGCATATAACCGATGTTCCCTCAACCGCTGCAACACAAAGGTAAGGTATCGAGCATGCTCCTCCTCACTCTTGGACTACATCAGAATGTCATCGATAAATACGATGACGAAGTTGTCCAACACGTCATAGAACACTCTATTCATCATATCCATGAATGTTTCCAGGGCATTGGTTAACCCAAATGATAAGACTAGAAATTTATAATGTCCGTATCGAGTTCTAAACGCCGTTTTATGAATATCGCCACTCTTGATCTTCAACTGGTGGTATCCGAACCTAAGATCTATCTTGGAGAAAACTCTTGCTCCATGTAGCTGATCAAATAGGTCATCAATGCATGGCAACGGGTATCGATTCTTAATTGTCAGTTTATTTAGTTCACGATAGTCGATACACAACTACATACTACCATCCTTCTTCTTCACAAAGCGAATAACACGGGTGCTACC